>NC_141687.1:1630546567-1631208847 GCF_964263255.1 Lissotriton vulgaris | reverse complement strand
AGGCACAACCAAATGCTATTAAGAATATTTAGCTAACAGCACAGTGTGGTTTCCCAGAGAGAGATTGGCAGACCATATCACTCTTAGGCCATGAGTTGCTAAGAGTAGCAAACTTTAAATGGATGTCGTTTATCTCACACTGGATGGCCTACTACACTCCAGCAGAATTAACCCCTTCCGTGCTCCCGTCGGCCAACGGCTGACAGAGCCCCGCCCACTCAATAGAACGCCCGCACCGCGGCAGAAAAACCGCCGCGGTTAAGGAGTTAAATAGGATGTTCCCGGCACTTGAGAATTTCTATTTTCGTTGTAAACACCAGCGTGAAAGGGGCTGGTTACACATTTTTTATTTCTGCCATATGTTAGCACCTTTTCAGCTTCATCTACCTTCTGTATTGAATTTGGCTATGGGGCCAACAATTGATTTTGATCCTGCCTTGGTACTTTTTTATTTTTTTATATTGGCAATCTTTGAATTTACCACAATCAGGACAGACGTTCTTGTCAATGGTTTTTATTATTTCCTGCTCTCTGATGTTGCAAATGTGGTGAACCAGTGTGTTCGAGTGTATCAAGAATGGCTGAGTAAAATGATTAGGACTTGGCAATTTGAGGAAGCCTACGCAAAGAGGGTTGGGAGTCTAAAGCAATTTAATGCCTCTTGGCAATATCTTGATTTAATCGAAATGTGGGCTTTGTTTGTTTAGTACATTTGAAGATTCTTTTAAGTTGAATTTTGTGTTTTTAATGCCAGGTGTTGCACTACTTCGTTAACATGTCAAAGCCCCGATCGTGATATAATGATGTTTGATCGTAAATATTATTTCCAGATTATTGCACTGAAGTGACTTCCATTTTAATATGGAGTATGACTATGAGTGATTGTGGCATATGGTAACCATTCGTTTCTGTTTAAACACTTTATAATATTAGCAAGTAATCATTGTAATGTATATTATTCAATTCATACATACTTTATAATATTTTATGGGCACTTTAGTAAGGCAATTTTAATCTTTAGATTTCTTACATCCTGTATATGCACTTTATTGTATTAAGAAGAAGAAGGAATGATTAATGTTTTTAGATGATTCTAGTCTGTGTATTCATTTTTAGGGAACCTTAAAAATGAATTTTTGCTTTTTAGATTTCCTGCATTTTAACCATGACTTAAGCTGTGCTTTTTATGACAAGAAATGTTACTTTTAGTGTATGCCACATGTTAGAAATGGGGGTCTCTAGTTGGCAATAGCTTGTACCTTTGTCCAAATAGGGACCCTTGCTTCTAGTCAAGGAAAGGGGGATACACTTCTAAAATAACCCCTGCTCACCCCCTTGGTAGCTTGGCACTAGCAGACAGGCTTATCTCAGCATATAAAGCATTTGTGAACAAATACAGTAATACAGTGAAAACACTACAAATGGACACCACAACAGTTTAGAAAAAAAAGTAATCTTTACTAGACTTAACACAAGACCAAGCGACAAATATCCACAATATAATATCAAGAATATTACTTTAAAATGGTAGACATGGCTTAGTTCAATGTAGATGGTAAATGCAACCCTTTACTCTCACAATACATTGGATGCATCACGCAAAACAAACAAAAGGGTCACAGGGAAGGTGATGCGTCATTTCCTTGCTTTGGGGGAGGTGATGCGTCGGTTCCTTACAGCAGCGCAGGGCAGGTGATGCGTCGGTTCCTTACTGGAGAGAAGGTGATGCATCGGTTTCTTACTGCGTTCCGTTTACGATGTGAAAAGATGGCTCCTCGATGCGATGCGACCGGTGAGATTTGACAAAATGGCGTCTTTGATGCAATGCAACAATGTGGATGCGATGTGTGCACTCCTGACGGCCGTGCAGCAAAATCAATGAACTTTGGAGACCCGACACGCTTCTCCAGTGATGCAGCGGTGCAATCTGCGGAGGCGGCACACTTCTACGGTGATGGGACACGCTTCATCTGCAATGGGACGGTGAACAACAGCGGCGGCTGTGGCATGCTTGTTCGGCAATGCAGCGGCAACTGCTGCGGAGGCAACCCGCTTCTTCCTCGTTGCGTCGCGCTTCCAGCTCCCAGCGACATGCAGTCTCCAGAGGGCCCAAAACAACAGCAGGCACCTCACTGCAGGTAGAATTCCCAGCACGGGAATTTAGGGGAGCTGGTGGTGAAGTCTTTGGGTCCCTGAGACTTCAGAACAGAAGGCAAGCTCAGCTTCAAGCCCTTGGAGATCTTCCTCAAGATAGTAAAAGTACACACAAAGTTCCTTTTCTACTTTCCTTGGTAATAAGTAACCAATGCAGGCCAACCCCAAACAGCAAACAGTGCAGGGGCAGTCTCCTCCTTCAGCTTCCTTGGTTTCTCTGCTTGGAAAACGGTTTGTCTTGATTCCCAGAAGTAATCTAAAGTTCTGGGGTCTGGGGCTCAATATTTATACTGCAAAATCCTTTGTTCTCTGAAGGCAGAGAGTGTCTGTGCCCAGTCAAAACCAGTTCTGTCCTCCCTGGCGCAGCTTCATGGCAGGAGGTGGAGACAGCATTGTTGAAAGCCTACCTGGCCCAGGTAGCTGAAAGGAAAACTCCCCCCCTACTCTTTATTCTATGAAGGCTCAGGCAAGTGAAAGGAAATCTCCTCCCCTTACTCTCTATTCAATGCAAGTCCTATTCAGCCTAGCCCTGACCCATCAGACTGCTGGGGCCAAGGTCCTCTCTAGCACCCTGTCACTCACAAACCAGACATGAACTACACAAACCTTGCAGAGACATACTGGATAGATAGGCAAGAAAATACCTACATTCTAAAAGTGGAATTTTCAAACACAGAATGTAAAAATCACCCTCACTAAAAGATGTATTTTAACATTCTGAGTTCAGGAATACGAAGCTCGAATTTCTACCTCGTTCCCTGGGCCAGTTAGGATTACAAGATGCTATAATCAAACTGCCCATTCTGGCGTATGGGAACAGGTAGCCTTGTAATAGTGAAAAACGAAATTGGCTGTAGTTCACTCTCAGGACATGCCACACACATCAGGGCATGTCCTACCTTTCACATACAATGGACCCTGCCCACAGGGGTACCTTGGGCCTACCTTAGGGGCGACCAACATGCAGAAAAGGGACGGTTTAGGGACTGGCAAGTGGGTTTACTTGCCAAGTCGACGCAGCAGTCACAGACTGCACCCAGGCTCTGCAATTGCAGGCCTGAGCCATATTTTACAAGCTGCTTCTTTGAGTGGCACAATCAGTGCTGCAAGCCTACCAGCAGCATTTGATTTATAGGCCCTGGGCACACATGGTGCACTGTACTATGGTCTGACACGTAAAATAAATAGCCAATCATGGAGTCACTAATTCATTGCAACAATTTACAATAGGGAGCACCTGCACTCTGGCACTGAATAGCAGTGGAAAAGTGCCCAAAACATCTAGACCAGCAAAAACATAGCAAAACATAGGAGGCAACACCAAAAAATGGAAGGGACACCCACGCCAATTGTGCCAGGTCTAACACTTGTCCCCTCCAGCTGATTTTGACTGTGTGCTGAACAGTGGCAGCTGGCTAAATTTGTCAGTGATGGGACTGGGCATGGTCGGGGTGGGAGGTAGAGCGTTAAAGGTGGGGAATGGAAAAGTAACATCAGCCTCTTTGAAGATTCCACTCATCTTCAGTCACTCTAAACTAAAGTACTCTTAGTCATAAGTCATTCTGTCTGAGGCAAACTTCTGATGTGCCCCTCCATCCACCTGGTAAGAACATATTCAATCTGTGCACAGCGACAGACAGTTAGAATCCTTACAGTCCATGAAATGTATAACTAAGGAAATCTTAGAGTTATCCAAGCATCACTTGGACATGTGCATCACTCTGCCATCTAAAGCAGCCAAAGCGAGCATGCACAAATGTCATCCACTCCAGCAGGATGGGGAGAAGTCCAAGGGCTCACCCGCATTGTGATATATTATGTGTTCAGCCTGCGGAGGAAGGCAAAATGAGTTCAACAATATAGAGCGCAATTCTTGTGGGGATGCACTGGAAAGGAAAATGGGCAGATTAGCTCAAGTGAATCAATGTACAAATAGAAAATGACCAGGCATCCAGAAGCAAAATGGGGCACAAATTTTCTGTGGTCGTGAAAAAACATAATCACGAAAATTACATCCTAAAAAGCAGGCGAGATGGTGTGTGTAGAAGGTTGGACACTTACCGGTCGGGCGGTTAACAGGCAGGTCTGAATAAGACAGGCTCTGTGCGGTCCGGGGGAGTTACCCTTGCAAAGACAACCTGCACATTTACCGTAAGCCACAGTGGAGGAAGAAGTTTACTGAGCCTAATTACAACTAACCAAATCACTGGGCCCAGCAGATGGCACTTTTTCTACCTCACCTGGACTTGAAGCTGTCATCAACTTTCCGGGCTAGATGACGCCAACTCAGACTCCTTCACAACATGAACTGTAGCGCACAAACCCAAAACCTTGTCCGTTGCTTCCCACAAGTCTAGTTGTAACGTTGCACCACAGCTAAAATGGCATTCAGCTCCAACATTAATTCATGCACAGGAACCAAGTTCAGTCCAGTGCAGTATGTCTTCAGTTCCGATGGCAAACTGTGCAGACTCAATTTCCTGGCTTCCCGTCTGCAGCCTTTACCTCACCCTTTCTCAACTCGTCACAGGGTGGGTTCCACCCTGCACCCTGTGACGTGTTAAGAAAGGGTGGAATGAGAATGCTCTCCACTCCCTGATTGATGTGAGGACTTAGCTCTACAGCACTAGAAATATTTAAACACAAACAAGAGAGACCCCTCCATGAGAAAAGGGGTATCAAGTTATCCTTGGAACAAGCGTTCACATGGAACTTATTTCAGAAATGTTTCTTAAGTATCACAGATCTTACTGTGTAGAATAAAAAAATCTTTGTACCATCCACCTTGTTCTAAAATAACAAAGTAATACAGCAAAGCCAGTATTTGTGAATAACTACGGTTCAGCCAAACCGAGTTTTATTTAACAAAGATTATTCAGATCAACACTTCATAGGTGTATCTCAAAATCATGAGAAGAGCTTAGAAAAAAGAAAGAAATGGGTGGACCCCAGGGGCCTCATTTATGAGCCCTTGCGTCACTTTTATGCCGTCGGTGCGTCACTTTTTGTGACGCACCAGTGGCGTAAAAAATGCGCCTTGTTGCTCTATATTTACAAAGTGACGCATCTAGGTAGATGCGTCACTTTGTAAACCCCTGCGCCACATTATGCCTGCGCCAGGTATAATGTTTGCAAGGGGGGCGTATTGACGCAAGGAAGGGTCGTAGAAGTGACGCAGTGAAATCTATGAGATTTCACTCCGTCACTTTTAGGACGCCGTTGCGTCAAAATCTTGCGCCTGCCTCACAGCAGGTGTAAGACTGACGCAGGCCCTTTCACATGGGACTTGCCCCATGTGAAAGGACGCATTGCTGGAGTCATGGCTTGGCAGTTCGGGCTGGACTGTTCCCATGAGGCACAGGGTCAGACTGATTTGCATATAGCCATGTCTGAACTGGGGTGGCAGAGGAGGCTAAAGAACGGTGATGGATTAAACCCAGATCTTTTGACTGGGTGTGAGTGTTTGATTGCTTCAGATGCTCCGTCCATCACCACCCCCTTTTGTACCGCGAAGATAACCAACAGAGCTTCAAATAATATGAAGAATGCCAACGTATACAAAAGATTAGAAATACGGAGTTTGGTGAAAACAAAAACTTTCAAACCAGGCAGAATCTTCCAGAGTATCCCTAGAACTTAAGGAGAGAAGACTCGTTGAGAGATTTATCCCCCCAACAGCCAAATAAAAGGGCTGCAGCTTCGAAATTTAAGATCTTTAATATTCAAACTAATGTCCTGAAGAAGGTGACGAACCACCTTAACACCGAAACGCCGCATCAACAGTTTGTTCATTGTATTATAATAAAATATTTCACTAAAATGTCATAATAAAGCTTAGACACAAATATAGTGCTATACTGATGTATGATTGCTAAGAAGAGCTTTTAAAATAAAACTTGATTTGTACAGCATTCCTTTTGAAATTGTATGATTTATACTGTATACATTTTTCTGTTTTGTGCTTTGTTATCCATTTGTAAGTTTAGCAATTTGGAAACTGAAAAAGTGAGAATTATTTACGATTCGGTCATATCTGATCTGCCAGCTATATTATAATTTATCCAATTGATAAATAGCGTGAAAAGGGAACTCTCTTGCTTTTTCAGTATCTATACCCATCCCTTTTCCAAGGATTAGGGTACCTCCCTTACTTTGTGATATTGTAAATGACAATTCCTTTATTTATCTGGTTTGATAATTAACACATAAATAAAAGGCATTGTCATTTACAATGCCAATTGCTCAAACTCTTGTAAATGCGAGACCTATTGCATTTCAAATAAGCAACCTCCATTGTCCCGGGCTGCCTGGAAAGTGAAAGCATGCATGGCGCGCTGAAATTTGCAGGAAAGCATGTCGTGCCTACAGTAGGAAAAACACATTACAGAAAGTAGTGCTTAAAGACTAAAAAAGACGTACCATGTAATAACCGAAAGAAAAAGGGCAGCCTCAATTGGGAGGTTTCAAATAAAGACAAGGCGGTACGAGGGAGAGAATAACATACCTGTTAATGAATAAGAAGCCAGTATTTACAAAGGACAATGACACAAGCCAATGACAAACGTGGGTGGAGAGTGGTTAGGGCTTCAAGTCCATGCTCAAATACAGCATGCCTTGCAAAGCAGCGCATGATTTGCCTAGGTTCGACCTAAAATGATTTGATTTCATCTTTATTTAACTAAAGATCAACATACCAATGTGGATTTTTCAGGTTCATTTTTTATGCCTTCAGAAAATTTAACCTTTGGTATATCCTCATGCCCTAAAGACTCGAAAGGGGAGGACAAGCAAAAGGGTTATGATCCTATTACTTATTGTTAATATTCATTAATGTGAGTTCTAGTCCTCCCTACCAAAGTTCTAAATACACTCCCTCACTCTCAAAGTTCTATATTCACTACTTCCCTTCATCATTAGTTTTCTTTGGCACCTAACGAAGCTGTGCACTAGCAGCAGATGGCAAATAAAAAAAGAGGCTCCTATGCAAACATACAAGGTCCTTGCAGGTGAACTAGAGCAAATACTATTCTAAAGTTTTTTTTGATGTTTTTCCTAGGAATGAAGCTGTCACAAGGAGGCAGAGCTATCTTCATGTGGTAAGGGCTGTTATGGGGAGGATTAATGCACACAGTTATGAAGATTGGTAGTAAGTAATAGCTTCATTAAATTTAGCAATGTTTTGCCATGTCCTAGCATGCCATAGCCACACTAGTGAAATATCATGTGAAACTGATGTGTGCTTTCAGTCATAGGAGATTGCCTGCCTTGTTGCAACTGACTATATCCCAGCCAAGCAGACCTTTCTGATGCCTGAGGTGCATAGAACTCTCGAGATACATGCTTTCAAGGGTCAGCATTCCAGGTTTAATATTTGTTTTTGCATTCTGGAATTTGTAGTACAGATTTTATGATGGGATAAAACAGTTAATTTCAGAATGCAAAAAATCTTGGTTTGGAGTACCTATGTATACTTGGTCCTAGAAAACCAGAGAGCTCAGCGCACCTCTGTGCCAGCTCCACCGGCCTTTCGGAGATAGAACGTATTTGTCTCAATCGGACCAAGCACAATCGTTCTTCTTGAGCCGAGGAAGACATATCTCACTCTACCCCTGTTCACAAACCTTTCACAGACAACCCTGATGGGCATCTCTCGCTGCCAGACCTCCCAAGACTCATAGCACCATGTGTGAGTATGTGATCCAGTCCAGCTTTTCTCTTTGCCTTCTTCTCCCGAATGTATGGAACAATCAACTGGGCTACAAATCTCAGAATGAGAAAAAAAACTCTTAGCCTAGAACTACTACCCAGGAATGGCTCTTTGAAACTTGCAAGGAATGCCTTAAAGGCATAACAATCCGCTCTACTACGTCTCAACGTCTTCCCTCTGCCCCAGCACAATTAGCCTTCGCGGGGTCAGTCTACCGTATCTCCTTCACTTTACGGTGACTTCGGCCTGCCAGTCTCAGCTTTCCCCCTTTTTAAAGGAGCAGCTGAATAAATTGGTAAGACCAGCAGCGAAAGAAAAGGCGGGAGAGTTAACTCAGGGTACAAGCATCCCACGTGAGGCTCAAACATTAACAACTTATACTCTTTGTTGCAATGGACATCTACGAGTGGTAGCCAGGAGTAGCAGCTGCCGCCTTGGCTTGCTCTTCAGTATGACTAACCCAAAGTTTCAATGGTCTTGAGGGCAATGACTAGCGGGAAATGAAACAGGACTGTGAGAACCATGTTCCTATAGAGAGAGGTCATGACCTTCGGACCAGAATGCCAGAGCGTTTTGTATAGTGGATCATAGATCAGTTGTGGTGCTTAGTACAATGCTTCATACAGAGGAAGGCACCAATTAACCTATCTTTAGAGGTACATACATCAGGGGATCATCATACATAGAAGTCTGGAAAGGCAGGTCACAATGCCATCAGGAAGTGGCGTTTACATAAATGCGTCATTGTAATTGTAAATGTAATTTTGAAAGTGCGTAAATACCATCAGGCGTCATGGTGCTCGGTATTAAAACAGTCATATAGGACAAACAATCAGGGGCACAATTCATTAAGAACATAAGGTTAAAGGAAACAACCAACATTTAAGCTGTTTCCAAACACTTAATAGATTCGATTGATTTTTAAGGTACATTGGCATGTTGTTCCATAACACAAAGCTACGGCCACCTTAGGAAACTTTATATATCCTGGGGACCAGGACTAAACAAGATGCAGCAGATCTGAGATTTTATTAGGTTGATGCCACCTAACTTTATCTCCAAGACCATTAGGAAAAATAAGGTGGTATCACCCTAATAGAAATCTCAGATCTGCTGCCTCTTGTTTAGTTTAGTTCATTCAGCTCAATATTAGTTGCCTGCACATAGTGTGGATTAGACTTTGCATTAGCTGGTATTTCACGTGAATGTTAGTTTGGTATTTGCTATTGAACAAGATAAGGGAGGGGGCAATTCTTATATTTGTTGGTAGCTAGTTCGAGACTTTTTGGGGCATTGCTTGAAAAGGCACATTTCGTGGTGCCACTGTTTTGCTTCACATATATAGCGCTTTTTGTTAGGTGCTGCAGGTGGTCTTGTAGGTGATGTGTGCCCCAAGGGGTAGTCCATTTGAATCAGTGTAGTAGCAGGGGCACCGTGGCTCTAATGCAAGGAAGAAAACTGGGTCCGACTACCCTCTCATTATTTATTAAATGACAGCCATATTTTGGGTGTAGTGGTGCCCTCATGCCACTGGGCCGTGGTACCACTGCCCACTTGCTTGAAGTGTATTAGTGACGTTAGAGGCCCTGCAATCAATTAGCACTTTCGCTAGAATCTTGAGATCAGTATTAATCAGCAAAATTGGCCGGTAGCTGGCACAATCAAGTTGTTTTTTGTTTTCAACAACACAACAATACTAGCCTTATAAGCCTCACTAAGTGGGGAAGACCTTTCATGTATAGAATCAAACACTTGCACAGCAGGGGGCTAACATTTTTTCATCTTGTAAAATTCTGTAGGGTAACCATATATCCCAGGGACTTATAGATGGGGAGGCTATCAATAACCTGACATACCTCGCCCTACATTATATCCTTTGGAAGTTTGCTTGACCCCTCTGATCATAATTTAAGAAGTGAGATAGCATAGAGGAAGTGCTCCTCGTCAAACCACATATTAGCACCATCTGCCCTATAGAGTGTTTGGTAAAAATGACCAGAAAGGCCTGAACGATATCTGCAGGATGTGTTAGAGTCTTGCCAGAGTAATTTTTAATGGCAAGGATCATACGCAGGGCTTTCTGTTGACATAGTTGATAGGATAAGAGACATCAAAACAAATAGTATTCAAGATAACCTTCACCTGCACAAATGTAACAGAATATACAAGTCAACAATCCAAAAAGCTGGGTTATCATCAGATTTTATCTATTTGTAGGGCTTAAAATGTTGATCCTAGTCTGGATAGTCATATTGTACTTCAAGCTTTTTTTTTAGGTCTGGGATGGTCGGGGTAGGGAATTGGTACCGGCTAATTCGGAATTTAGAGGCACAGCCAAATGCTATTAAGAATATTTTAGATAAAATGTAGCTAACAGCACAGTGTGGTTTCCCAGAGAGAGATTGGCAGACCATATCACTTTTAGGCCATGAGTTGCTAAGAGTGGCAAACTTTAAATGGATGTCGTTTATCTCACACCGGATGGCCTACTACACTCCAGCAGAATTAACCCCTTCCTTGCTCCCGTCGGCCACCACTACCTCGCGGTTGCTGCCGTCGGCCAACGGCTGACAGAGCCCCGCCCACTCAATAGAACGCCCGCACCGCGGCAGAAAAACCGCCGCGGTTAAGGCGTTAAATAGGATGTACCCAGCACTTGAGAATTGCTATTTTCGTTGTAAACACCAGCGTGAAAGGGGCTGGTTACACATTTTTTATTTCTGCCATATGTTAGCACCTTTTCAGCTTCATCTACATTCTGTATTGAATTTGGCTATGGGGCCAACAATTGATTTAGATCCTGCTTTTTTAATTTTTTTATGTGATCAATCTTTGAATTTACCACAATCAGGACAGACGTTCTTGTCAATGGTTTTTATTATTTCCTGCTCTCTGATGTTGCAAATGTGGTGAACCAGTGTGGTCGAGTGTATCAAGAATGGCTGAGTAAAATGATTAGGACTTGGCAATTTGAGGAAGCCCACGCAAAGAGGGTTGGGAGTCTAAAGCAATTTAATGCCTCTTGGCAATATCTTGATTTAATCGAAATGTGGGCTTTGTTTGTTTAGTACAGGTGAAGATTCTTTTAAGTTGAATTATGTGTTTTTAATGCCAGGTGTTGCACTACTTCGTTTACATGTCAAAGCCCCGATCGTGATATAATGATGTTAGATCGTAAATATTATTTCCAGATTATTGCACTGAAGTGACTTCCATTTTAATATGGAGTATGACTATGAGTGATTGTGGCATATGGTAACTATTCGTTTTTGTTTAAGCACTTTATAATATTAGCAAGTAATCATTGTGATGTATATCATTCAATTTATACATACTTTATAATATTTTATGGGCACTTTAGTAAAGCAATTTTAATCTTTAGATTTCTTACATCCTGTATATGCACTTTATTGTATTAGGAAGAAGAAGGAATGATGAATGTTTTTATCTGGTACTTACCTCTCATACTTTAAAACTGAGTTGGAGATGCCCTTACCAGAAACATCAAACCCTGCCTCCCCATCCAATGTGTCTACTGCCCTTGTTTTCCTAAAACTGAGTGTCTTGTCTTCAACCACCTTCAATTCTTACAACCTGCTCCATGTTTTCCAGATGGAATTCTGAGCCCTCGACTCCAGTGAAATTTCCCGCATTCACATAGCTAACTTCATAAAATCAGCCTACTGCCATCATAGTCCTGGACCATCTGCTACACTTGACACCATTAACCACCTACCTTAGTTGACATCCTAAGGTCCCTAAGAATCATAGGCTCGACATTAAACTGGTTATCCCACCTATTTGGCTGGTCTGTCGCTGTTGACTGGCAATCCATGAAATCCTCTAACCCCCCCCATCTACCAGCTGGTGTCCAACAAGTTTCTGAATTTGGTCCTCTCCTTTTGTTACACCACCTCCCTTAGGAATGTGATCTACTTGTTTGTGTTTGCTAAGACATTTATGCAGACAAAACCTTTTTTTTCATACTCTTTCACCTCTTCTGAAGCCTCAGATATTAGACTGTCTTCCAGCAAGACCTTGTCTGCATAAACCAGTCCTTTATTCTACGGCAAAACCTATGAGAAATGGTGTACTGTGAAAAAAGTGTGCCGTACAACATCCAGGATTTTCATCATTTTTGCTAGTGTCAGTACATGTATGTCTATGCTTACTACTGAAAGTGAAGGGCAGGAAAGCCTAGTATAGATGGACACAGGCACATTAATAGTGAAAGCAACCCAAGCAACTACTGCTCCGGGCGCAAGGATAAGCAGAGCATTATCAGGTGCTTTGCAAGTTTCCAACTTGCTACTTAGTTGAGACCCTCTACAGGTCATTGTCCCAAGAGCATAGCAGCAGATTAGAGATGCATGCTGAGACAGAAATCTGGTTTTCAGATTTTCTTTCTGAAACAAATATGTCACTAGGGGGGAGATTTGCAAAAATAACATGCAACGCAGTACAGCCTCCAGCAAGGCTGCGCTGCGTTGTGCGACAGGGAGGGAGAATGAGAGCGCCATATCACCCGAGATATGGCACTCTCCTCCCCTTTCCCTTGCACTGGTGCTTATTTCAGCTGCTGTGCGCCATGTACACACCTTAGTGTTGTAGAACTAGGGTGTGTGTGTGTAAGAGTCTAGCATAGGTTTTGTACAGGAATTGTACCTTACCCGTACAAAATACTATGCTACCCACGATGCTTAGCTTTTCCCACTTTGTATGCATGCTGCACAGTGCAGCACGCATGCAAAGTCAGAAAAGCAAGGAGAAATGAAAGCATTTCTCCAGTTAGCGCTTCCTTTGAACTTTTGGTGCAAAACCATGTTTACAAATCTTTGTAAATATGGTTTTGCGTCAAAAGGCATAAGTGGTTGCACAGGAACGCCCATGTACAATCCATGGAACGCCCACTCAGCTCAAAATAACACAAGGCAGTGCTTTGTGCTGCTTTGAGCTACATAGAGGGTGCTTTCCCACACTCAACAGGTTTTGCGCTGGAAAGTAAATAGCAACACAACATTTTGCACTGGTTAGCATCACTTTTGTGGCGCTAAACCAGCGCAAAATGTTTGTAAATCTCCCCTTAAATGTTATTTCCTTATTTTACAAAAATGTACACCTTCTAGTGTGTGGGTGCCCCAAGGGCTCTGTCACTGAAATAAATGTAGCGCGTAGCACAAGTTGCAAAAATATTAATCATCTGCATTGACCATTCAACATATTGCCTATTGATCTTATTCTGCCAATGCAATAAAATTAATAATCTAATGGTGAGATTAATTGTTGTCTTGGCCAAAACTGCTGCCTTTGGAACTATGGAATCCAGTTCGAGTCTCTGCAATGGTTCAAAATTCTGGGCAAATCACTTAATCTCCCTGTGCCTCTAAAACAAATGTGTTCATCTGAAATGTAAATGGTGCTCATGTTAAGCTCTCTAGTACCTTTTGGTCAAGTTTGCGATCCATAACACTGAAAAATAAATACAAAAATAATTAGCTGAATGAGTATGCAGCTACCTTTGTTGTACTGACTTCCCTAAGAGAACATGCGTGTAGATAACTTTCCAATAGCCTAATGTTAACATGTGAAAAAACAGAGAAATACCCACTGGGTTGAATCTCCAGTTATTTGTTCAGAAGCAGGATACGGCTGAAGAGGAAGGAGTTAGCCCTCTCCTTGCAGTCAAAGGTGATGGGAGCCCTCTAACCTGAGGCCGTGGGAGGAGGGGATGGCAGGCTATTCATTTTGAATGGAGCAATCAAGGCACCTTGAGCGAGCTGCTCCTAAGCTTTCACATGCAAATTGACCTTGGCCTCGAACAGTGTTTTTAACTTCCCTGACTGGTTTCACTTCATTCCTGAGAATGCATCAGGAGGGTGGTGTGTTTGACAATTTTAACTGTATGTACAGGAACCCAATTGGAATTAAGTCTTGGCTATTCCTATGAAACTTTAATGGGATTAGAAAGATCGTTTTATGTGTTCCTGAAATTGCACTTTTGAAAACTATACTGTTATAAAACAAAAGGAAAGAAAAACGCTTTCAGCTTTGTAATTCTTTTACAACTACAAATGAAAATATGCTTTCATCACATTTTAGACTGCTTCTCATTTCATTCACGTCACAGAATGAAATAAATGGCAGCTTAGATTACGAAACATTTTTGCGTAGCAAATACATGTTAATGAAACTATCTGAATATAATTAATTATAATTAAGATATAATGCAATATGACCCACATGCTTCTATTTGTGTGGTTTATAACTTTGGAAAAAAGGTTGCATACAATTAAAAAGGTCATTGTATTAAGGTATTCTGTTTTCTGATAGGTATATTTCTTTTAAAATCACTATCCTCTGTGTTGCTAGATAGGATCCAATTGCTGAAGTGTGTTTAATATGCTAAGTGTGTTTAGGGCTGCAGTACCACCTCCAGTCTACAGGGGCAGAGCGAGCAAAGAAAATAAACACACTTGGTGAAACACAGGTCCCCACAAGGCACTTTTTGAAAAAGTTGTAAAAATTGGCACAGATGTTTTTGAAGTCATTTCCAATCATTTAGAAGACTTTACCTTGTGGGGACTTGGGTTCAGGTCCCCACAGTGTAATCAAGTCCCCACAGCGTGAGTGTGTTATCACACCCAAGTCCCCACAAGGATAGTAACACAAACCCACACCCAGAGCCACCCACACACACACACACACCCAGAGCCACACACACACACACACACAGAGCCACACACACACACACACACCCAGAGCCACACACACACACCCAGAGCCACACACACACACACCCAGAGCCACACACACACACACCCAGAGCCACACACACACCCACCCAGAGCCACACACACACACACAAACACCCAGAGCCACACACACACACCCACCCAGAGCCACACACACACACACACCCAGAGCCACACACACACACACAGAGCCACACACACACACACAGAGCCACACACACACAGCCACACACACACACACACAGAGCCACACACACACACACAGAGCCACACACACACACACCCAGAGCCACACACACACACACCCAGAGCCACACACCCCGACCCAGAGCCACACACACCCACACACACCCACCCAGAGCCACACACACACTCAGGAGAGCAAGCACAGCGAGGGGGCAGGGAAGCAAGCACAGCGAGGGGGCAGGGAAGCAAGCACAGCGAGGGGGCAGGAAAGCAAGCACAGCCAGGGGAAGGGGAACCAGGGGGCAGGGAAGCAAGCACAGCCAGGGCAAGGGGAACCAGGGGGTGGGTGAGCATGCACAGCCAGGGGGCGGGGAAGCAAGCACAGCCAGGGGGCAGGGAAGCAAGCACAGCCAGGGGGCAGGGAAGCAAGCACAGCCAGGGGGCAGGGAAGCAAGCACAGCCAGGGGGCAGGGAAGCAAGCACAGCCAGGGGGCAGGGAAGCAAGCACAGCCAGGGGGCAGGGAAGCGAGCACAGCCAGGGGGCAGGGAAGCAAGCACAGCCAGGGGGCAGGGAAGCAAGTACCCTTCACAGCCCCACAAGCCTCCGAGTCTTTAAGAGATGGGCGACCCCCTCCTGTCCGAGGACCCCCACCATGGAGAAGAGGTAGGCTTCTTTTAGCCCCAAGGCCACAGTAGAGCTACCCTGGAGTAAAAAAAAAGCGTTCCCTCTTCACACAAGGACCACGCGACAGAGAAGAGGTGTGTGACTTCAAACTAGAGGACCCCGAGCTGGAGAAAATCCGAGGTGTTTTCGTCTTCAGGACCCGCCATGGAGAAGAGAGGTTATCCCTCAGGATCCCTTAACTCACATGTTCAGATAGCAGAGCTAGCTTTTATGTTACACAGATCATAATGGCTGCAAACAGAGAGCTATCTATTGCAGAGCTGCTAGAATTATAAGATGGGAGACCCACATAATGCAGCAGGGTTGACTAAATCATAAATTATGTGACAAGACAGGCAAATTATGTGGCATAATGCGGCACATTTTATGCCGCATTACTTCATGATGTTGTCATGTGTACACATGTTAATATTGTGTGGGAAAAGCTTTTGCCTCATTACCACCAGTATATCACCCAAATACAGCAATAAGTAACTAAAAGGGAACCAGTCACGCTTTGCAAAGGGTCTTCCACTTTCCGACAATACGGGCTGCTGTATATTAAGTTACTTTTCATCTGTTTGATCTAGAAACATTTTTGGGATTAAAATGTACAAATTATGTAGCAGATGATAGGTTATTGGGAATTACATAATTGTGCGGAAAACGGTGCAGTATTGTATAATTCCAGTGGCCTTGCTCTTAGCATATAGATGTCACAAGTCCAACTGCTCACTTAGAGCATTTCTCTAGTCAGTGATTCCGAAACCGTGGGGTTCTGAGACGATTTTTGGTGGGTTGTGATAGTCCAAGGAATAAATAAAGGTGCTTATAAATTTTGTATTTATCCGCTTCACTGACAAAGGTCAAAGGCCAGGCTACGTCTTCTGACAAATTGTTGCTTATGTTTTTTTACATGGGTCTAGTGTTTACAAACGCCTCTCTATTTGCAGTCAGAGAAAGAAATGTAAAGTGAATTATGTGACAATCTTGCTGAGGTACAGAGACTGTGAAAGGAAAGGCTGTCATTTTTAATAGTGCACAACAAAATGTAACTATCTGTAAATGAACTGTACATATTCAGTAGTTCCAAAAGCAAAAGTGAAGCACATTCTGTGTAATTCTGAAATGTGGTGGAAACAAATATTTTAATTGAATCAAAACAAATCAAGACACGTTTTCTTGGTGATGGCACATGATATTCAGTGAACCCCGATTTCCACAAATTAGCATTTGTGTTCAGTATAGTTTTATCAGTAAAACTGCAGTGTAGTGACCATTCCAATGGGAAATGTGCTTTCTGAAAATGACAGTGGCTCCTACACCATGCTTTTGTTACATCACCCTCCTCATGTCCACTAAAAGCTAGAAGGATATCGACAGTTTGTCATGCTAAAATGTGGGTCTTGGTTTTAAGAAGTTGGGAAAACAGTGCCCTAGCTGCAAAAACCTTAGCAACCTCGACTACGCGGCCATCCTTCAGGTTACAGAAACGATAACAGAGCTTTTACTTTGTTGCACTTGTTTTACATACGTAAAAGGCAGACTTGTCCACTCTACAGACTGAGACAGCAGAACTATCTCTCAGTTATATGGACCACACAGCCACAGATGGTGGAGCTGTCCCTCAGATTGCACGGACTTTACAGGCTGTGGTGTAGCACTACTCCCCCAGTTCTATAGATATTGCAGGTTCAGACAGCAAAGCTACCATCAGGATATAAATATTTTACAGGCCCTTTGTGTAGGATTGACGATTAAGGGAGAATGTGCATTAACCCTGCCTCTGTCTGAAAGCAATCTCGCTGTTGTTGTGCTGTGCAACCCTTGCCCCTTGAGGCAAAGCGTGTCTGGGCAGAAGGCCGAGGGTAGAGTGGGCCGACTGAGGCCTGCGTGGGAATCCGAGGCTCGCGGGTGCAGGCTGAGGTGTGGGAAGCTGTCTGAGGGGCAGGACGTGGTTGGAGGGGAGAGACGGAGTTGCCATTGTAGTGAGACCGGCGAGGCATACACAGCCTCGAGGGGGCAGGTGAAGTACGGGCTTAGGAGCTAATGGGGTGTGCTGGAAAACACTTGGGTCAAGGTGGGCAGCCCGGGGACGCTGGAGGCTGACTGAGGCCCCTTGGGGTTCATTCGTGTAAAGAGCAGGAGGTGCGAGGGTCACCTGCGAAGGGAGGCTGAGATTAAAAGAGCCATAGCTGGAAATCTGAGGAGACGGTAGGGGAGTCTGACGGGGCAGCGTGCTGTCCGGGGGGCAGTGGGGTTCTGATGATGGAGAATGGGCTTGGAGAGGACAGGCTGGGCGAACGGTGGGGCAGGGTTCTAATAGATCAGGGCGATCGGTCTGGTGAGGCAGCAAGGGTCTGACTAAAGAATTGGTGGAGTCTGATCAGGCAGATGGTGGATCTGATGGTGCAGGGCAGGTCAAAGAAGACAGACAGGTCAACGTGCATGAGGCGGCGGTCTGAATCCGGGCGAAGGGTTTGGTGGGACAGGCTGGTTGGACAGGGAGAGGGGTATGAAGGCAGAGTGGGGGACGGGAGACCCTATCGGAGCCAGATGAGGCAGGCTGAGATATGAGGTGGGGTAGAATGATGGAAGGGAGAGTGAATTGAGACTGGACAGGTTAGAGGCTGAAGGGACAGAATGAATTAAGAGAAGGCAGAGTGAAATGAGACTGGACAGAGTTGGGGGGACTGAAGGAACAGAATGAGCTCAGAACGGCCAGGCAGGGTTGAGGGGTCAGTGCGGGGTTCTGCCGGACAGGGGGGGGGGTGGGGGCTGCGTTTCCAGAGGGCAGGTCCTCACACCTCTCTTTGATGAGACATCTCCGTTGTCCAAATCTCCTTAAGCCCGGATCCGATGCTGAATGACGCCTCCCCCACAACTGGGAATCTCAGAAACCCAAGACTCTGTTTTTGGGGAGCCCAGCCAGCGCCTTCACTTCTTTCAGCCCTGCTCCGTCCGAGCGTCTGGCTACAGATGCGGCCACCGAAGAATTGGACACCCCTCCGACACTTTCCCCAACATCCGCTGCAGAGCTCTGTGTTGATTAGGGTTGGCCCAGCAACCCCCACCCCCCACCCCGAGGGCAGGGGCATTAGCACACCAAAGCTAATGAGGCTTGTGGGGGGCAGTCTTTCGCCGCACACAGACAGGCTTTCAGCTGGAAGCGGCGGTATCTGATAGTGGAGAGTTTGTCTCGGAGGAGGGAGAAACAGCGGAAACGGGCACACGGACAGCGGGAGGGGGGCGGGAACGGGCACACGGACAGCGGGAGGGAGGGCGGGAACGGACAGCGGGGAAAAAAATCCAAGCACTCACCTGGACTTCTTCCAGCGGCGGTCGGCCTGAAATGGCTGCCACAAACCTCCGGCATTTTTGAGATTCGGGGGCGTGTTCTTGCAGTGATGTCAAGATTAAATACCAAGATTAAAAAAAAGCAAGAAACTCCCCTGAATCGCGTCGCAACGAGACAAACAGTGATCGACGGCCATCTCTTCCAATGGCTAGCCTCCATTTATGGAGCTAGCCAATGGAAGAGCAGGCGGGACAAAGCCCCCGTACTGTCTCTAACATAAGATTTCGCCGAAGCGAACGCTGCTGCGCAGCGGACGCCAGGCGAAACCTAAAAAAGAATCTGAAGATGGTGACCACATACAAAGGATGACAGGGAGGGTATCTGACATTAGGAGAGGCTGGACAAAGCACCAAATGGTGAGGAGAGTTGAAGCCAAGAAAAGGGACAACTAAAAGATGAGTTCCGGATCCAATCCCTAGATGGCAGAATAATGCACTGCATGTGAATCCAGAAAAGATTCACGATGCAAAACCAATTAATCTAAACTGTTTAAAGGACATTTTCAAAATGAATGGCATCTACACTTTCATGAAAACAAATTCATAGAATATCTTTTTGTTCGAAATTGGCTCTTGCAGGCTTATTTCTAAAGGTCTAAATACAATGATTACAGGTCGTACTTTCAGAAACAGTTATGTCAGAGGTATTTATTTCACTGCTTTACTTCAGGGGACATAATTTCTGATGGATATAATAAACAGTATCAAACAATGACTCTGGATGCTTTTAGGTCGCTGACCCCTCAACACCTCTAAACACCATTCTTCCCTGATTCCACACACCCCCTAAAGACCATCACAACTCCTAATAAATTCTTCTCTCTTTATCTGGTTTGTGGGAGTGCAGTGCCAAACTCAGTTTGGGATGAGTGACTACACACTGATATGGATATTCCCTTGCAGTTTGCATTGTTATTTGAGCCAACTGGTACTGAAGTGAGAGAGCGCAATTTGAATGAAATGTATGAATGCGCCATATTTACAACCCAGTTGCGTAAGTTAGTTAAGGTAACTAGAAATATGAAAATATGTATCCGCATTTACTCACGATTGCTTTGTTAGATATAGAGAGCACATATAGAGTGTGGGCTAATATAGAAATGTGTGGAAATGTTTAGAAATGTTAGATGTGTTAATCAGGTTTCATGTTATGTAGCTGCTAAATGAAGAAGGATGTAATGTGCAAAATGAAGAAACGTGCAGACCACATGGCACTGTATAAGAACGAAATGTACAATTGCATCTTTCATGTAACATGGATTCACTATTATTCAATGATTTCTGCTTACATGTTAAAGGCTATGTTTTATGAAAGTGTTTCAAATAATCAGAGTGTGGTGTGTTAGCATATTATTTTAAGTTAGGAAATAATGGTTCACAGGGCGCAGGCTACTGCACGTAATTTAGTAGGCCCAGAGAGATAAAGTGTCCTCTTTGATCTGCACGTGTTAGTTAAAGTCGAGCCTCGTTAAAATAAATTGCCAATGTTGGTCGAAGTTTTTATGGCCTAGCCTGTTAAGGGGAGCCTGGAATTTGGGGCCCTGCTCCAGAGTGTCTGTTTGCAGGTGCGAGGGGGGTACCAATCAAGAGCTTGATGAATAGAGCTCTGTCCGGGGAGATAGGCTCGGGTCCGGAGGAGTCTACTGGAATGTCATAGGGGTACCAGCATGCTGGAGACGGAGCCTGGGAAGCAAGGTCAACTTTAACAGACGGCCCAAAGAAGTGAAACTATGGAAAAAACCAGAATCGAGACCACGTGAATTGTGTACGTGGTGGGCGTCTCAGAGGGGCGTTCCACCCATACTGTGATTTTGTATTAGGGACAGCACCCTGGGGAGGAGGTAGAGCAGATGGCCTGAGGACTCCTAGAGAGCGGATGGGTAGGCAGAAAGGGTACTGCTACAATGCATAGGTTTTCATCTAAGACTAAGAGAGAGTGATTGAACTTCTTTGGAAGTCAACACGGCTGACACCTTTTTTAGGTAAGGAACTTGCTAAGTAGGGATGTCATCTAGTCTAGTGTAGGGTCAGTATAACCTGATTTGTTTTCTTTTCTGTAAATGACGCTCAAGCTTCATCTTGTGTCGATGATAACTAACTTACTGATTTTTGAATTAGTCTTGGTGGTTTTCTTCTGTCGATTAAGATCTCTCAGAGAGTACATGTTCCTCCTATTACCTGTGTACCTTTTAAATCTTATATTGAGATGTTTGTACCTGCAACTAATTTTGGCTTTATAATAAATCTTTAAACTTATCCGTAGTCAGTGGTTCTTTAGAGTTGTGTCAGTTTTGGGGCAGGTTTGACCTATGTAGAGTTGCCTTTTACTTAATGACAGACAACAATCGATCCAAATGATTTAAGTGAGATAGGAGTTGGAGTGATCTGGTAATTGATCAAAAATCTCACTTTCCCAGTTGGTAGCAGAGAAAGATGGTTGTCTTCTTGAGGAAGGCGACCTAGATTAGGTCAAGATTACCCCAAGGCCCCTAGTGATCGACGACCAGAAGAAGAGCCACCTGCCGAAGAAGGTGCTGACGGAGCGAGAGAGAAAAGCAGCAGAGTCGGTCGAGAGTGAGTATAAGGGTCATGCGTTGTCAGATTGCGGTGTTTTGTGTTGTACCTGTGTTGTAATGTCAAGCGGAGTTGAATGCCTGTAGTGTGATTGTGAGACGGTTGTGAGCGCGCGCAACCTGAGGAAAATCTTAAGTTCAGAGAAGAGCTTAAGTGGTTCGGGTGTATCGGACATCCAGAGTAATTGTCTACCATTGTGAAGGGGGTCATGAGGTACCATTGATCGCCCGCAGGACCGTGATAGGGAGAACGTAAGAGTGAGTGTATGAGTAACGGACGCTGGTCGGACGTTTACTGGGTGTAAGTAACCTATCAGTTAAGGCGATCGTCTGAACGTTTACGGAAGACGTTTCGTCAGTTGAGGTGACAATTACAGTTAGACTGTGGACGTACAGTCAAGAAAAGTGATTGCTTGGTCGGAAGTAGTCATTTTTCGGTGTATGAATGGGACGCATGCATGACCGGGAGACGAGCTGAGAAAGAAGGGGAACTGCTGCTAAGGGGACGAGTGACGTCAGAGCGAGACGCGCTGGGATAGGCTGGTTGGTGTAGAGCCGCGCTGGGATAGGCTGGTTAGCGAGAGCCGTGCAGGGATTGGTGGTTTGCCATCGGGAAGTAAACAAGGAAGGGAATTAAGGAAAATCGTAGATTCGTGAACATGAAATGTTTTAAATGTTTAAGAGCGATGTTTAAGAGAGAAAATAGAGAGGCGGTGGACGGGGAAGAGGCCCCGCCGGAAGGCACACCCGCTCATTACATGGCTACGAATGTAGGGTTACATACTATACTGTGGATCTCAGAGTGGAGCAAGATAACAGAGGGAAATGAGGAACTGACGTTCCCAAAATACGGAACGTTTAGGTTGGAAGCATTGAACCAGCTGAAAGCAGTAATGCTTGCGACAAGAGCTCTACCCAGACCAACACAGTTTGAAGCCCTCAATGAATGGTTTAGGGCGGCATACGACCGGAGTTTGAACAGGCGTCAAGAAAGAGTAAAACGATCGGTAAGAGCAGTGCAGGATGCCAAATGGGATGAAGAAGCTAAAAAGTGGAGAGTGCAGAGAATTGAAGTAGATAAACTGTATCCAGTGATAGAAGACACAGGAGAAAAGAAACCTCTAGTGGAGGATGATGAGAGCGAGACAGATGACAGCCTGATAAATAGGTTATTGATGGACAGACCACCTGCGTACAATAGAGAGGTTGAACGTCCCGAGCTCCAAAAAGGGGACGGGGCTGGTAAAGGGGAACATAGACCGCTCCCCATAACAGATTGGGAACCCAACAAAGGCGAGGAAATACCTCAGCCTAGTCCAGTACAGACAGTGGTTGGAAGGTTTGTGGTACAGAAAGTGCCAGAAACAGAGCGTGCCAGGTCTTACCAACTGCCGGATGCTCTTCAAGTACCTGTTACCATAGGTCCTGTAGTATCGATTTACGACCCAGAGAGAGCACGAGAGGGGGAACAGGTACGATTGGACAGGGAAAGAGCAGAGATGGAAAGCAGGAACAATACGATTAATTCACAAAGGCAGTTGCTAGGACCAAGAGGTCGGAGCACCCCATTGAATTCAGTAGTGGATCCCATAATAGATCAAGGGGGTCAGAGAGGGCTGATGGATCTGAGAGGACCACGGCCGAAATCCTTTAGGGAGTTAAGGGAGTACTTGAAAGAATGGGATCCGGACGTAGAAACACAAAACAACAGGTTAGGAGCGGAAGCGGAATGGGGAAACCGAGAGAACGGAACCCTGTCTCACTGCGGAGCTGGCGAAAGCGGTCCAGAGTGGGATGGGAAGAGTCAGGACGATAAAGGAGGTACTCGCCATATCGGGAATGGAAGTAGACAGGAGCATGAGGATAGGAATGCAGGATGTGGAGGGGTGCCTCGCCCCATTCTCAGTGAGGGAGATCGAAGAACGCAGGAATACAGGAACAGCTTCAGGTGCACTCACCATACACCGGGCGAAGATGTACAACATTGGAGTCACTGGAGTATGGAGAGTCGCGAGGGGTCTCGCCATACATCCAGTGATCACGGACGGGATCGCGGGAACATGGAGAGCTGTGAGGGACCTTATCGAGTATTGAGTGACAATAGACAGCAAAGGAATGGCGAAGGCTTAGAGAATAGTGGAGGATCTTATCGTGTGCCTAGAGAGGCTGAACCGAAGAGACTGAATGGGATGGTGGGAAATAGAGCATTGTTTCACCACACACCGAGGGAAGATGGAAGAGCATGGGATTTAGAAAGATGGGAACAAGGGAGGACTCCTCATAACTCACCTGAGCCCAGGCGTAGGACTCGGAGTTGGGACGGGAGGAATGTAAATGTACCATCCAAGAATGAGGTACTAAGAGCTGAGGTAAAGGCAAGGAGACTCGATGTAACCAGCCTAAAATCGGACTTAGATGAAATAATAGACGGCACATTGCCAATGGAGAGGATCGACCTGTACGAACAAGACGAGGTACTGTTTATAGCGAAGGATGTTACTCGGAAAGCGAGGGCAGTACATGAAAGACTATCTGAATTGGCAGACAGGTACATGGTAGACCTATCAAGGACTAAAGCATTACAGGGTAACCATAGGCTGCATTGCACGGATCAGGATTTAGACGAGAGGAGGACGATCAGGTTGAAAACACACATAAAAGAACTGATCATGGGTATGAGAACGTGGAGAGATTTGGATAAATGGGAGGAAAGATGGTCCAAGAGAGGGACCGTCAGAAGGAGCACAATTGGGATGTCCCCAGAGGGAGGGCCACAGAGAATGGAAGCATACCCTTTGCGAGAAATTGCGAATGGAAGCTATGTGCATGTGCCCTGGAGTAGAGGGGACTTAGCGGCATTTACCAATTCTTTTCCTAAGCTGAGGGAGAACCCCGTGGAGTGGTATAAGCAGGTAGAGAGGTTTGTAAAGATATCCAAAGTACTGTGGGTTGACCTGAACACCCTGTTTGACATTGTAGTGCCAGGGGACTTGTGGACAGCATGTAAGGTTAGCGTTGAATGGCCAACATCCGAACCGGATAGGGATGCCCAGACAAACGGACCATCAGAAAAAGTCATGGAAAAGTATGAAAGGGTAATGGCATGGCTGAAGGATAAGGTGCCGTTGCAGGACATAGACTGGGTTAAGATCGATCGGACCACCCAAGAACCTAAAGAGACTGTCCATGAGTATTATGAGAGATTATTGAAAGCGTTCAAACAGTACAGTGGGTTGGATGTAATGGATCCTAGAGACATAGGACAATTTGTGTCAAAGTTCGTTCTGGGATTGAGACCTGATATTAGTTTGATGATCCAGCAGCATTTAATTTGTTGGCAAAACAAACCATTAGATGAAATATTGAGATATGCAAGGTACTGCAGTGATGAGATAGACTCCAAAGCAAAGAAACTTAAGGAGAAACTGATGATGGTGCAGATGCAGTCGGCTGGAAAGGGTGGACAGCGGCAACAGGGAACAGGAACCTTAGGAAGGAAGCAAAATAATAAGAATAAAGACGATGAGGAAAAACAGAGACCTAGGGTAGATATTGCGACATTGAAAAAGACGACCAGATGTCACCAGTGTAACGAGGTGGGGCATTGGAAACGCGAGTGCCCCTATAATATTGAGACTGGAGAACTAGAACCAGAGGAGGAAGAAGTCCAGAGCAGTCTGGTGAAGGGGACAACGATACACAAGGGAAAGATGGTCAAAGGGGGGACCCCGACTCCTCAAGCCCAGTTCCCTCAACCACCCAGAATTGCGACAGGGGGAAAGACTTATAGGCAGATGCCTCTTTTTGTAGGAGGAGAAGAGTGTTATTATATTGATCCCCTTACGGGACAGCGAGTGGATAGAGAGGAGGATTGTACCCTCGGGGCAGTTTTAGAGGTGGACCAGAGGGGACCATATGTGGAGGCCGAAGTAGCAGGGTGTCCTACGACCTTTTTGGTGGACACGGGGGCCACTCGATCCACTCTGAGATCAGCAGTAGTCCCAGGTCTGCCAATGTCAGGAGAAACAATTCAAGTGGTAGGAGTCGCAAATAAGAGAATGACTAATCCTTTGACAGAACCAGTACAAGTGAAAATAGGGAAATACAGTGATGAGCACCAGTTTGTGGTTTGTGATTCTAGCCCTGTGTGTCTGTTGGGAAGAGATTTATTGTGCAAACTGAATTGTACGATATACTGCACCCCCCAGGGAGTGGAGGTACTGACTAATGATGATGACGCTGATTTCAAAGTTGCGAGTACAAAGGTGTGTGTGGAGATGTATCCTGCCTTGACAGTGGAAGATCTCCCTTGGGACCTAAGAGATGTGGTGTCATCTGAAGAGTGGGATTTCACTGGAGAAGAAATAGGACTGATCAAAGGGGTAGAGCCAGTGAAGATCATGGTAAAACCAAATGCTGAGTATCCAAGAACACCCCAATACAAGTTGACCCCGGAGACGATTGCAGGAATAAAGCCTGTGATCGAATCCATGATTAAGCAGGGAATACTGAAGGAAATCGTGGGAAGCCCATGTAACTCCCCGATTATGGGTTTGCAGAAGCCTAGTGGGAAATACAGAATAGTGCAGGACCTTCGAAAGATTAATAACATAGTTGTTTCGTGTTGTCCAGTGGTACCGAATCCATCAGTAATATTGTTTCAGATACCATTCCAAGCTGAGTGGTTCACAGTGATAGACCTTTGCCAGGCCTTCTTTTCAATCCCCTTAGATGAGGAGAGCCAATTTCTTTTCGCTTTTAAGCTGGAAAATCGCGTTTTAACATGGTGTCGTATCCCACAGGGGTATACAGAGAGCCCATCGATTTTTAACCAGCTGTTGAAGAAAAATCTTGAAAGTCTAGTACTGCCACGGAACTCGGTTCTGGTCCAGTACATAGACGACCTGCTTGTGGCGTCAGAAACTGAGGAAGCTTGCAAAATAGACACCATCACCTTACTAAATCACTTGGCTGAGAACGGACACAAGGTGTCTCCGAGCAAATTACAGTACTGTTTGACAGAAGTGCAGTACTTGGGTCACAGAATTGAAAAAGGGAAAAGAAAGGTGTCACCAGACAGAATAGAGGCGATCATGAAAATGAATTCGCCCACAACACAGAGAGAAGTCAGGATGTTTCTAGGAATGGTTGGTTATTGCCGGCAGTGGATAGCTAACTTTTCACTGAAAGCAAAACCTTTACAAAAGCTGACACACAAGGAGGTGAGTGATCCGGTACCATGGGACAAGGATTGTTTGATGGCATTCTTACAGCTGAGGGAGGACTTGTGTCGTGCCCCTGCTCTAGGAATGCCGGATTACGAGAAGCCATTCTTACTTTACTGCTGTGAGAGGGAAGGCTGTGCTTTGTCAGTGTTGGCCCAGATACACGGAAATGCCCGTAGACCAGTTGCATACTTCTCGGCTACCTTAGATCCAGTAGCCGCAGCGTTGCCCGGATGTCTCAAATCCGTTGCTGCAACGGGTGTCAGCATTGAGCGTTGCGAGAACATTGTAATGGGACACCAGTTAGTGGTGTATGTGCCTCATTCTGTAGAACTGTTAATGACCAGGACCAAGACACAGCATCTGACAAATAGCAGGCTCACGCGCTATGAGCAAGTCATTCTGGCTGCCGAGAATGTGACCCTCAAGAGATGCTCTGTTTTGAACCCTGCCACTTTGATGCCACTTCCAAATGACATTGATGATGATGTATGTACAGATCATGATTGCCTTGATGTGACTGAACTATGCACCAAACCAAGACCCGATATCGTAGATGAGCCATTGACTGACCCCGATGAAGTATTCTTTGTTGATGGCTCATGCGTAAGAGACGATATTGGTCAGCTGAGAGCAGCTTATGCCGTTTGCACCATTACCGGAGTTGTGGAAGCCGCTTGCCTGGAAGGAGTACACTCCGCTCAGGTAGCTGAAATCATTGCATTGACACGCGCCTGTTTAGCAGGTAACAAAATTCGAGTCACCATTTACACCGATAGCCAGTATGGTTTCGGGGTAGTTCATGACTATGGGCAGTTATGGTCTCAAAGAGGTTACATGACCTCTTCAGGTTCACCTATTCGAAATGGGGAATTTGTTCGACTATTGTTGGAAGCACTACAAGGTCCGGCAGCTATTGCCGTTGTAAAATGCACAGCTCACACTAAAAACACCGATTTTGTGTCGCAAGGCAATAGGTATGCCGACGAGGTTGCACGCTACTGTGCAGAACAAGGATATTCTTTTACAGAGGTGGAAGTGAGTGGGATTCAGGAAAGGACCGAATTAACCATGTTGTTGGAAACTGTGGACACTTGGGATGAGTTGAAATGTATACAAGAGAATGCACCTGACTTCGAGAAAAAGACATGGGAAACTGCAGGTTGTACAAAGAGTGAAATGGACTTTTGGGTCTCCGCAGATGGGAGGGCAGTATTACCAGACGAACTAGTTAGTCCAATGGCAAGGAGAATACATGGGCCAGCACACATAGGTAGAGATGCTATGGTGAGGGTATTCAGGCAAACATGGTACAACCCCAAGTTCAGAGTAGCGGCAGAAGCAGTATGTCAACGTTGCGTGATCTGCCAACAACTGAATGTAGGAAAGAGAATACCAGTCACATTGAGTCACATAGGGAGGTCCGGGGGGCCATTCAATAGGATGCAACTAGACTTCATTGAAATGCCAAGGTGTAACCGCCTCAGATACGTCCTGGTGGTTGTCTGCATTTTTTCCAGATGGGTTGAGGCTTACCCCACACGCAGGTGTGACACACTCACAGTAGCAAAATTGTTGCTTAGAGAACTGATACCGCGCTTCGGGGTGCCGGCCTCTTTGGAATCAGATAGGGGAACACATTTCAACAGCGAAATTGTGAAGATGCTTTGTTCAGCCTTAAATATAGACCAGAAGCTGCACTGTAGTTATCGACCAGAAGCTTCAGGAATTGTGGAACAGATCAACAGCACGATTAAATCCCGAATTGCCAAAGTTTGTTCCTCGACATCCTTGAGCAGGCCTGACGCGCTGCCACTGGTCCTTATGAGCATACGTAGCACACCAGACAGAAGGACAGGTCTCTCTCCACACGAGGTGTTAATGGGGAGGGCTATGAGACTGCCATCAGTTCCAACTACAGCACTGTTGAACATCACAGATGATTTGATCCTGGACTATTGTAAGGGACTCTCTGACGCCATTCATTCTGTGTCTCTTCAGGTGCAGGCCGCTGAAGTTCCATCGTCCCAAGACTTGTGCCACGACCTGTGCCCTGGTGATTGGGTCGTGGTGAAGAAGCACGTCAGGAAGAATTGCTTAGACGTGCGCTGGCGTGGGCCCTATCAGATCATACTGGTAACAAACACTGCAGTGAAGTGTGGAGGCTTGCCCAACTGGATCCACGCCTCACACACCCGAAGAGTTCCAGCACCTCCGGAAGAAACAGCTCCTCCCTCGGATGAAAATCCAGCTGAGAACGGAGAATCCACAGAGGGGACCAGTCAAGCTGTAGAGGTGCCAGAAGTGACTGGGAGCGTGTCTGACCAGGCCGAGGACGGTCAGTACACCAGCGAAAGTGACGTTGTCACAGAAGGAGAAAGTAGCTGGGAGTACGAATCAGACACTGATCAAGCTGCAAGTGGTCAAGAGTCGAGTGCAAGAACAAGGAGCAGGAGGACAAGGAGTGGAGAGGCTAGCTGGCCGGAAAGAAGGAGAAGCCCAAGCCTGAGAGCAAATCCGGAGAGAACTCTTGTTCCAATTTCCAAAGACTCAGACCTAGACGAAGGAGCAGTGGACTCAGACTCTGAGGGTCTAAGAAGATCAAGGAGGGTATGTGTGCCCTGCAGAAGATACGCTACTCCTGAGTGGACCTACTTGGCGGCAGATGTCTTGGGGGCAGAGATCCGGGAGGGTGAGGGAAGTGCAGGTGACCAACCTTGATCCAATCGTAACAGTGGAAGTAAGACTGTTGACACCTGGAATTGAGACGGAAGGGTTGCTAACGTTCACTCTCCCCATCCCTCTGTATTTAAGCAGGATCAAAGATCTGGTACTGAACAGACTAGAATTTCCAACCTTGGGTCACCCAGTACCAGAACACGAGGAAACCATCCTTCGTTTAGAATTGCTGGAATATGCTATTAGAGCCGCTGGAACATGAATCATCGTAGATACCTAAAAGACTTTGTAAATAAGCCGGAGAGAGAAGATAACCTAGCGCCTAGTGGAAGAAGAAGAAAATTAGGGACATTTCATTTAGTAGACGGAGAAGGGCTAGGGTTGTCTGTCGTTGAAATTAAAGAAACTGAATTGTAAAGAGACTTTACCAGCTTCCAAGTGTGGTTAACAGACTGAGAAAGCAGAATGAAAGCAGAGTGAAAAAAATCAAAAGAGACTTTTCAGAAAGAAACTACACTGTTTGATAACATGGAGGCCGGTGGTCCGAACCGCAAGGCAAAATGCATAGTAGGCACACTTATAGCAGTAGTGATTTCTCTTATAGTCATAGTAGTTACTGTATCATATATAGTGGGACATGAGAGTATAACAAAGGCAACAGATACAAAAGCTGGAGTGACATCGAAACCTGATACTGCTGGCAAGGTGGGGGACAAAGCAGGAAAAGACAATACCTTGCTAGCAGCAGAAGCTCGCAGGTTACACATGGATGAGTCGCAGGGTAACTTTAAGTCCAACGCATATGCCAAATTGTTATACGAGTATATAGATGTCATGGAGGCTAAGGATTGTTATGTCTGCATGAAGCTACCAGCTTCAGTGGACGAAGGTATTAGGTATCATCATCTTCCATTGACTTATGGGATCTCATGTAGTTTGATACTGAGTATATTTTATGGTCGAGATAGCTTTGAGTATTATTTCTCGAATTATGATTCAGTATTGCCAGTAGTCCCGAACTATAAGCAAATGAACAAATGGGACTATTATAAGAAGGAAGATAGATTGGCGAAATTCTTCCTTCCTTGGGATACATTGGATACTTCACATGCACGTAGAAATAATCTGACTTGCAAAGTGTCAGAGATTGAGAAGAAGTTTATAGGGCAAGTAGATGACAGGTACAGAAGACAAAAGATTCTGAAAATGTCAGGACAATGGAAAACAGATTGGACCGAGGAGGAGAAGGCACATAAAAAGAAGGGTAGCAACGGTCCAATAGCTTTAGATCGCACACAGAAAGGGAAGTTATGTATACACCGAGGTAAAACTTATTATGAAAATGTGTTTGTAGGAGAAGTTAGCTGTGAACATGCTTTTCGATTGGAGTACTATACAAAGGATTTCCTAAAAGGAATGCAAGTGATTCCAAATGTGTATTTTGTATGTGGAAGAAATGCCTACGTGAAGCTACCTGATAACTGGTATGGTTCATGTTATTTGGCTATTGTCTTCCCCAAAATATATCATGCAAAGGACTTAGAAATAATAGAGGGGAAAACACCTGACAGAAAGAGACGAGATGTAGGAGATGCCGAAATAGTCGGAGATGTATTTGGTGCTGTGATGCCTCTTTTAGGGATCATACTGAATGATGTCAAAATCAGGAGACTGGCAACGGTTGTAGACAGGTTGTCCGCCAGCATGGCTAGATCACTGATGCTGATAGAAGGGGAGATGCAATCGATAAGGGCAATGGTTCTTCAGAACCGTCTTGCTTTAGACGTTCTGCTAGCAAAAGAGGGCGGAGTCTGTAAGGCTTTGAAGGTCCAGGAATGCTGCACTTACATTCCAGACAATTCGAAACCTCTTGAGAAGGGCATACAGAATATAACCAAGATACACCAAGAGATTGAGGACCTAACAAGGGTAAATGTCTGGGAAAAAGTAGGACATGGGATGGGTAAAGTTGGAGGTTGGTTTGCCAATCTCGGGAAGAGTTTTGTCTGGTATATTCTGAAGCCTATCATCATAATTGTGATTTGCATAATCATATTGTGGGGTTTAGTGAGACTGTACCAATGGTATAGGTCGAACAGATTGCAAAGGTCTATGAGAGAACAGGAGCAGAGGTTAGCTGCTATGCAAGATCATCAGTATAGGAGTCTGAGGGCTCTAGAAACGATAAAAAGGGGGAGCCTTGCAACAAGTTCTGTTTGATCCATTCAAATTGGTGTACTGATGATGACCCCTGGAGGTCATCAAAGGGGGGAACTGAGAGAGCGCAATTTGAATGAAATGTATGAATGCGCCATATTTACAACCCAGTTGCGTAAGTTAGTTAAGGTAACTAGAAATATGAAAATATGTATCCGCATTTACTCACGATTGCTTTGTTAGATATAGAGAGCACATATAGAGTGTGGGCTAATATAGAAATGTGTGGAAATGTTTAGAAATGTTAGATGTGTTAATCAGGTTCCATGTTATGTAGCTGCTAAATGAAGAAGGATGTAATGTGCAAAATGAAGAAACGTGCAGACCACATGGCACTGTATAAGAACGAAATGTACAATTGCATCTTTCATGTAACATGGATTCACTATTATTCAATGATTTCTGCTTACATGTTAAAGGCTATGTTTTATAAAAGTGTTTCAAATAATCAGAGTGTGGTGTGTTAGCATATTATTTTAAGTTAGGAAATAATGGTTCACAGGGCGCAGGCTACTGCACGTAATTTAGTAGGCCCAGAGAGATAAAGTGTCCTCTTTGATCTGCACGTGTTAGTTAAAGTCGAGCCTCGTTAAAATAAATTGCCAATGTTGGTCGAAGTTTTTATGGCCTAGCCTGATAAGGGGAGCCTGGAATTTGGGGCCCTGCTCCAGAGTGTCTGTTTGCAGGTGCGAGGGGGGGTACCAATCAAGAGCTTGATGAATAGAGCTCTGTCCGGGGAGATAGGCTCGGGTCCGGAGGAGTCTACTGGAATGTCATGGGGGTACCAGCATGCTGGAGACGGAGCCTGGGAAGCAAGGTCAACTTTAACAGACGGCCCAAAGAAGTGAAACTATGGAAAAAACCAGAATCGAGACCACGGGCCCGATTCACAGAGTGAACTTACTACTTTTGGCATTCACAGAATGCACTTACTAATTTTGGTATTCACAGAATGAACTTACTCACTTCGGTATTCACAGAAGTTAGGACTACTAACTTTAGGACTCCTAAATGCCTTCTGTGAATACCGAAAGTCTTAAAATTAGGATTTTTCTCAATTTAGTAGTAGTAAAGTTAGGACTACTAACTTTAGGACGCCTAAATGCCTTCTGTGAATACCGAAAGTCTTAAAATTACGATTTTTCTCAATTTAGTAGTTGTAAAGTTAGGACTACTAACTTTAGGACGCCTAAATGCCTTCTGTGACTACCGAAAGTCTTAAAATTAGGATATTTCTCAATTTAGTAGTAGTAAAGTTAGGACTACTAACTTTAGGACGCCTAAATGCCTTCTGTGAATACCGAAAGTCTTAAAATTAGGATTTTTCTCAATTTAGTAGTAGTAAAGTTAGGACTCCTAACTTTACTACTACTAAATGGAGAAAAATCATAATTTTAAGACTTTCGGTATTCACAGAAGGCATTTAGGTGTCCTAAAGTTAGTAGTCCTAACTTTACTACTACTAAATTGAGAAAAATCCTAATTTTAAGACTTTCGGTATTCACAGAAGGCATTTAGGTGTCCTAAAGTTAGTAGTCCTAACTTTACTACTACTAAATTGAGAAAAATCGTAATTGTAGGACTTTCGGTATTCACAGAAGGCATTTAGGAGTCCTAAAGTTAGGAGTCCTAACTTTACTACTACTAAATTGAGAAAAATCCTAATTTTAAGACTTTCGGTATTCACAGAAAGCATTTAGGAGTCCTAAAGTTAGTAGTCCTAACTTCTGTGAATACCGAAATGAGTAAGTTCATTCTGTGAATACCAAAAGTAGTAAGTGCATTCTGTGAATGCCAAATGTAGTAAGTTCATTCTGTGAATCGGGGCCCACGTGAATTGTGTACGTGGTGGGCGTCTCAGAGGGGCGTTCCACCCATACTGTGATTTTGTATTAGGGACAGCACCCTGGGGAGGAGGTAGAGCAGATGGCCTGAGGACCCTTAGAGAGCGGATGGGTAGGCAGAAAGGGTACTGCTACAATGCATAGGTTTTCATCTAAGACTAAGAGAGAGTGATTGAACTTCTTTGGAAGTCAACACGGCTGACACCTTTTTTAGGTAAGGAACTTGCTAAGTAGGGATGTCATCTAGTCTAGTGTAGGGTCAGTCTAACCTGATTTGTTTTCTTTTCTGTAAATGACGCTCAAGCTTCATCTTGTGTCGATGATAACTAACTTACTGATTTTTGAATTAGTCTTGGTGGTTTTCTTCTGTCGATTAAGATCTCTCAGAGAGTACATGTTCCTCCTATTACCTGTGTACCTTTTAAATCTTATATTGAGATGTTTGTACCTGCAACTAATTTTGGCTTTATAATAAATCTTTAAACTTATCCGTAGTCAGTGGTTCTTTAGAGTTGTGTCAGTTTTGGGGCAGGTTTGACCTATGTAGAGTTGCCTTTTACTTAATGACAGACAACAATCGATCCAAATGATTTAAGTGAGATAGGAGTTGGAGTGATCTGGTAATTGATCAAAAATCTCACTTTCCCAGAAGCATTATGCTGCTTGAATAACTAGTTACAAAACTAGTTACTGTGCTCTTCTGATGAACTCCAAGCTGTGTGAAATAACAATTAGAGGTAGCATTGAGGTCAGATGTGAGGGAGTGTGATTCATTAGAGAGCACGTGAGACACTTCTGATAACAGATGCAATGCTCGATGTGAGTTCATCTATTCTTATTGTAGATACATAGGGTCAGATTTATCAAGGCTTTGCATGGTGCAGGGACACAAAAGAGGAATCCCAGCAAACCAGTGCAAAGTCTGGAACTTTGGGTTACTTTGCGCTAATTTGCATAAAAGGGGCTTCCAGTGGGTGACAGGTTATCCAATGCAATCACCCTTGGATTTTGACGCTAAACCCTCTGTATTAAAGAATATAAAAAGGGGATTGCATCAAAAATGTAGGCCTCTCCAAGGCAGGCAAACCGTTTGAATAAAAGGTGTAAAGTTTTCTTTTCTCAAAGCTTTTCTAATTTTGCAGTACACACAAGCATAGTATTGTGTACTATATAACAGACTTCCAATGCAGAACCTGTGACAGACATCACGCACACAGCCTGGCTCAAAGCAGCCTGACGTGCGACAGTGCAAGGAATGACAGCAACCGCACGGAATCTTTGTAGATATAAGATATGACGCCATCCTCTCTCCACATTTCATGCAAAGTAGAGCGCGCCTGTGATGTTTCCTTTCTAAGTAAACATGGCCTAAGATGTCAGGCAAAGGAATCATGGGGACCTGCCACCTCCTTTCTCTGCTGCAATTTAAGGATTACTGTAGCTCCCCACCCTCGAGGCCCACACTCCACCATGCCTTGGCAGTCTCTCTCTGCCATGTAATGAGACTACCGTCTCATTCTCCGGGTGAGACGGCGATGCGCACTCTTCTTGCCGTCATAGATTGTGAAGCCAGGAAGGGCGGAAGAACAGTAGAATTGTGGGCACTGTTCGTGCGAAACATCCCTGAAACCATTTGAAATGCTGCCGCGTTCAGCTGTATATGCGGTGCTCAGTAAAGATCTAATGACGGCGCCACCCGCTCCTAGGGGCGTGGCGCCCTTAGTGGGCATCTGGGGCGGGAGGCCAGCAGGAATGTCCGGGAGGCAGCAGCAGGACAGGGGAGGGGCAGCCAGCGAAGCAGGTCCAAGTGAACCTATCATGGGAGAGCCGCTGACGCGCAGAAATATGCCGAACAGTTGGCATTAACTTGCAGGCAGATTTTTAAGAACATCCACAAGTAAGAATAATGTAGCTGCCAGAATACATCGTATCCTCAAAGACCCTATAATTCCTCCAAACATTTTAAGAGAGCGCGAGAGTTTCAAGACAATTAATTCCCTAAAAAGCCAGGGCGGGTCATTTATCTTCAAAAGTGCACATCCGCCTCCCGCCGCTGATGCGCAGAAATATGCCGAACAGTTGGCATTAACTGACAGGCAACCCCCTGGGCATCTTGCGTGGGCCAACGGGGAAATCCTGCAGGCAATGTTTTTTGCCAACATACCCGGTGCATTTTTTACAAGCGGTGCAGCTTCAGTTTCAGCAGGGGCACGCTTTGTGTGTAAAAGCATTCTGGAACCAAGGGATGGAAGTCAGCCCGATAGAATCTACATCACTGGGGTACTTTTAGGTATCCCCTTTTTTGAGTCGTGTATGTTAAATCATTGAAGAAGTGATTTATGTTTTCAATACAAGTGCCCAAATGCCAGTATTGTGAAAGTATGTGCTCGTCGCAGCATACATTAGCTTGCCTGAACGAAGTCATGCTTTGTTTTACATGGTGTATATTGTGTTGCTTGATATTGAATGGTGACTAGCACCGAGAAGTTACAGATGCTCAGGTTCCGGTGGTATCGAATGTACTGATCTCTTAAGGATGAATGCCTGAGTTGGCCCCACTGGGATGCGCAATTCTGACCCACGAAGCTACCTCCAGAACTCTTTTTAAGCGGTAATCCCAGGAGTCGTGGGTAGTTTAATTGCCGAGCACCTGGGTCAGCACAGTAGCCATGGGAGTTCGATTTGGTTTTTAATTTTATCCCATAAGAACCACCTCGCTGCCTCGTCAGCCTTCTCATTGTATGCATTCCTAGACAGCGGTCTAGCAGATTGCAGCCCCACTATTCATATCCTGCCTGCAGTATCCCAGTCTGCAGTACAACATTTTTTTTTTCGCTAGGCTGTGCATCAAATAATGAGAAATTGAAAAGCCGGGGTTGGGGCCCTTGGAGCCGGACTAGCATTCGTTTTTAAGTGTCTTTGTTCTCTTATTCTGCCAACAACGTCTTCACACATATGGTACAAATATTACACTTTGTACAATCTGTCTTCCTGCGCTAAGCACTAGCTAGGTTGGAGGTATGAAACGGGTGTGCATTAATTAAAAGAATCGGGCCTCCCCTTGTATTGCATGATTTACGTTGGTAATGCCGACCTGTGGATGGCAAGTGAGCAGGCCCCCCCCACTTTTCCGCTTTTTTGAGTCGTTAAGGGTCAAGTGGCACTTAACATTAGTAGCAACATAATTGCAACCAGGTAGCATTCACCTATCTTTGAAGGCATATGGGTTCCGGGCTGGCGGGAGATTTGGGGCTGACCTGCTGGTGGTCCTGTATTTCCTTCCCTACCTGGAAACCGTTGGTTGCCACAGGTGGTGGCAGTTATCGATTATTTACCGGCAGCCCCGTTAATCTGAGGGCTTTCTAATTTAAGGGGGAGTAGGCTATCTATCTTGGTTTGGCCTGCTGTCGCGGCCCGAAGATTAAAGCAAGACCCTTGGAGAATGGGCGCAAGCTAGAATGATTACGTATTCATGTTTAGGTATTTGGATGCAGTTATGTTCATAACGGAGGAACAGTTATTTCATAGAGTTGAATGAATGAAATTTGATTTGTAGAGCGCAAGGCTGCCCGAAAGCATTGCAGCGCTTGCTTGGGGAACCCGTCCGGGTATTCCCCTGCGAGATAGCCCATTACTGGGCAGTCCCAAAGCGAAAGCCAGGCATCCCGCTGCGAGGGGCCGTTTTGGAGATTAGGCAGGCTATTGCCCAGAGTTGCGGGATGGGACTCCATGATTGGAGTGGGCACTGAGGCGAGAATTGTCAGGTCCAGGGAAATTTGAGCCCAAGACCCGCCGAGGCGGGGAATTGAACCCTGGTCCGGGCCGGATCTCTGCATCGGGGTCTGCCACTCCAACCACTTGAGCCACACTTCTCACCCTGTGGTAGCTTGGCACAGAGCAAGCAGGCTTACTTTGGAGGCAGGGTATAGATTAGGCTCGCAATTTCCCTCAACAAATCAGTTTATGTCGCAGATCGTGACCTGGTGTCGTGGCTCTATTAGCCCTTCCGAAAGGCCTCAAATCCAGAGGGTTACCATTAACAAAATACTTGGTAAACATTACACTAGACCTGTTCTCAATATTTCAAACAATGTTCTTAAATGCCGTTATTATATGGGTGGGCTTTAAGCGGGTAATGTACCTTTCCGCATTAAGTACTCATAGGCCCAGGGCGATCCCGTTCATTATAAATGGTAAACAATTTCTTAAAGGAACATGTGTTGGATCTTACTTGGTAAACATTACACTAGACCTGTTCTCAATATTTCAAACAATGTTCTTGAATGCCGTTATTATATGGGTGGGCTTCAAGCGGGTAATGTACCGTTCCGCATTAAGTACTCATAGGCCCAGGGCGATCCCGTTCATTATAAATTGGTAAACAATTTCTTAAAGGAACAAGTGTTGGATCTTCGCCAGTTGCATGGTTTGTATTGCAACGATTTAAGTAACCGGTTAGACCAGGCATCCTTAACGAGGTATTCTTATAAATCTTGACGTCAAAAATTGGCATACAAGCAAATGGCCCATGGTCGTTACTTATTATTTTCTTAGTACACAGCGGTTGCATGTGCAACAAAGGTAGGTTTTACCATGTAAAGCAAACCTTGTATAGTATAAGTAGAGGAAGCATTTACTTCAGGGTGTAACATTTCTAAGCTCCTCTTCGGGTTGTTCTTTACGCATCTTTCTTTTCTCCGGTGTCTTAGACAGTACATAGTAAATAATGTACACAAAAGTTGCGAGGAAGGCCTGAACTAATCCCAACCACGTCTTAGTGTCCAGTCCACATCCTAAGTCATTGTTAAAGAGCCGCACATGTAGAAAGTTGCCACTTTCTGCCAAAGCAGATGTGCCTCTCTGGAAGCGTCCATGTCACACGAGCGTGGATGGTTTAGGCATGGTGTTTTAAATGTCGGACCTATGGGTTTATGGGCTACATGCCCTGACGGTGAAAGTGCAAAAGGTCGCTGGCATTGGATTTCATGGCTCATTTACTAATGGATTAGCTATACGTTACCTTAGTCTCAATAACGGATAACCTCATTTCCTGGAACAAAACATTAATTTGTTTCCCTATGAATAATTGGGTATTGATATCATGGTATGTCATTACTATGATTAATTGATGTTAATCAGATGATTTACCGAAGCAGCGTATACGTACATGGTTAAGGCGTTCACCTTGTAAGGGGGTAAAGTATGCCTTCATTTAGTTATAATCCTCTTAATGTGACCACCCGCAGTTACTAAGTGTCGGAGGTTACATTCACTGCAATACCCCATTAGCTAAGATTAGGTTCCGTCAGCCGCGGAGCATGCGTCACATTATTCATTCTTTACATCATCTTCCCTTGGGTATCACATTTGATAATGGAGTAAAGAACCTCCAGGAGCATAGAATGCCCAGATGCTCCCCAAGCTTGCAATCATCTATGAATTTAACTGAGGATCAGTACTGCCAGGTAGCTTGACAAGGAAGGCATGTCAATGCAGAAGTTGCAGTCAGCTTGAAGTTAAGTTATCAAATGTCTACCTCTTACGTTACTGTTGGGAGGCCCTGTGTGTCATCAGCTATGAATTGATACAGGAACAGGGTGTGGTGCAAGGTGGCACCCAGCAACAAAGTATTTTTGGTCGGGGGGAGGGCGAGCGCGCCAGTTAGCTACTCGCCCTGTGGCGGGGTCCCAGGCAAGAAAAGGCGGTGGACTTCCATTTTGGTATGGACTGGATGCCCCTTGGAAAGGGCAAGCAGTCATTGTGGGGCTCTGGGCTGGCGGGAGAGGGGGGACTGACCTGCTGGTGGTCCTTGACCTCTCCTCCCCTACCCAAGATGCCTTGGTATATGTTTATAACATTGAAGGGGGTATGCCCCAGTATGGTTGTCTCATGGAGGCACATTATTTACCTGCGGCTCCGTTGACCGGAGGGCGGTCAACTTAAGGAGAGCAGGCTATCTTTGTTGATTATTTACCTGCGGCTCCGTTGACCGGAGGGCGGTCAACTTAAGGAGAGCAGGCTATCTTGGTTGTGGCCTGCTGGCACAGCCCGAAAGTTAAGGAAAGGCCCCTTGGAGAGTGGGTTGAAAATATAATGACAATGTACAACCTTGAGATTTATTTATAAGCAAAGTATTTTAAAGATTTACCATAAGCAAGATGAATAAAGGATTAATAATCCGAGATGAATAAAGGATTAATGACACTGCTTTAAGATTCAATAAAAGACTACGCGGTGAACGACAACAACTTGTTTCGTGTCTTTTATGGGAGGGCGACTCGCTCCTGGTATGCACACTATGACGGCGCCACCCGCTCCTAGGGGCGTGGCGCCCTTAGTGGGCATCTGGGGCGGGAGGCCAGCAGGAATGTCCGGGAGGCAGCAGCAGGACAGGGGAGGGGCAGCCAGCGAAGCAGGTCCAAGTGAACCTATCATGGGAGACCAGAGTCGCCAGGAAGGCAGGGTCGACCTTCCCTCCCACGAGGGTATAAAACCTCGGGGGAGGCAAAGCTAATCCTCTTTTGTCTTCTCCCTACAGCTCCGGCAGCGGACCAGCAAAAGAATTACCCACCCACCCATCCCGGCAACAAGGAAGAGCTTGGCGGGGTCCCAGGCAAGAAAAGGCGGTGGACTTCCATTTTGGTATGGACTGGATGCCCCTTGGAAAGGGCAAGCAGTCATTGTGGGGCTCTGGGCTGGCGGGAGAGGGGGGACTGACCTGCTGGTGGTCCTTGACCTCTCCTCCCCTACCCAAGATGCCTTGGTATATGTTTATAACATTGAAGGGGGTATGCCCCAGTATGGTTGTCTCATGGAGGCACATTATTTACCTGCGGCTCCGTTGACCGGAGGGCGGTCAACTTAAGGAGAGCAGGCTATCTTTGTTGATTATTTACCTGCGGCTCCGTTGACCGGAGGGCGGTCAACTTAAGGAGAGCAGGCTATCTTGGTTGTGGCCTGCTGGCACAGCCCGAAAGTTAAGGAAAGGCCCCTTGGAGAGTGGGTTGAAAATATAATGACAATGTACAACCTTGAGATTTATTTATAAGCAAAGTATTTTAAAGATTTACCATAAGCAAGATGAATAAAGGATTAATAATCCGAGATGAATAAAGGATTAATGACACTGCTTTAAGATTCAATAAAAGACTACGCTGTGAACGACAACAACTTGTTTCGTGTCTTTTATGGGAGGGCGACTCGCTCCTAGTATGCACACTATTAGATGGGTGGATGCATTTGGAACTATTTACGATCGTTTTTTCCGTGCATAGTAGGGCTTGTTGTTCCGAGCTCTTTGAGAGCAGCTTCTGTACCAAGTTAGAGTAGATAAAGGATTTAAAATACTTTTCTCAGGGGGAAAGGGTGTGCACAGCGAGCAGGAGCAAGAAAGGCGGATCACCCACAGGCCCGGTTTAAATCCTTAAGAAATGACACTTTCTGGAGCCTGTCCACGGGTCCCGGAGCTTTCAAAGGTGGCGGGGCCAAGACGACACCAAATGACGACATGTTACCTCAGTTCCTCGGGCAGGGCTTTCACACCAGACTGTAAAGACAGTCGTGGGTTCTGCGGCATGCGCTTTTATTCAAAATGTTCTGTTTCAATGAGCTACAAGTTTCTTTCTGTCGGCCACCCACATTCTTTCCAGCCAATCACACAGCTAGCATCTCTCAATGAAGGGTCTGCTTGGCGGAGGTGGAGATGGGGGATTAAGTGGGAGGGCGAGTTTCCAAATTGCCAAATTCATCAAAGTGGCAGAAACTCCCACAAAGAAGGAGCTACAACAGGAAAGTGCAGCCTGCAGTGAGGGAAGGATGAAATCCTCGGTTGGCATTTGCCCAAAATCACACGTCGCGGGAAAGCTGGGTTTAAACCGCAGGGTTCCTGGTAAAAAAAAAACAAGCATGGCCTCAGGCCGGCCGAAAATCGAATGCACTGCGCTGAGAGCGCTGGGGGTCATGAATACTTTGCTGCCCCCAGACCCTCCCCTGATCCAACCTACTGGGTCCCCGCCGGGCCGTGTCCCGGCACGTCCAGAGCAAGAGGCCAATGCACGCCCATCTCGCTCATGGCCATATGCTAGCGTGCCGCTAGGAATGGTGAAACACAGGCCAGATGGCGGGCGCAAACGTTTGCCCGGACGCTGGCCATAGGAGACGAAGCTATGGCCTGTGTGTCAAGGATCCCTTGCTGCACTCTGGAAACTTCGCGGGGGAGGGAACCTCTTGGCGCCTACTACCCATCGGCCAGTCCTGCTCACGCGCACCAATCACCACCCGGCGAAAGTCCCCATGGGCCGATGCTTTCACCACCCGGGGCTGGAGAAGGGAGGGCGGGGTTGTACGGAGCAACCCCAGCTCCCACACGAGGCCGGGGACAGCCCGGCTGAGACACTCATGATACCCTGGAGCTGACCATGCCCCCCCAAGGCTGCCCGCCGGCGAGGCCGGGCCGCCCTGCCTGGACACAACCCCAGATGTGAGAGATCGGGCAAGGGGAGGGCAACGGAATGCACTCACCGCATATTGTGCAGCAGCTCCCGGGAGATTGCTCATGCCTGCTTATCCCTGCATGGGGCCAGCGTCACTCTCTAACCCCTGGGGGGGGCGGGAGGGGCTATATGTTGGAGTCCTCGGGGCAACCTCTGTACGCTGTGCGTACCCCGTGCCGCTTGCGACACACAACGGGCTGCTGAAACCTCTTAAGAGAAACCCCGCCCAAACAGATCCTACATGGACACTTCCATAGAAGCCCCACGCGGCCTGATGGTGCTGGAGCGTACCCACCAGAGCCGGTTTCTTGGTTCCTAGCCCCCCGTCCCTCACCGCAGGAGAAATGCGGGGACCGGCGGAGGGGCTGTGCTGGTAACGAGAACTAATACACCAGGCCGCCCTTGGTTTCGTCATCCACGTCTTCATCAGTAAGACTTCCTCACCTGCATATGTAAGTGACCCCGCCCAGCCTTTGGGAATGCATGATGTCGGCGGAGGAGTAATGATTAGTGAGCCTCGCTTTCCAACCTTCACAAATTATAACTTCCTCTGAGGAAGTCACGAACCCCCAGGTCACGTTTGCATACATGCCTAAATTCGTTTCTTTACGTTACATGTGAAAGGTAAACCCCCGTCCTTAATACTGTGTCTCTCTTGGCTCCCTCCCCCCTTCCCCCTTCACCTGCACAACGCTACATGTGCGTCATCATATACAGGCATGCTAAGTTCATGCATGTTTCGAAGTATTATACCCGCAGCAGAGTCGTCCTGAGAACGGGTGAAAATAGAGTATTTCCAAAGAAAATCCGCCTAGATTTACACTTCTGCGAAGCTGACCTGCATGGTTGTTTCTCTGTTGACACGCTTCCAGTCATGCGAGCTCTCAGTAACTGGCGGGAGGTGTACCTTCGGGGAAGCGTCTCTCCCTTGAAGCGGGAGTCACGAACGCCCTGCATTCCTTTTTAAACCAGTACTACTGGACTCAGTAATCCTGAAGAGGCATTTCTGTGACTACATACTCATAAATATACATGTTCTGAGACTGTGGCTTTCCTATAATAAAGATGAATTGGGGTTCTGTTAAGCATAAAGCTAACAAACAATAGCTCTACACAGGCAATGCCCAGGGCCGACAATCACTCTTTGTGAGCTGGAGAGAGCAACTCGACCACTCAACTCGACCACTTACATTAAAACAAGGCATCAAAAGCTTTCATTTGGCATTTGAATAACTTAACTAACCTTATGTACAATACAACAAAACTATTTCACATTATAAATGAGTTAGTTCGTGAACACTCGCTTTTCTCATCAGTCCGCTACCTTATCACTGCAATGTCCAGTTACAAACAATTGCATTTAAACACAATTCAGGTCCTGGGCCGGCAGCCAATCACAGCGCGGCCCGGGGAATGACGTCACGGGGGTGTCCCGGGCCGGCAGATTCGGGGGCGTGTTTTTCGTGCTCTCCCTTTCCCATTGGCTGGAAGGTAAGATTCCAGCCAATTGGAAGAGGAGAGGGTAGGACTTAAAAAAAGACCCAGAAACTCCCCCGAATCGCGTTTTGACGGGGAAAGAGTGACTGACAGCCAATCTCTTCCAATGGCTAGCCTCCATTTAAGGAGCTAGCCAATGGAAGACAGAGGCGGGACTAAGCCCCACACTGTAGGACATAAGGATTTGCCTGGGCAGAGCACTAGTGCTCCGGCCCAGGCGAAACCTAAAGAGGCTCCTATGCATACATACAAGGTCCTTGCAGGTGAACTAGAGCAAATACTATTCTAAAGTCTTTTTTGATGTTTTTCCTAGGAAGGAAGCTGTCACAAGGAGGCAGAGCTATCTTCATGTGGTAAGGGCTGTTATGGGGAGGATTAATGCACACAGTTATGAAGATTGGTAGTAAGTAATAGCTTCAATAAATTTAGCAATGTTTTGCCATGTCCTAGCATGCCAGGGCCACACTATTGAAATATCACGTGAAATTGAGGTGTGCTTTCAGTCATAGGAGATTGCCTGCCTTGTTGCAACTGACTATATCCCAGCCAAGCAGACCTTTCTGATGCCTGAGGTGCATAGAACTCTCGAGATTCCTGCTTTCAAGGGTCAGCATTGCAGGTTTAATATTTGTTTTTGCATTCTGGAATTTGTAGTACAGATTTTATGATGGGATAAAACAGTTAATTTCAGAATGCAAAAAAACTTGGTTTGGAGTACCTATGTATACTTGGTCCTAGAAAACCACAGAGAGCTCAGCGCACCTCTGTGCCAGCTCCACCGGTCTTTCGGAGATAGAATGTATTTGTCTCAATCGGACCAAGCACAATCGTTCTTCTTGAGCCGAGGAAGACATATCTCACTTTACCCCTGTTCACAAACCTTACACAGACAACCCTGATGGGCATCTCTCGCTGCCAGACCTCTCAAGACTCATAGCACCATGTGTGAGTATGTGATCCAGTCCAGCTTTTCTCTTTGCCTTCTTCTCCCGAATGTATGGAACAATCAACTGGGCTACAAATCTCAGAATGAGAAAAAAAAACTCCTAGCCCAGAACTACTACCCAGGAATGGCTCTTTGAAACTTGCAAGGAATGCCTTAAAGGCATAACACTCCGCTCTACCACGTCTCAACGTCTTCCCTCTGCCCCAGCACAACTAGCCTTCGCGGGGTCAGTCTACCGTATCTCCTCCACTTTACGGTGGCTTCGGCCTGCCAGTCTCAGCTTTCCCCCTTTTTAAAGGAGCAGCTGAATAAATTGGTAAGACCAGCAGCAAAATAAAAGGCGGGAGAGTTAACTCAGGGTACAAGCATCCCACGTGAGGCTCAAACATTAACAACTTATACTCTTTGTTGCAATGGACATCTACGAGTGGTAGCCAGGAGTAGCAGCTGCCGCCATGGCTTGCTCTTCAGTATGACTAAGCCAACGTTTCAATGGTCTTGAGGGCAACGACTAGAGGGGAAATGAAACAGGACTGTGAGAACCATGTTCTTATAGAGAGAGGTCATGACCTTCGGACCAGAATGCCAGAGTGTTTTGAATAATGGATCATAGATCAGTTGTGGTGTTTAGTACAATGCTTCATACAGAGGAAGGCACCAATTAACCTATCTTTAGAGGTACATACATCAGGGGATCATCATACATAGAAGTCTGGAAAGGCAGGTCACAATGCCATCAGGAAGTGGCGTTTACATAAATGCGTCATTGTAGTTGTACATGTAATTTCTAAAGCGCGTAAATACCATTAGGCATCATGGTGCTCGGTATTAAAACAGTCATATAGGACAAACAATCAGGGGCACAACTCATTAAGAACATATGGTTAAAGGAAACAACCAACATTTAAGCTGTTTCCAAACACTTAATAGATTCGATTGATTTTTAAGGTACATTGGCATTTTGTTCCATAACACAAAGCTACGGCCACCTTAGGAAACTTTATATATCCTGGGGACCAGGACTAAACTAGATGCAGCAGATCTGAGATTTTATTAGGTTGATGCCACCTAACTTTATCTCCAAGACCATTAGGAAAAATAAGGTGGTATCACCCTAATAGAAATCTCAGATCTGCTGCCTCTTGTTTAGTTTAGTTCATTCAGCTCAATATTAGTTGCCTGCACATAGTGTGGATTAGACTTTGCATTAGCTGGTATTTCACGTGAATGTTAGTTTGGTATTTGCTATTGAACAATATAAGGGAGGGGGCAATTGTTATATTTGTTGGTAGCTAGTTCCAGACTTTTTGGGGCGTTGCTTGAAAAGGCAGATTTTGTGGTGACACTGTTTTGTTTCACATATGTAGCGCTTTTTGTTAGGTGTTGCAGGCGGTTTTGTGGGTGATGTGTGCCCCAAGGGGCAGTCCATTTAAATCAGTGGAGTAGCAGGGGCACCGTGTCTCTAATGCAAGGAAGAAAACTGAGTCCCACTACCCTCTCATTATTTAATAAATGACAGCCATATTTTGGGTGCAGTGGTGCCCTCATGCCACTGGGCCGTGGTACCACTGCCCACTTGGTTGAAGTGTATTAGTGACGTTAGAGGCCCTGCAATCAATTAGCTAGCACTTTCGCTAGAATCTTGAGATCAGTATTAATCAGCAAAATTGGCCGGTAGCTGGCACAATCAAGTTGCTTTTTGTTTTCAACAACACAACAATACTAGCCTTATTAGCCTCAGAAAGTGGGGGCGACCTTTCATATATAGAATTAAACATCATGCACAGCAGGAAGGTAACATTTCTTCATCTTGTACAATTCTTTAGGGTAATCATACATCTCCAGAAACTTATAGAAGGAGAGGCTATCAATAACCTGACATACCTCGTCCACCATTATGTCCTTTGCAAGTTTGCTTGATCCCTCTGATCATAATTTAAGAAGTGAGATAGCGGATAGGAAGTGCTCTTCATCAAACCACATTTTGGCACCATCTGCCCAATAGAGTGTTTGGTAAAAATGACCAAAAAGGCCTGAACGATATCTGCAGGATGTGTTAGAGTCTTGCCAGAGTAATTTTTAATGGCAAGGATCATACGCAGGGCTTTCTGTTGACATAGTTGATAGGATAAGAGACATCAAAACAAATAGTATTCAAGATAACCTTCACCTGCACAAATGTAACAGAATATACAAGTCAACAATCCAAAAAGCTGGGTTATCATCAGATTTTATCTATTTGTAGGGCTCAAAATTTTTATCCTAGTCTGGATAGTCATATTGTACTTCAAACTATTTTTTTAGGTTGAGGATGGTCGGGGTAGGGAATTGGTACCGGCTAATTCGGAATTTAGAGGCAGAACCAAATGCTATTAAGAATATTTTAGATAACATTCAGCTAACAGCACATTGTGGTTTCTCAGAGAGAGATTGGCAGACCATATCAATTTTAGGCCATATGTTGCTGAAAGCGGCAAGCTTTAAATGGATGTCGTTTATTTCACACTGGATGGCCTACTACACTCCAGCAGAATTAAAGAGAATGTTCCCGGCGCTTGAGAATTGCTATTTTTGTTGTAACACATTTTTTATTTCTGCCTTATGTTAGCACCCTTTTTGCTTAATCTATCTTCTGTAATGAATTTGGCTATGGGGCCAACAATTGATTTAGATCCTGCCTTGGTACTTTTTTTTTTTTTTTTTTTTTTTAATGGCGAATCTTTGAATTTACCACAATCAGGACAGACGTTCTTGTCAATGGTTTTTAATATTTCCTGCTCTCTGATGTTGCAAATGTGTCGAACCAGTGTGTTCCAGTTTATTAAGAATGGCTGAGTAAAATGATTAGGCCGTGGCAATTTGAGGAAGCCTACGCAAAGAGGGTTGGGAGTTTAAAGCAATTTAATGCCTCTAGGCAATATCTTGATTTAATCGAAAATCTGGGCTTTGTTTATTTAGTACAGTTGAAGATCCTTTTAAGTTGAATTATGTGTTTTTAATGCTGGGTGTTGCACTACTTTGTTAATATGTCAAAGCCCCGATCGTGCTATAATGATGTTTGATCGTAAATATTATTTCTAGTTTATTGCACTGAAATGACTTCCATTTTAATATGGAGTATGACCATGAGTGATAGTGGCATATGGTCACTATTCGTTTTTGCTTAAGCACTTTATAAGATTAGCAAGTAATAATTGTAATGTATATTATTTAATGTATACACACTTTATAATATTTTATGGGCACTTTAGTAAGTCATTTTTACTTTTTAGATTTCTTACATCCTGTATATGCACTTTATTGTATTAGTAAGAAGAAGGAATGATGAATGTTTTAGATGGTTCTAGTCTGTGTATTCATTAGGGAACCTTAATAATGAACTTTTGCTTTTTAGATTTCCTGCATTTTAACCATGACTTAAGCTGTCCTTTTTATGACAAGAAATTTGTGTATGCCATGTGTTGGAAATGGGGATCTCTAGTTGGCAATGGCTTGCACCTTTGTCCAAATAGGGACCCTTGCTTCTTGTCAGGGAAAGGGCGATACACTTCTTAAATAACTCCTGCTCAACCCCTTGGTAGCTTGGCACAGGCAGACAGGCTTATCTCAGAGACAGTGGGTAAAGCATTTGTGAACACATACAGTAATACAGTGAAAACACTACAAATGAACACCACACCAGTTTAGAAAAATAAGTAATCTTTACTAGACTTAACACAAGACCAAAGGACAAAAATCTACAATACAATATCAAGAATATGACTTTAAAATGGTAGAAATGGCTTAGTTCAATGTAGATGGTAAATGCGACACTTTACTCTCACAGTACATTGGATGTGTTACACAAAACAAACAAAAGGGTCACAGGGAAGGTAATGCATCAGTTTCTTATTTAGGGGAATGAGATCCGTCGGTTCCTTACCGGAGAGGAGGTGATGCGTCGGTTTCTTACTGCGTTCCGATTACGATGCGACAAGATGGCCCCTCGATGCGATGCAACAATCCGGTGCAATGTGACAAAATGGCGTCTTTGATGCGATGTGACAACGTGGATGCGATGCACGTTGAACTTTGGAGCCGCGACAGGCTCTGCAACACGCTTCTCCGGTGATGCGACGGCGACCTCAGTGGCGGTGGCATGCTTCTCCGGTGATGCATTACACTTCGTCTGAGATGAGACGGCGAACAGCTGCGGCATGCTTCTTCGGCAATGTGCTGGCAAATGCTGCGGCAGCGACACGCTTCTTCCTTGTTGCGTCGCGCTTCCAGCTCCCAGCAACACACAGTCACCAGAGGGCCCAAAACAACAGCAGGCATCTCACTGCAGGTAGAATTTCCAGCAAGGGAATTCAGGTTAGCTGGTGGTGAAGTATTTGTGTCCCTGAGACTTCAGAACAGGAGGCAAGCTCAGCTTCAAGCCCTTGGAGATCTTCCTCAAGATAGTAAAAGTACACACAACGTTCCTTTTCTCCTTTCCTTGGCAATAAGTAACGACTGAAGGCCAACCCCAAACATCAAACAGCGCAGGGGCAGTGTCCTCCTTCAGCTTCCGTGGTTTCTCTCCTTGGCAAAGGGTTCTTCTTGATTCCCAGAAGTGATCTAAAGTTCTGGGGTCTGGGCCCCAATATTTATACTGCAAAATCCTCTTTCTCTGAAGGCAGACAGTGTCTGTGCCCAACCAAAACCAGTTCTGTCCTCCCTAGTGCGGCTTCCTGGCAGGAGGTGAAGACAGCATTGTTGAAGGCAGACCTAGCCCAGGTAGTTGAAAGGAAAACTCCTCCCCCTACTCTCTATTCTATGAAGGCTCAGGCAAGTGAAAGGAAATCTCCTCCCCCTACTCTATTCAATGCAGGTCCTATTCAGCCCAGCCCTGACCCATCAGACTGCTGGAGCCAAGGCCCTCTCTATCCCCCTGTCACTTACAAACCAGACATGGAATACACAAACTTAGCAGAGGCATACTGGATGGTTAGGCAAGAAAATACCTACTTTGTAAAAGTGGTATTTTCAAACACAGAATGTAAAAATCACCCTCACTAAAAGATGTATTTTAACATTTTGAGTTCAGGTATACTGAACTCGAATTTCTACCTTGTTCCCTTGGTCAGTTAGAATTATAAGATGTTATAATCAAACTTCCCATTCTGGCCCATGGGAACAGGTAGCCTTGCAATTGTGAAAGACGAAATTGGCTGTAGTTCACTATCAGGACATGCCACACACATCAGGGCATGTCCTACCTTTCACATACAATGCGCCCTGCCCACAGGGGTACCCTGGGCCTACCTTAGGAGTGACTAAAATGCAGAAAAGGGAAGGTTTAGGGACTAGCAAATGGGTGCACTTGCCAAGTCGATATGGCAGTCACAGACTGCACCCAGGCTTTGCAATTGCAGGCCTGAGTCATATTTTACAAACTGCTTCTTTGGGTGCCACAATCAGTGCTGCAAGCCCACCAGCAGCATTTGATTTACAGGGCCTGGGCACACATGGTGCATTGTACTAGGGTCTGACACGTAAATCAAATAACCAATCATGGAGTCACTAATCCATTATAACAATTTACAATAGGGAGCACTTGCACTTTGGCACTGAATAGCAGTGGCAAAGTGTCCAAAGCATCTAGACCAGCAAAAACATAGCAAAAACATAGGTGGCAACAGCAAAAAATGGAAAGGAGACCCACGCCAATGGTGCCAGGTCTAACACCATACATGCATCCCTATTTTTGCAATTGTATTTTATTTGGTTTGCATATTGAAACGTTTCTGTTCTGCTAAAATAATATTTTTTTTAAAGCTAAAAATGTGTACTATTCGGACAGAATTCAAAATGCTAAATGTGCAAATAATGTTTTTTATAAAATTCTCACTAAATTTCATAATCCTAAATGCACAGCAGGAACTCATCCAATTAACTCACAAATTTACTGAGAAATTGGCAAATCATTACATAATCAAAGCAGACATTTTAGACTCCTATTTAAAACAAAGGAAAACCACCATCACCAACCCATTTTGAACAATCCCCTCCAAGGGCAGGCTAACTCAGCCTTTGCATTCCTTCAAACAACTAATACAATGTGAATGTTGCATCTTGTCAAAGCAAGCAGGCCAGCCTGCTGCCCTTCTGACCCTTCTGCACCACAAATCTTCAATAACATTTTTTAACCAACTCTGCCGCCATACCAGTAAGAAGAATTGTTAGACGTGGCATATTTTGGAGTCGTTTCCCTGACGTTTTATTTTCTGGCCTCCTGTTTTTGACTGTGTGCTGAACAGTGGCAGCTGGCTAAATTTGTGAGTGGTGAGACTGGGCTTGGTCGGGGTTGGAGGTAGAGCGTTAAAGGTGGGGAATGGGAAAGTAACATCAGCCTCTTTGAAGACTTCACTCATCTTCAGTCACTCTAATATAAAGTACTTTTAGGCATAAGTCATTCTGCCTGAGGCAAACTTCTGATGTGCCCCTCTATCCACCTGGTAAGAACATAATCAATCTGTGCTCAGAGACAGACAGTTAGAATCCTTACAGTCCATGAAATTTATAACTAAGGTAATCTTACAGTTATCCAAGCATCACTTGGACATGTGCATCACTCTGCCATCTAAAGCAGCTAATGCGAGCATGCACAAATGTCATCAAGTCAAGCAGGAGAGGGAGAAATCCAAGGGCTCACCGACATTGTGATAGATTATGTGTTCGGCCTGCGGAGGAAGGCAAAATGAAGTCAGCAATGTTGAGCGAAATTCGTGTGAGGAGGCATTGGAAAGGAAAATGGGCAGGAGATTACCTCAAGTGAACTGATGTACAAATAGAAAATGACCAGGCATTCAGAAGCAAAATGGGGCACAAATTACCTGTGGTCGAGAAAATACATAATCACGAAAACGACAACCTAAAAAGCAGCCGAGACGGTGTCTGTAGAAGGTTAGACACTTACCGGTCGGGCTGTTAACAGGCAAGCCTGAATAAGACCGCCTCGGTGCGGTCTGGGGGAGTTACCCTTGCAAAGACAGCCTGCACATTTACCGTGAGCCACAGTGGAGGAAGACGTTCAGGGCCCAATTACAACTAATCAACAACACCAGTCCTAGTTCTTGTGGCAATATTCATTTGTTGGACTGTAAACATCCATGGTCGAGGGTTGAGAGGACGCCGACCGCTACTCTGACACCGTAATCGTCTCTAACGGGGAGTTAGGACCATGCTCACCTAAGGGGGCTGGATTCCGAATTTTCATGACTTCATGACTGGTATGAGAGGCAAAACTGCATGCAGGCACCCAAGATTCAGTGTCTCTTGCAGTGGCATTTAAAGTGAATTGCCCTGAAGAAATTGCCTGATAGAAACCAAGGCAATGAAACATGTCGGCTGTAAGTAGAGAGTGAATCGATAGGTAGTATTCACTCTCTCCTTTTTTAGTATATGTTTGTTTACTGTTTGCAACAAAGAAAGGAACGAAAGTAAAGTTTATTGTCCTAGTTGCGCAGTGACTTATATGTTAAATGTTACATGTTGTTAGTTGTGTCACATATAAGTTGTGTCCACTGCACCATCCACTGTCTTTTTATTTTTGGGGTTCGAGACACGCTTTTGTTTTAGCTTGATGGCACCGATGATGAGAACAGGGCCATCCTGGTGAGTACCAACCAGGGGCCCCATTGGTGGTGCGCCCGTGAGGTGTCATCTCGCTTTTCACACATTTTTTGTTTGTGCTGTCCTGTTTGTATAGATCAGAGAGGTTGTTGTTTTAAAGAGGCAGTAGATTGAAACATTTTTGGATTATCTTGAGACTAAAGAGATCCCTTGGATATCGAATTTCGACCATGGATGTTTACAGTCCAACAAATGAATATTGCCACAAGAACTAGGACTGGTGTTGTTGATTAGCTTACAGAGTGGAGGGAGTCCTAGTTCTGTTTGTCTTTCCCTCTAGACTCCTATTTTTGTAGTCCCAATTACAACTAACCAAATGACTGGGCCCAGCAGATGGCACTTTTTCTACCTCACCTGGACTTGAAGCTGTCATCAACTTGCCGGGCTAGATGACGCCAATGCAGACTCCTTCACAACATGAACTGCACCGCACAAACCCAAAGCCTTGTCCATTGCTACCCACAAGTCTAGTTGTAACGTTGCACCACAGCTAAAATGGCATTCAGCTCCAACATTAACTCATGCACAGGAACCAAGTTCAGTCCAGTGCAGTATGTCTTCAGTCCCGATGGCTAAATGCGCAGACTCGATTTCCTGGCTTCCCGTCTGCAGCCTTTACCACACCCTTTCTCAACTCGTCACAGGGTGGGTTCCACCCTGCACCCTGTGACGTATTAAGAAAGGGTGGAATGGGGGGCGTGGCTAGCCACCGAGCGAAATGGCTGCCTAGTTATGGAGCTTCGGCGAGGGCACAGCCCTTTACGTAAATCCGAGCACTTATCCGCAAATTCTAAACACTCCAAGGGCCTGAGCGGAGGTCGGAGACCGGACGGCACACATCGGTGAGAACCCGGGCTAAATCCGACGCTGGGAAGTGGCGGAGTTTACTTATTTTTTTTTTTTTAAAGTATTTTTATTATTCATCAACATCAAGATTACATTTTCATTATATATTTCACCAAGATAAAATAAAGAGCAACAAACATTAATTTCAGCAAATTCATCCTTATAATAAACTCATCATACACATTCTAACTATATTCTTTCTTACTGACTCGAAGCAGTACAAATTATTAAATATCTTGCTACAAACTTAAACCTCCCCCAACCTTTGCTTCCATTCTATTATTGGAGCCCATATCCGTCTCGCAGCTTCTTTTTCTCACCCTTCCCTTTTTCTCAAATAGGGCCTGTTCCAGCGTATATATCGCCAAAACCCTAGAGACCCATTGTTGTAGTGTCGGTGGCCTGGGATCTATCCATAGCGACGCTATACATAATCTGCTTAATACCATGGCTATGTACAAAAACTCGTATCCAGGCCATCCTTTGTTACTCCTAAGATCATTACTTCATCTAGCAATGCTATATTAATTCCCAACGAGTTCTTGAAAAACTGCTCCAATTCTTGTTTGTACTTATCTAAAGCGGGGCATGAAGCAAACATGTGGATAGTATCGGCTTGAGTAGATTGGCATCTTGGACAGGTTATACCTCTAGTTCCACCCCATTGTGCCACCCTGTAAGGAGTATGGTATAGTTCAAACAGTGTTTTATATTGCTGGGTTTGCACATTTGTTGCTCTCAGTACAGTATTTGACAATTTTAACGATTTCTCAGCCTCATTCCCTGTCAGCCCCAATTTTGTTCCCCATTTCTCATACATTTTCTCAGAGTCATCTTCCTTATATTTACATATTTCACCATATAATTGTGATATGGAGCATCCAGTTTCTTTTCTTATGTCTTCCATTATATCTATTTTTTGCATATCGACACCCCCACCACGCTTCTTTGATAAGACTGACCTAACTTGTAGATATTTATAAAAATCTCTATGCCTTAGATTATATAACCGTTGCGCGTTCTCGTAAGTGATTATTACCCCTGCCGCCCCTATAAGATCTCCTATAGTTTTTATCCCTTGCCTATCCCAACCTTTCATTACAGAGTCGTGAAATTCTACTGGGAGCAATGGATTCCCATATAGCGGTGTATAATAATTCATTCTGCCCAATTTTATCTTCCTCTTAATTATAGACCATACTGTTATAGCAGCCCCCAGGGTCTTGAAGCGTACCTTCTTATAATAGCTTTTCTCAACGTAGTTTAGAAGCCATCTATCAGAATCTTTGAGCAGAAGTTCATATACATCTGGAATCACATCCCTCCCTCTCCATTTATCCGTTATATCCCCCCCCCAGCATCCCCCTTATATATTGCAAAACTGTAGCCCAATAATAGGCTTTAAAATCAGGGAGCATCAGCCCACCACGTTCTCGAGGTAGCGACAACATTTTTTGACTACGGCGTGTTCTTCCTCCTGCTCATATAAATCTATTTGTTACCCCTTCCAACTCCCTAAACCACTTATTATCAAATAACAAGGGGATGGTCCTAAAGAGATATAACACTTTAGGTAAAAATGACATTTTTATCAAATTACACCGACCAATTGTAGTCAAATGTAGATTATTTAATCTATTAAACTCGAGCTTGGCCTTGCTGATTATAGGTTCTATATTTTTTGCCACCACTGTCGAGATATCAGAAGTAATTAAAACCCCTAAATACATTGCTGTTCCAGTTATTCTTTGGTCCACTAACGTTATTTTTTGATTTACTACAACCTGTGTTTTGTCTACATTTAGCTTGTATCCTGATAGTTTTCCATATGTAACTGCCTCTCTTTCTATCGCACACAATGCCGATTCAGGATCACTTGATGTAACTGCCAAATCGTCCGCATACCCCAAAATTTTTGTTTCATATCCATTCAAAACAATTGGCTGTATATCTATGTTCTGCTCTATTCTTCGTATAAATGCATCTATATATAGGGCAAAGAGGAGCGGAGAGCATGGACACCCCTGTCTGGTTCCCCGCCCAATCATGATTGTATTGCTCATTTCACCCATAATCCTAAGTTTTATCCTTGGATTAAAATATAATGCCTTTACAGCTTTTATAAATATGCTCCCAAGGTTTACCTTTTCTAGCACTGCCCAGAGGAATCCCCACGAGACCCTATCAAATGCTTTTTCTGCATCTAACAGTATTAATGACATAGGGTCTCGTGAGGCTGCTGTTCCATCAAACAGGGCTAACACTCTCCTAATATGCTCTGCAGTGCCTCTCCCAGGTATAAACCCATGTTGTCTGGGGGATACGATCTTGCCTATTACGCTCCCTAATCTATTTGCCAAAATTTTCGAATAAATTTTAACGTCACTATTCATTAAACTAATAGGTCTATATGACCCGGGATTGGTCGGAGGTTTATTTTTTTTAATGAACACAATCATGACTGCTTCTCTCCAAGACTCTGGGGGGGGATACCATTTTGAATATTGGTTATTAGATTAAAAAGGTCCACTTCTATTTCAGGCATAAAGGTTTTATAAAAGTCTAGTGGAATAGAATCTGGGCCAACAGCTTTTCCTGCGGGAAGATCGAAAATTGCTCTCTGCATTTCCCCTCGATTGAACATTGTTTCCAGAGCCCTTTTATCCGCCACGTCCAATTTTTCTAGGTTTGCTCCTTCAAGAAACTCCTCTATGTCTCGTATCTCTCCCCCTTGACCAGGACTATAAAGTAGCTGATAAAACTCTTGAAACCTTGCGCATATATCCCTAGGTGCTGTTACTTTACTACCATCTTGGAGCATGATCTCCGCAATATCACCCTTTGTGGCCGCCTGCCTTGTTCGAATAGCTAATATGCGGCCAATCTGTTCACTGTATTCATATTGCTCCTTCCTCCATGCCAGATATTTCCCTGCTGCCTTAGATGCAAATATCTCCCCCACTGCGGCTTTAGCGATTGTTAGTCTCTGCAATATTGCTATAATGTCTTGTTTAGGCCTAATGGCCACACCAATTTCTTCCTCGATATTAGCCACCGTTCTTATTCTTCCTGCCACCACCTCTCTTTCTGCCTTGTTTCGTCTAATTGAATAGCTAAGTGTCTCTCCCCTTATGCCTGCTTTCATTGTATCCCAAACTGTAGCGAGAGATGCTGTTCCTCTGTTTACCTCTAAAAACCCTTTCAACCATTCTCTCATATAATCAATATACTTAGCATCTTGTAGTAGGGCTCTCTCAAAAGTCCAGTTTGAGGTCTGTTTATATTGCGTTGGGGCTGCAATATCTAAAATCAGCGGGTTATGATCCAAAATGACCCTTGGGAGCCTGTTCACTTTGCCCATAGCTGCTATTGTAGGGGAGACCAAAAAATAGTCTAGCCTTGCTAATGTTTTGTGGGGTGCCGAAAAATACGTACTACCCCCACCAACATTGTATTGCTGTTCCCATATATCTATTAAGCCATTATCTTCCATAAGCCTTGTCAAAGCTGCATGGCTTCTCTTTTTCCTCCCCACAAACTTTTTGGGATCATTCTTCCATAGACCGTTCAAACCGTTGATATTTAGATCCCCGCATACCACCAAGGGCTGGGGCCAGTTAGATAATTGTGTATTCATCCCATTAATCATTTCAGGATCGTCAACTGTCAGGGCATACAAGGAACATAGAGTAAAGTTAAACCCCTTCACCTGACATTCCATCAGCACCCAACGCCCATATGGATCTGCTTTTTGTCTTTTGACAACCACACCGTCATGCCGCGCTAATACAGCCACCCCTCGTGTCCTCGTCCCTTGTGTCGTACAAGAAAGCAGTTGGAAACCTAGCTGCCTCAATAATCCCTTTTGAGCCACCTCTATATGCGTCTCCTGTAAACAGAGTAAATCAACATGCATTGTTTTTAAATACTCCTTCACCTCCCTTCGCTTCCTTCCATCGTTCAATCCACAAATATTAAATGTACCTATCCGCATTGATATTCTTGTTTTATCTTCAAATCAACATTCAGCCTTTCTTCTATTCTCTCATCTTTCATAATTTGATGTTTCTGATCCTCCCCTTGTTTTATCTTATCTTGATGTGATGATTTTCTTGTTTTTTCCCCTCCTTCCCCCTCCTCCCCTCCCCCCACCTGTTAGAGCAAGCAGGCCGCTGGCCTCTGTGATGGAGTCTGGCTACCGACTCCCCTTTGCCGACCTGTAAAATTGAATTAAATCTCCTGAATAAGTTACTTCACTTTGATATCTTCTTCACTTCCCCTTCGTCCAAAAAACCTGTGGCGTTACCATTACCCTCATCATAATGTTCCATTGTCCATTGTCCTTATTTTATTTTATCCCCAACCAATATGTGCGACCCCTTTGCCCCCTAACCCCCTAGCCCCCTTCATCAATATACTATCTTTTTGTATATATTAGACAGGCTGGTTCGATCTTAGACCAGCATATCTTTTGACTGAGCAAAGGGATTAATTAGAAAAAGCGTCATCAGAGAAGTCTTCAAGGTTTATCTCTAGCCGGAGTTTAAACGCGACCCGACGCGGCCTGCTAGCCACACAGAGACCGGGGACTGGCGTGCTTGAAGGCCCGCGAGAAAGGCAGGTGAGCGGCGGCCAGATCGAGCGCTCCCCCATGGTGAGAGAAGGTAGTTCGGTACCGCTACACCCAGAGACACGCTCGTTACCCCCCGGGGGCCCTGATTGGAATATCGGCGACGTGCGCAAGTGCACAAGAAGCAGCACCCAGGCGGCGGTACCGGAGCCTGCACAGGAACGTAGTAAGTGGTTGCCACACATATACTACCACACAGATCACCCTCTCGGTAGTGGCTGACACGAAGGGAAAGCGGCGGGCACATATTGATTTAATGCCCTGAGATCACTGAACAGTGCAAGTGGCCGCAGGAGGACTGAGGCGACCCACCGACTGCAGGGAGGCCGGGGCCTGGCATAATTTACGATTAAAGTGGGGGAATAGCGGCCGACACAGCTGGTGCCCGGTGGGTAAGGAGAGGACACAGGACCAGCACACCTTGTGAAGCTGTGCTTGACCCCACCCCTCCTGGGAGTTCCAAACCATCAGGAGGCGACACGTACAGCTGCGGTAAGGTCAACACACCAACAAAGTGACCGGGAGCCTACGCACTGTCAACACGAACAGCACTGAAACTACTACATAATGCCTTACATAAGTCTGAGGTTGGCATAGGGGAACAGTGGAGAACCTGTATTGCAAAATATATATGGTGCGAGAACTCTTGCCCAACTGACACGCTACGAAGGACAGGATAGAGTCTGCACAGTAGAGCATACACGAAAGGCGGTGCTTATACACGAACTTCAAGGCAGACCTCCACTCCCAGACCCGAGCGCCACAAGAGCACGCAATTTTGGGTGAATATCCCTCACTGTAATACCGTCAATATATCGTTCTACGCCAACAATCCTGAGGAGATCAAGCACTGTGACAATCTCCACTGACCCACGATTCGTCCCAAGAAAAAAGACAAAAAGTCCTTCCCCACCGACGCCATGTCAGGCAGAGGCCCGCGTAATCAAAGCACCCAGGCCAAACTGGACAAGTATGCCTATGACAAAGGTCCGCCGCCATGGCAGGAGGGACGCACGTCCACAGATAAAAGCGCGGAGAGTGAGGGACCCAAAAAAGTAACACTAGAGGACATTATGGCGGCTCTCTTGAGCGTCCAGGCCACAGTAGAAACGATCTCAATGGATGTTACGTTGCTACGTGCGGATTTTCACAAAATGGCAGACCGTGTAAAAGAGGTGGAAATAGTAACTAAATCCTTGGTGGCAGAAACTACTGAGATGCAGAAAGCTTTGTCACGGCTAGAAGTAGAGAACAAGCACCTGGCGGAAAAGCTCGATGACCAAGAAGGGCGCTCACGCCGCAACAACGTACAGATTCTCGGCATACCAGAAAGCGAGGGTACGCAGACCATGGACCTTTACGTTGAGGAGTTGGTCAAAACGCAACTGCAACTGCCTCTCCAGCTTTTTTTCAGTAGAAAGAGCACATAGGGTCCCGGGCGGGAGACCAAAACCAGGAGCACCACCCAGCGCAGTACTTGCTAGACTCTTTAACTTCCGCGACCGAGATGCCATTTTACAAACAGCAAGAGTCTCTCCACCAATACGGATTAGCAACTCGTCAATTGCCTTTTTTCCGGACTGCACGTGGCAGTCTCCCGCCGCCGACGCAGCTTCCTAGAGGTAAAGAAAGCACTAAAAGTGCAAGAACTGCCCCACTCTATGTTGTTTCCAGCTCGCCTCAGAGTAGTGGCAGAGGACAAGACATGGTTCTTCGAGACCCCGGAGGAGGCGTATGACTGGCTGGAGGGCTGGCGGCGAGTTAATGGCTCACGACGCAGGGGGGAGGGGCCGTTGAAACCAGGATGAGGAAGACATCGCAGGCAATTCCACAATGAGAGACCCGGGCCCGGCCCACTCACCACGGACAGAAGCAGAAATGACCAGTCAGGGATAAGCCCCGAAGCCTAATTCTACCGGGAAGACCACTCATATCCGAACAATGTAATAATCGTGCCGGCCCTGGACATCGGACTGAAGCGGGCCATGGAGGAGAAGAAGGGCTACGGCCTCCGCTGGACTCTTTACCCCCGTCAAGCAAGTACTATGGTTGGGGTGGGGAAAAAGCACTCTGCTGAGTTGTGGAGGTGGGCGTTTTTTTGCCCATTAAGCAGGGAGGCAGGGAGGGAAAGGGAGTTTCGAGGGAGGGTAATTTGGATTTTGTTTAGTATAATTGTCATTTGTAGAGGCAGTGATGATAGAGCAGGGGAATGTTTAACCGAATATTCAGTATGGGAGTGGGCCGAGCGACCTAACACAGTATCTATACACAACATCTAGGGCACCAGTTTCACTACCTGACAGAGTCCTAGGAGCACCCTGGGACGCCCCGATCGCCCCTCTAAAGATTGTGACATGGAATGTTCGAGGGCTGGGGAACAAAATAAAAAGAGGTCTGGTATTGCAGGCCCTGAAACGTCAGGGCCCCACTTTGGCACTGCTACAGGAGACACATCTTGCGGGGACAACGTGTAAAGCGCTGGACAGATGGGGGTAAAAAATGGTAATACACTCTGAGTTCACATCGGGCTCCAGAGGAACAGGTATTTTGCTGAGGAAAAGTTCCTCCTTCATGGTCATTCAGACTAAAGCCGACCAACTGGGGCGGTTTGCAGCACTACAGGGACAGAGGGAGGGAAGACTCATTGTTATTGTATCAGTATATATTCCACCGGCACTTCACGCAGTGGCACTCCCGGCACTTAGTGACTTTCTCCTGGCACTGCCGGAGAGGGACCTCATTATTGGGGGGGACTTTAACGCGGTATTAGACGCCACCACGAACAGATACCCAGCTAGACACCTGACGGCGGGCGCCTCTCGCCTACAAGGCTTTGTGGAGGCGACGGGACTCATTGATGCTTGGAGGTACATACACCCTACGACTTACCAATACACATTCCACTCCACGGTGCACAACAGTCTTTCACGGCTGGACTATTTCCCGACGCCGGGTACCAATCTAGAATATGTAGAAGAGGTTGATATCAAGCCCCTTGGCATTTCGAATCATTCTCCAGTGATACTAACCTACTCCTACCGCCACAGGTCCCGACAGAGACTATACCCTATATACCCCGGTCATCTTCATGTCCATAAGATTAAAAAAGAACTCCATAGGGCCACAAAATATTTCTTTGCCGAAAACGATACATCGGTGAAGTCACACTCCACATTATGGGAGGCATATAAAACCGTCCTTAGAGGACAGGCGATAGCGTCGATCACAGGACACAAAAGGGAAAAACAGAAGGAGCTGTTAGACCTAGAATTAACACTACAGGCCGCAGACACAGACTACTCGGCAGACCCCACACCAGACAAGGCACACACATTACATCTTCGGCAGCAGCAATATAAAGAACAACTACAAGAAAGGGTGAGACTTAATTTGACTGCAACCCAACACAGAATATACAACATAGGTGATAAGGATGGGAAAATGTTAACATGGCTGCATAAACGAGAGAGTGGCACCAGAGGTATACGTCATATACGACAAGAGGGGGGACAACTCACGACGGATCCGGGATTAATAGTGGCCACACTAGCAGAATACTTTCGAGTAGTCTACACACCAACCTCAGCAGTGACAGAGGAAGAGGTAATAGAGTCTCTTCGAATGTTGGAGATATCAACACTGACACAAGAAGCTTCCTTAGAATTAGAAGCGGCACCAACGGTTGAAGAGCTACAGTTAGCGATTCAGTCGTTAAAATCTGGAAAAGCACTGGGACCTAATGGGATTCCCATAGAATGGTATAAACAATCAGCTGAGACTATGAGCCCGCATCTGTTGGCAATGTATAATGAAAGTTTGGAAAAGGGAGAGCTGCCACTGTATCAGCGCATGGCGACAATAGTGGCAATCCCAAAACGCGGTAAAGACCGATCCGAATGCACCTCCTATCGCCCGATATCACTGCTGAACGCAGAAGCTAAAATCTTGGCCAAACTGTTGGCGAACCGACTGACGCCACACTTGCCACACCTAATCCACCCTGACCAATAAGGTTTTATGCCCAACAGGAATACATCTCTCAATCTTAGACGACTGCATGGAGCACTGGCAAAAGCTCCCTCATTTTTAGAACCGGCGGTGGTATTGTCGTTAGACGCGAAAATGGCGTTTGATATGGTGGAATGGCAGTTTCTATTTGTGCTCCTCCCTCATCTGGGATTCGGTCCCAAATTTTGTGCTTAGGTGAAACTCCTATACACGAGACCTCTGGCTCGGGTGACGGCTAATGGGCATTTATCAGATGAAATACCATTAGCAAGAGGGACACGCCAGGGCTGTCCATTGTCGCCACTCTTATTTGCACTTGTGTTGGAACGACTGGCGACATTGATTAGGAAGGCTCCACTATTGAAAGGTATTAGATGGCAGGAGGGCAGGGAAGATCGTATCTCCCTGTACGCCGATTATATACTGGTGTACCTCACGGACCCGGAACATTCAATAACAGTGCTCCTTGACATCTGTGCTGTTTTCGGGAAGGTTTCAGGGTATACCATAAATTGGTCCAAATCAACACTTTACATACTGAGAGGTCCTCCACCACAATTGCCAGTAAATTGCCAGTTGGTAATGGCTGGTAGTTCCTTTAAATACCTGGGACTTCATGTCACCCAGGATGAGGCAGAATTCCATCTCAAGAATCGAACGCCGCCCATGGAGCGCTTGAGGAGAGATGTGGTCCACTGGGCGTCTTTGCCCCTTACACTGCTCGGCAAGGCAGCACTGTATAAGATGATGGCCTTACCCCGGTTTCTCTACCCCCCAGATAACACACCTTTTTCAGTCCCACCCGGATACTTCCAGCAATTGGCTGCATAAGTGTCAACACTTCTATGGAGACACCGGCCTGCTTGTATAGCGCAGGCAAACTTAAATAAAAGCTGGTACGACGGCGGAATAGCTCTCCCCGATATGCAGCTGTACTACTGGGCGGCACAACTCAAGGTTGTTAACCAGTGGATACATGCACCCCAACACCCCAAGGCAGACAGAGCGCAGTTGGGTGATCGTAACATATGAGTAGTTCTATATAATAAAGGATTAACGCTGAAACTAACGGGCCCCACATGACACACGGCTGTCTTATGGCACACAGCACAGGCACAGCTGGGTTGGAGAGGAGTTACAACCAAACTCACCCCACTTTGGGACACAAAAAAACTTGGACAACTGCAAAACAGCAAAGGATTTACACAGTGGGACAATATAGGGATCTCCACAGTGGGAGACTTATGGGACAGGGGCACAGTGGTGTCTTTCACCCAACTTCAACAGCAATATGACCTAGGCCCAACCGAGACCTATTGTTATGTACAGATTAGGCACGCATTATTAGCTGTGATCCTGCCTACTACTGAGGTCCCGAGGCGTCCCCACTAGAAGACCGACTACTGGGGTGGCGGAGGGACTGGAAGGGCAAGATGCCAGACTATTCGTTGTGAATTTGTTAAAAGGGGCCTTTCCAGAGCTATCTTCATGGCATTGGGAGGTAGAAATTCAGAGGGCTCATCGGTTCCCATTCTCAATTAAGAGAGGTCAGGCTGGAGCTCAAGAGGGGAGACCTAGGGCCATCCTTATTTTTGTGGGCAACTTTTTGTTGAGGCAACTCATTTTAGATAAAGCAAAACCGGAGGCAAAGCGTTCTTTTAATTATATCACGTTGTTCGCCAGGCCAGATTTCTGCCATGTAACTGTGGAGCGCCGATGGCGACTGAGGCAGTTAATCGCCCCATTGCAGGCTCTGGGTTCAGAGGCCTATTTGCTGTACCCAGCCAAATTGAAAGTGATCACCAAAGGACTGGTGAAAATGTTCTTTTCAGAGATAAAGGCTGAGGAGTACATGGTGGAAGTGCTGGGGTATAAGAAAGGAAAATGAGGCGAAGTAGGGCTAAACCTTCTGGCTCCGGCTTTTGTAGTAGGGTTAATGGGGGCAGCTATAGCTTAGTAAGTAGTATGACGTAGAAGGGGCTCACTTTCATGTTATAACGGTGGTTAGTTGAGTGGAGGGGAGGAGGTGGCGACTGCTACTTTTCTAAAGCGACTACACATAGGTCATGGTTGACCTATTTGCCTGTAGGGGAGGGTGGGGGAGGGGTAGCGAGGGAGGGTTTCGGGGAGGGGGAGGTGGGGGTTGGGGGGTAGAAACAGGGCACACGATGCACACACAGAGTTACAATAAGAAGGTTCAATGTACATACACTTGATGTCGAGGGGGCAAAAGGGAAAAAGTTGAAAAATGGAACAGAGAATTGGTACCAATTCTAGATGTTTTTTAATGGCTTGTCGAATTATGTCAGTGAATGTGTGCGGTTTAAATGATTTACAGAAGAGACTGCGAGTATCAGCATTTTTGAAGTCAATGAATCCAGTTTTGATTTGTATGCAAGAAACCCATGTGGAGGGAGGAAAGGGCTACTTGTTGGAGCAGTTGGGTTTCAACGTATTAGCATATACAAAACAAGGTTCAAAGACCCGCGGGGTTGCAGTACTAGGGAGAGGAAGAGATTATATAGTCCACAAGAAAAAGGAGGATCAATGGGGGAGGTGGGTTATTGTCGAGGTGGGCTTCAGGGGGGCTAAGTTTACGTTGGTTTCTGTGTATGGTTCGACAGGAGATGACCCTGACATATTCGAATACTTGGATAAAGAATTACCAACCTGGTCCGAACTTGTTACATGCTGCGGAGATTTCAATGTCAACTGCCCATCCAGTGTTGAGCTACAAGATAGGCAGGGGTATAATGGGAGGAAGAAGAGAACACATAGGGCGGTGGTAGATATGGCATTGAATAATGCTTTGTCTGATGCCTGGGCCAATCTTTATCCTCAGGCGGATGGTGCTACTTTTTTTTCTGCTCCACATAGAATTATGGTAAGACTGGACTATTTTTTAATCTCCAACTCTTTAATAGCAAGCTCACAAATTAGGAAACTACCCCGGCTGGTCTCAGACCATAACCCCCTAATCTTGTCAGTTAGCTTAAATGGTATAATAAGGAAACCATATAGCTGGACGTTTGAGAGAGCTCTTCTGAAAGATGAAGGTTATTGTAGACATATGGATATTTGGATTAGAGAATTTTGGAGCATCAACAAGGGGAGTACCAGCTCAGGTAATGCATGGGATGCGTTTAAATCAGGGGTAAGGGGAGAGACACTTAGCTATACAACGTACAGGCAGAAAAAAGAGAGGGATAGGGTAGAGCAGCAAGTTAGTACTCTCTTGGCCGCAGAGGAAGAACTTGGTAGGCAAATTGGGAATGGATATTCCCTGGATCGACAGTTGCTGGAAATCGTGGTATTAAAGGCTGAAATAGCAGAGAGTATTGCTAATAAAACAGCGGCAAATTATTTGGCAAGAAAAGGAGCAGGCCTGTGAGTTGAGCGAGAGAGTGGGGCATATCCTTGCCGTTAGAACGAGGCAGAAGATCGCTGCAGGGGATATTAAGAATATAAACGATGGGCTAGGTAACCTGATCTCTGATCCTGCAGGAATAAGAGATGAATTTAGGAAATTTTATTCAGAGTTGTATGACGTAGAGGAGGAGGAGGGGGGCGGCGGGATTAGGAACTACTTAGGAAATCTTCAAGTGACTGAGCTAGAGGCGGCTGAAAGAGAAAATTTGGAAACTAGTATAACAATAGAAGAATTAACAATAGCCTTATCAGACCTCCCATCATCAAAGGCTGCAGGCCCAGATCAGATTCCTGTAGAATTCCTCAAAACATTTTCGGGAGTCCTTAAGGTGGAGTTACTGGACACGCTTATTCAAGCTTAGCGGGGGGTTTCGATTCCAGAATCCTGGGGAGGCACTGAAGTTATAGTTATTTTGAAAAAAGGTAAACCTCCCACAGCCCCTGGGTCTTATAGACCTATAGCTTTAATGAACTCTGACGTTAAGCTATATTCAAAAATTTTGGCAACAAGATTGGCAGCAGTTATTGAGAAATTGGTCTCCTCAGTTCAACATGGCTTCATCCCGGGGAAAGGTACCACAGAACATGTTAGAACAGCGATTACCTCCTTTGATGCCATGGAGATATCGGGCGGCCCTGTCGCAGCCCTATTTCTTGATGCTGAGAAGGCTTTTGACAGGGTCGCCTGGGGGTATCTATGGGAGATTTTGAAGCATTTTGGGTTAGGAGAAGGTTATATTAGAGCAATCCAGACTTTATATAAAGCACCAACAGCTAGAATTAAGATCAACAGAGAGCTTACTTCTGTGGTAGAGATAAAAAGGGGGACAAGGCAGGCTGTCCGTCCTCTCCCCTCCTCTTCGCGCTCTATTTGGACCCCTATTTACGGTATCTTATTAATAACCCTAGAATCCCCCCCCCCTCTGTTTGAATGGATTGCAAATTAATGTGTTGGCATGCGCAGATGATGTCGCTATAATTACGCCGGACCCATCATTGGCTATTGGAGAAATAGAACTCATTTGTTAGTTGCAATAATACTCAGGTGGTTCCGGCGGTAGTTTATTTAGGGGTTGAAATTTCGCCTAAACTTGAGACGGTGGTAGAACGGAACATGATTCCTTTATTGGCAAAAGTAAGCTTGGATTTGGTTAGGATGAACAACCTTAGACTCTCGTTGGTGGGTCGCACCAACGTAATTAAAATGCTTATACTCCCTAAGTTTCTTTATTTTTTTAGAACAATACCCTTAATGTTCGAAGTCTCCTGGTTTAATAAGGTGGAGTCAATATTGAATAAATTTATCTGGGCACATGGAAAGACCAGGAGGGCTTATAAATGTATGACTTTACCGAGGGCAAGAGGAGGGTGGGGGGTCCCTAATCTCAGATTATATTACTGGGCCTCGGCTCTTCAATATATGCAGGGCCTGATTGGTGCGAGCGGGGCAGATCCGAATGTTACTGCCTTCTCGACTAAGGTATATTCCATTGTGCTGGGCCCAGAAACAGAGAATGCCTTTTTAAGCTGTGCCGACTCCTCATATTATAAACATACTCGGTTTAAGACTGTTTTGGCTGCGCATAATATCTGGACAGCCGTAGGCAAAAAATGTGGACTGGGGAGATTCAATAGATACAAGAGATTGTATATGAATAAGTCCCTACCACCTTCAATTTTTGCTGATACTACCATGGCAGAGTGGGCTAGAAAAGGAATTATTAAGATAGGGGATCTGCTGGGCTTAGACGAGAAGATAATGCAATTCTCCGACCTTGAGGCAAAGTTTAACATTGGTAGACGGAGTTTCTTTAAATATTTACAGGTCAGGGGTTTTTTGAGCAGGAAGAAAGGGGGGGTGGATGGCGTCGCTAAAAATAGCATTTTGGAAGCTATAGAACGGGGAGGGGTGTGCTCTATCCGTAGTTTCTATGCTATTTTGGCAGAGCTGAAGGTGGACGATATTGGAAAGTATAAAAATAAATGGGCATTAAAGTTAGGAATTCAAGGCAGACAATTCTTGGATTCACTGGAACTAGGATGTTCAGTCCTTTGTTCAGCCCCGCTTCAATCCCAACATTATAAAACATTATACCAACTCTACTACACCCCGGCTATTATTGCACAGTGGGGAGGAACTGCAGGGATTACATGCCCACAATGTAGTGAGCCAGCAGCAGATAGTATAAAATGTAATGTAAATGTAAATTGATACTTGTATAGCGCACTACTCACCCGCAAGGGTCTCAAAGCGCTTGTACGAATACCCATCCTGGCTTTCCCTGTGAGGTGTCCACTCCTGGGCACCCCCAAGGTGGAGGCCAGGCATCCTTAGTGTTGGGGGGGCCGTTGTGGAGATTAAGCAAGCTATTGCCCAGAGTTGCAGAGTGGGACTCCATGATTGGAATAGGCACCGAGGCGAGAATTATCAGGTCCGTGGAATTTTGAGCCCAAGACCCACCGAGGCGGGGAATTGAACCCTGGTCCCGGGCTAGACTTCTGCATCAGGGACTGCCTCTCTAATTGTAAATTGTAAATTGTTGTGTCTTGTAAAGCGCACTGCTACCCGGAGGCCTCGTAGCGCTATAGACCGCTGGGGAACCCGTCCTGGCTTTCCCTGTGAGATAGTCCCTCCTGGGGGTCTCCAAGGTGAAACCAGGCATCCCCGGCGTTTGTGTGGGGCCGTTGTGGAGATGAGGCAAGCTAATGCCCAGAGCTGCCGAGTGTGCTCCCTGGTCGGAGTAGGCACCGATGCGAGAATTATCAGTCCGCTGATCCTGGTCCAAGACCCTGCCGCGTCGGGAATCGAACCCTGGTCCCGGGCCGTTCTCTGCACTCAGGTCTGCCGCCTCTAACCAGTGAGCCACACCTCTCCACATTCTACATATATTCGCTACTTGCCCACAATTACGAATCTTGTTGAAAGGTATGGAAGACTTTCTGGGTCAATCACTTGGGTTGGATGTGATGCTAACACCAAAAGTAATCATGCTAGGGGTTAGGGGGGTCGATGGTGAGGTTCATCGTGAATTTTTGTTTATAGCGATGGCGGTCTGATAATTGCCAGAGCTTGGTTAGATAAAACACCCCCAGTATTTCAACAGTGGATTGCCCTGCTTTTGGGAATTTTTAATTTAGAAAAAGGCATTTATGCTAGGAAAGGTAGAAGGGCAAGGAGGCTGGGAAGGAAAATATGGGAACCAGTTCATCAATGGAAAGAGAGGACAATAGAAAGTCGTAGTTGATTTATCCCCCTAGGATAGGTTTTGCTTTTGTATGCTTTGTCAATTCATTGTATAGGGTTTTTGTTTCTTTTTCTTTTTCTTGTGTGTTTCTGTAAACTGTACCCTTGGTAATGTACTGTTTTTGTTTAACATTTGATTCTTATATGTACTTAGGTAGTTTAGTTATGTATAAGTGCTCTGTGTGTTGCTATATGTGTGCCTACAAAAACTCAATAAATTAAAAAAAAAGAAGACCGACTACTGACCGATTACATGCAAAAGAAAGCCACATCCCTCACCAACCGAAAATTGATCAATAATCTGCCTGACCCGACGACCTCTGTACGGGACAAGAGGGTGACAGACTTGGGAGACATTGGGGACTCAGAGTGGCAGGAGGCCCTGGCTTCACCCAGGGAGGTGTGAAACCCCGCACGTCTCCGACTTGTACAACTTAAAATCCTACACCAAATCTATTACACCAGACTTTTCATGCACAAAATACACAGGGCACAAGACCCATATTGCCTTAGAAGATGTGTAGAGGAGGGGTTATTCATACATACAATATGGGAATGTGCAGCATTGGCAGAATATTGGAGACAAGTAATGCGAACAATGTCCCAGGTCATGGAGGTATCACTAATGCCAGAACCGCGTAGGTGCCTACTTAACATATGGGAGCCTAATGATCTCTCCCGTCATGGACAAATATGGGTCACACTGGGAATAAGGGTGGCGAAGCGGAACATCGCACAGAAATGGGACGTGTCGGAGTTGCCCTGGTTGATAACATGGTGTCGAGATATGGATCTGACTATGGTGGCAGAGCGTACAGTATATGCTAGTCGGGGTAGCCCCCGTAAATGGACAAAGATTTGGACAGCCTGGAATACATACAGAGGGGATATATGTGACCCACTTCCAGAACCTGACAGTGATAGTTCCGATGAAGATTAATAAGGTGGGAGGTATGCAGAGGATAGTATCAAGGGCAGGATTGTCGCATCGTTACATAATGTATAGCAGGTATAAACTGGGCATGGCTGTAAACTTCCATATGCTGATTGTACTATATGATTCTCTATGTATTGTCATCATTGCCGATTTGTTAATAATGTTAATAAAAACATTTAAAAAAAAAAAAAAGAAAGGGTGGAATGATAATGATTTCCACTACCTGATTAATGTGAGGGCTTAGCTCTACAGGGCTAGAAATAGTTAAACGCAAACAAGAACATGGGTATCAAGTTATCCTTGGAACAAGCGTTCACATGGAACTCATTTTCGAAATTTTTCTTAAGTATCACAGATCTTACTGTGTAGAATAAATTATTCTTTGTAACATCCACCTTGTTCTAAAATAACACAGGAATACAGCAAAGCCAGTATTTGTGAATAACTACAGTTCAGCCAAACTGAGTTTTATTTAACAAAGATTATTCAGATCAACACTTCATAGGTGTATCTCAAAACCATGAGAAGAATTTAGAAAAAAATAAGAAATGGGTGGACCCCAGGTGTAAAGACAAACCAAAACCGAAATCAAAGAACAGTGAAGTGTATGGGAACATAAGCAGTGTATTGGTTGTACAAATGCAGACTGTTTTTTATTTTCTGTGACACAATGATTTATTCCCTGTGTCTTGAATTGTATTGAATTTAAAGTGCTATCCTTTGATATAAAGCAACTCGGTTCTGCTGAACAGAAGTTATTCACAAATACTGGCAGAAACTGCTGCTGGTGCTGAATTTAATTTTTGCAGGCTTTAGACCTGTGTGCACTTTATCACTGCTGACCAGTGCTAAAGTGCATGTGCTCTGGGTCTAAAATGTAATGCCATTTGGTTTCTCCAAGATTGGCATACTTTATTTACTGATAAGTCCCTAGTATAGTACACAGCATGTGCCCAGGGCCTGTAAATCAAATGCTACCAGTGTGCCAGCAGCACTGATTGTGCCATCCACATGAGTAGCCATTCAAACATATCTCAGACCCACCACTGCAGAGCCTGCGTGTGATGTTTTAAACTGCCATTTCAACCTGGCAAGCTCACTTACTTGCCAGGCCCAAACCTTCCCTTTTATTATAAAATCACCCCAAGGTAAGCGTTAGGTAGCCCCAATGGGCTGGGTGCAGTGTATTTTAAAGGTAGGACATGTACTTTTGAGTTTAACATGTCCTGGTAGTGAAAAACTGCTAAATTTGTTTTTCACTTCAGCGTGGCCTCTCTCTCCCTTAGGATAGCATTGGAGCTCCCTTGTAGCACTTTACAATGTAACTTCCAATTGGGAAAAGATAGTGTTAGACCCCGTGGTTTCGGGCTGGCTAATGTGCATTGAAGCCAGCCAGAACCCACTGTTCCAAATATGATGAGTCTGATACACTTGACTGATAACCTGCGCTCAGCTCTGGTAGCTTGGCACCAAGCAGTCAGGCTTATCCTCAGGGCTCGAGAATAAAACATTGGCACAACACCCCCCTCGCAACACCCTGTGTTCCCCACAAAAAGACTCCACCAGGGGCGGTGACCAGCAATGTGCGAGCAAGCTGTCACATACAGGTCAAGTATTGTTCTCTGTCTGTTCTACCCGTACCTTTACCCGGGTTGGAGAAGTGAGCTGCTCCCCAGGCATGATGATAGGCAGCCAACCTGCCTGTCCCAGTGAGATGAAGTGCGCATGTCAGTTTAGCCGTTTCTTTAACCACGGCCAACCAGACATGGGTACTTCAGCTCTTGCAACTAGCACTGTGTCACTGCGCCTGGTCTCCCTGTGAGACTTGTTTCTGCCCGCTCTACCCAATTGGGTGCAGCTGTCGTACTGTTCAATTATACAACCAGTATGAAAGCTGCATTGGGATTGGTTTAGATGGTGGGGTCTGTCAGTGAGCCTGGTCTCCCTGTGAGAGTTGTCTCTGCCCGCTCTAACCAATCGGGTGCTGCTGTCATACTGTTTACATTTACAAGCAATATGAAAGCAGCATTGGGAGTGGTTTAGATGACGGGCGATGTCTGAGTGCGGAATCCGCACTTGAATTATGAAGCCATCTGAGCATGGCTCAGGGAGCGTGAGCTATGGAGCAGAACAGCTTGGGCACAGTTTATTGAAGTTGAACGTAGGCAGTAAGGTAATTTATATAAAACATTGTGCTTAATGCAGTCTGTGCTGCTAGTTGCGATTGTACTTGGAGCGCAAAATGCCCTACCACTTTGAACAGTCACCAACTACCGCTGGACTCCACACTGTGTGTGTAAAAACACTTGTCTCTGTATAACACACACACACTGAAATCAAAACTAGACACACATTGTATACACACTTTACAGCTATACGCAATTATCAAGCTTCTCTATTGAAATCACAACGAAACATACATTGTACATACAATTTCAGTTATATGAAATTGTTACTTTCCCCTTGCAGGAAAGTCAAACTCTGATTATGGCCTGTGACCCAACCCTTCAGTCTTTCAACTCTACCAGCCAACAATATATGCTGCCCCTGCTGGCGCCCTGTTGACTAGACAGTTGGAAAAACCTAATACTGAAAGAAACAAATACTTAGTTTCATTCATCCGGATTAGATCTCCAGGCTCCCTACAGCACCTGCTCAAGTGCAGGATCTCTATCCCCCCTGTAGACAAAAGATTGGGATCCAGGAAGCTGGTGTGCTCCCTATCTGGATAAATGTTTTCCCCTTCAGCAAAGGTGTGACCTGCCAGAGACGCCCAGCAGTCAGATGCAGGTGCCCACAAGGCACACAAAACCCCTTGGGTCTAGTCACAAAGTTTTCCAAAATAAAGCACTCTGTGGAGTGGGTCCAGGAAGAGGGAGCCAACGACCTCTGACAGAGGCCATGATGTCAGGCACTGCCACCCTACCAATTTGGAGGCCGAAGACAGTATCAGCTCCTGGCTTAGGTTCCCCTAAAACACCTCGGACACCACACACTATGGAGCACAAGCAAGCACAGGTGCCCTTGGTTGCAAGCACTGGTCCCTTAGACTCTGCATACTTTCCCCAGAGTCCTCAAACTTCTCACATCCCGGCACCTCAGATGGCTGCTGATCTTTGCTCACACACTCCTTTTGCACAGTTATATGATGGTGTATATCAGGATGGCCCAAGTCTCAACCACAATCACATTCGCCTGTATCTGCTGCACCCAGTGCAGTCCTTACGATCTTGTGAAGACAGTGAGATCCTTTGTGTTCCAGGGATCTCGGAAACAGGAAGCCAGCTCACATTGCCCTTGGAGACTACTTCAAGAGTCAGGCCATGACAGTTGGCACTAGCTGCACACCAGCAATGTCCAGACAAAATCCACCAAGTGATAGTCTCCTTCTTGGAAGACGACAAGCTCCAAGCCACCACAAGTCTGCAGATAGTCCAGTTTCAGTCCCTTCTGCCCTAATGATTTCTTGTGTCATTGTCCCAGTATCGAACCAGCGTAGTATGGTTCCAAATCCAGAAGTGTCTCTACTTCCAGAGGCCGAAGCCCCAGTAGTTATACCAAATCCAAATCCAAATCCCAAAATTCTTTATTTCGGTCTATAAGACCATAAAAGATACATGTTATATACAAGCTGACAACATTTAAAAAGGAAAAAAAGAGTTACATTTATAAAAGCACATTTATATTAAAAAGAAATAACGCGTCATTCTAGGGACGATGAGGGAAAAAGTCTTTCATAATCAGGAATAAAATAGACATGAGTGATAAAAGCACAGTCCATGAATATAACGACAAGTTCACACTTGGGGGTTTTGTGCAATTAACAGTTTTTTCCTGATGAGCCACATAGCCATGATAAATTTCGCCACAGCAAAAATTACTTGAGGCAGCGTACTGGTTTTTAAAACTCTATAGGCATCTATGTAGCTCCTGAAACCCAAGTTCCTGCAAAGAGGGACCAACCAGTACTTCCTGGGTCTATAATAGGCAGGACAGAAGAAAAAAAGATGGGTTTCTTCCTCATCGTGAGAATTACAGCCAGGACAGGATTTATCATCCCTCTGAAGCCATTTGGAGGTAAAAGTTTTGATCGGTAGAGTACCAACCCTCCACTGTATAAACAGCTTCCTAGTAAGGATTGGGAAAATAATGTCCATAAAATCCTCAAACTCATAAGAATTTTTGGATTGCAGGAACCGTTCAGTTAGGGTGCCGTTATTGGTCGATGTCATAAGTAAATCGAGGCTTTTTTGCTTGTATATTTGGACAAGTCGTTTCCGGGATAACCTTTGGCAGCCTGCTTCAGGGGCTTCCCAGAGTTCAGACAGGTTTAGCCGATACAATTCCTTCTTAACAAAGGCCAGCCAGGGAATTCTATCTTGTTGGTTCAGGGCCAATACATGGGTGAGGTCACTCCTGTAATGTTCAAGCTTGCTGGTGGACCAGAGCCTGTGCCAGAATCTTACTGGTTTAGACTCCAGCTCAGCAGCGATAGGGGGTAGACCCACGTCCAGTCTCAGGGGAATCAGGGGTGTGCCACAGGGGAGAGCCAGTAGGCGTCTGAGAAAGATATTTTCTACTCTAGCAAGATCCCGACCTGCTCTGTACCCCCAAAGCTCACTGCCATACATTGCAGCCGCCTTGGCTTGCGTTTTGTACAGTTCTAGAACCGGACTTATGGGTTTACAGGTTGATGTGTTTGCAACCTTCAGAATTGCGCCAGATAATTGTGTCAGCTTTAGCCGAGATTTCACTATCTGGGGTTCCCAGGATAAATTTTCGTGCAGAGTCACCCCCAGATACTGAAAAGTTGTGACCCTTTCTAAGCTGGCCGTACCCAGAGTGGGATTTGGTCTGCTCTTAGGTGAGGGATTAAAAATCATGAATTTGGTCTTCTCTGTATTAATCTCTAGACCGTGTTGTCTACAGAAAAGACCAAATCCATCCAGAATCCTCTGGATCCCCATTGCACTGTTGGAAAGCAGGAGGGTGTCGTCAGCAAACATGATAGCTGGCACCCTCCTGCCTGCCAGGGAAGGGGCGTCGTTGTCTTTTACTCCATCAAGGTGGGATATAACACTGTTCACAAAGAGGCAGAACAGGGTCGGCGCCAAGACGCAACCCTGCCTAACCCCCCTGAGAACAGGAAACCTTGCGGAGAGCGCTCCGTCCCTCACACACCTGACCTGCGCATAATTACCATTGTGCAGCCTGATTATGGCATGCAGCAGCTCGGTTGGTACGCCCAGCACCTGAAGGACCTCCCATAGTTTTTTTCGTGGGACCAGGTCAAAGGCTGACCTCAGATCTACGAACACCATGTATAGTCTCCCGCCCTCAATCCTCACCGTTTTCCAGTACAGGAGGATGAGGCGGAAGATATGGTCCATGGTGGACGTATTTTTTCTGAAGCCAGCCTGCAGAGGACTAAGAATCTCATTTGCCTCCATCCAATGCAGGAGCTGGTCCAAAAGGAGACGAGAGAAGAGTTTTTGGGGAACATCTATGAGGCTAATCGGCCTGTAGTTGGCTGGGAGGAGAGGAGAGCCCTTTTTGTAAATTGGCACTATCTCTGCTCCCAGCCAAGTACAGGGGATTTCCATACCTCCCAAGATGGCATTGAATAAAATGAGGAGGTAGGGGCCCCAAACTTCAGGATATTGTCTGAAGAGATCACCGGGCAACACCTATCTAAACCCGGAGCCTTCCCCATTGCCAATCTCTCTACTGCACCCACTACCTCACCAAGAGTGAATTCCAACCCAACTGCAGGAGTGATTGTATCCTCGCGAGCCACTTCAGTGGCAGGCAATACGGTGTCCTGGTAGAGTTTGCCAAAGTGGGCCTCCCAAACAGATGGTGCAATATTTGGCTCCACGGCAGCTTTGGCCTCTCCAGTACCATTATTCACCAGAGACCAGAATCTTTTAGAGTCTCTGGTTTCTAATGCGAGGGAGAGATCATGCCAATGGTTCCAATCCCACTCCCTTTTTGCTAACGCAATGGCATCTCTATAAACCCGTCTAAGTTTGGCGATCACACCCTTATCTGACCCTGTCTTAATATTGGCAATTAATTCTTGCTTGGCCTTACGACAGGAGGAGTTATACCAGAGTGAAGTGCGTGTCTTTTTACGCCGTGGGGCAGCCACAGGATAGAAGACCTCTGCTAGGGAACCCACTAGATTTGCATGTATCTGCCCCAGTTTGGAATTAAAGTCCGTGGAACCAGGCTGATTAATTAAATCGTCTAGTTCCGCAAACTTCGGGATTGCAATATCAAAAAATGTCCTAATGTTTTCCTCAGTACTGACTATTTTCTCCCATTTTACCCTACGCCTATTGGAACTTAGGGCCAAATTTCCCGGGTCATCATTATAGTTAGTGGATAGCGAGTCAGCAGAAGGTGCTGGATGTTTCAGATCTAACAGGAGAGCGTTATGGTCGCTATCAGTTCGGGGAGATACCCTGAAATCCTGAACCCTGGACCATGAGCCGATGTCAACGAGAATGTAATCCAACCTGGATTTGTGACCCTTCCTATTGAAGGTACACGAAGAGGGGCAGTCTGAGGGGGTGCGGCCATTGCAAGCCCTCAATGCATAGTTTAGGGTTAGGGACATAATTTGTACAACAAGTGGAGAGCAGGATTTGGGATGAGGGGATGAACATGGTGGAACACCCCAGAAGTCATCTTCTGTGGTAAGGGCACCCTCCTTTAAGCCTTATAGGGGTTCGAAGTGGCAATTGAAATCTCCGCCCAGGACGATTTTACAGTCACTGGGCAAAGATTCCAAAAAGGACGCAAGATCCTCTAGGGTAGGCGATTCCTTGGATGCGCTAACTGGAGGGGAATACACATTTATAATTGCCGGTTTTGCTGCGTTGGGCCACCCGAGAAGTACACACTGAATGTCCTAGGAGAGCGTAGGAATGCTCTCTGCAGTACAACCAGCTACCCAGATCGCCAAGCCCCCCGAGGGTCTCCCCTTTCCACTCCATTTAGCCTGGGTCTCGAAAACTGCAAAGCCCACACTACTCACCGGTTCCCTGGCCCATGTCTCCTGGAAGAGACAGATATCACTGGTACTAATTAAAAGATCCCAGTCTGCTGTATGTATTTTATTTGCAATACCTGCCACATTCCAGGAGAGGATTTTTAGAATTTCAGTGGTCAGTTTGGGGATACACCCATCAGTTATTTCGGGAGTAGTGCCCGTGGGTAGGAGTAGGGGGGACCGGTCTTGCATTCCGGGGAGTAGTTATACCCATCATGGACTTTGACGATACTATCAGTTGAAAAGGCCACCTTTGAAATGCACAGGCCCTCCCTAAATTGTGTCCTGTCTTCCATCCTACCCCAGGAGGTTTGATCACTATCTTTAGTGGGGTCAAGACTCTGCCCCCTTGGAATGCAGATGCCAATTCCACCCCCCACGTAACCATGCCATAAAGGCCCTTCAGAGTTGGAGGTCCGCAGTTTCCTGCGAACCCCTAGTTTATGACCCTCTATCAGGAATACACAGATGTGGCCATCCCCCTAGCACTCAGTTGTGAATTAAGAGACAGGCTGCCGGGTACACAGAGCCATTTACATCGAAATGCCCACTTTCTCAAAGGGACATTTTCATCACTGTAATGTCGAACCCACTCCCATTATCGGAGAGGATTCACCATTACAAACTCATCAATAACAAACATCATACTGTTGCTGTTCTGCTCATAGGAAATAACACTAGACAGTCTTTTCCTAAATCCCCTCCTGCTAATCCAATGCAAGAAGCGGGTCCTATTATACCAAACCCACCATAGGGCGTCTTTCACAACTCTTGCAGCTAACACATATAAACACACCGGCCCAACCTCTTCCTGACACTGCATCCAGTCATCAGGGAGTACTCCCTTATAGTGGCAGACATGCAGAACCTTGGCACGCAGCTTTATAACCACCAACGTGAGTAACAGTCCCCACCAGAGGAAACCTGTGGCACAATCGATGAGCTACCTCCGTAGATGACATAACCAGTGCGGCAGGCACACACAGGCACATTTGGGATACATGCCCCTAGAATAGGCCAATCATATACACACAGCTCCGCAGTATGTACATGATGAGCATAGCACTTTGACAATGCATGGCAGTGCCAAATGTTCCCATGTCCTAAAGCTAGCATCCAGAGCTACTGAAAACTGGGAAGGAGAAAAGCAAAAAGTCAAGGGAAAGCACCCTAGAAAGGGCCATTTCCAACACTGATGGAAAGGGTAACTTTGGTGTCTCTGGACTCGCAATTTATTAACACATCTTTTAGTGAAGTTGGTTCTTACATTGCAGGTCTGAAATGCCACTTTTAGAAAGTTTTATAAGGAAATGAATAGGATCCGTGCACTCCCCATGTAGGTTGCTTGAGTGTGCAATAGTAAATTGAGTTGGTTAGGTGATGATGGGATACCACTCACTGATCCAGAGTGACCTTCAAATCTGTCTATCATGCACTGTTCCCAAGCTGGTACAATGTCCACCTCGCACTCCTCGATGTCCCAAGCTTGGTATCAACAATTGGTTATTCAGTTTATTCAAATGTTTTCATGCATATCAAAACACCAATCCATCAGATCCAATGTTTTTTAATCATTTAATATTTCTTCTTTGTCAATCTTTCAAAATTATTATTCAACTGTAAGGAATACACCTCAACAAAATCAAAAAGATCCTCAATGTATTTTGAACTAGAGGGTCCTACATCACGAGGTCATTCTAAACTGTAAGAATGAAATAATGAAGTCATATTGTATATGGGTCCATATCCATAAAGAATTCATTTCATTACAATTCCAGTATAACATCTCTAATAATAAAACAATTACGTCAGTTGTACTTAGTTGAATATGTTCAACTAAGTACAACAGACACAATTGCTTTTTATAAGAAATGTATTCTTTTGGGATATGAATTTATGTACAATGTGATTTTATAGAGTAACATGCAATGATGATATTCAAGGATGGCAAATTTTCATTACAATTGCATGATGCAATGTGAAATGTAACACGATGAACAGGAATATTTCCAGAATTAATATTTGACGAGCAGTTTTTTGTTTCTTTTCCAAGGTCTGCTTCTCTGTCTCTATCTCCAGTTTTTGTTTTTCCACATCCCCTTTGCAGTTATGCTGTTTGTCAGGCCTTTAGAGGAAACCCTGCTCCCTGCCCTGGAAGGCACCTTACCCCAGGCAGATTCAGGTTTCCCAACACATCACCATGTAGGCTGTGTTCCTCCTCCTCCACAATCTCCTCCTTTAGTTGCTGACTAGCCTCCCTGGCCGCTAACCAGGCCTTCAGCGCCGTTTGCAGTTCCTCCTTACTAGTCAGGCCTTCAAAAGTACACTTGATAGCCCTGCAAAACATTTTGAGCCGAGGCACCGTGTAGGTTTCCAACCTCTCCTGCTCAAACTCCAAATCTGTAGGTACAGCTGATGGCTCTCCAGGCTCTACCATGATCATCAAAACTCTAAAGGGTTGCCCCACAAAAATAGGAAAAAGAAAAGCAGTATATTGGTATGTAATGGTCTCAGATATGGAAGTAGTGTACACCAATCACAGTATGCAATGTGGAAATTCAGGTCCTATCCTCACTGCTTAACACCAGTGTTAGAAATGGGGTCCCTAGTTGGCAGTGATTTGCACCCTGTTCAAGAAGGGACCCTCACTCTAGTCATGGTAAGTGAGGTACACGCTACGAATAACCTGTGCTCACCCCATTGGTAGCTTGTCAAGAGCAGTCAGACTCGCTCATACCCAGAGGCAATGTGTAAATATTTGCACAGACACACACACTCACCCACGCACACAAGTTCCTCACCCACGCGCAAGTCTCTCCACGACCTGGGCCCCAAGTACCTCAATGACCGCATGACCTTCTACACGCCCATCCGCCAGCTACGGTCTACTAGCCTCGCCCTCGCCGCCGTACCACGCATCCGAAGAGCCACCGCCGGAGGCAGATCCTTCTCCTACCTGGCGGCCAAGACATGGAACTCCCTGCCCATCCACCTTCGGCTGACCCAGGACCACCTCGCCTTCAGGAGACAACTCAAGACCTGGCTGTTCGAGCAGTAGCGGACCCCTTCCCCCAAGCGCCTTGAGACCCTTCCGGGTGAGTAGTGCGCTATACAAGTGTTATGATTGATTGATTGATTGACCCACCCACACACACACACACACATACCACCACAAAAGTATTCCACACAAGTTTATAAAAATAGCCAATATTTATATGAACACAACAAGACCAAAATTACAAAAATAATCCAACATACCCAAATAAAAACACAAACATTCTAAAATTGAGTCAAGTATAACTTTTAGAAAAACAAAAGCTTCAACTGGGCTATCTGGTCACAATTGACGATGACAAATCTACAAAGTCAGTCTGAACTCAGGGAGCAAGGACCGGTGTTGGGGGTCACGGAGACAGTGGTACGGTTCCTTGAAATCAAAGATGGTGCAAGACGCAGGGGAGGTCAGGCATCAGTGGCTTCTGCAATCTTAGGTCCTTGCTGATATGCAGGTCATTGGCACTTCGGCACTCGAGGAAAGTGAGTTGCATGAAAGAGGTGAGGCGTCACTGAAGCAAGTGAAGCGTTGGTTCCTGGCGGCGCTGCAACGTCATGAAGTCACTGACACCTGGAGACATTGCAGAGCACAGGGTTGTTGATGCAGCGATTGAGTTTGAGTTTGAGTTTAAAAGTTTTGTAAAGCGCTCGTACACCTAGCGGTTTCTTGGCGATACCTGTCTACTGCTACTCAGGGGGCAAGAAGGATGGGGAGTCTGACCATTTAAGATGGGAAGGATTGGGTGAAGAGAAAGGTCTTGAGGCCTTTACGGAACAAAGGGTACTGGGTGCACGTTCTCAGGGAGGTTGGGAGGGAATTCCAAAAAGCTGGGCCAGTGGTCGAGAACTTGGAGCCCCCCCACTTCTTCCGTTTGAAACGGGGGACCACAAAGAGGTGGTGGGAAGAAGATCGGAGATCTCTCGATGGAGTGTAGTTTTGAATGGCTGAATTGATGAAGGAAGGGGCAGAGCCTGTCCGGGCTTTAAAGATGGTACAGCCCAGCTTAAATAAGGCACGCTGCCGGACAGGAAGCCAATGCAGGGAAAGGAGGAGAGGTGTTACATGATGTGATTTTGGTAAGTTGAAAACCAGCCGAGCGGCTTGGTTTTGGACCAATTGCAGACGCCTCATGAGGTAGTCGGGCATGCCATGATAGAGGGCATTGCCGTAATCTAGGCGAGATGTTAACATGGCCAGAAGTATTAGCTTGAGCGCCTCTGGGGAGAAGAATCGTGAGACTCTGCGTATAGTCCTGAGGGATAGGAAGGCTGAAGATACCACGGCGGAGACTTGAGAGTGTAGGGAAAGTTGGTTGTTAATTTTGAACCCAAGAGTTTTAAGGGAAGATACAGGAATAGGTGGGGAGCCTAGGGAAAGGGGCCAAAAAGAGGGGGACCAAGGACTGGAGCAACCACCCGTCAACACCAATTCCGTTTTATCGGGATTGAGTTTCAGGTGGTTGAAATTCATCCAGTCCTGGATGAAGGTCATGATGAACTGAAAATTAGTTATTGAGTCGGGGGAGGAAGAGAGGGAAAATATGAGCTGGAGATCGTCTGCGTAGTTGTACACAGAGACCTCCAGTTGCTGCAAAGCAAAAATAAGGGGGGCAATGTAAAGGTTGAATAAAAGGGGGGACAAACAGGATTCTTGGGGAACCCCACACTGGATGGGTCGAAATTCAGCTGAGTACTCTCCCAGGCGAACTGCCTGAGTCCGACCGCTCAAGAAGGAGGATAGCCATTGCAGGGCTGACCCTCCGATTCCCGCCGCCTCGACACGTGAAAGTAAGATGGTATGGTCCACCGTGTCGAATGCGGCGGAAAGATCCAAGAGGATCAGTGCCTGAGGTTGATTGGTGTCCATTCCTTGTCGCAGGTTGTCCAGAACGGATATTATTACAGACTGTGTTGAATGAGCCGGGCGGAAACCGGCCTGTCATGGGGCCAAGACACCATGCTTTTCCACAAACTCACTCAGGGTTTTTACTACATGCCGTTCCAATACCTTTGCCAAGAAAGGCAGAAGAGAAATGGGGCGGTAATTGGCTGGATCCGAAGGATCCGCCCCTGTTTTTTTCAGGATCGGAACGATCACTGCCGATTTTAATGCTGGGGTGACAATACCCTGGGACAGCGAACTGTTGAGAAGGGTTAGGGGTGGCGAGGGGCAGTGAGAGTAGATCTGCTTCAGAATATGAGCAGGGCAGGGATCCAGCGGGGAGCCGGATTTAACTAGTGGAAGAATGGAGGAAAGTGAATCGGTCGTGAGGGGCGGAATTGAGTCAAGATGTGCTGTAGCTGGTGGGCAGCAGGGGTCGGTGAAGGCCGGGGAAGGCGGGGGGATTTTGGATTTAATCTTACTGATTTTATCTAAGAAGAAGGAATTGAGAGAATCGCATAGTGGTTGTGAGGGGGAAGGTTTGAGGGAGGCTCTGTCAGAGTAAGCGAGATCTTGAACGATGGAGAATATTTCTCTTGGCCGGTTCTCCGCGAAATGAATTTTGGATGAGAAGTAGGCTTTTTTGGTTTCCAGTATGGATTTCTTGTATTGTACAAGAAGATCAGTGTAACGGGTTTTGGAAACAGGACAATAGTTCCGTCTCCACTGTCGTTCCGCTTGGCGGAGGTTAAGTTTCTGGGTCTTCAGATCGTCCGAAAACCAACGATTAGCATCTTTGGGGCGTTTGGACGAAATGCGCCTTAGAGGGGCGATGGTGTCGCAGCCCGCTCGCAGCCAGCTGCTGATAGCTTCTGCTTGTCCAGAGGAGGGCATCCCAGTAAGGTTAGGGGTGGAAGAGGAGAGGGCGGTAGATAGGGCCTCGACATCAACGCGGTTCCATGATCGTGCCCAGACATTTCTCGCAAGGGTGGGTTTAGGTGATGAGAAGGGAGATAAGGAGAAGGCGATCAGAGAATGGTCTGACTAAAGGCAAGGGGAAATGGATAGTGAGGTGACTGGGCAATCACGGTGCCAAATTTGGTCAAGAATGTGTCCCAGCCTATGCGTGGGGGCATTAACGACTGAGGTAAAGTTGAGCGACTGAAGGGAGTCTGAAAACTCTTTAGAAGTAGCACATTCCGCCGGGTCAGAGGGCCAGAAGTTAGAGTCTCCCAAGATTATGATGGAAGAATGGTTGACTACCAGAGTCGCCATTAGGTCTTGGAAGCTGGGGAGAAACGTCTGAGGAGGTGATGGAGGTCGATAAATAAGAACGCACGTGAGTGGGGGGGTAAGAGAAGTTGAGCGCACAACTAAACAGTCTGATGTTCCCATGGAAGGGGAAACTAAAGGATGGAACGTGAATTCTTTACGGGCATTGCCAAGATGACCCTCAATGTCTTACTGCTTTGCAGTGTCAATGATGAAGCCCTAGGTCAAGCTGCGAGATTTTTGTTTGTGCAACGTGGACTGGGCTACAGCTGAGGCGCGGACTGTCTAGAGTAAATTCACAAACCCCAAATGTCATCCAATCCAGGTGTGTATTCTAGGGACAGGCAGAGGGAATGAATGATACAGTGAGAAAATACCAACTTTCTAAAAGTGCCATTTTCATACCTGGATTTAAAAAACAGCTTCACTAACAGATCTGTTTTTAAATTTTGAGTCCAGAGACACCAAAGTCAAATTTTCTATCTGTTCCCAATTGGCAGCTACACTTGTAAGAGGTTACAAAGCAGCTCCAATGCTAACATATGGAAGACATAGGCCTTGCTGTAGTGAAAAACAAATTTAGCAGTTTATCATTACCAGGACATGTAAAACTCACCTGTACATGTCCTACTTTTTAAATATACTGCACACTGCCCATGGGGTTACCGAGAGCCTTTCTCAGGGGTGCCTTACAGGTAATAAATGGAGGGGTTGGGCCTGGCAAGTAGGGGGACTTGCCAGGTCAACATGGCGGACTAAAACTGCACACACAGGTGCTGCGATGAGGGCTGAGACATGTTTGAAGGGCTACTCATGCAGGTGGCACAATCTGTGCTGCAGCCCTACAAGTAGCATTTGATTTACCTGCCCTGGGCACATGTAGTGCCTGTACAAGGGACTTATTAGTAAATAAGAAGTCAGAAGCAAAAAGTCAGAGGAAACCATGCGAAAAGGTGCCAGGTCTAATAAGAACGCTCATGTCTGACATCACTAGCAAGTATAGGGAATGGGTTACTAATAATGGCCAAAGGGTGGAGGCTCTGAGAGGCACAAAAGCCAGCATAACAACTGTCTGGTGTCAGGTGGCATCTTCAGATCATGGAGGTCCCATATGTGGTCCACCAAGTCATTGCTGTAGAGAACCACGAGAGTCAATGTTTAGTGTCTCAGTTACCTTTGAATTGGGGGGGGCTCAGGTTCCTTGAGGGTACCTGTGAGTCCATCTATGCCTGTGTATTGTGTGCTGGGCTGTGACCTGGAACATACCACCTGGAAGAAGGTGGAGCTCAGGTCACACTTGGAGATGGGGTTGCCTAAGTGGGTGTGCCTGACCACACAGTACATGGCAGCACGTGAGGGTGATCAGAAGGACCTGGAGCATGAAAGAGCCGCCAAAGTGCCTGCCAAGAAGAAAAAGGGAAAGGGGCGTGAAAAACTTGTCCCGAAAAATCCCACAGTTTGGGAGGAGGCTAACACTGAGTGGGATGCCCAGAACCTGCAGGGGAAGAAGTGGCCAAACTGGGGAACCTGCTTGAGCTGTCCCCTTGGCAGAAGGATGGAGGTTCCTCCAGGGAGGAGTTCTGTATGGTGCAGAAGGTGTGCCCTACTCTTGTGGGTCTTTGGCGGCAGGCTGAGGCCCAGGCAGCTTGTGACACCTTTGTCCAATACCTGATTTATTGGGAGAATGTCTCCTGTGTAATGAGCCTAAGGTTTCTGACCCTGGTACAGCCCGTGTGCTGGTTGTATCCCAGCACTTCCAGAACCTTCTTACAGGGTCTGGCTCATGATGTGCCACTGGCTGGTGATTTGGGGCAAGACAAGGCCTTTGCCAGGCTTGTAATCCACGTTATTGGTCTCAAATGAGGAAAGCCTCAGTTGCGTTTAGCAAGTCCTGTCCTACCTAGTAGGTGAGTGGCAAGAAGGGGGAAATGCAAGGCCCCCCTTCAACTTTTACCTGTCATGAGCTCCCCTTTCGAGTGGGTGGGCATTTACATTGTGGGTCTCTGCTTCCCAAGACAGCCATGGACAACATATTTGTCCTGGTTTTGGAAGACAACCCAGAAGCTATCCCTCTGAGGACAGTGACTGCGTCCGTCATGGCCAAGACACTGATGGAGATCTTTATTCGAGCGGGTTTCCCCAAGGAGATGGTATCTGACCGTGATACCAACTTCATGTCCCTGCACATTAAGGCCATGTGGAAGGAGTGAGGGGAGCCAGATTTCTCTACTCCTTATCACCCCCAAAACAATGGGTTGGTTGAGAGGTTCAACCGCACTCTCAAAGGCATGATAATAGGACTACCTGCATCCATGAGACATAAGTGGGATATCCTCTTGCCATGTCTTTTATTTGCCTACAGGGAGGCACCACATAAGGGGGTTGGCTTCAGCCCATTTGAACTTCTGTATGGACACCCTGTGAGAGGACCTCTCAGTATGGCAAATGAGGGCTGGGAACAGCCCACTTACAGAAACTAGCCTAGGAGAATCTGGAAGCGAGCCAGGAGGAAATGAAACACTGGTATGAACAGAGTACCACTCTGGTTGAGTTTCTGCCTGATCAAAAGGTGTGGGGAATGGCACCCCTGGAACCTTGTGCTCTGCAAGACTGCTGGTCTGTCATATATTTAAGGTAAAGGAATGCAAGAGTGACATTACCTACCTGGTGGACTTGCAGACTCCTAGGGTCCTGCACCTGAAGTGCCTCAAGCCACACTTCAAGAGGTCTAAGTTGACCATGCTCTTGGTCACAGATGATGCTGTGGAAGAGGAGAGTGAACCTCTCCCCGGCCTCCTACCTAACAAAGAGCAGGATAGGTCTGCAGGGGTTGTGAGCCTCTCCCATACTTTGACTGTAGAGCAGTAGAGAGACTGTCGCCAGTTGCTGGAATAGTTTGTATCTTTGTTCTCAATCACCCCAGGAGTCACCCATTGGTGCACTCCTGATATTGACACTGGGGATAGCCTGCCTGTTAAGCACAACATTTACAGGTTGTCTGACAGAGTGAGGGCCAGCATCAAGGAATAAGTCTCTACGATACTGAAGTTAGCGGTGACTTAGCCCTCCAACAGTCCTTGGACTAGTCCAGTGCTTTTGGTCACCAAGACTGATGTCATACCTGAACTCCAGTTCTGTGTGGACTACCGTGAACTTTATGTGGTCGCCAAGACAGATGCATACCCCATTCCCAGAGCTGTTGAGCTCATTAATCAACTTGGAGCTGCTAAGCTCCTCAGCATGTTTGATTTAATGTCTGGGTACCAGCAGATTACCTTGACCAAAGGGGCTCAAAAGAGGTCAGCATTCTCAATGCCAGTAGAGCACTACTAGTTCTGTATCAAAACCTTTTGTGCCGAAGAAATCTTCTGCCACCTCCCAGAGGTTGGTCAACCAGGCTCTGGCTGGGTTGGAGAACTTCAGTGCTGCATACCTTGACGACTATGCAATCTTCAACTCCAGTAAGGAGGACCACTTGCACCACCCCGAAGAAGTGCTACTAGCCCTGCAGCATTCAGGCCTAACTATCAAGGCCAGTAAGTCTCAGATGAGTCAGAATTCTGTGATTTACTTGGGACACCAAGTAGGCGGTGGTAAGGCGCAGCCCCTGCAAACAAATATTGACACCATTCTTGCTTGGACACTCTGAAGACCCAGACAGAAGTGAGAGCCTTCTTAGGACTCAATGGCTATTAAAGGAGATTATTCAAGGGATACAGCAGAGATGACTTTCAAGAATCAGCCACGTCAGGTGATCTGGACAGAGGCATGGTAGACCGCTTTTGGCACCCTGAAGGAGGCCATGTGCACGGCGTCCATGCTCAAAGTTCCTGACTTCTCCCACAAATTTGTGGTGCAGACTTATGCCTCAAAGCATCGTGAGGGACTGTGCTTTCTCAGCTGCATGAAGAGGGCCTAGTACAACTTGTAGTCTTTATTAGTAGGAGGTTTCTTCTTAGGGAACCGAGGTGGAGCACAATAGAAAGGGAAGAATTTGCTGTGGTCTGGGAGCTGAAGAAACCCTACTTGTTTGGGACTAACTACTGGGTTCAGACAGAACACAGACCTCTCAGATGGTTAATGCAGATGAGGGTTGAAAATCCTAAACTGGTGAGGTGTTCCATCTCTCTGCAGGAAATGGATTTTACAGGGAACACCATAATGGAACATAAGACACAAACATTGATGGTCTTTCCAGGTTCTTCCGCCTTAGTGAATTGAACTCCCAAGGACTTGGGTAGTTCTCCCCACTTTCTACTGGGGGACACACATGTTAGACCTAGCATCTTTTGGCATAGTTCCCCCTGTCTTTTTATTTTCTGACCTTCTGTTTTAGACTTTGTGCTGATTTCTGATTTTGCTGGCTTTAGGACTCTGTGCACTTTTTCACTGCTGACTAGTGCTAACTAGTGCTAAAGTGCATGTGCTCTGCATATAATATGTAATGGCATTTGGTTTCATCATGATTTGAATATTTGATTTACTTATAAGTTCCCATTATTGTGCACAGCATGTGCCTACAGCCTGTAAATCAAAATGCTACTGCTATGACTGCAGCACTGATTGTGCCACCCACAAGAGTAACCCTCGACCACATCTCAGGTCTGCAACTGCAGAGCCTGTGTGAACAGTTTTAAACTGCCATTTCAACCTGGCAAGTCACCTACTTGCAAGGTTCAAGCCTTCACTTTTATTACATATAAGTCACCCCTACGGTATGCCTTAGGTAGCCCCAATGGGCAGGGTACAGTGTGTTTAATAGGTAGGACACATTGGAGGTTTACATGTCCTGGTAGTGAAAAACTGCTAAATTCATTTTTCACCACAGCAGGGCCTGTGTCTCCCATAGGTTAGCACTGTAGCTGCCTTGCAACACTTTACAAGTGCAACTTCCAATTGTAAAAGATAGGAAGGGTAAATTTGGTGTCTCTGAATTTACAATATAAAAACAAATAATAATGTGAATTTGGTTTTCACATTGCAGGTCTTAAAATGCTACTTATAGAAAGTTTGTGATAACTAGAACCGTCAGTCTAGACACCATGTGCACTACTGCATCCCCCTCCAGTGTTCCTCACTTAGACTTTGGTAATTATAATATATAACAAATTAACTGTAGGTAGACAGACAAATTTAGTTTCCAAAACACATAATGTTAATCTGAAGTAAACATAAAGTCTATCAATGTGATGTAAAGAAGACGACACAGAGATTGATGAGTTGTCCAATTGAGAAATGTTTCTTTAATTTGCAAGAAGAATGATGAAACATATCAATCCCAATGCATTTCGGGCCTATACCAGGCCCTTTATCAGCTGTATCTATAAGCTAGAATACATCATATGTACCATCAGTGTATTTGAAACCATACATGTTTTGACAATACTTATGTGAGCAGATCAGTAGAGACAATTGTAACCTTATAACAAGAGAGCCAAAATGTTATTGAATGGCAAAACAAGAAGTGAACCATGCATAGATGGTTAATTGAGTAAAAAAGTTGAGAAAATGAAATGTGTGAGAAGAAAATGAAGCTGATGCCTACAAAATTTTTTTTTTTTGTCCTCATCTCACCAAAGACGTTAGCAGATTTAACAAGCCAGCTTATGCGGTCATGGGCACCCTTCAGCTCACTGCATTTGTCTAGGCCATCATAGCCTTCCTCACGTTTTTGAAGTCTGGTGTAATCATTGGACCCACGTAAGACACCAAGATTTTACCAAGTTATCAATCGCAAGCGCCGACCCCAGGTTAGCAATAGAAGCCAGATGTTATCATGCATTTCCATCCCACCTTCTTGCTCTAGGCGAGCCATGCTCAACGCAGCTTTTAACCAACTTTCTTTGTCATGGGGGATCGGGTCTTTCCATCTGATACAGATCTCCCTCCTGGCCAGGATGATAAGATATAACATCAGACCCATATGGGTCTGCTTAAGCACCCCATTTATTAGATCATTTTTACCAAAATCACAAGATGGAGATCGATCTCTATATCAGTTTCAAGTCCCCCATGTTCTTCCAAAATAAGCTTAACTCTGAACATTCCAAAAATATGTGGATGTCTTCAGCATTAGCAAGTTTGCACCTAGGACAGGAAGGGGCGGAGACCGGCGCGAATTTGGCTATTTTGGACGGTGTATAGTAAAGCCTGTTTAGCACAAAAAAGTGGTTCTTCTTTAAGCTAGCAGGATTAATGTATCTTTAAAGTAACTTGAGGGAAGCATCAAAGACGTCTTCTATTCCATGGGCAAGTGGAGTTAGGATCCATACCGATGATTGAAGGGGAACCTTACGGTCCTCTGCTTCAAGAAGCCTTGAGTACCACAAAAATATTTCTTTCTTTTTTGGGCGCGGATCTTGTAATATCTGTTCAAGTTCCCAGTTCCCTATAATTTCTCCTGCTTCCGCCCGATACCCTGATCTTAACTGGAGGAACTTAAACCAGGAGAATGTGGGACCAATCTTAGCTTGTAAAATCTCCCAAGGAAGGACCCCATATGAATCAACCAGATCCTACCACCTCCCCAAACCAGCTCTTTTAATCGGGGGTACCAAGCTGTCACCCAGGCATGCAGGGGTCCCCAGGGAATCCCAAATAGGGGCAAAATCTGAGAAATAACCTATCCCCCAGATACGTCTCAATTTTTACCAGGTCACCAAGGCAGCTTTCAGAACCTTAAAACGTACCCGCTTAAAAAATCTAGGTGCCCCAAATTTATATAAGAACCTGCATGGTCCCCGGCCTCCCTCTCCTAGAGCCATTTCACCCAGAAGCCTACCCCACGTGGTTTCCTCTGGTGTAGTCAGCAACATCCTAATGCCCTTAAATTGAAAAGCCGTTAGGTACCAATTAATGTCCGGAAGGGCCAGCCCACCTTTTCAGAGTTTTCTTCTTAATTTATTCCATGGTAGCCTTGAGCTTTTTTGTCCCCATATAAAGCTACCAATTTTTCCCTGGATCTTACTGATGTTTTTCAGGGGAAAGGTTAGAGGCACAGCATTAAAAAGGTATGTCAATTTAGGTAAGACTGATATCTTCACCAGGTTAACCCTCCTATAGATCATCAAAGGAAGGTTTTTCCTTCTGGCGAAGAGGTAGTCAATTTCCTTTTCAATTTTCCCCAGATTTATCTGGGGGATTTTATTCAGGTCCTTAACGATTTTAACCCCTATATACCTGAATTCTTGACTAGTAGGGCCTCCTCTATACACTGTGTTCCAACACATTGCTAATTTTTGCCGAATTAGCAAGATATCCTGAAATCATACCAAACTCCTTCAATGTATTTTCAAGCAGTGGAATGGAAAGATCTGTGTCGCTGGTGTAAATTATTACATCATCAGCATATAGTGCAATTTTACACTGATAATTTTGCGATTTAAATGGGCTGATGATGTTATCCAACCTGATCGTCTGGGCTAGTGGCTCGATGTAAATATTAAATAAAAGGGGAAATAAGGGGCACCCCTGTCTTGTCCCTCTCTGGATTTCAAAACTTGGGGTCAGGGAAATATTCAAAAAAATCTTTGCCGAAGCCCCGAAGTAGCTATTCTTTAAAGTCTACACAAAGAATGGGCCCATACCCATGGCCTCCAACACCCCCCAAAGGTATCTCCAACACACCTGGTCAAAGGCCTTAGCGGCATCTAAGGCCACTACTGCCAAAGGATCCATCCTTGTCTCAGCCAGATCAATATACCCTATCAATAATTGGGTTTGTTCCTGGATGATTCTCCCTACCATAAATCCTTTCTGATCAGAATTGATCAGGCGTGGTGCCAGTTTTTCCAATCTCCCTGCCAAAATGCTCATAAAGATCTTATAATCGGCATTCAACAGGGAGATCGGACGGTAGGAGTCAGCCATCAGGGGATCCTTTCCCGGCTTCATTATTAGGACAATCGTGGCCTCCTTCCAGGATCTGGGGATCTCCCCAGTGGAGCTGTAAACTGAATTAAATAAAGTATGGAGTGTGGGTAAACGCTCATTAAGTAACAGTTTGTATGTTTCATTAGGTAGGGCATCAAGACCTGCTGGCTTTTTATTTTTTGACCTCTTTATTTGTTCCCCAATCTCCTCAATAAATATGGGCGCATCTAAGAGATCTCTGGCGGATTCTGTGAGGACAGACAGGGACTTATCCCTTAACCACGAGAATATCGAATCCTGAGAGGGTTCTATGTTCTCCTTCCACAGGTACGAGAAAAGGGACAAGAGGCATTTCTGCATCTTTGTGGGCTTACTAGATTTGTTCCCACCACTATCAATAATGAGTTCGTTAATATTGTATTTGCCCCGTCTATCCTCGCCTTCCAAGCCAATATGGCCCCTGCTCTTTCTTTCCCCGTATTCATAATTTTCCATATTTCGGGTTTGCCACTGGGCCTTACATTTCAAATCCAGGAGGGTCCTGAGATCCTGCCTAACCTCCTCCAAGTTATTCTCTATCTGTTTAAATTTTTCTCTATCCTCCTGATTAATATGACTCCTTCCTCTTCAAGTGCAGAAATTCTGCTCTCCAAAATCTGTAATTCCAAGACCTTAGTTCTGTTCTTGGAGCTTATTAGGCTGTGTAGCGATCCTCTCAGATTGGCTTTATAGGCATCCCACACATGTTCTATTGAGGTGGAGCCTAAATTGATGGAAAAAAAATCACGAGAAAACTCTCTAATTGACTGAAGGATTCCTCAGTCCGTTAACATTGTTCAGTGTTCACCTTGATTGTGGACAGTTGTTGTTCATAGAGTATAGAAATAGAAGGGGGGCATGATCAGATAGATGGCTCGGCAGTACGGATATGCTAAGAACATTATCTAAGATCTCTCTATTGACCAAAACATAATCTACTCTAGAGGAATGGTGGTATTTTTTACAATAAAAAGTAAAACCGTGTACACCCCCATCTTATCTCTCCAAAGATCTACCAAGTTTATGTTAAGTAGTAAGTTTTTCATAACCCATGGCTCAAATTGGATCTATCTTTTACAGGATCAAGCCGAACATTAAAATCCCCAGAGGAGGATTTGCCGTTATCAGGTTATCTTGTAATTTAGCCAGAAAATATGGATCATCAGTATTACGGCCATAGAAAGATGAACAAGACATTCCCTCCTCGAAATCCAACTGGGCGATAATCCATCTGCCTGTTTGATCTGTCTGGACTGATTTAATCCTACAGGGGACCCCTTTCTTTACCAAAATTACAACCGCACGGCTATTCATTGATTGCTGAGAATGACAAAAACATTGTACAGGGGATTTTGGAAAAGATAATCTTGGACTCTGTTTGATTTAGGTGGGTTTCCTGCAACAAACAAACCTGACTGGTGGCAGCTCTAGATATTTAAAAATCAATCTTTATCTCCTCGGACATCTCAGCCCTTTTATGTTCCAGGAAATAAATTGAATATTCCGACCCCCTTTCATTTTACCTTTCCACGGCTTGAGCACCTTTTACAAAGGATTGATGAAATTCCCTAATTAACCAATGTGATGAGGAATATTTTTTAATTAAGCAGTGAGATGGGGAATATTTTTTAACTTTTTTTCTCCCACCCTGCACCCCACCCATACATTTGCTGGGGTGGATGATAACATTTTAAACTCATAAATCAACTGCCCTGTCAATCACATACAATATCTCTTTTAGATGCATGATTTAAAAAGTAATGTACAAAGTTCAATTAAAATACATGACAACATTAACGCAACACAATGCTAAGGCAGCAAAAAATTGATAAGTGGAGCAAAAATAATATAACAACCATGCTGTAACAAGCATAGTCATAGAGCGGGTGTTCATGTGTAAATGTGAGTGTTCCTAAAGTGTATATTTGATAGACAACCTCAAATGACATGATGAAAAACTGCAACATATGTCAATAAATGTTGTGGTATTTGCCTAAAAAAACTGAAGACTTGAAATGAGCAAGATCAAAAAAATAAAAGTAAAAAGGAAATCTCTGATTATAGCTAAACCTAAAGGAAGCAGGATAGCTCCAATTTATCATTAAGACCTCAAGGGTTTAATGTGTCCAGGTATCTGATCCAGTGTGACTCTCATTGTGCTAGAGTCTTTGCTTGATTCATGTCAGGATGATAGGAAACAGCTTAAAGAACAGTGAAACGTACTTGAGATATAGTATGTTGACTCTCATTCCTGTGAATCGCCAGTGGTGAGTGGGATGCTTGAGTCCTAATGCGGCTTTTGTGTTCTGTGATACTGGTTCTTAACTTTTGTTCCATCTTCCCACCATAGAAAAGCAAAAAATGGCATTTGATGATGTAAATGGCGAATTGCAACCTGCTGAATGGTTGAGTTTGATGTCTTTTCCTTTACATAGGTGTGAGATGCTCTTACCAAATCCATGATGTTTAAACTCAACAAACAATTCATGGAAAAATGGCATGTCATTCTTAACAAATGTTCACTTGACCTGATATTACTAATTGTGGAAGAACTAGCCCAGGTCCTGAGGGTCTTGAGGAAGAAATTCGGACTGATTTTTGTGGATTTGCCTAGTCAAGCATGACAAGATGACCCCAGTTGGAGCTATTGACTTCTAAGCACAGCATTTCATAACGTGATGTGTGTAAGTTAGCTTTTTATTGATTTGGTCTTGTTTTACTCAGATAAATTTTGGCTATTATTCTAAACTGTTGTTGAGTACTTTTGTGTTCCTTTCACTTTGTTACTGTGTGTATGTATGCACAAATACTTCACACATTGCCTCTTTAGTTTAGCCTGACTGTTTTGTGCGAAGCTACCACAGGGGGAGCACAGGTAAACATTTAGTGTGTACTACACTTACCCTACCATGACTAGAATTGTGGTTCCTGCTTGGACAGGGTGCATACCTCTGCAAACCAGAAACCCAATTTCTAGCAAGAATCATCAATACTTCTTTAACTACAGGAATCTTTCCAGGAGATTTTAAAAAGTCAAAAATAGATGGCCATTATTAAAGGAAACAAACCTGGACCCACATGGCTCAAACGACTAAAGACCAATTACAAATGGTCCTTTCCTGGGCAAACTGATAGAAAGAGCAGATTTCACCTAGATATCACAATTCATTGAAGATAGCTCCATATTTTCTGACTTCTAATCAGGATTCCATCCAGAAAGAGGCACAGAATCTGCCCTCATCGCCATCTGGGATTACCTTAAAAGCACAGAAGAATGTAATGGGGTCACTATACTACTTCTCTTGGACCTTTCAGCTGCTTTCAACACAGTTGATCATGACACTCTAATTCAAAAACTCTTCGAATCCGGCATGGAGTAGACTTCTCTTGGCTTGAGCACATCCTACTTTCAAAACAGAATATATGTCTTCCATACTGCTCCTTTCTCACTCAAGGAGTATTTAACAAATGCCAGGGTCCCTTAAAGCTCTGTCATCTCACCCATGCTTTTCAACATCTGCATGAAGTCATTATCGGCAATGGTCAATGAATTTTAGCTCACATAGTTTAACTGTGCAGATGACACACAAATACTTCTGAAATTGGAAAGCTCCAAAGATATTAGAAGCTCAAAAATCTTCACTTACCTCAGAGCCATTGATCAGTAAAGAACATGGAGCCATCTCAAATTGAATGTTTCCAAAACAGAAATATTCGCATGTGGTGATTTGAAAAATTATGTCCCACTCTGCACCTAGCCTGATGCTCTGGGACCACCTCCTAAATTTTCTAAACTAGTAAGAACCCTTGGAATTACCATAGACTCCAAATTGTCAATGAATGCACAAGTGGACAAGTTAATAAGATCAAGCTTCATTTCTACGAAAACTCTGCGATGCATATTCTCCTACTTAGCATTTCCACAAAAGGTCCAAGCTACTATCTCTATTGTACTGTCTAAAGTTGATTATGCCGATGGCCTCTACCATGGATCATCTTTGGCAACTGTGAAAAGACTACAACAAATTCAGGGCTCTATTGCCAGAGTACTCCTACATGTAAAGCCACAAGCTCAAATCTCCCCTGCCTTGAGGGCTCTACATTGGTTACCAGTTTCCTGAAGATCCACCTTCAAGTTGGTTTGTATCACCCACAAAGCAACACATGGAATAAGGCCACTTTTTATCAGGAATAAAACCACCAATAACATACAACAATGAACCCTCCGCCCCAGATTAGCACCTCACCTCAAAACCTCAACATACACACAAAAAATACAGGTGGCACATCTTTGTCTGTTCAAGTAGCCAAACTAAAGAATTCATTAACCCCAAACATAAGATCCACGGAAAACTGTCTTATCTTCAGGAGACTGCTCAAGAGCTGGCTTTTTTTTCTTCTTTTACTTAATATACAGCCCAGAATTGAATGACAAATTAAAACATGAGGGTTGATGAGATCTTTTTAACAATCAAAAAACAAAAAAAGAGTTTCATCCTACTTCACAAAGCAATTAAGATAGGTACATTAAAAAGGCAATTTGTCCAACAGAATTTATACAAGCTGCGGAATTTAATATAACTGGCAATAACAATAACACCTCCAGCCAACACAATCAAATAAATTTGAGGGCCATTAGAGCCTTAAACTCCTTCCAACACAGAATGGGAACCCAGATACGCCTGCCCAAGAGTTTCCCTCTTTTGACCTTTCTCTCATAGATGGTTCTTTCCAAATTAAACATTGACAGCAGCAGGGCAAGCCAGTGCTGGAATGTTGGGCCTACTGGATCTAACCAAGTAGAAGCGTTGCACATCCTTACTACAGCCATAGATGAAAGAGAAAGCTATAAGATGGATCTTGCACACCATTGATACTAACCCTGAGAAGTATCAAAGCCGGGGTTAGCGTAGCTTTTACGTCCAATGACAAATTAAGACATTTCTCAATGGAGTTTATTAAGGTTTAAAGGTATGGACAGGACGCAAACATATGAGCTAAATCAGCATCCAGCGAGTCACACCGAGGGCATCTAACTCCAACCTGCCCCCCACCCATAGTGCTATCCTCCCTGGGGTGTAGTAAAGTGCAGAAATAGTCCTATAATGCTTAGCTTGAAGCCCTACCGAACACACAACCGTCTGACCCAGTTCTAAGGAGTCAAGAAACTTCTCTGGTTCTACACCCACCCGTTCTGCCCATGTTTTTCCAGATCATCTTGCTTGAGCGCTACTAATTCAGCATATATTATGTTTATAATGCAGTTCCTACCCCCTCTAATAGCGTCAATGACTTTAACTTTGCCAAAGCCATTGACCCCTCCCACCTTCTTCCTAAAAAAGCATCGTAGCTGCAGGTATTAAAAAAAATTACTCCTTTCAAGGTCAAACTGGGTCTGAATGTCGCCAAATTGTCAGATTCCATCCATCGATATTATATCCCCAGCATTCCGCACACCTTGGTTCACCGACCCTGCCATGGTTCTATCAGAAAAGATTCCAGGAAGCATAGGATTTTTATACAGCTGAGTATAGCAATTAATCCTCCCAAGGCCCATCTTCTTTTAAAGTACAGCCCAGATTTTAAAAGCTGCCAGCAAGGTCTTGAATTTGGTTTTCTTATAGTAACTAGGCTAGCTGAATTTCATAAAGCAGTTCATTGCTTGTTCACCAAGCAATAACTCATACACATCAGGGAGCCTGCCTTCCACCCAAGGATCAGTAGATCACCCACCAAACAGCCAACTCATATATTGGAGCACTGCCACCCACTAATAGGTTTTAAAATCAGGGACGGCGAAGCCACCTCTTTCCCTAGGCAGTGACATAAACCTGAACGCCCTCCTGGTTTTCCCATGCGCCCAGAAAAACAGATTTACCATGTTCTCCAGTGCCACAAACCAATGTTTTTCAAATTCTAGAGGACTTGCCCGGAACAAGTATAGTATCTTAGGTAAGAACACCATCTTTACAACATTGCAGAGGCCCACTAATGACATGTAAGTTATTGAATCTGTCGAGGTCTAATTTTGCCTTCCCAATTACTGGCTCTAACCCCCAGATTCATCATTGTCATGTTTTGCGAGTCCTTAATAGCGATTATTAAGGAATCGCTATTAAAGACTCGCAAAACGGGATTCATGTAGAAATCGCAATATTTATTGCGATTTCTACAGCTTCCTTATTTGCGATTCGCTAATTGCTAATCGCAAATAAGGAATGACTCCCAATTCATTCCTATGGCCCTAAAGGCCCATAGGAATGAATGGCGAGTCATTCCTTATTTGCGATTAGCAAATAGCGATTTGCAAATAAGGATGCGATTTCAAGGGTGCAAGGGTGTCCAAAGGACACCCTGTAGCACCCCTGAAATGGTAATGTCCACAGGTGTTGCACACACACATGTCCAAAGAGCATGTGTGTGTGTAACATACAACTTAGAAAAATGCACTAAAGTGCATTTTTCTAAGTTTTCGCTATTTACCTCGTAGTTACACTTCGCGGTAAATAGCGGCCCCAGATTGCGAATTCGCAATTTTAAAATGGTTCATGAATTGCATTTAAGGAATCTCAAATTGAGATTCCTTAAATTCAATTATTCGCAATTTAGCGATTTTTAGAATTACGATTTTTGCATTTGGGATGATGAATCCCAAATGCAAAAATAGCGCTCGCAAAGGGCCAGATTCTCAGAATCTGGCCCTTTGCGAGCCGATTTCGGCTTCATGAATCTGGCTGTTAGTTCCTTGCCACTAGCTTCCCTAGTTCTGGTGTAATATCAATGCCCAGGTAAACGGCTGATTCGGTTACTCACGTATTGTCCAAATCCACATTCCGTTCTTAATTATCTGTTTTTTTGTTTATTTAAGGCATACCCAGAGAATCTACCAAAATCATGTGTTACCAGCTCAACTGCAGCGAATGCAGTTGAGGGATTCACCGTAACGGTGGCAACATTGCCCGCGTAAGCCAATATTTTTGTTTCCAGCCCCTGACAAACAATAAGCTTAATTCCATTATGAGCCTCCAGCAACCGTATTAGGGGATCTACATAGATGGCAAAAAGAAGAGGCAAGCACTGGCAGCCCTGCTTTGTCCCACGCTTAATAGAGAAAGGTGCGGTATAACTTCCATTCAATCTTAACCGAGCTGTAGGTGCTCTATACAAAACCCAAATAGTTTCAATAAATCCTCTCCCAATTCCAAACCACCTCAGAGTCTCCCAAAGGAAGTCCCAGGAGAAGAGCTGGCTTTTTCTTACATGACAGCTATACTCAAACACAAGTGTACAGCATATGACTATGCTTGTAAGCATGTATAATTTGAATACATGTATGTATTTAGATATGTAGATTTCTTTTTACAAATATATATATACGATTATGGTTTTAAAATGTATAGATATTCTTTAAATCTGCTTGATAAATGTATATATTACTTATGGTTAAAATTGTTTAACGTTTAATTGCATTGTTTAATGTTGGACATGTATATAAGTCACTGCATAGTTTTAATATCGGTTACAGGATTAGATGTTTATTGGTCTCTGTTTTGTTTTATTTACAGATCACAATATGTAAGTATGATCATAACAATATATAAGTGTTTTAATATTGAGCAAAATATAAAAATAAATATAAATTAAAAACAAATACAATTAAAACAAATTATTATAAAAATAAACAAATAAATTAGCTTTACGTACAGCAGCACTTGAAAGTCTGAGTATCTAACTTTCTATCCACACATGAGTATATTGAACCTTATTCAATGCAAAATTATATCTCATAATTATTTTCCCTATTCATGTTTACACTTTCTTCGCAGTTATGTACCTATATATCTATTACTTTGCTTCTACTGTAAAAAAAAGCCTTCAACTCCTACCAATGCATTACTCTATGTCTTGTCCTATGCCTCTCTTAACAAATCCTTTACCCTCACTCTCTGACTAATTTCATACTTCATTCTACTTCTATGATACCTCTAATAACTCTTTCTTGACCCTTCCATCCTCTATGCCTCCTTCACTCACCCCAAACGTCATTCTACTACTATGATCTCCCACATAACCCTTTCTAGACTCTTCCCTCCTCTATTCCTCCTTGACTCAATCTAAACCTCATTTTACTACTATGATTTCCAAAATAACACCTCCTAGACTCTTCCCTCCTCTTATCCTTTGTTTGACTTATCCCAAACCTCATCTTACTAGTATGATCTCCCAAATAACACTTTCTAGACTATTTCTTCCTCTATCCCTCCTTCCTCCTATTCAATCAGGCGAATAGACTCACATGTCCACTGCTCAAATTAACAACCTATATTTACCTATACTAATCCACCACGAATCCTTTGAGTTCTGGAATAGCGTGCTACTTGCCAAAGAGCACTGCAACGCATCATCAGGGATAGTAAGCTCTGTATAAATACCATTAAAATTTGTAGCTAAACCTATGATTTCAGATGATTGTACATGCTTGGTCTACATAGGAGATCTTCTGGAAAATAAAGGCCTGCTCTTAGTGGTACAAGTCATCACTTGTGGGGATGTGGATAAGGTAGAATAGAGTATTACCATAAGCAGTCCTTGCTGTAACTGTGGGTCATATGTACGAAAATTAGGAATAGCGATTTCCAAGAAGCGATTCTTACAGAATTGCAATTTGGAAATCGCAATTCCTAATATACTAAAGAATACATTTTAAAATAGCAATTCCTGGTGGGGTTGCAAATTACCCTACCGCATAAATGTTAATTAGATAGGTCACAATTTATGACCCATTAGGAATCACAGCAATCCCAATGATGTTGGCCTGAGGGCATTTAAGCAGATCACTATGTCTGTGATTACTTTGTAATAAAGCAAACAATTTTTCTTTGAAATGCAGCTCCTTTTCATAAAAGGAAGCTGGGTTGCGTTTCAAAAGAAAAATGAAACTTTTAAGGTTAATTTTTTAGGAGTAGACAATGGTCCGCGGTTCTTATGCCAGCTCTTAAAAAATATATTTATTTTAATCTTTCGAAGGAAAGGGTTCTTATTAGGGACCCCTTCCTATTTGCAAATGGTTACCACTACCTTTCGCAAGTCAGTAAAAAAATAATGTTTTGCAACTATGATTTGGTTGCGAAACATTAATACATTCCACTGCAAATCAGTATTTGGAAGAAATGCCCTAAACACCCCCCTTCCAAATACCGAATCACAAACCCAAATTCAGATTAGGTAAAAAGTTACTGAATTGCAATTTGGATTTGGTACTTTAAAAAAAGCGTTGTGTGTATAGTCCCGTGACTTGACCTAGGTTCTCATGGTGAGACATAGAGAACAAGTATCCCATGTGCCGTATGATTATTTGCTGGTGGTTGGTGGCATTTGAAACCATTGACTCATGTGCTAAGGGTTAGAGTCTAATCAACAATGACATGTAAGGATTTGGCCGAAGAGTTATTTGTGTGTCTGATACACAATCTTTTCATTGTGTTCAGTCCATTGACTTGATAATTAGCAATTTTCTTAGGGAGAATTGACAAGGACTCTATATTTGAGGAGTCGAGATTTAGTGGAGAATTTTCTTCAAGGTGTGTCTTGCAGATACAAAGATGGTTAGCATCACATCTAGACAAACCATTTTCTGAGGTAACTAGGTGTCATGCTGGAATTTAGACAATCCATATTCAGATATACCTGGATATCCTCTGTACACTGGTAAAGGAAAATAGTTCATATAATCATTTAGCATACAGATTGAGCAGGATGGGGGCAGACAAGAACTTAGTGGCCCATCAAATGGTGAAGAGGTGAGTTTTGGTGTTGAGTTCCTGATTTTTACTTGAAGAATAAATGGGAGGGTGTCACAGAGATTATTTGTAGCAATATTAGTGAGCTGCCATTGTTTTACAATATTGAAAATACACGTCACTATACATGAATATTAAATGTAAGCACATTTAGAATTTGGACGAGTGTGTATGTACACTGTCAGTGACCTGGCCAAAGAGGACCTAAAAGAGCTGAAATTGGATCATAAATTCAAAGCTATTCCGAAGAGGGACCTCCAAAATATGTTTGGCCCAGAGCCCCTAAAATCCTTAAGATGTCCCTGAACCAATCAGACGGATTGGATTGGCAGAAATTATGAAACCTTGTGGCCTGTAAGTATTTAGAGGATGGCTTAATGGTCAGTCAAATCGAACATAGAAGCAAGCAAAGTAGTAGAAGAAGTGAGGAGTTTCCTAGGTCAAGTAGTTGAAGTGAATCATCTATGATCTTGTAGAGATGGACTGCCTTACCTTGCCCATCTCACAGACAGAATCTGGAATAAAAAGGCCCAAGCAGTAGTTTTTTCTGGTGACTTTTACGTTCGGCAGGGAAGGACAGTGATCAGTCTAATGTTCTGTTTGCCTATACTTAGTGCCTGTTTTCCATTTACAAAGCATACACAGCAAATTCTTAGAAAGTAAAGAGCAGCACAACTCTGGAAAGAAACTTTGAGGCAGAGTGGTGAAAGGGCATCTTTAGGTTTTTGGCCATACATGGGGAGATAGGGGTTATTGAACTTTTATGGTTGTTTAGACTTGGTAATTGCAGACGTGCGGAGATAGTACAACAAAGATTGACTATGTTAGTAAGCTGTTACTTGGTGTAAAGGTTAATGTTGTTTGTGTATCACTGGTTGGTGGGTCTATTCGTGTCATTGAGCACTGTTATAATGTTGAAGAAGTAACTGGATTTATCCAGCTGAGATGGAGTGTGGGTAGACTAAAAGTCTTAATTTGTGTTTTGTTCTTTGTAATCTGTTTTAAAGAATACCTGCTTATTTTGATGTAAAGTTAATAGTATTCTCCTTTCCATCATGTTGGTCCTGTAAATCCATCGCTTGGCCTAAGAACCCCCTTGCAGGTCCGTGGTTTGGTTGCATTTGTAGTCTTTAACAATGTAAATTGGTATATGATTCGTCTTCTCCCTTGTATATCCTCTTTGGTCAGAAAATGATGGAACATGAATAAAGAATTGTTTAATAATATGTTTTTCTAGGTGTGCCTTGAGTGTTTATGTTCTGCAAGTGTTTCAGTAGGAGGCTGTTTCCCCCAACTTTTTTCAGCTGCTCTGATGTTGTAATCTGTGCAACGTCCCATGACTCTACTGGGCGGGGTGCTCTGTGTAGGAGGACATCGGTCAAGGACAATGGGAGGTAAAAGCGCTCAGACCATTCTGATGGAAGAGGTCCAAGAGTTTGTAGGAGCTCTTGTCTGGAGACAATGGGGTCTATGATAGAGCTTCTGTTATGAGTATTGGACTTAGAATGTTGAATACGATTACTTTCCTTTGTTCAAATGAATGTTCATGTGAATAGGTTATTACGCAGGAAAATAAACTGGGTAGCCATAAAATCAAAAGGATAATCAATGCAGGTGTGGTTATTCGCTAGAGGTGTTCCCTTTTGTGCGGAGGGAGACCCGGACTACACGGCTAAGTCGGCGGGGACGCCATCTTGGGGGTGAGGGTCAGCAGTTTAGTCGCTCGCCCCACCCAGGAGACTGCATACAAAGCAATGGCAACCCGGATGCGCGCAGCCGGCGCGCCAAAGGCAAACCCGTCTGCACCCGTCCGCCGGTGACCGGGGCCATGGGCCACAGACCCTGCTCCTCGTGCAAGCCAGCAACTACATTATAGTTCTAACCTCCAACCTCCACCGCTTGGATGCCCCTCTGACTGAAGCATGTAAACACGCCATCTTACCCAATAATTCACCTCTCCTGTGCCCACACTGTAGCTTCCAGTTAGGAAACAATCTGCCCCTCCCTCCTGCCAAATCATTGAGGTTTAAGATGTTTCTAATAAATTGCAGGTCCCTGCCTTGCCACTCCGCTGAAATATCCATTCTCCTTGAAGAAGAAGCGCCGGAGGCATTATGTCTCACTGAGACGTGGCTTACCCCCAATTCCGATCCTGACCTCGTCCAGGCTCTGCCTACGAGATACTCCATCACTAGGATGAAAGGGGGGGCGGGATCGCAATCATTCACAAACACAAACTAATATGCCGAATATTGGGCAGTCCAGTCACAGACTGCGAGAATGCGGCATTCTCTATTGAGTTCAGCCCGCCCTTACTTTTTCAGGCATCTTAATTTACAGACCCCCCATGGCCTTCACTGAACGTCTGTAACTCCCTTCCCGGTCGGGCTGCAAACCTAGCCAGCTCACCCGCCAATTTCTCTATACGGGGGGATTTCAACCTACTTTGACGACCCCCTATAGACCTCCACTGTGGAACTTATCAAAGACCTAGCGGTCTTCCAACTCTCACAAAAAATCAGTAATCCAACTCACATGAAGGGCCACCTACTAGACTCAATCTTCTCTAACCTGGACACTCTGGTTGGGGAGAACCCTATACCGGTCCCATGGTCAGACCATTTCCTTATTCCGTTCACATGGTGGCCATCTTGCAGAATAGCGCATAGAGCTCCCTTCTGCGTAAGAACTAGGCCCTGGTCCAAACTATCAGTGGAACAATGGGCCATAACCTTGAAAGACACTAAACCAGTGCCATCATCAGACAAAGCCACGGCCAATAATAATTTTACCAACTGGTTTAAAAAATCCCTGGATGCCCTCATTCACGGAAAACACATAAAAATTAAGACTAAAAATGCCAAAATGCCTTGGTACACAGCTTATCTTCGAGGCCTAAAGCAGAACTGTAAAAAATGAAGAGAGCCTGGAGGAAAAACTTCTCCCCAGACTCGAATGAAAAATACAGAAATAGTATTAACCTCTATAAAGCGGAAATCAGAGCTGCACAAGCTACTTTTTATGAAGCTAAAATCTTAGCGGCACCGAACTCTACGCGTGAGATCTTCAATATTGTGAAAACCCTCTCAAAACTCCCCCCCGCTCCTGTCTATCCGGATTCTTCAGGAGCTCAGTGTGATAAGCTTGCAGCATTTTTCTCAACCAAAATTGATGCCATTTTCTCTTCCTTCCCCCTCATAACTACACATCTCACCCCCTTCTTCCCGGTAGAGGTCAGCCTAGCCTTGACTCTATCGCGCCCTTGGAAATGCCAGAGTTGGAAAAACTGTTCTCTAAAGTTAAAAGTGGTTCCCCCAAAGACCCTGCCCCTCTTCGAATGCTCTCCCTGGTAGCAGAGGTAGTTTTCCCAGTGATCTTGGACCTTGTTAACACCTCACTTTTGTCAGGAGTGGCCCCCCTGCATGGAAGGAAGCCATGGTGAAGGCCTTGCTGAAGAAACCTTCCCTAGACCCTTCAACCTCAGGAAACTACTGCCCCTTTTTCCTGTTACCTGGGATAAGTAAAATCACCAAAAAACACTTCAACTCAACACTCTCTTCTTTCCTGGAGACGCACAATCTTCTCCAACAGACACAGACCGGCTTCCGCCCTCTTCAGGAAATTGAAACAGCCCTGATCTCGGTAGTGGAAGAAGCAAGAAAGATTGTGGACTCTGGCGTTACAGCGGTGGTACTGCTCCTTTTTTATTTATTTATTATTATTTTTTTTTATTGCAAGCAAAACAAAATACAATGTTAATTCATAACAGAAAGTACATAGAGAGAAATAAATAAATAATCATTTCATTGTAGATGCTCATAATAAAAAAACATAATCTTGTTATTACAGATTGGGTGTATATCGACATTTAGCCCCCAATTCTGCCTGTATCCTTTGCTGGATAGGAGCCCATATTTTTCTTCCTGCTAATCTTCTAGCACGACCTTTTACAGCATATATAGCATGTTCTAAATTATATTTAGCTTATAGCCGAGGTCTCCAAGAATGATATAATGGTGGATCTGGGCTTATCCATTCCTGAGTAACAAAGCACGAAACACAGACATACAAATAAATATCAGTTTTCTTTTATCCTCCGCAATGTTTTCATAAGTTATGCCTAACAGGACCATCTCTGCTGTTACAGTGACAGTACAGCCAAATATTATTGTCAAAAAAGTCTGTATTTCCTTAAATACTGTTGATAGCTGTGGACATGACCAAAACATATGGACTGCGTCCGCAGCTTCCAATAAGCATCTCTTGCAAGCAGTGCCTGAAAGCGAGCCCCATTTAGCCATTTTTTCCGGAGTATGATATAAATCAAAAAGGACCATATAGTACGAGATCGTCCCGTTAATAAGATGGAGTTAGTCATCGATATAGAATCTTCTATCAGTATGTTTGCCTTCCCCAGCTTCGTTACCCATCGCTCTTGCACTGATGATAGATCATCTGGATAGGATGAAGTCAATAAATTATAGAAAAAAACAATCCTTCTTTTAAAGTATAAAGATTCAATCAAAGGTATTTTCGAAAGGCCGAAACATTGATCAGGTGATAAAGTATTAAAATAACTATGTAATTGAAAATATTTAAAATAATCCAAAGTTGAAATATTAAACTTAGTCTGAAGAGACTGAAAGGAAAACATTTCATCATTATTCCAGAGATCTCCAATACAGTTAACTCCTTGTTTGGTCCATTTTATCATAATGTGGTCCCTACAAATAGCAGGAAGAATGTACATAGATGACAGGGGGGTATATTTTAAGATTTTTGGGATCCTCATATGTCGTTTGATAATCTTCCAAGCTCTATATGCTGCTATTACGGTCTTAAATTTAATTTTCTTGTAATAGCTCGGTTCTATATTTTTCAGAAAGCATCCACGAGCCTCTGCCCCTAAAGAAAATCCATTAATTGAAGGAGAATGTGGTTCATATATTGGGGCTTTGGTACCAATAATTAAGGGATTGATAAATTGCAGTATTGATGCTAAGTAATAAAACAAAAAATGTGGTGTACTCCATCCTCCTCTATCCTTTGGGAGTGTTAGCTTTTTAAAAGCTCTGCGGTGGCGTTTGTATCCCCATAAAAAATTTCCAGCCATTCCCTCAAGTTGTTTAAAAAATTCTACTGGGAATTCAAGTGGAATGGTACGAAAAAGATAAAAGAATCACGGAACTATAAGCATTTTTAGTACATTATTTCTACCGTATAATGACAGATGCAAGTGATTAATGCGTTACAAAGTAGAATTTGCTTTCTTTAGTATGGGGATGAAATTAAGATTGGGAATATCAGAAATCGGGGTTGTAATCCTAATTCCCAAATATGTTGCCGTAGATACTATATTTAAATGTGTGGGTGGATTTAAACCTACAAATAGGATTTGGGTTTTTGAAGAATTTAATTTATACCCTGAAAAAGAACCAAAGTCCTCCGCTACCGCTTCAATCTTTGGTATTGCCCTTGTAATGTCTGTGGTAACAACCACCACATCATTAGCGTAAGCCAATGCTCTATATGAGACCCCCGCAAGCTCCACCGGGTTAATTTCCTGCTCTCTATTTAATTGATTTAGGTAAATATCTATATATATCGAGAAGAGGAGTGGAGATGACGGGCAGCCTTGGCGGGTACCTCGGTAGATAAAAAACGGGCTAGAATTGGAGGATCCTAATTTGATACATGACGTTGGTGATTGGTAAAGGGCTTTCAATGCAACAATCATTTTTGGCCCAAAGCCTTTCATAGCCAAGACATCCCAGAGATAAGGCCATGCCACCCTGTCGAATGCCTTCTCGGCATCCAACAGGGTGATTCCAATGGATGTATTAGTAGCCTGCGCCCAGTCCATCATGGCAATGATTCTTCGGACATGATCAGCAGTATCCCTATTAGGTATAAACCCATGTTGCCATCGTGAAACAATAGAGGATATTACTGTTGACATACGGGTAGCGAGTATTTTTGAAAATACCTTGCTGTCAGCATTTATCAAGGATATTGGTCTAAATGATGCAGGATTTAGAGGAGGCTTATCCTTTTTAAGAAACGCCATCAGTGTAGATTGGCTCCATGATACTGGTGGGAACCCTCTTTGAGCTGCCTGGAAGTCTTCTTTCATAGCATTTCTAAAAATCCTGAAAAAACTCAAGAGGGATGCCATCAGGGCCCATGGCTTTCCCTGCAGCCAATGAAAGCAAGGCTGATTCAATCTCCTCCCAAGTAATATCAAGTTCAAGGGACTGTGATTGTAAATCATTTAGTTTTGTGAGATTATTTCCTCCAATAAAGTTTAACAGCTTATCAGAAGAATAAGGCTCGTTCTCATTTTTATAAAGCTGGGAATAAAATCGGAGAAATACCTCCAAAATTTGTGTTGGCTGATTATAAACTTGTCCTGTCTCATCTTGTATTTTGTTTATAGAGTTTAGAGTTTCTTTCTCTCTAGTTCATTTTGCTAATATCTTTCCTGAATTTTCTCCCATTTCATAGAACTGAGCTCTATATATCGCAAGTTGTTCTGCAAATTTAGTTGCGAATGTCTCATAGAGCTTAGCCTTATAGATGTCCAATGTAGTCTTAATTTGTTCAGTATCTTGTGTTTAGAAATAGCTGTAGCTAGTTTTTTCTCCCATTCAAGTACTAGGTTAAAATGATGGTCTGTTTTCTTTTTAGCATTTTTTTGTTTCTTAATTGAATAGGAAAGTGTTTCTCCCCGAATCCAAGCTTTAAAAGCATCCCACACATTTTGAGTAGATGTAGTACTCCTATTAAGGAGGAAAAACTCTTTAATCCATTTTGTCATGGTTTCTATGTACATAGGATCTGCTAGTAATTTCCGATCAAATGACCAAGATCTGAGCAATGGGGCAGAGCCATTTTCTGTCATTATCTCTATTATTATTGGATTATGATCCAAAATTATACGAGGAAAAATTACAAATACAGTACTGTTGATTAAGCCAGAATTCACAAAAAAGTAATCTCTTCGTACAAATTTCTGATGGGGATTTGAAAAGATGGTAAACCCAGGTGAAAGAGGGTTTTTTGCATAGCCCACATCTCTTAAACCATATTCAGTTATTAATCCTTTAACTGCATTATATGTCTTCTTTTTTAAACCTGAATATTTTAAATCACTGGATATATCTATACCCCCTTCTAGATGTAAATTCAAGTCTCCACATAAAACAATAGGGGAAGGCCAGTCTGCTAATTCTAAGCTTAAATAATTCATAATCTCGGGATCATCTGAGTTTGGAGCATAGACTGCACATATTGTCCATAGGTTTGTATCTATCTGAAGCTCAATTATTGCCCATCTTCCATATTGATCAGCCTTAGTGCGTTTTAACCGGCCCGACCATGTCTCATAAGAATGGCCACCCCTTTTGTAGTGGTACCTTGTCGTGTACATACTAATAACTGCAAGCCTAGATCTTTAAACATATGTCTATCGCTCCATCTGATATGAGTTTCTTGAAGACACACAATATCTAATTTCATACTCTGCATGATCTGGTTACTAATTCCCCTTTTTTTTGTTATTTAAACCACAGACGTTCCAAGAGCAAATTCGGAGTTTACCCATCATCAGTCTTTATATAGTTTCTCCATCTAACTTCCTTCATACAACCTTGAAAATTAGCATAAAAGATAAAAATTCCATTTTCATCCCTCTTAATCAGGAAAGCAATGAGCTTTAATACAGCATCACTCAGACAATTTTTCATTTTTTTCTGGTTTTGCTTGCACCCCCCCACCCACCCTTGTGCCCCCCCGCACCCTCTCCCCCAACCCCTTGACCCCAACCCTTGTCAGGCATAAGGACTGGTAGTCCCTAGTATGGATGGTATGAGAAGCATCTGGTATCTCACTGCCCTCCCCCTCCAAAATTAGTCCATTGTCAAACAGCCACTATAAGTCTTCTTTTAAGTCTGATTCGAAATACCAAAGCAAATTTGTTTTGCTCGTCAGATACCACATTTCATCAAATCTTATTAAACTATTATACCCTCATAACATATAAAGAGAAAAGCAATTAGAATGAGGCCAAGAGCTCTTTAGCTGTACCCTCTGAGGTCAGAAAATACGATTTCTCTTTAAAGATTACTTTAAGTTTAGAGGGATTCAGGAGAAAGGCCTGAGCTCCTTTAGCCTGAAAAGCAGGAATAAGCTGTCGAAACTGCCAACTTTGTTCCACTGTGGCGTGGCAATAGTCAGGTCGGATGAAGAATTCTACGCCTTTCCCCCTCCTTTTCCGATCTGGTCTAGCCAGATCATAAAGAGCCTCTCTTGGCAAAAAATTGTTTAGAGAAATTAAAATTGCCCTGGGTTTAGCATTGGTATTCTGTCTGCTGTTTTTTTTAAATGGGAATCTATGTACCCGTTGAAGTTCCACATCTCATTTCCAGTGCGCGAGCTCTGGAAAAGCTTCTGAGGAAAAGTTCGATTACAAATTGCCTAATATTCCCACCTTCATTATCCTCTGGAATACCTAAAATTCGTAGATTATTCCGGCGAGACCTGTTCTCCAAATCCACAAGTTTCCAATTTATCTCATCTCAGAGACCTATTAATGATGATAATTGGGTTTGTTGTATTGACATCGTATCTTCAATTGCTGAGATTCTCCCCTCAGCCTCTGTCACTCTGGCAGTAGTTTCATTACAAGATTTAGCAACCTTTCTAAGATTATATTGAAGCCGGCGAATTGCTCCATGCGTACGAAGATTTTCTGCCCTAGTCTCCTCTCGATGCTGAATCATGAGCTGGCAGAGTGTATCCAAGGTAGTGGCAGTTGGTTGTATATTATCCTGAGACCGTGATTCCTGTAATGAACCTGAAATCAGCGAATTAATGAGAGTATCTGTAGATACTGTAAGTACTGTGTTGTCCTCAGCATTCCGATCCGGAGTCTGTTGAGGGTCACCCTCGTCCTCCTCCTCGACCTCCTCATCCTCCTCCTGTCCCACTGAGGCATGCAAACTATGTTGTGAGCCCAAGCTCTTACTACTAAGATCGTCTCTCCATCCCCCGTTATGCTCAAGACTTCCAGAGTCTAAAGCCACCGATAGATCAGTCATGGAATAGAAGTTACCCGCAGAATCAATTAACTCACTATCCTGCACAGTTAATAGTGTCTCTGATGTTTCCTGTATTGCTTTAGGTAACGTTACATCCGTTGATTTACCGGAAGTTTGTAGGGGTGGGAGACTATTTGTCAGTAAAGAAACTAAATTTTGGTTCACTGTCAATCTGTCTCTACCATTAACATTAACATTATCTGAATTCAAGCCAGTCGATATATTTCCAGTATTGTCATTTTGGCAGATGTGCTCCATTTCTAATGCTTTGGAAGTTTTTTTTAATTTAAACATGTCTGGAATTTTAGGAATAGCTCCCAGCCTACATCTCCCAGAATCCCCCACTGTCGGGCGAATTGTGCCAGTAACGCTAGTATTTTTCATCCAAACCGACAGCCTGGGGAGACAAAGGGACGGAGTCAGCATTAGGATTTACCTGCTGAGGATTCTGAGAGGCATCCAGCGATGCGACCCTTCCATTGTTTTCGCTGTTCCCAGTGTTCTGAGCGTTTTGAGCACCTTCTAGTGCTGCCGTAGTCGCAGCCGTAGTCGCCCTTGTCTTTGGTTTTTTTTGGGGGCTTTAAAACCCCGTTGGATTCTTCGGTGCCATTGCCGCTTTTATATTCACTCCTTGCCGCCAGGGCCTTTGAGGTCGTTGGGGTCGTCCTCAAGTGGTACTGCTCCTTGATCTCAGCACGGCTTTTGATACCGTGAACCACCACATCCTCATTCATAGGCTTAGAAACTCAGGTATTACCGTAACCGCTCTGGCCTGGCTTCAGTCGTTCCTTGATAACCGATCTTTTCAGGTGTTTCAAAATGAGGTGACCTCCCAAAAAAATCCCCTCCACTGCGGGGTGCCGTAGGGCTCCTCCCTAAGCCCTACTTTATTTAATGTACATACCCACACCCTTGCAGAAGCTGTTCTTCCCTTCGGAGTACACATAGTCACCTATGCGGACGACACGCAGCTGGTTATTGGGCTTAACAAAAAGGACAGTAACCTCCCCGGCCTTTACACCTGTCTTCAAGAGATTGCCACCTGGATGAGGGACTCTTTCCTAAAACTAAACGGGGACAAGAGCGAAATCATGGTCTTGGTAAACCGCTCCCCACTCGATATGAGGGAAATCTGGCCTACTGCCTTAGGCCTGGCACCCACCCCTAAAACCGAGCTAAAGAGTCTGGGCGTATGGCTGGACCAGGACCTGTCACTCTAGTCCCAGGCACGGAAGACTGCCGCCACATGCTACGGTCTCCTCCGAATTGCCCGCAAAATACTCCCCATCCTGCCGTTCAGGGCCAGGAAAATCATGGTACAGACACTGGTCCTGTCCCGGCTGGACTATGCAAATGCGCTTTATTTAGGGACTCCATTGGCCACGATCTCCAGGCTGCAAACCACCCAGAATCGGGTAGCCCGATTGCTGCTGGATATTCCCAAACTGCAGTCTGCCAGACCAGCTCTGAAATCCCTCCACTGGCTCCCTGTCCTGGAAAGAATTAAATTTAAATCACTATGCATCGCTCATAAATCACTTTACAAGGCAGGTCCCCCCATTCTTAACAATATTATTCAGCGCTATGAGCCTAACAGGAGCCTCTGATCCAAATCCTTAAACTTCGCCTCCATCCCTAGAATCGAAAAAGCTAGAACTGGAGGCCGACTATTTTCACCGAACGTTGCTAAACTCTGGAACTCCCTCCCGCACTACCTCCGAGCCGAACCCAATCATCTCTCCTTCCGCAGATCTCTAAAGACCCTGGGCCTTATTTATGAAGGCCTTGCGCCGCCGGTGCGCCACTTTTTCCCATTTTAAAAGTGACGCACCTGCGGTGCAAGCCCTTCATAAATAAGGCCCCCTGTTGTTTTCTTAACCAGGCCTGATACATCTGCCTCTGTCTCTGTAAGCTCTGGGATGCCTCCGGGTAGCCATACGCTATATAAATACCACTCAATTTCAATTTCAATGACGCTTATTCTTAATTTTCGTTCCTTGGCCTTCCCCCTCACAGCTAATGGGAGGTTGTTGAAAACCCAAGGGTAAGACAAGACATCAAACTTCTGATGTTATCTATAAAAGGATGTGTTTTGTGACAGGAATGTTCTCAGCATGGTTTGTGGGCCGGAGCCTCTGTCTTAGGTGATTCTGTCTTTTGCATTTGCGTTAGCATCAGCACAAATGACCATCATGTGTGTGCCCTGATTAAAATCTCTTGACCCAGAGCGGGGCTCTGTTGTCATGACGGGACTCAAAAATGGCCAGTGGTGTAGCAAGCATGATGTGGGCACTAATGCAGGCAAGAAAGTCAGACCCCATCCACTGGTTTCTGCTGTAAAAGCACACACTTCTTGTGGTGCAGTGGACCTCAATAACCCCGGGACCTACTACACTGTTGATAGCTGCATTCCTGAACATGCCTTGTGAGTGTGACACTACAAGCTGCCCAGGCTGGCCTGTAAGGTGCTGACAGTGGGCAACGTGATCAGTGGCGTACCAAGGTCAGGTGGTACCCGGTGCGGAAAAGTTGTTGTCACCCCCGGCTCAACAAAATGGCAAAAATATGTGTTTAAAACACATATTTTTGTCATTTTGTCACCCTCCTCAGTGATGACACCCGGGGCGGCCCGCACCCACTGCACCCCTCTTCCTACACCACTGAGTGTGATTTCTTAAATGCATGACAGGCCTTTTTACCTGGTTCTTTCATGGGCAAGTGGCCTACTGGCCTTGCCATGTACACTGTTGTTTCACTTCATTATAACTCAGTCCTGTGCTACGTCCATTAATACGTGCGCACATGCCCATGCTTCATTGTGTAGCAGAAGCATGCAAGGAGTATGTGTACCTTGTTGTTCTATTAACACAGCAGAATCCGTCTTGATCCTCTCTGTGGGCCTCATGTACAAAATGGAGGTGGGATGGAGAACCTGGCAGAGTGGCAGAGTGTATTGCTGATTAACTGAAGCTTCTGGAAAGAACCAGATTCAGAGGTGGGAAGGATGAAGACAGAGGCCGCCAGAAATGAATGCTGCAGCTCACTACTGAGTCATGGCCTTTTGTTCCAGACAGGAGCACTACCAATAACATAGATGGGACGGGTGGGGCTGGCTTAAGCGGTCTTTTTAGGTCTTGCCTGTCAATGCGCATGCGCATTGAGCTTGCGAGACTATGGGGGCTTAAACAGACTTTAACCAACTTGCAAGGAATCGTGGCGATTCCTTGCAGTGCCTGTGAAATTCAAGCTCAATGCGCATGCACATTGACATTAAAAGCACGTGCACATGACCCCAGCCGCCTGCCTTGCATGTCTTTCCCCTCAGGCGCACTCCTCCCACACCCCCGCTCCGCCCCCTCCCCTGCCTGCCGTGTCGCATTTCTTCAGGGCACCTCCCCTCATCACTTCCCCAGCAGCATCTGTTCCCCAGCCTGCCGAGAGCAGCTCTTCCTGCTCCGCCCTCTCCCCACTCTCTCTCCCCTCACGACGCTCCTCCCGCTCCGCCCCCTCCCCACTCTCTCTCCCAGAACACCTCCCCCTCCAGCATACAGCACGGAATTCAGGCTCCGCCAGCAGCTCTTCCCCTCCCCACTCTCTGTCCCAGCACACCTCCCCCTCGATCCGCCCCTTGTTTAAACCTTGAAAAGACATCCCGCCTCTCCTCCCCCTTCCTTCCCAGCACGGAATTCAGGCTCCGCCAGCAGCTCTTCCCCTCCCCACTCTCTCTCCCAGCACACCTCCCCCTCGATCTGCCCCTTGTTTAAACCTTGAAAAGACATCCCGCCTCTCCTCCCCCTTCCTTCCCTCCCCCCGGCTTCTTCCCACCCTCCTCCCTTTGCCCGAGGACATCACGAGAGCCGCTAACCCTCCTCCAGGAGCCAGATGATGAGGGAGGAGACGCACAACTGCGGACCTCTCCTGCTAGCACACGAACAGCAGCATCTGTTCCCCAGCCTGCCGAGAGCAGCTCTTCTGCTCCGCCCTCTCCCCACTCTCTCTCCCCTCACGACCCTCCTCCCGCTCCGCCCCCTCCCCACTCTCTCTCCCAGCACACCTCCCCCTCCAGCATACAGCACGGAATTCAGCAGGAAGAATTGAGTCCAGGTTCCGTGGACTATTCTGCTCATTGCCTTTTTCAGGAAGATTTCATTATGACTGCTGCCAAGAGGTCCTTCACTATTAAAGCAGCTGGTTAATCCTCATCCCAAACTTTGATTCTTTCATTACGGCAACTAGCGTTCTTGTCTTCCCTCCCTCTGTCTAGGTCTATATACTGAATGTTCTGTTATTAGCGTATTTCCTCCACTGCAAATTAATTGCCCATCAAATTACTAACAATAATATTTTTGACATATAGCGCTTGGAACTCCGCCAGCAGCTCTTCCCCTCCCCACTCTCTCTCCCAGCACACCTCCCCCTCGCTCCGCCCCTTGTTTAAAGCTTGTTATTCTGAATGTCTGTCTAATTTAACCCCCTGTACAGCTGTGTTTATTCTACGGGTAAGCAACCTTGGAGACTGCAGCCCAAGTCTGCTTGCCTTCAACTGTGTTTTTACTGTAATATATGGACTTCGTGGGCTTTATTTGATTCGTGTTCGGCTCTGTCTAGTCTGTTGTTCAAATGGGGGTTTTTTACAGTTCCGCAGGTAGCTGAACCTTTTCCTCCTGCTTGCATCACCAAACACGCCCTCATTGCCCAGTTGGAGGTGGGGAGCGGCGGGTGTTGATATGATCTGATAGCTTCTGATGGGCTCGTCACAATTCGGCTTCGATAGTCTTCAGTGACACAGCCATGGCTTAGTCTTCAACTATAAACGTATCCATGCATCCATTCACCCACCCATTCACATTTGCATCCATCCATGTGTGCATCCATCCACCATCACCTCCAAATCCACCTCCACCACCACATCCACCGCCACATCCACCGCCACATCCACCGCCACATCCACCGCCACATCCACCGCCACATCCACTGCCACATCCACATCCACCACACCCACCACCACTACATCCACCACCCCATCCACCACCACCACCACTGCATCCACCACCACCACTGCATCCACCACCACCGCATCCACCACCACCACATCCACCGCATCCACCACCACATCCACCACATCCACCACCACATCCACCACCACATCCACCACCACATCCACCACCACATCCACCACCACATCCACCGCATCCACCACCACATCCACCGCATCCAGCACCACATCCACCATCACCACCACATCCACCACCACATCCACCACCACATCCACCACCACATCCACCACCACATCCACCACCACATCCACCACCACATCCACCACCACATCCACCATCACATCCACCATCACATCCACCATCACATCCACATCCACCGCCACATCCACAGCCACATCCACCACCACATCCACCACCACATCCACATCCACCGACACATCCACAGCCACCACCACATCCACCACACCCACCACCACACCCAACACCACTACATCCACCACCCCATCCACCACCACCCCATCCACCACCACCACCGCATCCACCATCACCACATCCACCACCACATCCACCACCACCACATCCACCATCAACTCCAAATCCACCTCCACATGCACCACCACATCCACCACCACATCTACCATCACATTCACTGCCACATTCACCGCCACATCCACAGCCACATCCACCGCCACATCCACCACACCCACCACCACCACATCCACCACACCCACCACCACTACATTCACCACCCCATCCACCACCACCCCCGCATCCACCACCACCACCGCATCCACCATCACCACATCCACCACCACAACATCCACCATCAACTCCAAATCCACCTCCACATGCACCACCACATCCACTGCCACATCCACAGCCACATCCACCGCCACATCCACCGCCACCAGATCCACCACACCCACCACCACTACATCCACCACCCCATCCACCACCACCGCATCCACCACCACCGCATCCACCACATCCACCACCACATCCACCACCACATCCACCATCACCACCACATCCACCACCACATCCACCAACACATCCACCACCCCATCCACCACCACCGCATCCACCACCACTGCATCCACCACCACCGCCACCACATCCACCACATCCACATCCACCGCATCCACCACCACCACATCCACATCCACCACCACATCCACCACCACACCCACCACATCCACCACCACCTCCACCACCACATCCACCACCGCATCCACCACCCCATTCACCACCGCCACCGCATCCACCAACACCACATCCACCACCACATCCACCACCGCATCCAACACCACCACATACACCACCACATCCACCACCACTTTCACCACATCCACCACCACTTTCACCACACCCACCACCACCACATCCACCACATCCACCACCACATCCACCACACATCCACCAACACATCCACCAACACTTCCACCACCACCGCATCCACCACCACCACATCCACCACCGCATCCACCACCACCACATCCAACACCGCATCCACCACCACTGCATCCACCAACACCACATCCATGACCACCACCACATCCACCACCGCATCCACCACCACATCCACCAACACATCCACCACCACCATATCCCCCAGATCCACCACCACCACATCTATATGTGAGTGTGTGTGTGTGTGTGTGTGTGGCTCTGTGTGTGTGTAGGTGCAAATGCAATGTGCTTGGATTTTCGTCACAATAAAATACACTGAACATAATCTTCACTAAAGTTATTTACAAACGTTTAAGGTATTGCCATTATAAATTACAATAACTTTTATTTAAGTATTAATTATTTACAAAAATAAAAGCCATTGTTATTTGTAATATCAATACATCTAAGTCACGTAAATACAACACACATTGCATTACAAATGCTATAGGTGTCACATTTGCGAAAGTTAAAACTATTGACATTGTAACTGACAAAGCTATTAATTTTGCTATTTTCAAAACCAACACATGAATAAAAAAATTTCATTTACAATAACAATCGCTCAAACTTTCCTAATTCGAGACCTATTGCATTTCCAATGCTTGTTTGTAATGCAGGACTGTCCTTCTCAGACAGGGCCTACCATTTGCTCCTCCGGAGGTTCTACAACCAACAGTTTCAAGTTTATTTGATTTAGTTCTCAGCTGAGAACAACAACTATATTCAAAAGATAAAATTACAATTAAAATAGTAAAATTATCATTCTAGTACAAAGTTAAAAAAGTTTAAAAATTTGAACAAATTGTACCATACAAATTTATTAGGCGGTACCTTGCCAAGAGAAATCAGATTCTGAACTGAGTTAATTTTACATTTTGTTCGAATTGGTTTTCTAAACCTTTTTCTACCTTCTACCACAATCAGATTTGGACAAATGATTAACATGTGATCCAAGTTTTGCACAACCCCCATTGCACAGATCACAGGCACTACTGGCTTTTTCTTTCGGGAACCACTTATAAGTTAATTATTTTAGAGGAAGTATCCCAAGACGGAGTAATATAATGCTTCAAGCCATGTTTTAAGTTAAAATAAATATACTGCTGCATTTTCTTTTATACAATAGTTGCTGCATGTTGTTTATGTAGTGGCAGTGTGGTACAGTCTTAGATGTCTAGGTTGGAGCTTAACCATGGAATTAGGTGTTTTAAGAAGAGCTTCAGATGAGCGGGTACCAGGATTGCAACAGATCTATAGTGACGTTTGACATTTTAAAAGCAATACATACATTCCTATAGTATACTTATTTCGGTGACCAGTGATCAAACGACTCTAGTTTTTAATAGGTGGTGTAAAGTTCCTTGGTCCGCATGGATAAGGTTATATGCCCACCCTAAGATATTAGCAATGCCTCTTGCGAATAAGCTGACTAATGAAAGTTCAAGTCGAAGGGTTTGTACCGGCACAGTTTGTGACATTTTAGTTAATTTCCAGAGAAATTTCCCTTCTTTCTGATCCAGGTATTTCCACTGGCTTATTGGAATATATTCAAGAGTGTATGACAGTACTGGTGGAATCTTAGAACTGTAAACTGTAAACTTGCAGAAGTGAAGAGAAGTGCCTTAGGCCGGTGGAGGCATATTAGCATAGGAGTGCCCCCACGTGGACGTCAACTTTACCGCCTATGTTCTGCAGGTGAGACAGGTTTTGCAAGAATTGTGCAAATATTCTCCAACCAACAGATTCATGGGTGTAAGTGTGAACGCTACTCCCTCATTTGGGCCATTATTTTAGGTTGCTCTGTGAGAGATCCTCCAAGGCCCGTCTCTTCTTCCTGCTGACACGCGGAAGACGATGACTACGCGTGGCTTGTCTGGAAGCCAATACACAAAATGTGGAACTGGTTAAAACTAGTTCCAGGGACTGGAACCAGCAGCTGAACTTATTGCGCGACCCAGGTTGCCGCTCATCATTTGATATGAAAAAACTGAGGAATTTTTATTTTGACAATTTCTTACCATAAACCTTGATTACCATATTAAAGAGAAATGTTTTTAAGATGTAACTTATTGGAGAGTGTCAAAATACAGTTATTTTAGTGCAATATTCGCAGCTGCTTCTGCCACTGTTCATCTGTGATTACTAATTAATCAAGTTATGTTCCTGTAATTACATTGAAACTGTGTCTTGTAATATTGTGGCATATGCTTTTGTTGAACAACTAATTAATAGGAGTATGTGAATTTGGAATGGGATTCTAATTTGCAATACATTTTTGGGGTGATCAGGATAATATTAGGGTGCTATTGGTGCTCTTTTTAAGAAATCTTTCGTGATATGCATGTCACTTCAGATTTCGGCGCTAGCATGGACTGTGTGTGTTTTTGATAAGTGATTAAACTGATTTTAGCATCGAGTACATGTTTGACTAAGTCATTGGCAGCAACACTATTTACCTCGTAACCATTGTTCGCCCCCCTGCTCGCCCAGATGACACCTTCAAAATGGCCACCTCCTAATTCAGCTTTTTTTGTGTTGAAATTAATTCAGCTTTGATGATTGGAGCTAGCATCCTTAACAATTCTATCACAGCTGTTCTTTCTCAGTTGTACGAGGACATGAGGTCAATAACGTTCTGCTGGTCGAACTGAATGCTTCTTTTCAAGCAGGGGACATGTAAGTGGGGACAACTAGCCAACAGCCTCTCCCTGGCCTTTGATATATTAGGCTGTCAGCGTGGCGAGTAGTTCATTTTGCAGTTGGTGTATCTTTTGCAAAAGGGCAGTACTTCTAAAGCTATTATAAAATTTACTAGGGTCCTTGATATTGAAATAATAAACAACTGCTGTTGTGTTCATTTCAAAATTAGACAAACTGTGCCACCATGTGGCACACTATCATAAGTGCTGGTGTTGACAATAAAGGGCCAGTGCTGAGCACTGGAAACCACCGGCTCAAATTAGGCACTGGCTACATGAACTCTGAGGCATTTAGCAAAGGCTGCATTGCTTCAGCAGCTGAACTTAATGTATGTAGGTAAATCAATTTTGCGTATGATAGGGCTGCCGTGGTGCTTCTGTGAGAGAGTTTTAGGGATCTGCAGGGATAGATAGCTAGCAGAGGCAGTGGTCGTAGTGGGCTTTGGCTGAGCCTTAGCTGTCGCTGATGCACATGGATGACTTCTTGGTGCTTTCATTGCAATAGCTGCATGTGCAGCAGCCTTTCTATTTCTTCACTATATCGCAGTTAGTACCTCCATATTAACCCTACACTTCTGAGCTATGCTAACTTTCAACTGAATTGCGTCAGAAAGGGACATAAACCAAACCCTTCCATTTTCTGTTTTCTCTTTGACACTCTATAGTTACAATAGGAGGTGGTGACTCACTTTCTCAGCAATTGACTGATAATAAGATGAATTTTGTGTTACGGTTGTTACCCTAAATTTCTGGAAATACACAATCACATCATATGGTTATGAGCCATTCACAGTAAAATCTTATGGTTGACGGCTCTGAATTAATGTGAACAGCTAAATCTAGGCAGTTCGTACTTGGTCACTATAAAATGTTTTTTTTTACATCTTACCCTTCATGACTGTTGTGCCATTTTTTTTTAAAGTACACTAATTGAGGGATTTTTCCTGAATGTAGTGTTCCTTTTTATGATATAACTACCCCACACCATTCCCTCAGTCACACCTGTCATTGACACTCACATGGAAAGTGCTGCACATCGTTTAAAAACCTGGAGAGTCACCTAAAATACTAACAGAGTCGGACTGGCCTATAGGCATGGCCACTGGAATTATGCGATTGTGCAGCCGTGTTGATCTTCATATAATTATAGTTTTGCCGCATTTGCCACATAATCTATCATCTTCCGCTCAATCTGCAAATTTTACCAAAAAATAATTGGTTCTAGCTCAAACGGTTCAAAAGTTACTAAGCATGCAGGCAAACGTGTTACTGCGCAGTGGAATGCCTTTTGCCCAGCTGGACTGGTCACCTTTCTGTTGCTAATTGCCATGTTTGAGAGTTAAACTGATACTAACCTGGGCCCAGACAGAGTTTTCATATTTATAATTGACGAAATAAGGAAGCAATACTTTCACAAAATTTTCTTTTTTGCCGCATAATTTACTCAACCCTGCCACATAATGTGGCCATCTCCTGCCGCATAATTCCAGTGGCGCTGCCTATCGGGAAATCTGACCGTGGCAGGGCCAGACTGATAGGTTAGTGTGCGGGCTGGTTTTGTGGCTTTGTGTGAACTGCGTTTGTAGCTGTGGGCCTGGTTTGTTACTGTACATTGCCTGCTGTTGTGACCATCTTTATGTCAGGAGTAGGATGCAGTAGCTGACAGCACTGTGCATAAGATGATTAGTTGCATCGGGCACACAGTGCAACACTGCTTGAGTGTCTCACTTGCTCTGGAAGGTACTGCATCATGTCCAGTCTGTTGTGCTGGGGCAAGTGATGAATATCTCATTTGAAAACAAAAAAGAATTGTTCACTGACCCATGATAGCTACTGCCCACATACCTTCCCCAAGTTACCCTCTCTCCAACTCGTCCCTTCCTGATTGCTAAATGCACTCCCAATACATTTATTTCCATTACCAATGTCCATGCTAAAATGGCAGTAATGGCAAATAGGATGGGTAATGTGTTCATGACTTAGATGAGGTAGTCCCACAAATATGGAAGGCATGCTGGACAAAACACATTGCAGGCTCTCCAAATGCCCGTCACTCTCATTACTACCCAATTTTCAAATGGGGCCACTTTTATTTTTCTGCCCCAGTCTGACATTGAATACTAATTATTTCAGGACTCTCCTAATATCCACAACTCTTGTTTATTAAGATTGAAGGCTGGTAAACTTTGGTACATGTTGCGTTTCAGGAATCTAGGGCTTCTCTTTGGATAGTCCAATAAAGGCCCTGGGCTACTCACATTTTTAAGTTTACCCAGCTAACTATCTGTATAAAGGCTTCAATTAAATATACACCCTTCCTCCGCCCTTCCTGCTTCTGCCCCAGTCCTCCTCTGTAGAGTAATTCCAACTCCAAACTCCATAGAACTGAACTTTCACAGCTGCTTCTTTCACGTCACCTCAGTATGAACATTCTCTTGATGAGATCACTCACTGGAAGTGAGTACTTGGTGGCACCTCATTTTTTCGCACAGGAGCGCTCATTCAGTCAATTTGCCATATAAATAAAACACAAAAACAGGAAAACCCTGAGATATATGACTCTGATATGTCAGTCTGCCACTATCCCAAAAATGTACAGGCTAAATACTACTGATACGCACTGTAAACAAGCAATACTCCTGCTGTATGAGGGACTCTCTTGTGAGTGACAAAAAACTTACCTCACAACCTCACATGGGCTACTCATTGGCTGGCGGGGCTCTTTGATTACACCTCTTGATCAATTCACGCCTAGTGATCTGCTGTTGAGCAAGAGTAAAAATTAATTTAACAACTCATCAATTGCAAAATACACTGGAAAGTAGGAACAGGACATGCCAGCCCACATCGAAAAAGGCCATATGGCCCAGCTTACTGAACCATACAAGGACTTTCATCTATACACTTATACCTATCACACAGGGCAACAAGTGTCACTCTTCACAGTCTGTATCTCACATGTCACTATTATTCCTGCTCTCAAAGACTTTCTCTATCTCTCATTGTATCATTTTTGGGTTTGGTCTCGCCCGGCACAATAAAAAATATATTTCAGAAGCACTACTGTGAGTTAGGATTTTGCTCCGCCCATATATTGATTACCATAAGCACAGCATGTGACTTCCTCAGGAGTCATGTGCTTCCACCTGAAACATAGTCCTTGCGTTGTACATTTTGCCTTTCGGGAAAGTGTGTGCTCTGTACAGCAGGGTCGAGGTGATTATAGTGACAAGCCAATGATCACAGTAATAGGCTGGTCAGTTTTGTAGGGAAAATGTACAATAAAGACAGTGGGCCTGACTTATTTTTTGCGAAAAGCATATGTTAAAGCCAATAGACATTCAAGTGTGGATTGTTGGTACACTGTGTCATGTCCATAGAGTGGTATTTTGTTACACAGAACCTCTCAGATTACTGTAGTTGGCAATGGTTGTGGTACCGGTTATCCTTTCTTACAAGCCCAGGTGTTAGAACATTTTCACTGGTAATCCTTGTAAGTTCCATATAAGTGGTTGCAATTTGTTTTGACAGCTTTAATTTTGTATATATCTTTAATTTTATGCCTGAAAGTCACCTTGTGGGAAAGCTTCTAATCAATACAATGTTCGGATCTGATTATAGTTACAAGCAAGTGATAAAGGCTTGTGATCTGAATGTTTCATTGTTATGTCAGATGCCTTAGGTGTGATCTGTTTGTTATGACAGTTTGAAAGAGACAGTAAGACGGATTACTTACTGTGAAAACTGTTAGTTAAAGAGAATATGCTTATACGTGGGTTATTTTTACTCTGTTTTATTGGTTCCGGAGAGGGATTTTGTCACAAGGAATCTTAGAATTTATCACAGATGGCAATGGTTTTAGCACTGGTTGCCCCCTCTGACAGACCTTTGGGGTGGAAGATTTTTTGTAATGCGATAATACTTGTTAAGCCATTTAGAGAGGGGTTGAACATTGTTATTTTCCAATGGCAATGGTAATTTTGTACATATTTGTAATCTCCAATGATAAAGGATTAGGGGGTGATTAGTTCCTTGAGAAAAGATATGAGAGATGCCATAGGCATGATCTGTAAATTATGAAAAGTTACAACCAAGTCATTATGCCTGACATCTATTATGAAAATAATATGTTAAAGCCTATTGGCCAATAGGCCTAGTGGATTGTCATTATACTGTGTTATAGAATCATACAGATTACCTTTGTATGCATGAGATGTGGTACTGATTGCCCAGTAAAGCCGTTTGACAAACTCAGTGGGTAGAAGACCAGTGTGTAGTTAGCCATGTTAGACTCCCTTAGCAGGGCCTGCAGGGTTTGCCTGTTTGCTAGGCTCTTATAATTAAAAAAGATAAAACCATAAAAAAAGACATACCACACAATACCACCAGCATCTTCCGAGATCCAAGAAGAAAAAGATAGCAAGCCACTCTCATATTTAAAAACCCAGGAATGGGACGAGATTATCGAAGCTTACATGCAGGACCCTCACAAATCACCAACTGCAATTTTGAATTCGACAGGAGGGAAACAAATCCAACTGAAGCACAAAAAACACCCACTTTTCTTGCCTGGCAATCCCTCTTGAGTATGGTCCAGCTATCAGCTGACGCATTACAACTGTAGTCCAATAAGATGGATATCCAAATCTCGTTATTGAACACTATGGCAGTGTACGTAGCAGGGATTGACGGCAAGCCCGGAGAGCTAAATTTCATCATATGAAGGGTGCAGGACAATACCTCCTTCACTCAAATAGAGTGCTCCTGCTCTAAAATCATCGACAAACTGACATTGGCCCCTATGTTAAATGATCTATTTACAAACGTGAAACAAAGCACACAATCTGAGAGGCCTGCCAATCGAACAACAAAATTAGATGACTCTTCCAGTCTCAACCTCATGGAGGATGACTCCAGTGGCTCGAGCGATCAAATGGCCAACTTAAGTGCGCAACCAGTATCCAATACGAACCCCCAAAAGGAACACAAGACCAATGTGGGGGAAGGTGGGGCAAGGTGGTCTAGAACCAAAAAAAGGTAACACCAAATACGGAAGCGCACAAAAAAGAAAGGTATGTAATAAAAAAGCTACTGATCAGGTGCAACTCTGTCCACTTGTTTGAGAACGTATTATGACCAGACGACAAAGAGATTAAAAAAGTATCTGAGATCAAACAAGGGGATGAGGAAAAGAGAGCATCATGCCATTTAGACCCGATCTGTTCAAGGCCAGGCAAATAACCTACCACGACCACTCAAATTCTAACAGTAGCAAGTATCCATAAGGAACCCCATGATACATTACCAGTACAGCAAGCAACCGCTTCCAAGTTTATGACAAATCAAACAGCGGTATTAGTCGACCCAAAAAAGTTATCCCCAACAGCCGAAGTCTTAAGGGATAGAAAGAGCTTATGGGTTGAGGTACATTGCGTAAAAATCAGAAACAACATTTCTACGCAGACTGAAAAATCATCAATTGCAATGCCGCTTGGGAACCAGTTTTGGCATTTTCCATCAGCATTCAACCCATTATATCCCTCAGAGAATCTGTGAACGTTACAGTGCCTAGCTTGAGCCCGCAAGATAACACCCCAAGATACTAGACAGTGTTAAATCAAGTTCCAACTTGGAAAGCCTACGGATGGAAACAAAGATCGATCCGAACAACACCATAGTTTTAATTCTGATCCCGGAATATGTATCTAGAGGCAGACACAACGTCCTAAACAGGGGAAGTATTCTTAGACTGTTGGCAGCTATTCCACATCTAAGTAATATACAAAGGACCTGCCCGCAATACAATTTGAGAATTCAGATGCAGCACCGGGAGGAGAAGTAACTAGGGCCACATGGTCTTCAAGTGACATCGCAAAAAGAATCCTTGCGGAAGGCCCTGCACCTAAAAAATGGAGAATAAAGGTTATCCCCGGACAAGCAATAGGATACACTTACTACTACACGGAAAACAGGCTAACAGATATGCGGAAGGAAGAAACCACATTGGTACTAAATGGAGCAAAGGGCTCCATAGATACAGTGTGCTTTCCAAATATATTTCATGGAGTCTTAGAATGGGCTACCAGGGAAAAGAAGGCATTATGGATATAGTCAGGACAGTAAAATTTACTCCTAGTACATCATGACAAAATCCAGCTTGAGTAAATCAAACCAGATCGCTGAGTATGTGCTCTTGCAACATAAATGGCTTAAACTCCAAACTAGCTGATCCAGAGCTGCATACTTATTTAGCGTCCTTCGATATCATTTTCCTCCAGGAAACGTGGATAGTGGAGCCTGTTTTTTTACAAGGATACATCAGCTTCCACACACCAGCTACAAAACAAGCAAAACATGGGCTTCCAACAGGAGGGTTGGCAACATTTATCTTGATTGCTAGTGGAGCTTCAGGAACAGCTCTAGACTCTAAAGCCTCAGGAATTAATGCAACCTTATGTACCATAAACATCAAATGACAGATGTCATTTTGATCAATACTTACTTTCACCCTAAAAACAAACTTGATGGTAGTAAAAATCTAATGCACAAACTAACAAGACTGTGGGAGACGGAGAGTAGGACCCACTTTATAATATCCGGGGATTTCAATCTATACTTAATGGGCTCTTCGGCGAGTGATCTATTAATCACACAATCTGCACTTTGTGAAATACCGGATCAGGGCAATAACACATTAGGGAAATGGATGAAAACTGGTCACCAATTTCTGGATGATCTTCAACATCTATCGCTTAGGGCCCTAAATGATAGGTTCCAAACAGATGACCCGCCTAATGCTGCACTTAATTCAAATATTACTAGTATGTGTTTCGACTCACATTTGTCTCCCTGACTATATTTCAACACATCTGCTCATTCCAAATCAAGGATAGATCCGGTAGTGACCATCTTCCACAAGAAGTTACTTTATCCCCATATATTACCCATTCAATTCATATAAGGAAGATACACATAAAACATATTTAGTAAATTGTAGATGCATTAAGTCCACTACGGTTGGGCTTTCCCAATTGCATGAAGCTGTAATGGATACACTCCAGGAAATCACAAGCAATGAAAGTACAGCGGTAAACACGTGGAGAAGACTTACTGGAATACTTTGTGAAAAGCACTCCTAACCAATTAAATTGAAAGGCGAGAACAAATCATATAAAGAAGTCTTCACTGTAAAATATTGGATTCAAACATAGAAACCATCAAAAAACAGATAGCGAAAGAACGGAAGGAGGCAGCCCCGATCCCAAATTGCGTACCTCGCGGTCTTCAAATATAAGCCAGACTTTAGGGCCAATACTCTGGCACCAGTATTCACTGAAGTTAGCAGCACACAAATTATTCCTGCGTCCCGGAAGGGGTCGATAATATCTCCCACATTTAAGGAGGGAACAGATCCCTCCCGGCAAACTATCAGCTTATAATATTAATGGATGTTGATGCAAAATATTTAGCTGGAACTGTCCTGGAAGAGCTGACATCATGGTCCTCCATAAAGAACATAATTCCATACAACCAGACTGGGTTCATAAAACCACTGGCATGATCACGAACATCTTGGCAATTTCTTTACTTATGGACGCTGCCCGTGCATCCAAATCTCCATAATACTTCTGCTGTATTGACTTCAAATCAGAATTCAATTGTGTAGACCGGGGGGAACTGGCAGAAGGTAGCAAATTGGGGTATATCACCGAAACTCTTACACATACTGATAATGCTACATAGTGGCTCATGGGTTCAAATCAAAATAGGGGCAGACACACATCGCTCACCGAGAATTCAAACCAACCGAGCCCTAAAACAAGGCTGTGTTCTGGCACCAACCCTATTTAATCTTTTTTTGAGAACCTGACAGAAGCATTACAATCGTGTAACCCGAATGCCCTGAAATTAGGGACAAAACCTATGTGAAGCTTCTTATATGCCGACAATTTATTATTGGTGAGTTGCACTAGGGTGGGTCTTCAAAGACTCCTCGACACAATGACGACTTATTCGCAAACCAATGGCCTGCAGATCAACTATGTCAAAACGAAAACCATGTGTTATAACGTTAAGAAAACACAAACATGGGAGTGGTTTATGGGTAAATAACAGCTGAAAAATGTAGTTGACTATAAATACCGTGGATATTTATTGACAACAAAGGGAACTTTCTTGCGCAAAAGGAGACAATCAAAATGAAAGGCTTGGTTCTAGCTCTAGCATTTAAAAACTTGAAGAACAAGCATTTTCAATGCAATAGGTCTCGCATTATTCAAGTTTGAGCTATTGGTGTTGCATTATTTAGCAATGGCAAAAGCTCAAACTTTAATAATGCGAGACTTATTGCATTGCAAATGCTTGTTCTAAACTGGTGTGGACTCCTTTTATAGTGTTTTTACTGTGTTACTGTCTGGGTATGCACAAATACTTTACACATTTCCTCTGAGATAAGCCTGACTGCTTGTGCTAAGCTACCAGGGGGTGAGAAGGTGTTATATTAGCGGTGTAATCCCCTTACCCTGACTAAAATAAGGGTCCCTACTTGGACCAGGTGCAAACATCTGCCAACTAGAAACCCCCATTTCGCCTATTATGCAACTTGTTACCTTTTGAACTGCACTGCATTTAACACTTTGGACATTTTCACAAAAGTTTGAAATGTGTTCTCGTCTGCTAATTCAGAAACATCAAGATGCAATGACCTGCTCTGCCATACATTTCAAGGCATTCACACTGCCTCTTCTGGCCTTCACGAAACTGCATGCAAACTGCCCCTTCAGTCAAGCACTGTCATGCATGAAGAATGAGGTTTACATCCATCCAGGGCTTTAAGTGAGATGGAAATATTGGGGGGGTTTCTCGAAGGGGCGTGGTCAATGTAATGAGGGGCGTGGCTTAAAACATGTAAGCTAAAAAATCTGTGTTTAGCATAGTGTGCCGCTGGTCTTGAATTTTGCTGTTTCTGTCATTGCATCCAGATATATGATACAACAAGTAACATCATAAATACAACAAGTCAGGACTATTGGCTTTGTCACAGGTTGTTAGTTGCATAAGATAAATAAGCAGCAACTATGGCTTGTATATAATCTTGAAAAAGCTTCCTCTTAAAGCCCTGGTGACACCACGACAATGTTGCTGCTCCCGAGATTCAAAAACAGAAGGGAATTCCAGAGAGAAAATGACTCTCTTTAAAGGATTTCCCTTCCCCCTGCAGCGCTTAACTGGCATGACATCATGCCGTAACTTGTGTACTAGTGAGAAGTGGGCAGTGTGAGCGCGGGCACATTCATGTGCCTGCTGTCACTGCAGTGTGGGGAAAAAATGGGACACAGCCCAATAGAGAGCCGTTACGAGGCCCCCTTTAAAAAAAAACTGCCGGTGCTCAGCACCAGTGAGTCCTGTCCCACTGAAAGCCCTGCGTCCATCGTCGTTTTTTAAACACATAGTATTTCCCTTGGCCACAGCTTCACATTAGCTGTCCTTAAGAGGCTGCAGTTAATGAAGAGCACGTTGCCAGCCCTGACAATAGAGTCCGAAGGCGCAGCGCTGCATAGACTGAAGCCACAGTCCACAGTACCCGCTTTATCTTTTAATCACCCCCTCGTACTTATGGGATAAGTCGGTGCTCTGCAGGCAGGAGATTACCTGACTTGCGCTGTAACTCCTGATATAGGCACCGGACCAGGGACGTAGGTTTCATTGATGCAACAGGTGCAGTGGCACCGGGTTCTAGATGCCTGTGGGGCCCAGGGAGCCGTGATTATTGCTATAGTTTATAATTGAAACAACAGTCAGATGCAATTCGTTCCTTGCACTAGGGCCTGTGACACACTGGCTGCGCTGTGTTCTCCTAACATGAACCTCAGAGTACCAAACTGCTCCGGTGACACAAGTTATGACCCGTCAGACATTCCATCAAGTAAACCTCCGTTCCTTTCAGAGGCGCGGGAACCGTAATCTGTGTGAATTCCATTGTTTGCCAGTCCCCGCAAGACTTTCCACTTATGCTGTCAGTGTTGCAGTGCTGAGCATGATGGACGCCGCAGTAAGCAGCTGCGTGCCGCGTTGTTTCCTGTGGAGCAGGACATGCTCCAGTCAGAGCGCGGTTGCTGTGGGCTGGGGAGTCAGCGCCATTTTCCAGGTGTGGGAGGGGCCGCGCGAGAAGGGAGGCCTGGTCAGACTTCTAGTTCCCGACCTATCGTTCTGGGCACTTGTTTCTACTCGTTGCTCGCAAACTGTGTGATATAGGACATGGCGGCTAGGACCCTATGCCTGAATTTCTTAACAGAAAGCCAGAAGCGCTGAGAGAGTGAGCGTCATTGCTGAACAAAAGCTCACAGAACCAGTCGCACAACTAACCAGGCAACGAACCCCAGATTCAAACGAGCACAGGCAGGCCCGCGGCCCTTGTACCTTGTACCTTCTACTTCCATGGCCCTGGTCTGCCCGCTGTCCTCGGGCTCGGTCGGGCGCAGGCGCAGCTGATATTAGACCCGGGTCTCTCTTTCCGCGGCGGGCGGGCACGCGCGCGCTCACTCAGTGCGTAGGAGGGACGCACTTTCGCTTTCGCAGCTGTATAGGAGGCCGAGAGGGGGAACGCGCCGGTAGTCAGTCAGACAGACGGACGGACCGAGCGCCATGGAGAGGCCTCTGCTGCTCACCGCCTGCCTCCTGCTGCTCGGCGGGGCCCGCGCCGACCTCTCCGGTGAGTGTGAGGAAAGAGGGGGGGACATCTCACCCCTGGGCGGGTGGGGGTGGCGGCGGTGGCAGGCAGGCGGGCGGTATGTGTGTGTGCGTGTGTGTGTGTCTGCGTGCATGTGCGCTCGTGTGTCTCTCTGTGTGTGTGCTCGTGTGTGTGCGTGCGTGCGTGCTTGTGCGAAAAGCTGTGGCTGTGTGTGTGTATGCGAGAAGTGCATGAGGCACAAACTGTAGAGGGTCGCATGTAAAACTGAAACTGACATGCTGTTCACAGTTGACGCGCGCGACCTAATCCAAGTCGAAGATCTGCGCGTTCACATCTCTTGTCTCTTGTCTGTTCCCCTTGAGTCCTTGAAAGATGAAATGATCACAATAAGTCTCGCAGCGACGGATCGCTTTCGCGATGCGGTTCGCAGTGCGAGACCTAAAAAGGTAGCTGGGCCTGCCTTGACCCCATTACTGGAAGTTGTAAGAGGAAAACTCCTTCCAACAATCTCATATGGAATCGAGGCTTTAAGAGGGCTGGATGCAATCAGTCTGGATTATGCTGTCTCCCAAGCCTACAGAAATATATTCTCCTTGCCAAGTTACACCTCCTCGGCTCAGATAAGGTTAGAATATGGACTGGTCAAGCAGTCTCTAGCCAGACGGTTGTCCTACATAATTTGCTGGAACAAAATCAGGAAAGCTAAATCAAACACACTGAACCACATGTTGTGGGACGAACTACAGCATTGTCACATATCACGGAGAGCAGAGAGTATCTACAACAATCACTTGCTCTTACAGGTCTCAATAGCTTTGGGAAATGTCAATTGACCTACAGGCCTTTAAGTATTTGGTAAAGAAGTCTCTTAATATTCAATCAGCTACAGAAGACTTAGCCACAGTAGCACAAAGGGCACATGGGTGGAGGACATTAAATAATTATAATTCCGTTGCACCCCAAGATTACTTCGCAACTGGTTTCCCAGTTTTTATAAAGCAGCAGTTTTTAAGATACCGGCTGGGGTTACGAGTCAATGAACACATGGCACCTTGGCTACACAGTAATCTACCTGTCACTTGTCACCTTTGTGGGAGTCGTAAAGAGGACGTGCTGCATTTGGTTTGCTCCTGTAATACAGTAATGGCAGAAAGGAAATAACTGTTAACGAAAGCTTTCAACCAAAGAGGAATACGAACAAGAAGATAGGCAATTCTAGCCTGTTTTGATCTAGAGGACCCTCAGTTAAACTGCTGTTTTGTCAAGTTTCTGCAAAAAGAGGAACGACGATTAAAGAACACGTACATCACCAAGTACAGTTCATACAAGAAACTATTTAAAGGTCCTATTGTCCTTCAGGAACAATATAGTGCCCCCCAAAATACCGTTAGGGGCAGGCCTTTTGTCTTTTATCGAAATTAATTGTAATACTTCCCTTGAATGGTCTTTCAGCCTTAAAGCTGCGACCTCCACTGGCCTCTTATTATTAGAATAACTAATACTGACACTGAAGATTTTTACCATTTGAATTTTAATTATGTTTCACAATGAATTTTTTTTATCGTGTAAATGCAGATGTTACTATTGAATGGTTATATTAACTTTCAGGCTGTCAGATGCGGATCTGTCGTTCATTGGTAGAAATACAAATTGAAATGTGTTTGTGCAATAACATCCTCAACTTTAACGTTGCGACTGTCTGATTTCCTTTTTCCAATCCTATTTAAAAACAAAAAAACAAAAAAATGGAGGGAATTGAAGGATTTTATCAATGATTTTTAAACAATCCATGTAAACTTACATTATTTTGTATATTTCTGGCAATGGCTGTAAGTAACTACGCATGTGGTCAAATAAATTTATACTTAAACTTTCCGTATTAAGGCAGACCTTCCATCTCTCTCTTCTCCCTTGTCTGCTCTCTCCTCTCTCCTCTTTCCTTTCTTCTCTCTCTCTTCTTGGTCACTTGATACCTGTTATCCCTTACTTTAAACACAGCCCTTGCTCTCTAGCTGTCTGTCAGGTGACACCCCACCTTGATGATGGATCTCCTTGAGCCTGGAACATTCATGGATGAAACTGGCAAAATCGCCTCATCTTTTCCGAAATACCGTGAGCAGCTGTAGATCAATCAGCTCACTCCGAGAGAGTGAAGGTCCTGCCCTCTGCAACGAAAAACAAATCAGCTGAAAAGAAAAATGAACTTCATGAAATATATATAAAGGCCAGCCTCGGCCTCAGAATGCAGGGGAGTGCTGAGCACAGACCGGTTTGTACCTGAAAAAGGTCAGTGATGGATGTTGATGGATGACAGACTGTGGGAGGGCAGGCCAGGCGATATGCAACGACTCTGTTTATGCAGAGTGGAGTTCGAATGTAAAAGGACATTCCTTATGCCCTCATCCATTATTAAACATGTTAATATTTATTACGATTAATTTAGTGTCACACGTTTCCCATTTTCAAACTTCCTTTGTCTTTGACGTCACTATTTTGGGCAAAATCTTTCCTTAGGCTTTTACATTTGTTTAATTGCCTTCAACGTAGACAAGAAGAAGGGATCTTAGAAGACATGACCTGCTTTGTGCAGCTCCATTACATAATGGTGAGAAAGTGTATAATAGCTTACATTTTCTTACTTTTAGTTAACCGGTCTATTTAATGTTGTCTGGACATTTTGTTACTCATTTCTTTCACTTCTTATTGATTGATAGTTTCTCCTCCTCCCCATTATGCTTTGTGACGTGGTTGATGCCTGTTCTACAGGCCTCATACCCATGTACTCTGCTTCAAGCATGCACCAAAACTGTCTCGTATGCTAATGTATGCCTGTCCTGAGGGGTTCTGACCCTAGGTTATCACTGAGTGAGGTACAGTCAAGGGAGCATGCTCACTAGAATGCACCTGCCTCCAGATACCTTTCTGGACTTCGTTCCAGTGAAGGCGACCACTGCAGCTATTTGCAAGATGAATGAAGTCACCCAAACACCAAAAAAAGTAGTAGTCAGGTACAAATAGCACTCCAATTGAGAGGAAGCAAGAGGATACACTGTAGGACTTCTGAAAGGATTGGAATAGGGAAGCCTCCAATAGCATTCTAGTAGGTAGTCCAAAGATCCTTGCTCCAACTGTTTGCTTCAAAACAGGTGTTTTGAACCGAAAGGTGGAAGACTCTCCTACCAGCTGTGGAAATTCTGACTTTTGTCGGAAGAATATTAGGAGAGTTATTACTCTCTTTTGCTGTAATCTCAGAAGTCCAAGGACCAGGCCTCAAACTGATACAAGTCAATTTCCTAAACATTCTAAGATGGTCCCTTAGCATACCACTGCTGGGTATAGAAGTTTGATGCTGGTTGAAGAAGCAGTGTGGACCAGTGAATGGGCAGGACCAGGACATGGATAGCCTGTTCACCAGAGAGAACCTAAACCACAATGACTTTGTGGGCCTGGTTGGGAATCAGTTTCAAGAGGTCTGAAGCAAATCAGATACATGATAACTGAGAGGCAGCCTGTAGCACCATATAGCCTAGTTCTTCACCAGCCTCTATAGCAACCCTTGGGCTGATGTTTCCTTGTAAACGTTCTTTGTGTGATGATGCATTCTGATGTACACTTTTGACACAAGGCTCTTTTGACTTATGCAACAGACTTGTTCCCCCCTTACTATTTACTATAGGCGGTTTTACATTTTTTCCTCCGGGTTCTAGGCCCTGGGTGAAATAGTTGTTACTCATGCGAAATCTCATGAATTACGGAAATTTCGCCTTACAAAGGTTTGCATTACATGAATTTTCCATCAACATGAAAATTTGAGAGATTCTGCAGGTGTAACAAAAATGTCATCCTGACCATATGGACACCATGCTGTGCTGGTCACAAATGACAGTCTACCATTTTATCCGGTTTTTACTTAAAAGTTTGGCTATTTTCCTTAACCTTTCGGGAGCTGTTTCCCAGACATCACTCATCCCTTGATCCTTTTTTCATGCTGCCAGTACTGTCTCTCCTATTTTCGTTTAGCACCATCAGCCTCTATAAGTGAAGGCCATGCCAAAAGAGACTTCAGTCCATAGTCTACATACGGGAAACAACCATTACAACGCAGTCATTACAACACACTACTTTTACAACACACTGCCTTTACATTACATGTCATTACAACGCATGTCATAACAACGCATGTCATTACAACGCATGCCAGTACAACGCATACCATTACAGCGCATGCCATTACAACGCATTATAAGGTAAGTAATGGGGAATTTTTGGTTTTAGGTTGGGTATGGGTTTTGGGGTACATGGGATAGTTTTTTTTTACCCCTACACTATCCAACACTCACCCTACTGTTGCACTCACTGGATTGGGGATAGTAATTGTTACCCCTACACTATCCAACACTTACCCTACTGTTTCACTCACTGAAGCGGGAATAGTAATTTTTACCCCTACACTATCCAACACTCACCCCACAGTTGCCCCAAAAGTATTATGCATTGTACTGGTATGTGTTGTAATGGTATGTGTTGTAATGCTATGCGTTGTAATGGTAGTTTCTAAAAATGAGTTGTAATGGAAGTTACAATGTAAAAACTGCATTGAAAAGGCATGCCTTGTAATTGTTTGTGTTGTAACGTCATATATTCTCCACATACCTCCCCATTACATTCCTCATTCCTGAGCCCTCTTGCTTTTCTTCCCCGATTTTTTCATCTCGTGTCATCCAGGAGCATCAGCCTTTAGTCATGACGAAATAGAATTCAGTCCGTAGAATACATTTAAGCCACTGTCTTTGAATTCAACTAGTTATGACTCGCTCGGGTAGGTACAGCATTTTGGTGCAAACCTAGGTTTACTGACTTAGTTAACCTGAGTTTGCATCAAAATCCATGGATGGACGAATGGAAACGCCAATGCTCTACTCATGTAACGCCTCTGTGATGCAAAGTAACATAAATCAGGCATCAGGGGGGGGATGTAGGTATTACAGAATCTGTAAATACCGAATCGTTAAGATTCGGTATTTACCGATTCTGTAAATACCGATTCGGTAATGCCCATTGATTCCTATGGGCATTGAAGCCCATAGGAATCAATAAGCATTACCGAATCGGTATTTACCGATTTGGTAAATACCGATTCCAGCAAGGGTGCAGGGGGTGTCACTTTGACACCCTCTAGCACCCCAAATACATACAGGCATGTGTGCCATGTGGCACACAGACATGCCCTAAGGGCATGTCTGTCTGTCACATGGCATAGGTGTGCATGCACACATGTGCATGCACACCTGGATTCGGTATTTTACCACCCAATTGGATTGGGTGGTATTATACCGAATCTGAAAGGCCTTTGGGACTCAGAAGAGTCCCACCTACATCTAGAAGTTATCGAATCGGTAAAAATACCGATTCTGTATTTTACTGAATCGGTAAATTTACCGAATCGGTAAATTGACAGATTCTGTAAAATTGGCCCCCTAGATCCCAAAAACTCATTTACCGGTCGGTAACGGCCAAAATCGGCCGTTACCGGCCAGTAAATGGCCACCTACATCTGGTCCTTTGTTGCTTAGTAAATCTCGAAATACATTTTATGTTGGGTCTGTGACTAAAACGTCAGGCAACCTCAATGCAAAATGTTAGTAAATGTGGGTCCAAGTCATGTGGTGTAATAACACCTAAGGGTGTTGCAGTCAGGGTAATTAGAATTGTTGAATCCTTGAAATATGACATCCTATTTTTCAGCTGACAGTTTATACCCAGGTGCGTCTGTTGTCTTGTGGCATTCACAGTCAGATGAATGGGATCAGACTTATGGTGGTTTTGAACGTTGACGTGGGACGCTGGGTGAAGGATAAAGGTGCGTGGCGATATTTCTGGTTGACAAGCAGCAGCACACTGCAACAGGCTCTGGTTTAGAGGTAAATAACAAATATTTATAAGCTGTGCATCTTGTCAGTGTTTCTATCAAATGAAAAAAGCTCTGATTGGCACATAAATTAATTTTATGACACAGTGGTCCCCTGATCTCAGCGCGGCCTGTCACAGCTAGGCCTGACTGACTGGATTCACAAGCCCCTATTTCACTTACTGGGCTACGGCACACCGGAACACTTGAAGCTTTAGCAGCAGAGCCATTTACGGTAGCTCGTCATTCAGCTCACAGGCTCTGTGCTAGGAAAAACTCAGATTACCCCTTCTATCTGCGTCATATTTCTCTTCTCTCTCTGGGACCTCTAAGCCCAAATGTGAATTTTCTTCACTGCCATAAATGATGCAGTAGATAACCGACGTAACTTTTTTCATGGCTCCAGGATTACCTGTTAACCCTTTCCACTCTCAGCTGAACCCCAGACCATTGGAATGCATGACATTCATGAAACTGTCGTTTTGATATGCAAGTCATACAGCGGCAGATTTACTGACATTGGGCCCACCCCTTTCCACCTTAAGTTACTGCAATGACCGAGGAAGGATTGCAGGTGGTCCCTTAGGCACCTCCACCTAACAGTTGGAGGCCTCAGAATACTGTTTATCAGAATCATGCCTTAAAATTTAAATCCAGTATTTGTAAAGTGGGAGCTACTCACCCCTAGGGCTCTCAAGGGGCTGGGGGCCCTCGGGGAGATTGAGTGAGCTATTGCCCATGTCACATGGTGCTGAGCTGAGCTGCTGGTAGTGCCTGGGATTGAACAGTGAGCCCTGCTTTCTGAAGTCAGCTGCCCTCACCGCTGTGCCACACTTTTCTACTGCCTTACAATCCAGACTCCTGAGGAAATATAAATTTTATGGTCAAGTAATGTTCCCTAACGTGTACCCCACCGTCTCCATGTACCAGCTTAAAGTGCATGTAACTTCCCTCCTGTGCCAGCTATGAAGACGCAAATACATTTGCGTCCAACGTTAACATGTCCTCTTTCAGATCCACCCTGAATGGGTTGAATATTCCGTTTCTAAGTATGCTATGCCAACGTCTTTTTATGGTTTACTTTACACGTTTTTCAGCTCTGGCGAAGTAGGCCCTGAATTCTGCCATCGAGCCTTTTTCCTGCCTTCTGACTCTGAAAGCCTCAGCCCAGGCTGTCTCTGTACCCGTGACCTCTGCCTTACTCCCTGTGCGGCTCATGGCGCTTAGCTCAGCCTGCTGCCTGCCAAGACTGAATTCAACCTTCGAATTATCTGTTCCGCTCCTCGAAAATACATTCCTGCCTACTAGTTTAAGTAAACATCCCCCCAGCTGCAGAGCAAAGGGCCAGGCCTCACTGTCTCCGTGCAAGTAATTCATAGCCTCTGTTACCATGGTAGGCCCATGCCCCCTCTCATCTCATGCAGACACCTCGACGCTTATACACGCACTCACAGTCAGTATAGAATAGCTTCTGCCCCTGAGACCTTTTCCGTCTAGATAATATGGTTCCTAAACATCAGATACCAGATATGATAGAGTACGAGTTGATCTGACATGCCAGACTTCTGTCTCTTTCCACCAGTGTAAATGTCAAGTCCCCTGCACCCTCCAGTTTCACGTCAATCACACGTCATGCAGCTGCGTGCGCATCCAGGCCTCAGATTTCTGCTGACATTACAAAATTCTGCTTTATTGCCACCCACTTGTGACACCTACCTGTGACGTTTCTAGCACACACTTCTATGTTCACGCCTAGTTCACGCCTTCTAATTACGTATCACTACCACGTGTGTGTTTTATCTTGTTTCTCTCAGCTGTTACGCCTACTGTATTGGTTTCTATAATGTGACATAAGTATATAAGCTATGTATTGTCAATAAAATAGGGCTCTATCCCTTCCTGCACCCCAGTGGTGGCAGGAACAAGATATCCGGTCATGACCATTCCTTTTTAAGGAATAAAACCCCTAAGAACTCTAACACCACAGACTCTGCCTCTTTCTTTCCGATTGAGTTATTATTGATTAAGTACTTACCTGCATAGAAATTAGGACGGTAAATAAAATATTTACCACATTATTCTGGCGCCCGAATAGGGACCCCTCCCCCACCCCACGCGCCGGTTGGTGCGTTGCAAGCTCTGTCCCCTGCGATCAGTTAGACGGAACTACGCGTACTGGCAGGATTTCCTGTATCTCCCTCTGGCCCACGGAGGTGACGAAGACTGCGATCAGCACCCAGACGAGGCGGTGAGGAGTGCGGAGGATCCCGACCAGAGCCTAGCCGAAAGAAGCAAGGTCCGAGGTGTCAAGAGGCCCACCAGTTTTCCGAAGTATCCACGTGTCGAGTCGAGTCGAGTCCAGTCCGGTCCAGTCGAGTTTTTCCGAGGCCTTCTGTTTCCGTGCTTCCTGGTGAGTACCATTGCTGGGACGTATCAAGACGGGTTTGGGTACACAAATTCGGTCTGCACTGTTTTAGACAGTGTATCTGTACTGTTTAGCAGTATATCCGATTGTTCAAGTTCTTGCATTGTCTCAGACAGTGTATCTGTGCTGTTTAGCAGTACATCCAGTATAATGGGGTAGTCATATATGTCTCAAATGTTTTTCATGCGATTAATGTCGTGGTATGAGTGACTGTTTTTAATGTGCATTATTGTGTTTTTGTGTAACTAGTTGTGTTCAGAATTAAGTAGCAAGGATTGAGCATTCAGTACTAAGTAAACAAGATGCCGTTTTTCAAAAATGTTAAAGCAGATAGGAACTAGGAAAGGGATACTAGAGGAAGAAATTCCTATCCCCCCTAGGGACACTCCTGGAAATTTCATGTACCACAAGCATGGCTTAGATGCCATATTGTATCTAGATTTATGGGCCGATTATACTAAGCATCTAGACGAGAGACACAGATGGCCTGTTACCGGAACATGGGATGCCGAGTGCATCATGAAGGTAGAAGAAGCACTATGGAAAAAGAAAGCCAGACAATCTCAGAAAGACGCCATAGAATTTTGGCGTAAGGAATCACATAAGCGTGCTGAAAAAGCACTCCGTAGAGAAGACAGACTTAAAGAATCAGATAAAGCCCGAGAAAACGAGTTAGTTACTGAAGGGATCCGAGTAAAATCAGAACAAATAGACCGCGCACGAAACAATCTCGTAAATGGCATGTATCTTGTGGCCGAGGGTTCGCCTGAGGCCACTTCAGAAATACCGAAAAATCTGCCGCCACCATTGGTTCCAACTAAAGTAAATCACAGAACTACTAAAGACATATTCTTGAATTCCTATCTAGAGGATGTAGCACCCGCTTACACCAATCTGCCTGTCCGCGTCCCGCCTACTGACGGTGACGGGGGTGGCAACCCGCCTCCAGACCATATCCCGCCATTACCGCAACCAGGTTTCCCCGTTCGACCGCCCATCGTTCCTCCACCTCCACCACTTCCCGCACCTAAAATTGATATACCAAAACCGCTTCTACCTGATCCTACTAAAAGACAAGTTCAAGTACAGATACAGACTCCACAGAGAGATAATGTCCAAGCCTCCGCCTCAGGAGGTGCGACCGGGGGTTACCGGACCCCGCCAGCAACACACAGATTACATCTTAGGGATATGCAGAACCATTTTACACTCCAATCACCCCGTCTCGACATACTCAAAGAACCGCTTCAAGTTTGCAGATACGATCCAGTACCCGGTAAAGACGATAGGATGTTTTTAGCATCACTACGCTTGCGACAAGCTACAGATTACTTAATGTTGTTCTCCGGAATGAAAGAGCACCTAGATAGAATATATCACTTTGTCCAGACTGGGGAAAACCCCGAAAGCATTAAGGAAGCCATGGCACATCAGAAAGTTGACACTCAAGCATATATACTACGCTTTTTCATAAATTGATTAATAAGAGAACGAGACAGGCCTGAGACAGAACAGGATGAATTAGAGGGACTCAACAAGTGGGGTCAAAATATATCTGAAGGAAAACATGATAAAGGGGGTTGCATAGCCAGTATGTACAAGAGAATAAGAAAAGCAGTGATAGAGATACACGAAAAAGAAAAAGAAAAAGCTTCCTCCGAGGAGGAGGAAGAACCTGAAGAACCAGAAAAGACTACAGATACGATAGCGTATGTAGGTAAGGGAACTTACCTTAGGAAAGGCATTCGTCCGGAAAGCAAGAGAGTTTTTCTCTCTGGCATATCAAAACCGAATTCTCCTGAACATCAGTTCCAAGAGACTGATAAAAGGCTTCGAGAACGAATAGGGTACCATGTACTCAATTCTATGGATGAACAAGAACTAGCCCGGTCCGCAGTATTATGGGCTGACAATCCGAACATATACAATGATGACACAGTAGCGCAGACATTTCTGAACCTTTCCCCAGACGAGCAGAAATTAGCAGGTGTATACATGATTCAGCACCTCCTCACGTTATACAGAAACCAACATTCTGATCCAGGTCCCTTACACGATACATTAGAAGCACTACTCATGGACAGATGGAGAGGCCTAAGTACCAAGTTAATACAAATAATTCTAGAACAACGACATAGATACAACACTTTCTTAAGTTCCGAATATGTTCCCGCTCCGCCCCCAGAAAGAAAAATGTATCATATGGAGCGTCTGCATGGCATTGAAAGTCAGAACCCCTTACGAGAAGTACATCCAGTTATGGGTACCGATAATAACTTGAAACGTGTGTATGTACACACGCCTCTGACCAAGTTAGAACTGTTAGAAATGAAGAAACTAGTACCCTGTCACGACAAAGACCCTGCAGGTTTTCATAGAGAACTTAAAGACATGTTACTGATGGGAGATTACACATATGAAGATATCATGAAAATGTTAAAGGTATTGTTGCCTACCGGCATCTACGAGAAACTCAAGGAAAGAGAATGGCAGGTGGGAGAAAAAAAGATTGTATGGGCAGAAATAGAAGACGAGGAAGAAAAACGTACCCCAGGGCTAGGCCTTGGGGAGAAAACTAAAGCATTACCAGGTTTAATAGTACAGGTTCTGCCAAGATTACTGACAACTAGAAAGGAAGACTGGGACGCAATTTCGGCCTGTGAACAGAAACAAGATGAAGATACTAGTGACTTCTATTCGAGATTCCAGAAATGTTTCATTATTAATAGTGGTCTTAAACCAAGTAGCGAGTCGTACCCGCATCTTTTTGTATCAAAGTTAGTCGAGAATTCCCTGGCAGCAGTTAAAAGTCATGTATACAAGGTCGAGAGTACATGGCAAGCAAATACGCCTTCCCAGATGTTACAAATGTTACAATACCATCAGAACAGAATTAGAGAAGAACAGGATCATGAACAGAAACGCATGAAAGACACGAAAATGAAAATGTTAGTGGCCCAATCGGTTCCAGCCGACGGCCAGAGAAAGGGTACGACTCAGACAGGTCACGCCGCAGCTCCCGTTAAAGGGACATGCAACTATTGCAAGCAGCCAGGTCACTACGTACATGAATGTCCAGTCTTGAAACATAAAATATCAACAGGTAAAACTAAAGAAAGACCGCGTCCACCTAGACAAGACCAGGTCCAGCAACAGACTTCGCCGAATACACAGCCTACGCATGTTTCATCACATACAGCACAGACAGTAGCGGTACCACAGCCACAGCCCATTGCCGCGACTCAGCAAGTTTCACAACAGATGTACCAGTATGCCCAATCTGCTTACCCCGATTATCCACGATACACATGAAACAGCCTAGAGAGGGAGGTTGGCTTGCCTCTTATTGAAATTCCTGTAGATCAAGAGGGTCCTTATGTACACAGTCAAGTATTGGGATCAGCCATGATGAAGTCCCAGGGGCACCCCTCTCAGGCTCACAGAATGTTTCCCTTGGTTTTTCAGGACAACCTATTGTAAATGAGGTATCGAAACCCGTCCCCCTGGCTGTGGGTCCGTTATCACGTGTTACAGACTTGTTACTTACGAAATCATGTCCAGAAAATCTGTTAGGTATCAAAACATTGAAGGCTCTAGGAGCAGTGATATGTTGTTCCCCGGAGGGAGTTAGACTCTTTCTGCGAGATTTCAAAGGTCACTATGTATTACGAGAGTTTGATGTCAGATTGAAAAATGTACCAGATCACTTGTGGGCACAAGGCCCAACTGATGTAGGCTGTATGCATATCACACCATACCGTGTTACACTCAAGCCAGGAGTTGTTTTACCCCGAATCAGACAATACAAGTTACCACCCGATGCTGTAGTGGCTTTACTGGAAATCATTGAAGAGCTCATTGCCCAAGGAGTGGTCGTAGAGACCGACTCCAATATCTGTAACTCCCCTATCATTCCGATTCTTAAACGTACTGATCCCAATGCACCGCCAGTATATCGGCTGGTGATTGATTTGCGAGAACTAAATAAATGTATCGTTCCACAGTACCCTGTGGTTCCCGACATCTCTTCCCTATTGACTGCTATTGATTCAGAAGCAACGTTCTTTACTGTAATTGATCTCAAGAACGCCTTCTTTAGTGTACCCATTGATCCAGAGAGCCAATACCTCTTCGGATTCAGTTTAAATGGACGAAGTTTCAAATTTTCACGCGCACCTCAAGGATTCACAGAAAGCCCCAGCATCTATAGTCAAGCACTGAAAAGACAACTAGATTGTATTCAAATGCCAGTTAACACCGCTTTACTGCAATACGTCGATGATCTGCTGATCACCGCACGAAGTGAGCCCGAATGTGAACAAGCATCACTGACAGTGTTACATTTTCTGGCCGACAAGGGACACAAGGTGTCTCCTTCGAAGCTACAATTCTGTGTTCAGCAAGTTGTGTACTTGGGTCACTTACTGTCCAAAGTGGGGAGACAGCTCACTCCTGATCGCATTCAGTTAATTGTAAATATGCCACAACCCCAGACACAAAAGGAAGTGCGGGCCTTTATAGGCCTCACCTCGTACTGCAGACAATGGATTCCTCAATATGCATTTCTAGCTAAACTACTCATTCAGTTAACAACACAGGAGGCAGCGACTTCGACTGTCCTTCCTTGGACTCAGGAACACACACAAGCCTTTGTAGAATTAAAGAAAGCTTTATGCCAAGCACCAGTTTTAGCGACACCATGTTACAGCAAACCTTTTACACTTTTTGTTACAGAACGTGATGGTACAGCATTGTCTGTCCTCACTCAAGACCAAGCAGGTTCACATAAACCTTGCGCTTATTTTTCAAGTACATTGGATTCAGTAGCCCAGGCACTCCCTGCGTGCTTGAAGTCAGTAGCAGCGACAGCTTTAGCAATCAGACAGAGCGATTCAATTGTTTTAGGACATCAATTAACAGTACAAGTTCCACATTCTGTAGAGGTTCTTTTAAACAGAACTCAGACTCAACACTTGACTATAGCACGACTGACAGGTTATGAATTGACGCTATTCCAGCCACACATAGAAATCAGGCGCTGCAGCATTCTAAACCCCGCAACATTGTTGCCTTCAAGTATGACAGATCCAGCCCCGCATGATTGTATAGAGATCATTAATGCAGTAACAAAGCCCCGACGAGACTTAACAGATGTTCCATTAACAAATCCAGACCTGACACTTTACGTGGATGGTTCATGCATGAGAACAAGTACAGGAGAATTAGTGGCCGCGTATGCAGTGACCACTGAAACTGAAGTTAAAGAAACACATCGTATTGACACACTGTCTGCTCAAGCGGCGGAGCTCATCGCTCTGACCCGAGCCTGTATACTAGCCAAGAACAGAAATGTTAATATATACACTGATTCCCGTTATGCGTTCGGAGTTGTACACGACTTCGGAATGTTATGGCAAGAACGAGGTTTCTTGACCGCTCATGGTGCCAAGATTCAACACGGTCCCCTCATTCAAGCACTGTTAGAAGCAATACATCTGCCTTCAGGCATTTCCGTCATGAAGTGTAAAGCACATACTAAAGTTACAGATTCTGTTTCCCAGGGTAACGACCTGGCAGACCAGACAGCAAAGCATACAGCACTGACTCACACCCAGACAACTGACGTGACAAAGACAATAGTACCGACACATTGTATGACAGTCAGGGATCCCACACTAGATGTAATCGATATTCAGACACATGCTACTACAGATGAAATAAAGAAATGGACCGAACTAGGAGGGATCCAGACAGATCAAGGTTGGATGACGAAGGGAAAATCTACATGGTTTCTCCCCGACTCTATGGTTCAACTCATAATCAATACAGCACATAGTCCTGCACATCTAGGAGAGAAAGCGATGTTAGACAGTTTACAGAATCTCTGGTACAACAAACACTTACGAGCAGCAGCAAAACAGAAAGTGCGTACCTGCATGATCTGTTGTCAGTTCAATCCAGGTAAAAGCGTCCCTGTAGAGCAAGGTGGATTTCATCCTCCCGATCACCCTTTTGAAGTCCTCCAGATGGATTATATCCAGATGGACCGTTGTCGAGGATTCAAATATGTCCTCGTAATTGTTTGTGCACTTTCCCGTTGGACCGAAGCATATCCAGTCCCAGATTACACTGCTCCGACCACTGCCAGGCAGCTGGTTCGAGAATTCTTCCCACGGTACGGCTTGCCTCGTATCGTGTACTCAGATAACGGACAGCCATTCTCATCCGAACTCATGAAACAGGTTTCCCTGCTGCTAGGATATCAGTGGAAATTCCATTGTGTCCGACATCCCGAAGCCGCTGGCCTTGTAGAAAGGCATAACCAGACACTAAAGACCCGCCTTGGTAAAATATGTAAAGAGAAAGGGGTCGACTGGATAGTCGCCCTGCCAGTTGCATTGTTCTACATGAGAATGGTTGCCCACTCGAGATCAGGACTATCCCCGTATGAAGTGGTCTTTGGCAGACCACCGAATATGTGGGGGACGCCCATTCCTAAGAAAATTACCGATGTTGATTGTAATATGCTGACAGATTACCTTGCCTCCTTGATGTCTGCACTCCAATCATGTCGTTCACAGGTTGCCGCAGCCTTTCCCGACAACACTGATGTAAAGCCGCATGATGTCCGTCCCGGAGATCTGGTCCTAATTAGGAACTTCGACAGGAAAAGTCCGCTGGGGCCCCGCTGGAGAGAGCCGAAGACCGTCCTTCTTACAACGAGGACCGCCATCAAAGTGGAAGGCAGAAAGGGGTGGATCCATACGAGCCATATAAAAAAGTGTAACGAACTGATGGCAGAAAAAGACTCGTCCACCCCCTCCAAAGACTGTATCGAACCTAGTGACTTTAAAGTTCCGAAACAAGAGAAAACTCCCCAAGAGGAGTACAGATTGAAACTTCGATCTAGCAAGTCAGACATTTTAATTGTTTAAGTCCTCCCCTAGGTGAATCGGTTAAATAGTTTCTGACATGTATCCCCTAGATCGAGATAGAGAGAGAGAGAGACAACTCAAGAAACGTACATATTGCAAATCACTCCGTAGTCACTGTATAGTGACATTATTGATTATGTTTTTTCTAAGTATTCTGATTATTGTTGCAAGTATATTGCTTCCTATATACTACCCTATCTTCAAACGTGAACAATCTGCTTACAATGTCACTGCTGAACATTCTTTTAGTGAATTACCTCCCCACAAACTTTCTTACAGACTCGCGCTGCGCAACAACACATTCATTAGTATGTTACATCACTCCCATCAGACCAACAACGCTACCAACTGCTGGATATGTGGCCGACTCCCTCCCTACCAGAAATACAAGGGAGTTCTGCCCCTCTTTCCGTACCCGTTCACTCACAATGGCTCCTGTGGTGCATGGTTTAGAATAATTAATTCCTTAGATCCTGATATTGCTGTTTTGAAAGGGAGCTGGGTTTGGGGAAACTTGAACTTAGTTCTGCTTAATGCCTGTTACCCTGACAAGAAGGGACTTCCCACTAGAATAGGAACTGATCTAGAAAATGAAGTATATGGATTAGGTAATTACACAATTAACCTTATGATTCTTACCGTTGAATCCGAAACTGCACCAGTTCTCCCTGCTATGTCAGTATTACCAGTCACTGGTGATTTATGTGTCAGTAAGAAAGGTTCAGTACACTTAGGACATAGTAAATGTACTACTGTGGTCGAATTCAGTGACCAAGGCAAATCTTCCTTTAGAGCTACTCGTCATTCCTATTTTGTTTGTGGCCATACCGCATACATACGCTTACCTCCTGATTGGGATGGTACCTGTTACATTGCATTCCTTCTGCCCCCTGTTTTCCTAGCCCCTCCTGATTATCACAGAAATACGAATCTAGTAAAGAATAGGCTCCGAAGAGATCTCCCGATTGTCGACTATACTGAAACGGCATGGGAACAATACACAGATTTCAATAAAGGATTCTTTTTCTTCACAGGTCCCGTCCAAAATAGTAAACTAATACGCAGATTAACTAGAACACTTGAAGCAGTAGTGAATGAAACTGCCTCCGCCCTAGGTAACTTAACAGAGGAGCAGTCCGCCATGCGGGTTGTTGTTCTTCAGAATCGTCTTGTTATTGACGTCATCTTGGCAGATAGAGGCGGAGCTTGTAAGGTCATCGGGTCAAGTTGCTGTGTTTTCATTCCAGAAAACGCGCCAACGGTATACCAAGCTATTACACGTCTTCATAAAATTGCAAGTCAGATACATCAGAATCCAGGCACCTGGACTTGGTCCGGTTGGTTCTGGACAACGTTAACCGCTTGGGGATGGAAGATCCTATCCTTCCTGGGCATTGCCCTTGTCATAGTATTCAGTTGCTGCCTGTGCCTACAGTGTGGGCCAGCGATTTGTGGACTGTGTGCCACATCATGTATTGAACATTCCAGTTTTCTCTCAAAACGTGAGAGGAAGAAAGAAGAGCAAATGATGTTACAAGAACAGACTGATCGATTCATGAGGATCGATATATCATGAAGGGTCCGTAGGGAACAAGGAGGGAATGAGGAAATATAAATTTTATGGTCAAGTAATGTTCCCTAACGTGTACCCCACCGTCTCCATGTACCAGCTTAAAGTGCATGTAACTTCCCTCCTGTGCCAGCTATGAAGACGCAAATACATTTGCGTCCAACGTTAACATGTCCTCTTTCAGATCCACCCTGAATGGGTTGAATATTCCGTTTCTAAGTATGCTATGCCAACGTCTTTTTATGGTTTACTTTACACGTTTTTCAGCTCTGGCGAAGTAGGCCCTGAATTCTGCCATCGAGCCTTTTTCCTGCCTTCTGACTCTGAAAGCCTCAGCCCAGGCTGTCTCTGTACCCGTGACCTCTGCCTTACTCCCTGTGCGGCTCATGGCGCTTAGCTCAGCCTGCTGCCTGCCAAGACTGAATTCAACCTTCGAATTATCTGTTCCGCTCCTCGAAAATACATTCCTGCCTACTAGTTTAAGTAAACATCCCCCCAGCTGCAGAGCAAAGGGCCAGGCCTCACTGTCTCCGTGCAAGTAATTCATAGCCTCTGTTACCATGGTAGGCCCATGCCCCCTCTCATCTCATGCAGACACCTCGACGCTTATACACGCACTCACAGTCAGTATAGAATAGCTTCTGCCCCAGAGACCTTTTCCGTCTAGATAATATGGTTCCTAAACATCAGATACCAGATATGATAGAGTACGAGTTGATCTGACATGCCAGACTTCTGTCTCTTTCCACCAGTGTAAATGTCAAGTCCCCTGCACCCTCCAGTTTCACGTCAATCACACGTCATGCAGCTGCGTGCGCATCCAGGCCTCAGATTTCTGCTGACATTACAAAATTCTGCTTTATTGCCACCCACTTGTGACACCTACCTGTGACGTTTCTAGCACACACTTCTATGTTCACGCCTAGTTCACGCCTTCTAATTACGTATCACTACCACGTGTGTGTTTTATCTTGTTTCTCTCAGCTGTTACGCCTACTGTATTGGTTTCTATAATGTGACATAAGTATATAAGCTATGTATTGTCAATAAAATAGGGCTCTATCCCTTCCTGCACCCCAGTGGTGGCAGGAACAAGATATCCGGTCATGACCATTCCTTTTTAAGGAATAAAACCCCTAAGAACTCTAACACCACGGACTCTGCCTCTTTCTTTCCGATTGAGTTATTATTGATTAAGTACTTACCTGCATAGAAATTAGGACGGTAAATCAAATATTTACCACACTCCAACTGTAGTCCCATCGACATATTGTTTAGCTACCATAGCCAGTGCTTAATTTGACCCAGTGGTTTCCGGTGCTCAGCACCGGCACTTAATTGTCAACACCGTTCTTATGACAGTCTGCCACATGGTGGCACAAGTGCTCTTCTAATTTAGAGATGAACAGAACAACAGTTGTTTATGAATAACATATACATAAAAAAATGACTAATACCTGCCTCCCTAGCCATTCCTTCAGCTTTGGGGACCCGGAATAATCTGAACTGTTGCACTTGTGATCGAGAGAGATGGTTGGTAGCTGTTTTGGTACCGTTGTTGGCAGCAAAGGCGGTCAATGGGTGGTGCAACCTGCAGCAGCCTCCTGGTCAGGGCCCGAACACTTATTATTTTACAAATTAAGCACTGACCACAGCCCGCTACTAACACTAATAGCGGCTTTTCCTATCAGCACCTCTTTTCTTTACCAGAACATCCATGTGTCTTATGACCTATATGTGTAAATTATTAAAAAGGAAAAGCTAACATCGAGTTTCGGGTCCTCTTCTAAAAGTTTGATATCACACCTCAACTGAGTGCAGCACAACACATCCCACCAGTCATCATCCTATTTTCAAGTGAGAGTGCAGTGCGACACTAATGTTTATGCCAGTCTCACCATGGATGTCTTTTAAAATGTACATTCAAATATAGTAATAACATGCATAAAGTAATGTTTGATAGCCTTGAAAGAGCCCTGGGCCTGTGCACCACAAGAGACGAAACATGTTGACTGTCTAGACGACTATGATTATTCACCACATGAAAAAATAAATGATTGATGTTCAATCTATCAATGTAATGTTCCTGATGTATTTAGTCATTTATTTTACGCTAATTTATCAAGGAGAAGAAAATTGTGAAACTAAACGTAGGGTGAAACCAGTCTTCTTCTAAAGAATTATGTTCTCGTGGAACTCCTCTCAAATGCATTTTTACACCATCCCAATACAAAGGAGTAACCTAATAGTGAACAACAGAACAGGGCACAAGAGCTGCGGGGCTTCCTTCTTTAGAATCAAAAAATCAAAACTAGACTTAAAAATAGCTGTTCATTTTTATAGAGAACCGCTCATTCTTGCTGTGGCTATGGCAGCACCTATCATGTGTGGGGGAAGCTTGCCTTGGTGTGCCTACTGTGTATCTATGGGAAGCTTCAGCTGCTCTTGTCCTAGAGCTGTTCTGTGTGCTAACTTAAGACAAAATCCTAAACTTACTACCATTTACTAATTTTGGTATTCACAGAAGGCACTTACTCATCAACGAATAAGTGCCTTCTGTGAATACCAAAATGAGTAGGTGCCTTCTGGGAATAACAAAATCGTAATAAGTTTAGGATTTTGTCTTAAGTTAGTTCTGTGAATCGAGCCCACCGTACTGATGGACTGAAGCCACAGTGGCATGCTGTCTGAAGGGTTTTAAAGCACCATTCAGTAAACCATGTAGAAACTAGAGAGAGATTACTTTTTCCACTCTACTGCACACATAGGTGCTCTCCCACACAGGTTTCTGTACTTCTCGGTAGTGAGTGTAATAACCCCTTTCCATTGTTTTGTATGGAACTAGGCGATGGACTGCCAATTCATTAAATGCTGAATAAATCAGCTTATTAGTAGCCCTTCTTCTCTTTCAGTGGACAACTTTATAAAAGAGATGGACAAGCCGTGTTTTCTCCCTTGCTCTTGAGCTGAATGCAAATGCAACACATTCCTACACGAATTACTGCACCAAAGGTTAAGAATTAGATCTGATTTCTCCCACATAAGAATGCGGAGCATATATTGCTTTAAGCCTCCAGTAATAGCACTTTCGAATGAGATGGGACTTAAAGGCTAGAGAAGACGGAAGAGAATTGCATCTCTCCTATGTCTGCCCAGAAGCATGTGCTCAGCCTCAGCCCCAAAACCAAAAGCAACTCAAAGCCAGACAAAAATGTAGTACTAGGGGGCCAGATATACAACTGTTTTTTGCATTCGCAAACAGGTAATCGGACGGTTTGCACCTGAAAAAATGGTGGTGGTATGCATAAATGCTATTTTACCGGTCAATGACTCACGAAATAGTGTTTGCAAGTCGCTATCAGGAAGGAGAGTGCCAAGATCGTCCCTTCCTAATAGCGAGTCAGAATGGTATGCACCATTTTTTTGTGACTACATTTGTAGTCGCAAAATACTTGCAGATTACCGCCTACTTCAAGTAGGTAGGAAGACACGTTGTGAATGGGTGCAAAAATATTTTTTAAGAGCAGGCAGTGGTTCCTTTATGGAAAACGGGCTACATTTGGAAAAAAAAGTTGATTAACTGAAAAATCAAAAACAGACATGGGGTCTGCTGTCCCCAGCAGGCCACCATCCCTGTGTCTGCAGGACATTCCCAACGGGTTGCAAATTGCAACCTACCTCATGAATAATAATGAGGCAGGTCCATTGCAACCCATTTGAGAATCACAACCAGTGTCTCAGACACTGTTGTACATTCCATTTTGCGAGTCGCAAATTGCGAGTCACAAAACATCGCAGTTTACAACTGGCAAAATGGAATGATCGTACATTTGGCTCAGATGCTTGATGTACAAAGCCATACTCCAATCGCAAACCTTTTGAACCAGAAAATCATAATGTTTGCAAACACAAAATGGTGGTTTCCCAATTACTAAACCCACTTTCTAAGGCTGATAAGCCTGTCAGACTCACAATGCTGATTTTTGGGATCTATTGCGAATAAGTTTAAAGGGAGGAGTGAAAAAGAGGCCTTCCTATCTGTAAGTTAATTATTTGCAACTACAATTGTGTAACAAACCATTGTTTAGTTATGATACCTCACAGTAAGTGGCAACAGATTTACAAAGGGGGAGGTGTCCCAAAGACACACCTTCCCCTTCATGAAACCTGACGGGCTACCTCAGAGAATAGCATGCAGTGGTCCTGTACCCAATAAACTGCTAAACAGGAAACATTTATTAATACATAGGTCTCATTTCAAAATCAGAGAGAGAGCTCGTAAAAAGTCTATGTGCAACGGGCAACCACTTTTCATGCCCAGATTCTTAAAACATTGGACCCTTAGGTTCGGAATTCCATGAGGATATGAGAATTTGAAACACAAAAGACCAAAAGGTTTTCAGCCACGTTGAACGTTTGAATGCAGTCAGTGCTAAATTTATAAAAGAATAAGTACCAGGGCCCAAAGCTCTGCTCCGAAGCTGGCAACTGGTGCTACTGAAAACCAATACTGCATCGTCTTAACTATACAATATGCCTCTTGAATCCACCACCAGACACACTCGGCCCTATTATCTCACTCTTGCTAGTTCTCTTTTATTCCTGCTTTCTCACTTTGACTCGTTTTACCTACTTTTTTCTTCATCCTTCTTACTACCTTCTGTGGTTTTTTATCTCTCTTGCTCTGGGTCAAAGTCTGATGAGGAAAAATAAGGGCTGGTCCCCAAAAAGGAGTACCAATGAGCCTCTGCAAACGCTGACTCACATTTAGCACTGGTCCTTCTTTATTTGGATATTTTCTGACTTTCAAACCCAAGTAATGTTTCCAGCTAGAAATACCTCAACCCCATGTTAGCAGAAATATGGGTCTTAATTCCAACACGTGACTGATGTTGAGAAGATGAAGTGTCAGACTATGGAAAAAAGTATGACGAGGGGTTAAGTCATCCAAAGTGAGTTTGTGTGATCTAAGCCAAGGTTCCAAATTAAATTGGTTTACTCAATCTATCCATGAGATTCTGAATAGGCTAAAATAAAATTAAACTCTAATTTGATGACTATATGGTAGACATTGCTTTTCAGACTATACATTATTCCAATGCTATGATAACTAGAAAATATTGTGGGTCTAAAATATCAAGGCCTTAATATCGAGGACCAATATATTGTGAAGGTAAATGCTTATAGCTAAGCATAGAGATGCATAGTGTATAGATATGTATTAAATTATTGGTATAGGGTTGGAAGCTGTTATGAAAATAAGTTGTCATGCTTGACATTATTATCTTTAATTAAAATATGTCTGTGTTTTGGATAACCTCTCTCATGGTGATAGATTATTCACAGCTAAATACAATATTATTTACAAACAAACTAAAGAAAACAAGTATGCAACAAGGCCTACAGACGTTAAAAGACAAGGGGCCATATGTATCAAGATACCAATTAGCAAATCTGTAATAGCGATTTTTAAGAAATCGCTATTTCAGAATCGCTAATTGGTATGTATCAAGAAAATCACAATTTTTTAGCGATTTCTTGATATTCCTTAATTCCGAATTAGCAAATTGCGAATTCGCAATTAAGGAATACTTTCCCATTCATTTCTATGGGCCTCCTGGCCTATAGGAAGGAATGGGAATTTATTCTCAATTTGCGATTCGCAATTTGCGAATCGCAAATTGAGAATAATTCCAAGGGTGCAGGGGTGTCCATAGGACACCCTGTTGCACCACTGAAATAAGTATGGGTGCACATGTGGTGTACATACATGCCCAAAGGGCATGTATGTGCGTCACAATGCACTTTGAAAAAGGCTGAAATGAACATTTTGTAAGGAAATCGCAACTTACCACGAACTAGAATTTGGTGGTAATTTGCAATCCCTTAAGGGCCTTTTGGATTTTTTTTTTGCTTAATACATTGCATTTAAGGAATCGCAAAATTTGCAATTCCTTAAATGCAATCGCAAAATAAGGCATCAAAAATTTTGCAATTCCTTATTTTGCACCCAAATTCTTTCATACATACCATTTTGTGAAAATGAGTTTGCAAACGCCGAAATTCTGCGAATTTCAGCGTTTGCGAACCCATTTGGCCTTGCTACATATGGCCCAAGGAGATCATCAAGAAAACAATCCTTGTGCGCAGTTATAAGAAGCCAAACAGTCTGGTCCTGTGTGAATCTGTGTTTACACCCACTTACTGAATCAAACCAACCAGACTGAAATGTAACTAACATCTCCCATTGATGACTGAAGACGTGCAATAAATGATCATCTTTTTCACAATCCTTCTACTCTGCAGGTGGAAGTGACCAAGATTTGGGGCTACCTCAGTAGCATAAGTATTTCAGAATGCCACCCTGAGTCTTACCACTTGTTAGCGATGACATAGTAATTTACGCCCAAGTTAAAAGGCAACCCCTAATGATTCCTTATGCCGCCTTCCAGCGTCAACAACATAAGGGCCTCAGCCTGCATCAAAGAAGGGAGAACTTCTGAACTTGAGCCTAGACTTCTTTAGCTATGTGTTCTAAGAATCTGAGTTGATGAGTGCTCCTCAGAAGATACAAGATGAGAAATTGGTGCACACACGTCAGAACCTCTGGAAGCACTGCAACTTTCTCCGGATGATCACTTACTGCGAACACCCAGTCTGGATAATCGGCTCAAGCAGTAGTTGAAAATCTGAAGCAAAAACATTTGTAGCTTTGGATTAGAAGACAAGAGCAAGCTTTCTTTCATGCACTAGATATGCTTTGCAAACGGAAACTACCATGGGGTACTTTGATCCTAACAAGGCGACTTAACTGGAAATCCACACCAGACCCTGTGCTCGTGCGGCAGTCTTGCTTCATACATAAAATAGAACTTACTGTCTGCGGCTCACACCAGAAAGGCCACGATGCACCCAAGCAACAGTATTCATAAATAAAGAACAAATGACTATGCTCCAAGGCTGTCACCGTTTACATGATTACCTATCACTCTGGACACAGTAGCAATAGCAGCTGCACCTGTGTCTGTTTCCAGTATCCGCGCCCCATCCACTACTGTATATATAGAACTATGTTCTAAAGTTTAGGAGCACCAATTCAGTGTTCTCTAATGCCATGGTCCCAAAATCCTGCAGATGACTTCTGCAGACACCCTTGCCCTGCATTCAGCATGGCAACACGGACCACAAAGAAGCACCGTTAAGGGCTATTGGGGAGGCAACCATCCATAGAGGCACCACGCCGGAGGATTTAATAGCAGAAATGCCTAAAGGTGAGCGTCTGCAAGTGGTAATCTATGCAAGCTCCAACAGCAACAGGTGGAATAATCTCCTTGAGAATTAGCAACACTGAAACCCAGAGATCTGGCAAAATCTGATGGCTACCATGTATGGTCAGCAGAAGCCGGACATGTACGAAGAGGGCCTAATACTTTGATACACCAAGCCCTCATCTCGAGGCTCATTCAGTTGCTATATGTCGGACAAAGAGACTAGTTAAAGTTCCAGGAGTCCGTGTGGTTTCCATGTTTGCATGGACATATGAAATGTTCTGCACTCAGCCTTAAGCCATGCAGAGAAGCAGGCACCCTTGCCACCAGAGCATCTAATTATGATACACTAGGAAAAGCACGACATGGTTTCTGCAACTCCCCTGATGGGCACCAGCTACTGTTTGGCATGGATGAATTAATTCACTACACTGCAGTTGAGTTGCTGAACTCTACCTCCGCGGTCCCTCTGCTCTGCAAGTTGGAAATGACATTGTCCACGCCTGGAATTACCATATAACTAAAAACAGACACAACCCATATAGTAAGGTATTGAATTTCAGCTGTGTCTCCAATTCATCATCACAGAATTATAACCAGCTGGCTCCAGTACACTTGAAAGGTTGAGACGTTCTTGCCTACCCTGAAAAGGTGATGGCAATTGCAACCAAGCAAGAGTTTGTCTGAATTGCATCCTTACCATTTATTGTGGGAATAAGGATTCACTCCTCACTCCTCAACGAGGGGTACATGGGCGTTGGCCCTTATGACGCATCCAGGGGTTGACACAATTCCAGACTATCTTTGGGGATCACTGGCTACTAGACGCTCATTAAATTGATAAAACTTGAAGGCAGTGACGGCATGAGCTGCCAAATCTCTGAAAACTTGCAAGGGAGACTTTCTGATGGTCAAGGACATTCATCCCAGTGGAAAGTTCCAGATGCTGTTCAAAACTCATCACATGACCATCACTGCGGTGACGGAGACTGACGCAGGTGATTTCAACAGCACCTTAATACTTTGGATTTCAGATGTTTCTTGGTGAGACATTTTGACCAATGCTCAATTTGTAGAAAATAGGTGCAAGGGCCCTTGCCAGGAGTCTACTGCGACCTTCACCGCCCCACTGCCAATAACCGTACTAACACAACTACTAACGATTACACTCCTACAAGTGTGACAGTTCAGATTTTTCCACGCCCCTAACGCTATAAGAATGGCTTGGGTTGCATGTATTTGTCATTGTTAATAAATTCTGAATTAATTAACAACTGTTGTTGTGCTCATCTCTAAAGTAGACAAACAGTGCCACCATGTGGCAGACTGTCAGGAGAGCCGGGGTTGACGATTAAGTGCCTTTGCCGAGCACCGAAAACCACCAGCACTAATTAATCACTGGTTTGGACACAACTTGTTTTTGCCTTGTCAAAATCTATTCTACTTGGTTGAAACTGAGGCAATTGGTCATTAACTGCGGCCAGAAATGTATGACAAATTCCCAGATTGAAATAATGATTTTGAACCCCCACAAAGCACTCTGATAGACAAAGTACCTATAGCATCAGTGGTGAACCTCTACTGTGCTAAAAGTGTTGTTTAGTGCAATAGAGATTTCAGTCCAGTAAGTCAGCACCGTCGCATGTGGTATCATTTCAGAAATATCAAAATTCAGTTGATGCGTATATAGTCCAGTTGTGCAAATCGGGGGCAGATAGAATAGTTAGTATCAGTGTGACTATTTTCAGCCCTAAGCAAGGGACCATCACTCACAGTATGAATTAAAGTCTGTTCTCTGAAAGACTAAAGCCTCAGACTTCTTATATTACAGACAAGATATTACAAAATGTGTATTAAAACCCACACACATTTGGAGGTTCCCCTGGACATATCTCGCCCTTTTAAAACATTTATGCGCTGGAGTTTAATCTTTTTGAAAATACCGATTGCCACATTGCTGTAATACCGCATCTGGAAATTACCGTGCCTCTTCATATCAGAAATTCTGTGTGCTGTATTATTACATTGTTTTATCCGGTGAGAAAGAAGATTTCACAACCAATATTTCTGTACTTGAAATAACGTAAAGGAAACACAAAAGTGGGGATGCTCCTACTACAAGGTTTGGTGTTCCACCCGCACACATTTCCTAGATATGCGGATAGTGGTTGCTAAAAACAATTACCATCTGTGAGGCAATGGGTTCTGCTCATCTAATCCATAAGATTTTTTTATTTTGATCACCTGGTTTTCGACCTTTACTGTAGAGGAACATCATAACCTGAGACCCAGCCACTGTAAACTCATGAAACATGGACTGTATGTCCTTTTAAGATAAGCCGCTTTGATACAGCAAGGGTAAGGGGCACTTGGCTGGTTGCACAAGAACAAGTGTAAGGTCTGCAGGTGGGAGACTCCTGTTGCGCACAGCCCGGCAATTGCGCACATGTAGCCTGATGCAGACGGGACTCAATCAGTTGCACTGTACCAGGGATAGGCCTGCCAAAGCCCACTAAACAAAGAAGGAAGCCCAGACCTCTAGAGACAAATCAGGAGTGGGCTCACTTTGAAGATTTGGTAAGAAAGGCCCTGGCAGTGAAGTCAGCGAGGGGCATAGCTGAGGGCCTCAAAGCAGATGTGGCAAGTGGCTCTTGGGTCACGCTATTTTTAAACGACCCAGCAGGCTGTGCAGGAAGGTTGGGACAGGGTTGGAGAGGTGATGTAGCACCCCAGAATAGGCCAGAGGTGCCTCACTTCTGGAACCCCACTTGAACAGTCTTTCTCTCTCTTGGTTGTGATTTTCTGCCAGACACTGGGACTGTTGGCGGCAGCCATGGGCAACTGAAAGGAAGAGCTCTCTGACATCCATGTAGACTCAGGACCCTGACAACAGTTGCCCCCAGGACCAATGGGGCTTTCCTTAGGACCAGAGACGCTGGTCCCCTTACATCCCCTGATGGAGCGTGATGATCTTAGTATGCTTTGTCTTGAACAATTCCTGCTCATTGGTTGGTGTGATACCAATTTATACTCAAGAAACATGACTAACAGTGTGAATCGTGAAACATGTGAGAGTTAAAACTGCATCGTAAAAGCATGCAGAAAGGTTGCAAACTGGATTGAGATAAAAATAATCCATGAAAGAGAGAGAAAACTAATAATGTTAATGAAATTATGATTAACAACGTGCTATAAAAACCTATAAGCGCTATAATGTGTGAAGATTCTGAAAATACTTGAGTAAAATGATTCCTTGTCATGTTTTCACTTTCATGTAAATCCAGGAGAAATGTGCTTGCTCATTTATTACTGAATCTGCAATAAGTTGATGCTTAAGAGTGAATAGAATGAAAGAATGGTGTTCATATATTAATTTCTATTCATCTTTATTTTCCTAACATGTTTGAAAGTTAGCCCGTTTTCAATAGAAATTGGTGTTTTAGTAGGTTTCCATGTAGGCCTCAAAATGCATTTTGTCCTTCATGATTATTTCCTTTGAAAAGACTATAAATGCTGACACCACAGATTCCCGACCCCAACCACCTACAATGCATCCTTCTCAACACCCGATCAGTCCACAGGCACGCCATTGACCTTTGGAACCTACTAGACACCATCTCTCCTGACGTCGCCTTCCTAACGGAAACATGGTTGAACGCCTCCTCCGCCCCTGACATCGCCATCGCTATCCCTGATGAATATAAGATCACACGCAAGGACCGCACCGACCATACAGGAGGAGGAATCGCTATCGTCCATAAGAAATCAATCCGCATCTCAACCAGCTCTGACGCAAACCTCGCCAACTCCGAACACCTTCACTTCCAGATCCACATCGACCCCAATACAACTCTCAGAGGCACCCTCCTCTACAGACCACCAGGACCCCGCGCAAAATTCAGTGAAGACATCACGGACTTCATCACCCCACACGCGCTCCCCTCCAAAGACTACATCCTTCTGGGAGACCTCAACTTCCACCTTGAAAAGATCAACGACCGCAACACCGCCACCCTCTTAGACAACCTCGCCAACCTCGGACTTAAACAACTGGTCACTTCCCCCACCCACATCGCAGGTCACACACTCGACCCCATCTTCACCTCCAGCAACCATGTCTCCTTCAGCCACACTACGGATCTCCTCTGGACTGACCACAGCTGCGTTCACTTCACCTACAACAAGCCGAAACCCATCATCCACCTCCAACCAACTCTACAAAGAAACTGGAACAAAATCACCACGGATCAGATCTCCACATCGCTCCTTCGAACCTCCCCAGCCCTCTCTTCTAACGCCAACGAAGCCGCCTCCAACCTCACCCTTTGGCTATCCAACACCGCCGACACCTTAGCACCACTGAAAAAACGTCAACACAAACTTGGCAACAAGAAGGCCTCATGGTTCAACGATGATCTCAAGAAGTCCAAGAAACTGTGCCGCTCCCTTGAAAAGGCCTGGAAAAAAGACCCATCCACCAGCAACAAGGACGCCTTCAAAAGCGCCACCCGTACACACCACCAACTGATCCGAAAAGCCAAGAAAACAGCATTCAAGGATCGACTTGACAACAACGCCCACAACAGCAAGGAACTTTTCAACATCGTCAAGGAATTTTCCAACCCCTCGGCCAACTCCAACGACATCACCCCCTCTCAAACCCTCTGCGACTCCCTAGCCTCTTTTTTCCACAACAAGATTGCTGACATCCACAACAGCTTTGACAACCAACCCGGAAGCCAACCCACCCTACCATCTGCTGACCATCTTCCCCCCGTAAACACCCTCAACGACTGGAACCCTCTCTCCACTGAGGACACCATCCGCCTGATGAATTCCATCCACTCTGGATCCCCCACAGACCCATGCCCTCACCACATCTTCAACAAAGCAGACTCCATCATAGCTCCGCACCTCCGAGACGTCATCAACTGCTCCTTCAACTCCGCTACCTTCCCAGAAGACTGGAAACACGCTGAACTCACCGCCCTTCTGAAAAAACCAACAGCAGACCCCACCGAACTCAAAAACTACCGCCCCATCTCACTTCTTCCATTCCCGGCCAAAGTCATCGAGAAAGCCGTCAACAACCAGCTCGCCGCCTTCCTCGAAGCCAACAAATCACTCGACCCCTCACAATCTGGCTTCCGAGCCAAACACAGCACTGAGACCGCCCTCATCGCAGCAACAGACGACATTCGAACTCTACTGGACAATGGAGACACTGTCGCCCTCATCCTCCTCGACCTCTCTGCAGCCTTCGACACAGTCTGCCACAGCACCCTTTTACAACGCCTCAGAAACATCGGAATCCAAGGAAAAGCACTGGAATGGATCACCTCGTTCCTCACCGGAAGAACCCAGAGAGTCCGCCTCCCACCATACAAGTCCGAGGCCTCTAAAATCATCTGTGGCGTACCACAAGGATCCTCACTCAGTCCCACCCTCTTCAACGTATACATGAGCCCCCTTGCGGCCATCGCCCGCCAACACAACCTCAACATCATCTCTTACGCGGACGACACTCAACTGATCCTTTCTCTCACCAAGGACCCCAGCACCGCCAAAACTAACCTACACGAAGGAATGAAAGAAGTCGCCGAATGGATGAAACAAAGCCGTCTGAAACTGAACTCAGACAAAACAGAAGTCCTCATCTTAGGCACATCCCCCTCTGCATGGGACGACTCCTGGTGGCCGGAAGCCCTTGGAAAAGCACCCATCCCGACAGACCACGCACGGAACCTTGGCGTCATCCTGGATTCTTCACTCTCAATGAACAGACAAGTCAGCGCCGTATCCTCTTCCTGCTTTAACATTCTTCGCATGCTCAGAAAAACATTTCGCTGGATCCCCTCCGAAACAAGGAAAACAGTCACCCACGCTCTAGTCACGAGCCGACTGGACTACGGAAACACCCTCTACGCAGGTACCACCGCTAAACTCCAGAAGAAACTACAACGTATCCAAAATGCCTCAGCCAGGCTCATATTAGACATCCCACGCAACGAACATATCTCTGGTCACCTTAAAGACCTCCACTGGCTATCCGTCAATAAGAGGATCACTTTCCGACTGCTTACCAACGCACACAAATCACTCTACGACATCGGACCAGATTGCCTCAACTCTCGACTGTCCTTCTACACCCCCTCCCGCCAACTTCGCTCTTCCAGCCAAGCCTTCGCCAATGTACCTCGCATCAACAAGACCACCATGGGAGGCAGATCCTTTTCATACCTGGCTGCCAAAACATGGAACTTACTCCCCGCCTACCTTCGCCTCACCCAGAATCACCTAGCGTTCCGAAAGCAGCTTAAAACGTGGATATTTGACAAATAATCCTCCTCCCCTTCCTAAGCGCCTTGAAACCCTCTGGGTATGTAGTGCGCTATACAAATTTTATGACTTGACTGACTTGACTGCACTGTTAGCTACAAGTAGTATTGCTGAAGTTTCTTTTCTACAGTTTGAATAGTAGACATCCTCTCTGCTAGTACAAAACTGTGTCAACCTTGTAGCAAGTTCAGAAAAGAGCGAATGGAGCTGACATGATAAGTTAAAAATGTACTTCCCATTACGAGGAGAAATGATATATGAACATTTAGTAAAAGATTGAACACTGCACAATGGTTTTAGGCATAAGTTCCAGACAATTTTGGCAAGTGAATGATCACACCATGATCAGACCATGGATTTTGACTAAGGGTGGGCGGCCAGCTACGCTCTGTGCACGGAGTGTGCGTAGTGCCGTCTACTCCGCATTTTGCGTAGCGGGCGTCGCCAGGCGGCACTACGCACGCTCCGCAGACAGAGCGTAGCTGGCCACCACCCGCCTCCCTCCCGCCCTCCCTAAATACTTTAAATTAAAAGTGTAAAATAATTAAAAGGCATTTACCTTGCCCGCCGCTGCCCGCCGCGTCCCCAGGGCTCGCTATCTTCATTCTGCCGTCTTGTGTACTAATGCGCATGCGCGGGCGACCGCGCATGCGCATTTCTCACGAAAAAATGCGCATGCGCGGCCGCCCGCGCATGCGCATTAGTAAACAAGACAGCAGCAATGAAGATAGCGAGCCACGGGGACGCGGCGGGCAGCGGCGGGCAAGGTAAGTGCCTTTTAATTATTTTACACTTTTAATTTAAAGTATTTAGGGAGGGCGGGAGGGAGGCCTGCGGTGCGTAGTGGGGCTACGCGGAGTGCGGAGGTGGGCGTAGTTTCTCGCCCACTTCACGTAGCTCCGCGAAGCCCCACTACGCCCACTACGCCCAGGGTTAATTTTGACCAACAGAAATCATGCAAACTGCATAAAAGTTACTTTGTGTTTCTGTTTTCTTTAGTGATATGTTGATCACATTGTACACCTCTTGACACTTTTCTTTCTGGACACAAATCTCTTTTCTATATGAGAAAGTCACCGATGATGATAAAAATGTGGGCAAGCTGGTGAGAACCTGCCAGTAGCTCCTCTGGTGGTGCGCACTTGAGGTGCTTTCTCATTTTTTCACACATTTTCTTTGTGGTACACATACACCTAAATTGTAGAGGGTATGTTGTTTTACGAGTGATCTGACCTACATCCTTCACCCTCCCCCTTTTTAATTAAAAGAGATGGGCACGGAGGACTGGATCAGGCTTTACAACTGAGAAGCAGCCGTTCGGTTGAGGTAGAAACCCCCTACACCAGTCTTACTTAGAATACATGGATGTTGCCCGAAAATGCCATATCTTTTGAGTTTATATGGGCCAAACTCTGTGGTATTGTGAATTGTGTTAGCTGAGTATGAATACATGGTGTGGTGGGTAAACCATAGCCTAAGCCCACAATTTTACACGGCTTCAACTGTATCACCCCTGAGGGCTGGTTTGGGACAAGACTGGGCTTCTGTGCCAAGGAGGAGAACAGCCCCACAGGAAACCAAGGAAAAGGCTAGCGAGGGAGCCAGTGGAACGACCCCCTACATGGTTTGGTGTGCCTTACCTTCCAGGCCAGGAGGCATAAGGAAAGTGCTGCAGGTGGCTAGGGCTTGCTCCCAGGAGCAAAATGACCCCAAGAACTTGAAAACCAGCCCAACTGGAACCGGAATAGGAGAAGGATTTGACTTTTGACTGCCCAGTGCGACCTCGGAGCACTTGGAGCTCCACTGCTGGGCGATCCTCTACCCCAACCTGAGCCAGGAAGGAAAGTACTAATTGTTGGAAAGAGGAGTCCATAGGGCCCCTTTCCTAGATCTGGGTGATTTGGGAATTCTAACCCCCCGGTCAAGATTTCCTCAATGGGGACCTGGGATCCCTAACTCCTTGCGTCCCACCTACACAAAGATAGGGAGAGTATCATTGCCCCGGCCCTGAGGGGTTACTCAGGGACCCTACTCTGGGGCCCGACTAGTACAGGAGGAAGGATCTGTGCTGCTGCACTCACCATACCTGCAGCAGGCCTGTCCCTTCTCCCTGTGTCCAGGGATGCAGGCAACCACCACACCTACGCCCTGCCCACAGGAGAAGGCAGGGAAGAAAAGACTCCTGCCTACCATCTCCCAGGGCCAGACGTGGGAGTGTGGACCGCAGGGGGAGCCGACTAGTGCAGTCCAGAGTGGACTCCCAGGATTGCCCCGATTAAGCGCTGCCTTTGTGGTGCTGGGTGGCACTGGGCACCCTCCACACCCCTGCTAAAGAAAAAAAAGTAAGGACAGGACGTACAGTCTTGAGAAATCAAAAGGCAGTGTCTCTCCCCTGCACAGCAGGAGAGAATTGTATTAAAAATGCATTGATGCAGAGATGCGCCCCATTATGCCCTGCAGGGCATTCCAGTTTGCACCTTTTTGTCCCCTTGTGCTGGCTCCAGCATGGCTGGGCCACCACCAAAAAGTAGCAGAGATTGGGATTAAACTGCAAGTGCAGTGTAGCCTTCCCGAAAGGATTCAAACAAAGCACTGACTCTAAAGTTAGTGGGACTTTCTTTACATTTCATCAGCTCAACAGTTGGGGGGAGTGCAATGTCCTCTAGGAGCTATATTTAGGGTCACAGTTATAGTGGCCTACAGGTACCTAACTAAGTGTTATTAATTCTATGAATAAAGTCAGAGCCCCAGGAATTTTGCAGCAGATGTGGGCCAAATTATGCAGCAGCGCTTAGTAAATTATACAGCAAGAAAAAGCAAATTATGCGGCTTAATGCAGCACATTTCATAACAGTATGACTTATTTATTTCGTCTTTTTTTTACTTGGTAACACTCTCTCAGCATTGCCAGCACCTCATTACTACCAGTTTAACACCCAAATATAGTAATAAGCAAAAATATTTTTTTTTAGCAGTCCAGTTTGCAAAAGGCCTTCTAACACGTGCCTCTCAATTTTTTTGTAACTTTTGAAGCATTTCAGCTAGTAACAAATTTAGGGGCCTATTACGATTGCGGTCTTTCCGCATCCTCTGGGCCGGCGGAAGCCACCGCCGGACCGGAGGAGGCGGAAAAACCGCAGCCGACTCACCAAAGACCCACCGCCACATTAGGATGGCTGGTGGGTCCTGGTTTCCGTCCGCAGCTTTTCCGCCGCAGTTGGCTTACAACCGCTGCAGAAAAGCTCTAATATGGTGGCAGTGTCTCTCAGACACTGCCAGCCATATTAGGATGGGCTTTTAAAAGTGCTTTTTCGCAGCGGGTTTTCCGCCGTGGAAAAGCATGTGGAACTTCACTGCGGGGATCCGTTGCGGGCCCCCTGGGTGAAGGCGGGGTGGGGGGTGCACATGGGGGGTACCTATGGTACCCAAATGCATTTGTATGTAGAAAGCGGCAGGCACCGCACGGTGCCTGCCGCTTTCTGCATACAAATGCAATGTATGCATTTTTACCATTGCGGCGGGTGCAGCTTGAAGCCGCAACTGCCTCAATGGAAAATATAGAGGATGCAACCGCCAGGGTGACGGTCACATCCTAATTGGACAGGAGGGAACTCCGCAGGCCATGCCGAGGTTACCTCCTCCTCTATGGTTGCGGACGGACTCAAGTCCATCCTCGATTATAATGGGCCCCTTAGTTTTTTGTTGAAATCTGCAGATCATGCAGCAGATGATGGATTATGTGGCAAATGCTGCAAATCTAATGTGATGCTAAAATCAACGCAGCCGCACAATCGCATAATTCCAGTGGCCCTGATTATAGTGTTGAGTGATCATATTGTGGTGCCCTCAAGGGGCTATTTTTTATAATTGATTTTTCAATCATGCAATTTTATAAAAAAGACACACAAACCCATGAAAAATTCCTAGTTTTTTTGTAAATGCTTAATTGAAATAATGTTGTTGAGAGTAACTATTGATCAAAGTACATATGCTTTATTATCATTAATATGTGCATTCACACATGGTTACTTTTGATAGCTGCATTTCAATCAATCAATCAGGATTCATATAGCACTGCTAATCACCCAATAAGGTATCCAGGTGCTTGCCAGTCACTGGAAGGCTTGTTTGAGCAGCTAGGCATTAGGGCCTTCCGGAATTCTGGAAGAGAGGTGATAGTCATGATCTGCGTGGGGAGGATATTCCAGGTCTTTGCTGTAGCGTAGGAGAAGAAGCATCCTCCACTTCTGCTTTGGTGGATGAAGGAAATGTGGGCAGGCAGAGCATAAGTGTTTTTGATGCTTGGTGAAAGTTCAGGTGGTAATTAGTATAGGAAGGGTCTTGGTTGCGTAAAGCCTTGTGTGCGTGGGTCAGCAGCTTGAATTGGCATCTCTTCTGTATGTAGAGCCAGTAAAGTTGGCTTAGATGTGGCATGACGTGGGTTGGTTAGGGGAGGTCGAGGATGAGTCTGACTGTGGTGGTCTGTATGGTTTGAAGTATCTGTAGGAGGTGTACTATGATTCCTACGTAGAGGGCACTGCCAGCTGGTGATGAGGGCCTGTGTCACTGTGTGTCTTGTGTACATGGGTAGCCACTGGAAGATCTTGCATAGCATGTGTAAGGTGAAGAAGCAGGCAGAGGAGACAGTGTTGATCTGTGATTTCATGGTGAGCTTGTTATTGACTATGATTCAGAGGTTTCTGGGGTGTTTGGCGGCTATGGGTAAGGGGTCTAGCTTTGATGACCAACAGTAGTCGTTCCAGTGGTCGCAGCTGTTGCCGAAGAACAGCATTCCCATCTTGTCTGTGTTCAGCTTTAGACAGTGGTTCTTCATCCATTTGGCTAAAGTCAACATGCATCTCTGGACGTTGGTCTAGGTGATGGTAGGGTCGTCGGTGAGGGAGAGGAAGAGTTTGGTGTCATCAGTGTAGATTAATATGTTAAGTCCATGAGATCTGCCATTTTGGCCCGTGGGGACATGTATGCGTCGAAGAGCGTAGGGCTGCAGGATGATCCTTGGGGGACAACACAGACGATTTCCTTGGGTTTGGATGTAAAAGGTGGTAGGTGGACCCTCTGTGTTCTACCTGTTTGGTGATCCATCTGAGTGCGTCTCCTTGGATGCCGATATGTAGGAGTCTTTCAACCAATGTGTGGTGATGATTTTTACATGTGGTTTATTGAACTTGATCACTTTAGGGCAGAGGTCTTCAAACTGGGGGCGCGCCCCCCTGGGAGGGGGCGTGGCTGAGGTCCCAGGGGGGCGCAAATGGCTCTGCAAGAACCTGTATATGAAGATGGTTTGGAAGTGCGGAGATGTTTATTTGTCCCATTTCCAGGCAGTCTTCATTTACTTCCAGCCCTTGAAGTGAGCGAGAACTCTGATCAGAGTGCCGGGGGGATGGAGGGAAAGGGACAGTGAGTGTGCTGGCAGCCAAACAGGCTGCTGAACACACACAATCATTTGCAATACAATAGGTCCAGCATTTGTGAGTGTTAGAACTGTTGTCATTGTAAATGATGTTTCTTGACAAATTGTTGGAAAAAAAATATGTTGTTTTTACTTTGCCCATTTCAATTCCTGACCTATGTGAGGATGGCTCAAGAACATATTTAACTGATATGCTGCTAACAGCAAGAGCACCAACATTATTGATTCAAAACCCATTGTTTATCATTAACAATTGGTTGTACTTACTGAGATGCATAAACATACATATGCCTTTATTACGGAGATTTCAGTAGTCTCAATTCTGTTGGAACCTGCTTTTTCTGCTTGAATCATGATTATAAGATATGCGGTAATTGTAGAACCACACAGTATTGGTAAATGTAATTGTGTTTTTCCTATGAAGTTTACATGTACACCACACTCTCACAGACTTGCAGGGCCCTGGGTGGATAGAAAGGTACTGCCCTCTTTACCCAGGGAGATTTTGGTGTGACTATTGCTTCACAGCACTGAAATGGCAAAGGAGCAGTTACTCTAGGGAAGTACTGAGCCTACCAACCCACCCTGGACCAGGGACAACAGGCATCAGCAGCAGTTTGTGCCCTAGGAAAGAGATGCAGATAGAGAAAGAGGTATTTACCATAGTGATCAAGCTCATTAAAGTGCACCATGGACAAGTTTAGAGGTAACAGGGCACAGAACAACGGAAAGTAAGAGAAAAATGAAAGGAACGCAGGCTTGGTCCAAAAGCAAGCAGGCTGGTTCGGTGCAAAGAAACATTGGTGTCAAGAGAAAGGGCAAAAGGGCCTGTTACTAACGGACGTTGTCAAGTTGAAATTGTTAAAGGGGTGTGGGAATTGTTTAGCAGCAGAAGGGATAGTTAATATTTGTTGGAGTGCTGTGAGGACATAATAGTCTGTGCAGCAATAAGTAGATGGTTGTTTTTTTGTACACCGAGCTCAAATTGCCTTATGACAACAGCAACAAGGTGTCCGTGGTGATCCTGTCCCAAAGTAGGTTTGAGTGACTAAATGGCTGCTAAATCCACATTCAACATATTTAAAAAACATGACAGAGGACAACCAAAGAAGTAAATTGTACAGTAAAATATCCAGCAACATACATAGAACTAGGTTCCCTTAAAAACATAAGTGTACAACAAGAACGCATTTGTCTTCCTGTAGAGCACAATAAAGTAGAATTATCAAACATACTATATGCCAGAGGTCTTCAAACTTTTGGATGCCGAGACCCCCCTGTCAACATTTTCAAGCATAAGGACCCCTTCCCGACAAACATTTCTAAACCTCTAGGTTATGAGGAAGGTGAGGACCAAATTATGCGACAGGCTTCACTAAATTGTGTGAGTAGAACATTTAAATAATGTTCTGTTATGCGTATTTTTGGGTAGCATTGCTTTATTATTTAGAATATTTTTAAACACTGTAATACTGAGGAAAGATTTCACCCCATCAGTACCAGTTTATAACCAAAATACAGCAATTAACATAAGATGTCTAGTCAATCTGCAGGAATACGCAATGCCACATTAGAAGCTCACCTGGCCATGGCCGGGAGCAGCAAGGGTGCATTCAAACCGTGGTGGTCTTGTGCAGAGTTAAACAGTTTACCCATGCCCCTTTCCTCTCACCCCCTTCCTTCCATCCCTCTCTTCTCTCTTCCAACCCCGGATCCCGCTCTCACATTGCAGGCAGATGGTTATTAGCCCTAGGACACCTTTTGGTAACAGTAGCACACTACAAATGTAATTAATAGGCAGAAGCAGGGGATCCACTAGACCCGAACTTCGGGGGTGGGGGGTTAACACTCCCAGCCAGGGCTTGTCCAAGCACTGGTTGCACACGGTGCAACATTCTTTCCACCTTCTCCATGAATTCCCTCACTACCACTCACCAACAATCTCTCTAAAGCACCTGTCTGACAAACATTTCATGTTTTTTATAGCGGTACTCATAGTTTACTCACTCTCAGTTCTGTGATGTGCATGGTACATCTTCTTTGTACCCGTCACTTTAACCTTCTGCACTGTGTGGGAGACAAGAGTGCCCATGTGACTGCACGGTGAGCAATGCAACAGTGTGAGAGGTGACCATATGAATTTGGGTTCTGCTGTAAGTGCAGAGTGGGATGAATTAGTGGTTGGTTAGTGATGGCCGTGTTTGAGTGAGCTACAGATTGAGCAGTGAGGGGGGGCAGGTGAGTGGAGTGTGACATGAGTGCAGGGTGAGAAGTGTGCTTGTGTGACTGCAGGGTGAGGTACAGAGTGAACAATGCAAGTGAATTTTTAGTGCAGATTGATCACTGTGAGAGCAGGGTGAGCGGGTAAATTTTGTGAGTGCATGGTGATCAGTGTGAGTGCATGGTGATCAGTGTGAGTGCATGATGATCAGTGTGAGTGCATTGTGATCACTGTGAGTACATTATGAACACTGTGAGTGCAGGGTGAGCGGGTGAATGGTGTGAGTGCATGGTGATCAGTGTGAGTGCATGGTGATCAGTGTTAGTGCAGGGTGAGCGGGTGAATAGTGTGAGTGCATTGTGATCAGTATGAGTGCATTGTGATCGCTGGGAGTGCAGGATGAACGTGAAAGTGAAGGCGAGAATGGGAAGTGAGTAGTCTGAAGCGTAGGGTTTCAGATATAAGTTAAACTATTGCTATAATGGCATTAATCAGGGTTCGAGGGTGGAGGAAATAAATACTGGGCTGATCCTGCAACAAACTTCCAGTCTAATGATTAGGGTTACCAGCTCATTATTTTGATGGCCCAGAAATAAGCAGTCTCCTAAAGCTGTATTTTTTGCACTTATCAATGAATTCTTAGAACAGTAAATATAAATAGAAAGCTCTTTTAATTGTGTTCTAGGGATGCCTCATTGATCCATGACTAATAATTAAAGAGAATAAAGACAGAAAAGTTAAATCACTAATTAATACATACTTTTTTATTTATAACTCAATTTAGTGTCAAGAGCAGGTCTCTGCATGATCTTTAACAACACATAGCAGGCATGTTTTTTTTGGCAACCCAACTTTATATTTCTTTTCATTAAATGCATTCTCACACTACAGCAGTAAGTGTAAAAATACAAATGTAAGGAATAGGCAGAGTGGGGCCCAGGGGATACTGGAACCATTAAAAAAACTAAGCTTTGGTAATCAGTTAACAAAGGCATGTAAATATGCTAATGGTCTTTAAAGACCTGTGAAAAACTCGGGCCGGAGATAAGACTCCAGACACTGCCCAGCCGAGGCCCCCGGAGCGAGCTGCGCTGCAGCAGCCCAGGCTGAGACACAGGATGGGGGAGGAGGGGGGCTGAAGCCCTGGAGGCCAGGGCAGAAGTGACACTGTGAAGGCGCGACCCCTTTGCATTGCTCCACGGCCCCCCTGGGGGTCGCGCCCCACAGTTTGAAGACCCCTGCTATATGCTGTCTTTCAGAATAGAATGTCTGTAAGTACTTTTTTACAGCACTGAAGAATTGGATATGCATTGCTATGCAGCACATGAGTGGTTACGTAGCAAATGCAGTACTACAAGTGGCATTTGCCCACTTTCTTTCTTTAAAAAGGGCCATTCATTAGTGCAGTAGGTACTGCTGCCAGGTGTGTAAGTGGTCACTGCTGGTTATCATTAATTAATCAGGTGGATTAAGCCTGTGGGCCAGGGGCTTGAGGGGTCCACTGCATCACAGTTATGACTGTCTACCTTTAAACAAGCATTTGCAAAGCAATAGGTCTCACATTTGTGAGAGTTTCAGCTATTGGCATACCCTGCCAACTTAGGGCGAACAAATCGATACAAAAGGGGATGATGGATCGCTTTGTTCGCCCTAAGTTGGCAGGGTATGTTCAGACAGGAGTCCCTTGCTCACTTGGCACTGGATTCAAGATAGCCTGGCTGATGAGCAAATCAAACACTCACCCCCAGTCAACTGATCTGGGTTTAATCCATCACCATTCTTTAGCTCACTCAGCCACCCCAGTTCAGACATGGCCATATGCAAATCAGTCTGACCCTGGGCCTCATGGGAACAGTCCAGCCCAAACTGCCAAGCTATGTCTTCCCTGGACCTGAAACAAGCATCCTGGGACCGGTTTCGGATACATAATCCTCATCAGCCAGGCTATCTTGAATCCAGTGGCCAAGTGAGCAACGGACTCACGGCTGAGCATACTCTGCCAATTTAGGGCGAACAAAGCCAAACAAAAGGGGATGATGGACGGAGCGTTTGAGCAAATCAAACACTCACCCCCAGTAAACTGATCTGGGTTTAATCCATCACCATTCTTTAGCTCACTCAGCCACCCCAGTTCAGACATGGCCATATGCAAATCAGTCTGACCCTGTGCCTCACGGGAACAATCCACCCCGAACTGCCAAGCTATGTCTTCCCTAGATCGGAAAGAAGCATCCTTGGACCGGTTTCGGATTCATAATCCTCATCAGCCAGGCTATCTTGAGTCCAGTGGCCAAGTGAGCAAGGGACTCACGTCTGAGCATACCCTGCCAATTTAGGGCGAACAAAGCGAAACAAAAGGGGATGATGGACGGAGCGTTTGAGCAAATCAAACACCTACCCCCAGTCAACTGATCTGGGTTTAATCCATCACCATTCTTTAGCTCACTCAGCCACCCCAGTTCAGACATGGCCATATGCAAATCAGTCTGACCCTGTGCCTCATGGGAACAGTCCAGCCCAAACTGCTGAGCTATGTCTTCCCTGGACTGGAAACAAGCATCCTGGGACCGGTTTCGGATTAATAATCCTCATCAGCCAGGCTATCTTTTTTTTTTTATTTTTTTTTTTTTTGAAAACCTTTATTGTGCAATAAATCAGTACAAATACGGGCCTACAACCAACCGGCCGGCCACAAAAACAATTAAGCACTAATGCAGCGTTACGGCGACATAGTACTACACCTCGTTTTAAGCAAACAATAAAAGTACACTTCAGTTACTGCAATACCACGTCCCAGAACCAGTGAAGGTTAATTTTTAAAAGTTTTCTTAATGCAAATATTGAGACAAGTCTTACTGTCCAGATGCTGTAAAAGAGAAATAAAGAAGGATCCATGCGGGAGGAGCATAACCATAATTGCAAGCACATTCACAGGAGTTCTACATCAACCAGCAAGTACCCCCCGGGTAGTAAGGCAGCCATCCTCAGAGTCAAGTAGAAGACCCCTTCGCGCGCACCACTCAGTTCCCGCCGCCACCTAACCCCCAGTAAACTAGACATGGACCCAGACCAAAAGTGAAAAATAAAAATAGGAATAAGAAAAGGCACCATAGAAATAATGACTAAGTTCTAACTACTAACCCCCCACCCTACACGCATGCGGAGGCTACGGCCTGCCCCCCCCCCAGCAGTGTGTCTGTCGCTCCATAAACCCGAAATTTAGAAAGAAAGAAAAAGGAAGAAGAAGAAAGAAAAACGCACCATATGTTATAGAGAGGGAGAGAAGGACGCCCTAATCTTCCACTCTCAAAGATAAGAAAAAAGGGAGAGGAGGAGAATTGATGTCAGGCTACCCGGTCTCCGCCAGTCCCCAATGCATCTTCCACCCCAGATTCAGGATAAACATCAAACATTAAAGCAGTACAGGAGCGAAGCATTACTCAACAGCGGTCACTGATCTAAACAAGACACATTCCCAATCCCCAGTCTACCCGCCCAGCCGCCAACCACAGAAAAACAGCCTAGCCCTGGCCCGAACGCGGACACTCCCCCAGACGCGCTCCCCAGCAGAGGTCCGCCCACCACATAACAAAGGAGCAGGATGGTGAGGGGGAGGACGACAACTTGAAGAAAACCCAAAATGGCCACGATGAGTCAGCAGGGGTCCCGTCCCGAGCAGCAGAATGTTCCACACAAGCACCAAGAACCCACGATGCAATAAACAATATAGGCAAATGATACAGCGCAGGAGAAGAAGGCAGCTGTAGCGCTTCAAACAGTTCTCGAGGCAAATGCACTGTAGGATACGGCCACATTGTTGCACACAGCGCTGGGAGGGGAAACAAAGTATCTCGAGTAGGAACATCAGGCTGGTAATCCTGGGCGTCGGGAAGGGGGACAGCGAGCTCAGCTGTGCTGCAGGCAGGAGAAAGCTCCGGCGCCCCACACGGTGCAGGTTGTGGCAGGCGGCAACTGTACAGGACCGGATCAGGAGTGCCCCACCGCAACGTAGATGGAATATGGTCCAGCCTGTCCCCCAATTCCCGGCGGCAGTGGCAGACCTCTGAACGGAGGTCACGCAAGGCTAGCAGGACGGCTGCAAGGGAGATATCAGTCTGCGGTCCCCGGGTCTCGTGTCCCCGGGGGATCACTCGAGTCTCGGGCTCTCCTGTAGGCAGGGCAGTCCCGGCCTCTAGCATGGGCAGGCGCATCTCCACGCTCGACATGGCGGCGCACACAGCCACTGTGACCGGACAGACGACGACCACCAGATGAAGGAGAGCACCGCTGCAATACTCAGTAGCTGTATGCGGAGTACCATGCACTGTGCCCGAGAGTCATTCCACACTGGGTAGGCGCCCCACAGTGATATAAAATGATAAGGCAAGGAGGCAATACGGGATGCAGGACCCAAAATGGCCGGACAGACTTCTCCTCGTACCTGCTGCCTTGAACAAAGTCACCGCTGCGATAGGGAGCAACGGCCCCACAAGCACTGCACAGTCACCACGCCGTCTTGCGTCCTCTCATACAGCCGGGCACGGGTAGCGCCGAGCAAGGGTCACGCTGGTTTCACAACAGCCAGTGCCGGCAGAACGCTCCGGCCGGCAGCCGCTCCTCGTAGCACGGCAGGAGGAGCTCCCGCAGGCGGGGATCAGGGCCGGGAGCAGGAGACAATTATCTTCGGCCGATGGGCGGGTAGGGGGTCCGGAGAAGCACCGCCGGGATCAGCGCCGTTTCGCCTACAATCCACCGGCGAGTGCGCCAGGATCAGAGTCAGGATAGCTGCACGGCAGACAAGGACTGGCGGAGCCGGGAGCCTACAGGTCCGCTCCGGTCGCCATCTTGGCTCCTCCCCCAGCCAGGCTATCTTGAATCCAGTGGCAAAGTGAGCAAGGGACTCACGTCTGAGAATACCCTGCCAACTTAGGGCGAACAAAGCGAAACAAAAGTGGATGATGGACGGAGCGTTTGAGCAAATCAAACACTAACCCCCAGTCAACTGATCTGGGTTTAGTCCATCACCATACTTTAGCTCACTCAGCCACCCCAGTTCAGACCCATATGCAAATCAGTCTGACCCTGTGCCTCATGGGAACAGTCCAGCCCGAACTGCCAAGCCATGCCTTCCCTGGACCGGAAACAAGCTTCCGAGGACCGGTTTCTGGCATTCCAGCTGTCTTCAGCCCGGCTTGCTTGAATCCAGTGGTGTGGAGTGCATGGGACTCACGTCTGAGCATACCCATACCACTCGGGGTGGCAAATGCAAAAACCACAGTTGATGGACAGAATGCAGAACAATGTCATACATTCACCCCAGAACAGAGATCTGGGCCTAAATCCATTGTTTTTTTGCACTCCACACCACCCCAGTTCAGACATGGCCATATGCAAATCAGTCTGACCCTCTGCCTCATGGGAACAGTCCAGCCCGAACTGCCAAGCCATGTCTTCCCTGGACCGGAAACAAGCTTCCGAGGACCGGTTTCTGGCATTCCAGCCGTCTTCAGCCTGGCTTGCTTGAATCCAGCGGTGTGGAGTGCATGGGACTCACGTCTGAGCATACCCATCCCACTCAGGGTGACAAATGCATTGTATGACATTTTTCTGCATTCTGTCCATCACTTGTGGTTTTTGCATTTGTCACCCCGAGTGGGATGGGTATGCTCAGACGTGAGAACCATGCACTGCACACCACTGGATTCAAGCAAGCCGGGCTGAAGACGGCTGGAATGCCAGAAACCGGTCCTTGGAAGCTTGTTTCCGGTCCAGGGTAGGCATGGCTTGGCAGTTCGGGCTGGACTGTTCCCATGAGGCACAGGGTCAGACTGATTTGCATATGGCCATGTCTGAACTGGGGTGGCAGAGTGGCCTAAAGAACGGTGATGGATCCAACCCAGATCTGTTGACTGGTTTGTGAGTGTTTGATTGGTTCAGATGCTCCGTCCATCACCACCCCCCTTTTGTACCGCTTTGTTCGCCATAAGTTGGCAGGGTATGCTCAGACGTGAGTCCCTTGCTCACTTTGCTACTGGATTCAAGCAAGCCGGGCTGAAGACGGCTGAAATGCCAGAAACCGGTCCTCGGAAGCTTGTTTCTGGTCCAGGGAAGGCATGGCTGGCAGTTCCGCTGGACTGTTCCCATGAGGCACAGGGTCAGACTGATTTGCATATGGCCATGTCTGAACTGGGGTGGCAGAGTGGGCTAAAGAACAGTGATGGATCCAACCCAGATCTGTTGACTGGATGTGAGTGTTTGATTGGTTCAGATGCTCTGTCCATCACCACCCCCCATTTGTACCGCTGTGGATAGAGCAGTGACAGGCTGAGGCGGCCTCATCAGTGCATCTGCGCAAAAGACGAGTGTATGAGGTGCTGACGGTTTGCCTGGCCGCCACTGGACCAGAAAGAAGATAGGCAGCAGAGAAGGTCTACAAGCTGTGGCTGTTGTTGAAGGGGGTGTTGGAATTGGACAGGTAGCCAACCTCAAATAGGGGTGCCTTCTCCCCCAGCAGGCACCACGGCTTACTGATGGAGACAGGACAGTGGGAGCAGAGGCTCATAGTGCCTTCTTCCATGAAGACCATGCCTGGGGAATACAGGAGGCCTAAGAACATTGGGGGGTGGTGATGCCCGCTAGGAACCTGAAGGAGACCGTAGGGGGTAGAGCAACAGTGTGGAACCTCAGACTGGAAGAGAACTTGGAGGAACTGCCTCATCAGCACTACACACAGAGCACTGCGTGATCATCCCTCCAAGTGCCAAGTGCTAAAAGCCTACAAGCCACAATCTACAATCTACAAAATACCTACAAAATATCCCGGCGATCCCTGCCGATCCCTGCTGATCCCTGCCGCCGACCCCTGCCGTGGTTACCTTTTCATCATCCGCGGGTCTAACATATGACATCCGATGCCCGATGTTCTTTGTCCTTGATATCTGGGTTGGGCTGTGAGGAGGGGTGACTTGGCCGTGTTTGTTTGCGGCTCCTGGCTCCCGGAAGATTTGTATGATTACTGCCTCCCGCACTCCCGCACCGCTGATCAAGCGGCATCTGCATCGGCTATCCCTGCTGCGGCTGCCACGCTGGTTCACGTCCTTGACAGCCTGACGTTCTGCAGATCGGCCGGCCTCCCTCTCCCGGCCCACCCTACTCTGTTGTTAGGGGCAACTCAGGGGAGACGCTGGTCGGTCCTCGAGGCAGCTAGAAGCACCGCCTGTAAACAGCCAGTGCCTCGCAAAATCGGCAGTATCAACGGCAGCAACGGCAGCACTATCATCTCAATCAATGTCTGAGTAACCTGTAGTGGGTTGCGGACCAGGAAAAAACCAAAGGAGGCAAAAGGGTGTCGTGGCAAGCTGCTTGTAGAGGCCTATCGTGATCCGGTGAGGAGAAAAAGGCCTGGACTTCCACAAAACCGAGCAGAAATACAAGTAAGAATGGCGGGACATAGGGGGGCAGGGTGCGCGCTAGCCAGTGATCAGGCCAGTGATCAGGCCGAGGTATTATGGGAGAGCCCACAAGAAACGCAAAAAATATTGAACACTCAGAGCACACGGAACACACAGAGCACACAGAGACGACCTGAGACAAGGGTGTTCAAACCAAAGGAAGACAAAGACAAGGACAAAGACAAAGACAAAGGCAAAGGCAAAGACAAAGATAAAGACAAGGATAAGGATACAGAGGGCAGCGATAAAATGGAACTGCTTGCTAAAAAAGCAAAGAGACTGCAAACAATCAAAAACTTGAAGTCGGCAGCCAAAAATAGTGGTCAACCTTTAGAGTCCCAACAAAAGATTTCCAATATCTTCAGCCCTATGTCCAGGGAAGGAATGAGCATTTCTGCTAAATCTGAAAAAGGAGGGCACAGCTAGATAGTCTGGCAACCCAAATAACTAAAGTCAGTGGAGCAACTGAAATCACAGTAACTGAAATCACAGCACCAGCATCAGAAGCTGAATTGGCGATAGGGATCCAGGTATTATAACAGAAGTTGCAGATATATCTGCGGAGACAACCTCAGACATGAATCTACCTCAAGAAAGTTCAGAGAAGAACATGTACTCAAGTCAAACTCTACTATCAAATCCCTCCTCTCCCTCAGCAAAATCCCTTTTTTTCAGTAAGAGATCGCAATCTCAACCCCAAGTCTCCTCGGATGAATCAGAATCTGAAATTTACGAAACAGGCATCTCTACCTCGAGTGAGGTAAGTGAAGCACAGAGGCTAGAGCAATCAAGTGCTGAGTCATTAAACTCCCCAGATCCAAGAGTAAGAAAACGAATGAGTCTGAGCAAGATAACACCCCAAGGAAAAAGCTGGAAAAAAAGAGAAGAAGACAAAAAAGACAAAGTAAACTAATGTATGAAGATACTACCGATCAGGGGAGTAATACAGATCAGATCAGGTATACTCGGAAGAGCCTAGCTTCAGATCTCACAACCGAATCAGAACATAATCGATGCCTTTCGGGAGATACCAAAGGGACCGGACATAATCAATATAAAAATGCAGGCAAGCAAAACTTTCCCTGAGTGATGTACTAAGCTGTATTAAAAACTTTCATGAAGACGTTAAACTGGACAACAAGAGGAACCACGTCGCCATCCAAAAACTTAAAGGAGCGATCAAAAAAGTGAGTCAAACTTGTTTAGAGATCTCCGACCTAATGGCCTCGGTGGAACTACGTACCGAGAACCTTGAGAAAGACGTCTCCGTTCTCCAAACTCAGGGAAAGGAACAGGAGGGAATTGTAAAATATTTAATGATGAAGGTCGAAGATCAAGAAACTAGAGACAGGTGAAATAACCTACGCTTTCTTGGAATTCCCAAAGGAGCTGAGGGGAATGACCCAAGGGGCTTCATGACTTCCCTGCTCAAAGAAGCTTTTCCAGAACTGCAATCTTGGGAAATAGACAGAGAAGTACAGCGTGCTCACTGTTTGCCCTTAACCCTTCCAAAGCGGCCTCAAACACCTGCACAATATCCAAGGGCAATGCTGGTATATTTTGGAAACATTCTCTTGCGCGAAGCTATCTTTGATCATGCTTGGCCTACTCGTAAAAGAGAGCATACAGGCTTCATGTTCTTTACCCGACCAGATTATGCCCATGCTATGGTGGAATAAAGGTAGAGGTTGAGACAACTATTTAGTCCCTTCGAGCAAATCGGAGCAGCAGTATTTCTACAGAACCCGGCATGATTAAAGATAATCTTTAATGGAGTAACACAAAGCTTTACCAGCGAAATACAGGCACAGCATATCCAAAGGAAATTTCAGACTCAGGACACGGCAAATATAAAAATAAACAGAGTAAGAAGGAAACATAACTACTACATCATAACTAAACCACCAGCGATAATATAAGAAGAACAAGAAAGGACGGGGCCGAGCAGGGAAGAGGGTGGGGGGGAAGAAAAGACTGAAAAACAATCATAATTTTTTTAATATATGGCTATTTGCAAAATGTTTTGGGAAACATCTACCAAAGTCGATCCCCTTCCTTCACTTATGGGACAGATACAGGGATTGGGACACGGGGCGGGCTGAGGCGTGCTGACTATCCTGATGCCCACACCGGGGTTCTTCCAGAACCAGGAAGCCTCAATGGGTGGTCCTGGGCGGGGGTGGGGTTCTGGGGAGGGGGTTCAGGGCTACGTAGGGGGTGGGCAGGGGAGGAGGGTAAAGGGAGGGCTTACAGGCATCGAATTATGGCAGTAATCCTAGTCAGGGATATTAAGACCAATGTCCTGGAATTTAAGCCCATAACAGATAAGACTTTCAAAAAAGGAAGGTCTACTAGAATAGGCAAAATTTTAAAATTTAGGCAAGGCAGAATCTATTCACATGAATGGCTAAATTAAAAATATTAACAATAAATATCTGTGGGCTCAACGATTTGAATAAAAGACGGAGAACAGCAATAGGGCTCAAATCAAATGGGGCAGATATTGTTTGTCTTCAAGAGACACATGTGGAAGGGCCCCAAATGCATCTTTTGAAAACCCTCAGATACAGATTGATCACAGCAACAACTCAGATAAATAAAACACGAGGGGTGGCTATTCTGGCAAGAGGAGGGGGGTTTCAATTTAAACAATCAGCTGCCGACAAATTAGGACGGTAAGCAATCACGGAGTGTCTATATGGTGCCGGACAAACAATAACTATCTGTTCGGTATATGGGTGTGTCGCAGATGTTCCAGACCTCTTGGAATCTATGTCTAACAAACTAGTACATTGGCCAGCCCCAATGATCGTATGTGGCAACTTTAACCTAAACCTACCATCTGACTGGTCGTCGAGGCACAATTTTGTATATCAAGGTAGGAAACCAAAAGTATTCAGAGCCCTAGAGGTATTATGCAACACACGTGGGATTTCGGACTGTTGGCAGACGAAATTCCCAAATAATACCGGCTTTACCTTTTTTTTCACATCCACATTCTAAATTTGCCAGGCTAGATTACATATTTGCCTCCCATACCATCATTACTAAGTGCTCTATAGATCGATTACCCCGGGTACTATCAGATCATAATCCTCTAATAGTAAGCATTGATATAGGAAAGATACAATGCAACCGCAGTAGCTGGATATTCGAAAGGGCATTATTGTTAAATAAAACCTACTGTCAGCACATTGAAAAGTGGATCCCAGAATTTCTGGGGTATAACGTGGGAACTGCTCCATTGGAAATGGTTTGGGATGCACTAAAGGCAGGAATCAGGGGGGGAATCTCTTAGATTCTCGATTAAAAGCAACCAATAGGCAAAACAAAACCTTAAAATGTACAAGAGAACTTGATATCAAAAGAGGAATATCTTATAAAAGCAGTTCAGGGGATATAGACATTGAGGGTTCAATAAGAGATGTAACCATTGCAAAGAACAAAATAACAGAGATCTTTACAGTTACAGCAATAGATAAAGCCAACGTGAATAAAGAGAAAATCTACGAATTAAGCGAACAGGTAGGACATCATCTAGCAGTCTGAACAAGACAGCAAAGCTCGGAAAGCATGATTAAAGAGATCAGGGACCCCAATAATGGCCTTACACAAGACTCCAAAGAGGTTAGGGATGCGTTCCATAGCTACTATGAGGAACTACACACTGAGACAACCAAAAACCAATCTAACATTGAGGAATATCTGGACTCAGTTATGGGGATACAGCTCCTGCAAACCGGAATTTTATTCTAGATTCCATAAGCAGTTGAAAGTGATCTTAACAAAACTAATGACTCATGTTTACCAAGGTGGGCGCTCTCCAGAATCCTGGTCTCGCGCTGAAATCATAGTATTCCCCAAAAGAACAAAGACCCCACTGATCTAGGGGCCTATCGTCCAATCACACTAATAAATAGTGACTCTAAAATTTATTCAAAATTACTAGCTAGTAGACTCGCCCCAGTAATCCATAAAATCATGTCAGCCAGACAACACGGATTCGTACCGGGCAGATCTAATACAGATCATGTCCAGAGGGTGATAACACTCTTTGACATAGCAGAAGCGGCAGGATGCCCTATGGTGCTTATATTGCTAGACGCTGAAAAGGCGTTTGATAGGGTATCCTGGCAATACTTATGGACTGCTATGTCAAGGAGTGGAATTGAGGAACAATTTATTAATACGGTTCGCATGCTGTATGTCAATCTTGAAGCCGTGGTTATGATCAATGGGGAACTCTCAAATAACATAAAAGTGACCAGAGGGACAAGGCAGGGTTGCCCATGCTCCCCTCTACTATTCGCCAAATGTATAGCTCCTTTTATCCGTAGGCTAGAAACCAACTTAGCTATAACACCAATGTGGACTCCTAACGGAGAAACTTAGACCCTGGCATATGCGGACGACATAGCAACAGTCACACCCAACCCAGAAGAAGCAGTTAACTCAATGGAAGAAGAAGCAAGTAGTTTTGGGAAAATCTCTGGCTACAAACTGAATCAAAATAAAACCCAGATTATAATCAACAGCAAAAGCAATTGTAATGACCCCTGGATGATCGGCAATGCTTTATACCTTGGAGTTAATATCACATCAAACTAAATCTAAATCCACTCATGAAAGAAACAGAAAAGAGCCTAAGTAGACTGCACAATTTACACCTAACAATTATTGGCAGATGCAATCTAATCAAAATGTTATTTTTTCCCAAATTTTTATATTTTTTTAGATCTATTTGTTTAAACTTTGACCAGCAGATTGTCAAGGAAATTGATAATATTTTTTGCCGTTTCCTTTGGTGGTATAGCAGGTCACGAAGAGCCTATAGATACATTACCTTACCGAAGGAACGAGGAGGTCTTGCATAACCTTAAAGCTTACTGGTGGGCACAGTACTTAAATATAGCAGGGCACTCCGAATTCCAAATTGGGAGCCTGATCAAGAGAGGGGGGTTCCAACTGCGCAGGAACGTATCCTAGGTAATGAAACCGGGGAACATCTCTGGAGATTGACATATGATTGTCACTTTAAAAAAGTCCTGTTCAAAACCCTAAAAGGAATCTACAGCGCATGGAATAATATAAGAAAACTTCTGGGGATTGGAAGGTTTTCTTATTATACAACACTGCATAGAAATAACAACCTCCCAGAGATCTTTAGGGACATATGTATGATGCGTTGAGTCAGATCAGGCATTACTCAAATTGGATCACTTTACAATTCAGTTGGTTTTAGTTCTTTTGAAGAGCTAAAAAATAAATTTGGTCTAGAATCTAAGGATTTCTTCAAATATTTACAAATAAGAGATTTTATAATAAAAAAGGGGAAGGCACATCTGCATTTCGGAGAACCCAGACAATCGAGTCAATTATTGAAAATCCTATAGTCAAAATTGGGAAAATATATAATAACCTAAGTACCAGCTTTCCTGATGACTTGGATAAATACATCCGTAAATGGGAAAACAAATTAGATATACCGAAAACCTCAATACAGATGGCGTTCGAACTCTCCCAATCCCTATTAATGTCGACCAAATTGCAAGCACAGTACTATAAAACCTTTTTCCAACTGTACTACACCCCCAAGACAATAGCCAAATGGAGTACGGGTAAAGGGACGCAGTGTACCCAATGCTCGCAGCTAGAAGCAGACCTAATACACTCACCCCCATTAGACAGGAAATCTCTATTTTTCTCTCAGGAATCTTTGCAACTAAAATAGAAATCTCAACGGCAGAAATTATATTAGGGGAAGACAGGGATACTAGACCGGATAAAGTGAAAGGACTCTTGTTCGTTTCAATAGCAGTGTTTAGAATTTGTCTGGCATCGGTTTGGCTTGACCCACTCCCGCCAACATTCCAGCTATGGCGGGCATGACTTCTAGCAATATTTAGTCTAGAGATAGCTATCTATAGTAGGAAGGGAAGGAATAAGAAAAAGAAAGGACTAGACATATGGGACCCCCTTACACGGTGGATGGAAAGAAGCGACTAACACATTTTCTAATCACACTGGTATTAATATGATTGATTTAATATTGATATTGAATTTGTCTTTCAATATGTTTACACCTGGCAACGTATGTATATATTGTATGAAAATGCCTGTATGGGGGTGGGGCGGGGGGAGGGACGGGCCAGCATAAATTCTGTAAATACCATAATAAAGAACTGTTAAAAAAAAAGTAATTCACAGAACTACACAAACAAGAGTTACTTACTGGCGAGGTTTTGTGCACGTCAAAATGATGAAATGATGTATCAGCATTGTCACTGGACAACTTGAGAATCTCAAACTGTTTTCATTGTGACGAGAAGAAGTGTTTGAAGTCTGCGCCCCATGGGAACAGTCCAGCCCGAACTGCCAAGCCATGACTTTCCTGGACCGGAATCAAGCATCCTAGGTCCGGTTCCTGGCTATCAGCCGTCTTCAGCCAGGATAGCTTGACTCCAGTGGTTTGGAGAGCATGGGACTCACGTATGAGCATACATGTCTTCCCTGGACCGGAATCAAGCATCCTAGGACCGGTTTCTGGCTATCAGCATTCATCAGCCAGGATAGCTTGATTCCAGTGGCATGGAGAGCACGGGACTCAATTCTGAGCATACCCGTCCAACTCGGGTGACAAATGCAAAAATAACAGTTGATGGACAGAATGCAGAACAATGTCATACATTCACCCCCAGTACAGAGATCTGGGCCTAAATCCATTGTTTTTTTGCCTCCACACCACCCCAGTTCAGACATGGTTTCTGGCTATCAGCCGTCTTCCGCCAGGCTTGCTTGAATCCAGTGCCAAAGTGAACAAGGGACTCACGTCTGAGCATACCCTGCCAACTTATGGCGAACAAAGCGGTACCAAAGGGGGTGGTGATGGACGGAGCATCTGAACCAATCAAACACTCACACCCAGTCAACAGATCTGGGTTTAATCCATCAACGTTCAACGTTCTTTAGCCCACTCTGCCACCCCAGTTCAGACATGGCCATATGCAAATCAGTCTGACCCTGTGCCTCATGGGAACAGTCCAGCCTGAACTGCCAAACAATGCCTTCCCTGAACCAGATTCAAGCTTCCTAGGACCGTTTTCTGGCATTACAGCCATCTTCAGCCTGGCTTGCTTGAATCCAGTGGCAAAGTGAGCAAGGGACTCACGTCTGAGCATACCCTGCCAGCTTATGGCGAACAAAGCAGTACAAAAGGGGGTGGTAAAGGCGGCGCATCTGAACCAATCATACACTCACACCCAGTCAACAGATCTGGGTTTAATCCATCACACAAGAACGGTGATGGATTAAACCTAGATCTGTTGACTGGGTGTGAGTGTTTGATTGGTTCAGATGCTCCATCCATCACCACCCCCTTTTGTACCTACTACCCCTGACGAGGCATCAAAGTGCATTATTGTCGAGTAGCACGCTATTCCAGACCCAAAAAGGATTAATGGTGAATTAGTATAGTGAAATATGAAATTAATTTGAGTGGTGGATATGTTAGTCTGTTATTTGGATTCAGAAGGATTGTGGATGGATAGTGGAGAGATAGAGGAGGAAAAGGTTTGCATTTATATAGCACTTGCTATCCCTGATGATGTGTTGAAAAGCTTTTCAGTAAGTAGCACGCTACTCCAGAACTAGAAAAGGATTCATGGTGAATTAGTCTAGGGAAATATGAAATTAATTTGAGCAGTGGACATGTTAGTCTGTTCTTTGGATTGAAAAGGACAGTGGAGGAATGGAAGTGGGAAAGATTTGCATTTTTATAGCGCTTGCTCCACTGATGAGGTGTTATAGCACCTTTCGGCAAGTAGCAGGCTACTCTGAAACTCAGAAAGGATTAGTGGTGAATTAGTAAAGAGAAATATGAAATAAATTTGATTTGAGTGGTGTACTTGTTAGTCTGTTATTTGACTTGTAAAAAAAATAGTCGAGGGATAGAAGGAGAATGCATCTAGAAAGTTTTCTTGGAGTTGATAGCAGTAGGAGGGGGGTTGGAATGAGTAATGTGGAGGTAGAGGGGGAAAAGTCAGAGGGAAGTGTTTAGAAAGGCTTGTTTGGGAGATCTGAATAGTATACAAGGTATGAGATGATGCAAGGAGGGGTAGAGGAGGGAAGAGTCTAGAAAGGGCTACTTTTGGGGTCATATTAATAGTATGGGATTTGGGATGAATGGGAGAGTAAAGGTAGAGGATATATTGAGAGGGGTATAGGGTGTGAAATAGTGTAAGGCATTAGAAAGAATAGTAGAATGAGGTTTGAGTTGAGGTATAGGATGCATTGAGAGGAGTATATGATCAGAAATAGGGTAGTGCATTGGAGAGAATAGTGGAATGAGGTTTGAGATGAGTCAGAGTGGAGGTAGAGGATATATTCTGAGAGATATAGGGTGAAATATAGGGTAGTGCCTTGGATGTGCTGAATTAGAAGCAAATAAATAAATATAAAGAAACATAAGTACATGGAAGGTATATCATAAGTAAATAGAAGGGATATATGTATAAGGCAGGTAATATATGTAGATTACAGTTGCATTTAATAAACTCAGACTTCCAAGTGTTTCTGTATTTTAAAATAATTTATTAGTTTTGTTTTTGTAATGTAATAGTGAAGCAATTGTAGATAAATAGTTATGATAAAATATGTCCTTATTTATGCAGTCACTTATATGCATGTTAAATATAAAGTAAAGTAACTGTAAGTGATATGTACATTTGTTAAGAAGAACTAATGAATATCAATATATTTAAAAATATAATTATTATGCATGTTTATGCAAAGCAATAAACACATGTAGGTACACGTCTATAGCTCAAATAAATGTGTATAAATAGAGGATATGCTGTATATTTACGTTTGAGTAAGGTGGTTATGTGAGGAAGAGTCAATTCTTGAGTAGCCTTCTGAAGATAAGGTGGTTATCCATGGATCTTATGTTTGAGGGTAAAGAGTTCCATAGATTGGCTGCTTGAATAGAGAAGGATGTGCCGCCCATAGTGCACTAATAAGCAAATATTAGAGCACAAGGGTCCGAGAGGGGTTCAAAGGTTTGGTTATGTGAACTAAAGGTATGAGGTATGAGAAAAGGAAAGCCCAGCATTCATGTGAACATATTACAAGCATTTGTAAAGCACACGTTCACCCGGAGGCATCTTGACACTGAATAACAGATGTTTACTGTTACCCATCTCAATGGTACTCATTTTATCAACCTCAGAAAGATGAAAGGCTGAATGGATCTGCCGGGATTTGAACCTGTGACCATGAGGTCAAAAACAGGCTCCTGCAGTGTATGCATTAGTCCACTGAACCAGATGGACTGCAGGGTTTACAATTATGCAGACAATACGCAAATTTTGATCCAGATCGAACATTCACCTGCGGCCTATTTGAGAATGCAAGACATTCTCAAATTTACGATTAACTGGATGTTGGACAATTCTTTGAAAATTAACCCAGACAAAATGGAAGTCCTGGCAGTTACCACAGCAGCCAACCCATGGAGTGATCTGTTCTGGCCAGCTGAATTGGGGCAATTTCCAGAACCAGCAGTAGCAGTAAAGAGCCTAGGGATCGAAATTGATGCCCTGTTATCCATGACACAGCAGGTGTCGGTGGTGGTAGGCACCTGTGTTAGCTTATTATGCCAGCTCCGGAAACTATCCCTACTGCTGTCCGTTCCCACCCTCAGGCTGGCTGTTTCCGCTCTAATTCTGGCGCGGCTGGATTATGGTAACACCTTATATTTGGGTCTACCAAATAACCTTCTAGCCAGACTCCAGGTAGTAATGAATGATGCGGCCAGGCTCATTTTTAATAAACCTAGGCAAACCAGGGCAACGCCCTCACTACAGGACCTACACTGGCTGCCAATTGCTCTAAGAGCTAAATTCAAGAGCCTCTGTATTGCACATAAAGCTGTCCATGGCTCAGCCCCTACTTACATCAAGGATCGGCTGACTAAATATACACCAAACAGGACCCTTCGGTCTACTGAGGCGTGCAACTTGATGTGTCCGAGGTTCAACCTGGTATCCAAGGGCAGCAGAGCCTTTTCAAGCACGGTTCCCCGAGCATGGAACCTTCTCCCAGCTAAACTGAGGAAAGAAACTAATCTTCTTCTCTTCAGGAATAATCTGAAGACGGTGCTCTTCCTGGAAGCATGGGGGCCACTGTGAGTGGGTGGCGTGGTGTTCCTACCGGTGTTGTGTGTCCGCTGATAGCGCTTAGATGCCTCTGGGTGATAAGGCGCTTTTCAAAATTATACTAACATAACATAATAACATAACACTGAGCCACCAGATCCGGCTATGGAGGTTTAGCATTTAAACTGTGTTGTTATGACTGGTTTATATTTACAAATGATGTGTTGGCGGAGTGGGACTTTCAATTAATGTTTCCATGAGATTATTCCATGCCATAATGTCCCTTTAAACCCCAACACTATACACACTAGGCCTGTAGGTGGAGGGTTCTTCTCTAGAGGTTTAGGGAAAGCAACTGATACCCACACCAAATATTTGGGGTGTAGATATTGACCTTGCTTTTTAGGGTGTGGGAAGTGATTTAGGGGCTCCAGATTATTCAAGTGCTTAGCAGGGACAGGGCATGTTTCCAGAGAGGGAGCCCAAAACTAGTTTTTCTCTCCACAGTAATTCTTCTGCCATTGGCACAGGCCAAAACCACTGGAAATGTGGGGCGGGATGTTTTCCTAGAAGTAGTGACACCCCTAGGGTTACTGACAGGAGGTTGTGTTGGACCCTGAAAATTTTTCCTACAGTGGAGGGTCGGGAGGATACAAGAAAGTTGTGGTTTCCACAGCCCCCATATATTATCTGTTAGGGAAGGTGAGCTCCCCAGGAGTGACCAATGGTGGTGGGTGCCCCAGAGGAGGGTGGTTCCCAAGATAGGAGGTGTAGTGGTAGCCCCTAGGTTCTCCAAGTTTCTAAGTGACTGACCCAGAGGAAACCTGAGTGGGGGTGGCAAACTCTCTATATTTCATGACGAGGGTTGTAGTGGACGCTGAGGTGTGAGGGTAGGATTGGAGAGTGCCCAAGGAAGAGAAAGGTTGTCATCCAAGAACGTGGTTCTTTTGAACCTGAGGTGAGTGCCTTGCCAAGTAACCAATTAGGTAGATCCTATGGGCTCTGATCCCAGGACAGAGGGGTCAAAAATCACATCTGTTAGAGATTGTACTCTGAGCTGTCAAAGAGAGAAAAGCTGAAGAGGTTCTGTCTTATTGGACTCCTGCCTGGTGTATTTTAGGTGTACCAGCCTTGGGTTGCTCCCTCAGGCCCTATGGAAGCTGGATTGAGTGTCCCCTCAGCAAGACATAGCTGCAGTGGAGCAGGCTACAGATAACTTTGTCCAACACAGTTCTGAAGGGTGCACTTTGGGTGTACCAAGAAAAGGGCTAATGTCCTAAAGTGGAGGTCAAATGCCAGGAATGCCTGTCAATTTCCAAGGAAGGGATCATTAGGGTCCCTAGATGGTCTCCCAACTTGCTGCTGGAAGGCTGAGCAGGGCCCAAAGGGAATGGGCCTGGTCAGGTCCCATGGGCTCTACTAAGGCACCCACAGGGATAGTGCTAATTACTGGGGGAAGAAGGGTTCACAGGCCCTGTTCTCACAGTGGAGAACAAAGACCGGGTTCAAGGTTCCCAGGGTGGTTTCAGTGTGGAGGCTCCTAGGCAGAGTGTGCTACAGGATTGTCTTATGAGGTGAGCACAGCCCTCCCTGACACTGCTGGTATTGTGGTGAGCGAGTCTAGGGGTCCAAATATGCTTCTCCGCAAGGGGGTATCAAGTGTTGTGAGTGAGCTGTTCTCCTTTAGGAAGGGAAGTTATCCAGCAAGGGTGGGGGTAGCTACAGATCCCGGCGTTCATATTGTGGGTGAGGGTCAAAGGAGTCTGCACCTCCAGGGTGTAGAGAACTGAATGACAGAGGGTACTAGGTGAAGCAATCTCCAGAGGGAGACCAGCCAGTGACCCAGGGGATAGGTTCTAGACCTGTCTATTGTAGAGGCATCAGTGCTGAGGCACTGAAACCTTGCCAAACAGAGTGGATGGAGGCAAATCATTGCGTGGCCCCGTGCAAGGGTAGTCAGTTGTGATCAGTTCATGTAGGTGATTGGCTTTCTAGATGCATCTGACCTAGAACCAGGATGGTTCATAGTGCTGTCTGGATTCCCTGCAGGAAGAGATGACCTCATGGCTGGGTGACATAGGTGGTCTTAGCGGCTACAGCAAACTAAACATATCTGGGGTTGCGGACAACTGACAATAAGGGTCTATGTTCAGAAGAACCCCTTGTCACTTGTTACTGCTGACTAGGTAAAGAATACCCATGCATAGTAGCTATTTTTCCAATGTGAGAATCATCTGGTTTTCCATATTTTGCGGTGTGGGAGCCTCATAATCTGCGACTCACCCACAGTTAACTCATGAAAAATAGACTGCACATGTTTACTGTCAGTGTCTACCTTCTAAGATATGGCCGGTGCGATGCAGCAAGGGTAAGGGGCACTTGGCTGGTTACATTGGAACACATGGGTACAGGCATGTGCACACATGTAAGGGTTGCGCATGTGGGACTCCTGTTGTGTGCAGTGTTATTATTGCCTTCCAGCGAATAGTGATTACTAGCCCACACCATCTCCCTTGAGTAGGGCTTGAACTGCTCTTCTCCGCTACCATGAGAGAGTCAAGCACTACAATGGGTTGCTTGGTTCCCAGTGGAGGGGAAATATGGGCCCATTACTTGTGCAGGCCACACAGCTAATGGCCCGTTTCCTTAACATCCACATAAAATACATTTTGTTAATAAAAAAAAAAGGCTTTAGAGAAAGCCAATGCCAGGTGCCCCTCTTAGTGCCTGGTTTCCTCTTATCCTCACTAACATGAGAGTTGGGCAGCCAGGCACTATCAAGAGAGGCACATGAGCTAGGACACATGTGTTGGAGCAAGGACTCGTAGAAAAGAGACTGACTTGGAAGCAGTCATCTTGTTTAACTCACTAACATGTTATTAAATACGTTTTGTGAATAGCTAAACACCAACACGTGGGTTAGTGAAGCTTGCTTATGTGTTTAGTAACTGTAATAGCATGAACGAAGGACTAAATGGCTTTAAATGGAAAATCTTTATTGCGCATGTGACAACTGCATCTTTGCAGTATGACGAGCTAATGCTTGGAGGGAAATTCTTGCTCATGAGCAGAAGGTACTAAAATGGAGTCTTGAAGATTCGTGTGCTTGGCATCTGCATGCTTGAACCAAATCGAGTGATTTCTACTAATGCTAATGCTGGAATAAGTCTAATAAATAAACTGGGATAGATTTGACGTGAGTGGTATACAGTGAAACCATTTATTTTTTGAAGTAACATCTGTCTTTCTGACTTTATCTCTAGTGTGTATTTGGGCCTCTTATGTATGGCTGGAGTCGGCTGAGACAAGTGACAACCGCGCATGGGCACTGAAAGCTAATCTGGAGTGATGACACAAAGGTCTAAAGAAGAACAAGGTCGCAGAGTGCCCTAAGCCTCAGAATGGACGATGAAAAGTTCAACTGAATAGACCTCCATATTAGGTTTTAAACAAATGTTGCAAATGAAACATGAATGCGGTTGGGAAATAAAAATATGAATAAAAATTAAGGGGATGGGTTTGTGAACAATAGTTGAACAGATTCAGATGAATGTAAGGATGGTGTGATGATCTTCCCCTTTGCCTGACCAATCAGATTTAGTATTTTTACGATATTGAAACATTAATGGGTGGAACATGCAAAACAAAAGGCATAATTGAGATAGCTTTAGTTAGTTAGTCAGATAGAGATTTGCTGAATGCTGCTGAGATTCGGGAGTCCAGATGCTGTATGCGGAGATGCTATTGCTAGGAGAGATGCTGTGAGATGGTGATGAAGAACCAGTTGCAGAACTTCCTATCCTAATTTAATTAGGCTTAGACAGAAGATCGCGGAAGAATCTCGAGGAGGAAGAGAGTGTCAGAGAGGGGTGCTACACAAGCATCAGTATTCTAAAGAGGTCATCTATCCTGTCCTGATTCCTGTCCTGAAGTCTTTGTTGGCTGATCTATCATTGGGGATCCTTACAATCCCTTTGGTCAGGGTATTGATCTTCACACCATTCTTGGTAAATATATTTTTATGCTATTTGCAGATGTACTGTTCTCTCTGTCCTCTCCCTTTCTGAGCATTGATCATTGCATGAGTCCAAAGTTTGTTTGATGAATTAATAGAATTTTCTCTCCTAAGAATGATGGTGACTGAACTGTGTATTTGAGACGGTTCACATGTGTTTGAAATTCAGATAAAGATTTAAATCTTTACCGAGTCTGTGGTTATTTACATTAGTTAAAGAATAAGTTAGCCTATGTCATTTTCACCATCAACTAGTTCAACTAATGGCCCATCGACCAGAGGAAAGAACTTTTTGATTAGTGAAAGGTTAGTTAGGAATAGTAATTAACTAATCTTGAAAACTGTATAAGAAATTATAAACTTTGACTCCAGCGGTTTACTCAACCAAGTATGTGTTTATGGGCCGAGGTGAGAATATGGTAGTAGAGTATTATTATTGACTAGTTTGGTGATAAATATTGATTTTCGATTATTGATTTGTGTTTAACAAAAAGAGTTAGAGTCTTGCTTTTATGTTGTCAGGAAAATCCCGGGGAAATGAATCGAGGGTGGTGACAGAAGCCACACTGCAGTGAGGTTACTCGTCTGTTGGAATAATACTGAGAAGCTACGTAGGCTTGCAGTATTAAAACTAGGGACTATTTAGTACAAAAGTAGAGTGTGAGTGATAGTAGAGGGTTCGCTGGTGAAACTTTGGTCTTATTTCCCAGAAGGGGTAACACTGAAGGAGTAACTGGTTCTCCCGAGCTTGAATGAAGGGTAAACAGAGGTTTTTACTCGCAGTAGAAGAGGAGCAATTCTGAGGCTAAAGAATAAGTCGAAAATCTATCCTTTGTTTAGTGGAACAGGCAGAGTAGCGAATGTTTTTATGTTGTTACTAACAGACTTAATTTAAAGAAAAGTAAAAGTTTCGTATTACCTTGTGAAGGGAGGGTCAGTCACCGGAGTTGTACTGCCGTCACAGAGAGAATCGCTGGGATTGGTTGAAACAACGGGCGTGAGACAAAAGCAAATTGAGAAGGAGGGGTCAGTAGTGAGAAGTAATACTGATGTCACAAAAAGCCCGCGCTGGCATTGGTCAGACCATGAGCTGACCCTATGTCTGATTGGTTAATGTGAGAAGCCGTGCTAGGATTGGCTGAAAAGAGTTGTATGTTGGATTCTCATTTGACTGCTGGTGTGAGTCCCAGTGATAGAAGATCTCAAGGGTTTGCGGAGTATTCTTTCATATATCGTGCATCTAAAATGAATGGAGAAAAGAGAAAAAATTTGTAAATAAATAAAATTAAGAATTTCTTTTAGAAAGATAAACCTGTGTTGACTAGAGAGGGAATTCCTATTCCCCCACCAAAAACGCCTGCTTCCTTTATGATGATGGAAAGAGCATATCATACGTGTGTGTGGTTGGCAAATTGGATTGAATATACAAAAGGTGATGGAGTTCTAGCTTTCCCAGAACACAGTACATTTAATGGGAGAATCCTTCAGAATTTGAGAATGAGAATGAATGATTTGGAACCAAGACCTAGGTTAACTCAGTATGAGGCTTTGGAAGAATGGGAGAATGAGTCATTTGAATGAGAGAAATGCAGAGGTGGAAGATAAAGAGGATTTTCCCCCAGATATTTGCATGAGTCACGCGAAGGTCAGATTAAGCAATAGAGAAGAGCTATGGTATCAGAAGGTTTATATCCAGTGTTAGTGGCTGAGGAAAAGTCAGGAAGCAAGTGTAAGGAGAAAACAAAATACATGAATGTGTCAGGATATGGTGAATCAGATGATGAATTATTGGAGGATATCTTAACTAAAAATCCTCCTCCGTACCAAGAAGGACTTAGTAGAGTCACCCCAAGTGCACCGGTAATGGGAATACTCTTAATTCCTCAAATTTTACATGATACGTCAGTTAATAGGGTGCCCCAAGAAAAAGAAAGAGGTCTTAAGGAAAACTAGGGAGGAAATAGTACAGAAAATAAGTCAATTGAATTTAAATACTAAAGCCTTGACAGTACCATTGACTATAGGTCCTGTTGTCCCGATATATGGAGATAAGATGATTTGCCCAAAACCTCAAGAAATATTAATTTCTTTGAGCAATCCCAGAAAAGAAATAATAATTTCTGATGATCAGGCCAATAAGTTTGATTCAGTCATTTCATTAATGGACCATCCAATAAGAGAACCTTTAATTGGAACACCAAAAAGAGCCACATTCTGAAGTTCGAAAGAAAAAGGGTCAATGGTACCTTTAGGAAGTTGAAGCTCAACAGTGGTCACCCTAGAAGATTTAGAGAGGTGGGCACAGGGAATAGAAAAACAAAGCTCAACACCAAAGATCTTAGGTATTTACAGATTGAAAGTGGAATTGGAAGAGATGATAGCTGGAGATGTGGGATTGGAAAGGTTGAATCCTTATAATGATAAAGAGTTTTTGTTTATATGTAGGAGTATAACCAGAAATGCTAGATTGTTTCGTGAGAGATTGACAGAGCTTGCTTTAGGAAATTGGATTAGATATAGGGAGATCAGAACTATTACAGAAACAATATCGAGTGGAGTTTACTGACAAGGATTTGGAGAATATGAATGTGTCTGGTAAAAGATTACAGATAAAAGAGTTAATAAACATTTTTCAGAAGTGGGAAGACATTGATAAGTGGAGGACTAGGTGGACAAAGAAAAAGGAGGAAGCACAAGCAAAGGGTGCATCATCGGCATTCTTGCTGAAAGAATCAGAAAAAGCAGAGAGATTGTGTCCCGAGAGAGAGGTTCCTGGTGGTGATCAGTTCATGTTCGATGGAGCAGACAGGATATTTTGTCATTTACAAATGATTTCCCTAGGTTGAGAGAGAAATCAGTTGAGTAGTACAAACAGGTTGAAAGATTAGTAAAAGTTTCGAAGGTTTTGTTGAAGGATCTGGATGGTTTGTTTGATATAGTAGTACCTGCTGACTTATGGACAGAGTGTTAGATTACAGTTGAATGGCCAAGTGAAGAGTATGCTAGAGACTCGAAAACAGGAGTACCCTCAGAAGAGGTGATAAAGAAATAACACCAAGTAATTACTTTCCTGAAAGGGAAAATCCCTCCTTAAGAAACAGATTGGGTAAAGATAGATAGGACAACTCAAAAGCCAAATGAATCTGTGCATGTATATTATGAGTGGTTGTTGCAGGTGTTTAAGCAGTACAGTGGTTTTACAGAACATTGGTGATAAGGATATGAGACATTTTTGTGTATCGGTTTGTGTATGGTTTCAAACCAGAGATTAGTCAGATGAGTCAACAGCACATGTTGTGCTGGCAGAGTAAGACAATAGATGAAATTTTGAAATATGCCAAATATTGCGGAGATGACAGGGAAAGAAGGTGCCGTTTATCCAAACACACAACAGTAAGTGTGAGCCTAAGTGATAGCAGGAGTTGCTCTAGAAATTGATTGAATGATTAAACAAGGCATTTTAAAAGAAATAATGAGTAGTCCTTGTAATTCGCCAATAATAGGACTTAACAAACCTAGCAGAAAATACAAGATAGTGCAGGATCTAAGAAAGATCAACAAAATTGTAGTGCCTTGTTGCCCAGTAGTGCCTAATCCAGCAGTGATTCTTTATCAGATACCCTGGAATGCAGGCTGGTTTACAGTAATTGATTTATTCCAAGCCTTTTTCTCTATTCCTTTGCACCCAGACAGCCAGTATATATGCACATTTAGGTTCAAAGACTGTGTCTTGGCATGGTGTCAAGTTCCTCAAGGGTATACAGAGAGCCCCTCGATCTTTAATCAAATCCTTAAAAAGTATCTAGAAACATTGGTCATGCCTAGAGATTCAGTCCTGTTACAGTTCATTGATGAGCTACTAGTGGCATCAAAATCATGAGAAGATTGTGTCACTGACACAGTTGCATTACTGAACAATTTGGCCGAAGGAGGACACAAACTGTCTCTGGAGAAATTACAATTCTGTTAACAAAAAGTTAGATATCTAGGGCATAAAATAGAAAGAGAAGTATGAAAAGTGACCCCAGAAAGAATAAAAATAATCAAGCAAATGCAACTTCCTAAGACGCAAAAGGTGATGAGAATGTGGTTGGATACTGTAGGCAGTGGATAGTTGGGTTTACCCTACTGGTAAAACCATTAATTCAATTAACTGGGAAAAGAGCAAAAGACACAATTGTTTGGAATGATTGGCGCGTGGAAGCATTTGTGAAATTGCGAAATTGTCTCTGTGAGGCCCCTGCCTTGGCATGCCTTTTTACACGAAAGAATTTGGACTGTTCTGTTGTGAGAGAGAAGGGTGTGCACTTTCAGTTTTGACTGTTGAAAGGCATGGATTAAGCTGACGTCCAGTAGCATATTTCTCTGCTACTCTGGATCCTGTGGCTTCAGCATTACCTGGGTGTTTAAAAGCAGTTGCTTCTACTTGTATGAGTCTGGAACAAAGTGAATCGATTGCGATGGGACATTAAGTCAAAGTGTTTGTTTCCCATTCAGTAGGGATTCTTTTAACAAGAACTCGAAATCCCACCTTACCCCTAGTCGGATGACTAGGTATGAAAGAGTAACTCTGGGAGCAGAAAATGTGACTGTAATCAGATGTACAATAATGAACACTGCCACATTATTGCCAGACCCATGTTATGAAGAAGTGAAAGATGAAGTGGATCATGATTGTATAGATTTGACTCAGTTGTGTACTAAGCCCCACCCAGATATAAAATAGACTCCCTTAAAGCAATCAGATCATCAACTATTTAACGCGCTTTTTAACGTTTTTAGGGATTTATCTAGTCCTGCCTGTATGAGTAATGAGGTTGTCGCATCGCAGAAACTCTGCAATGAGATTGCCATTTTCTTTGAGGAAAAAATATCCAAAATTGTTGGACAACTACATCATGCTGACGCAGGTGATTTAGCCTGGACGTCAGATATAGACTCCCAAACAGATGCCTCACTGAATTTCTTCCATGCCCCTATGGAGGACTCTTTTAACCAGTTGGCTCAAAGCATATCCTCGGGCCCTCCGTTAGACCATCTTCCTAATAAAATCTGGAAAAGGTTTGGTCAAGATACCTTCCCCTGGCTTTGGAAGATCTGCTGCCAGTCGTTGGAGGAGGGAAAGGTACCGGAGGCATGAAAGCAAGCAGTAGTGACTCCTCTGCTAAAAAAAACATCTTTGGACCCTACTAATCCAGCAAATTTCAGACCTATCTCGTTATTGCCATACCCTTCTAAAATCCTAGAGAAGGTTGTTAGCAAAAATCTATTGTGCTACCTGGAATATATTTTTCTGCTGGATAGGGATCAATATGGTTTTCGCCCGGGACACGGTACCGAGACTGCACTGGCAACAGTAATGAACAATCTATGAATGCGTGCTGATAATGGGAACTCCTCTGTCCTAGTGTTATTGGACATGTCAGCCGCATTCGAAACGGTGAGCCATACTGTGCTAGTGGAGAGACTGAAAGGCATTGGGGTAAATGGACGGGCCTTACAGTGTTTAACATCCTATCTGTCGGGAAGATAACAGGCTGTGTCTTTGACGCCGTTCACCTCAGGCATGTTCCCAGTATAACAAGGGGTACTACAGGGCTCGGCGATAAGCCCAATTCTTTTCAACATCTATCTGCACCCTCTATTCCCCATCATTAAATCCTATGGGGTAGACCTGGTCAACAATGCAGATGATACCCAACTGGTGTTCTCTCTAGAGGGGAAACAAGCGGTATCTATGGACGACTTTCAGGAGTGCATGTGCCAGGCTGCTGGTTGGCTTAGGAAAAACTCCCTACAGTTTAATGGGGGGAAAACAGAGGTGGTGTACTGTCCTGCCACCAGAGTGTTTCGCCATCTATCGGTAGAGTTCAAACTTACCCCCGTGGATGAGCTCTTGATTCCGGCTAAATTGGTGCGTAATTTGGTCAATCTTGTGCAAGAAATAACATGGCACTTAACAGAAAAGTTGAAACAAGCGAAATCAGCTGTCAACTTATGTTTTTCCCAGCTCTAGAAACATGGGATGAGGTGAGACAGTTGCAGGATGAAGCTGAAGAAAGTGAAAAGGAACACTGGATAAAGACAGGTTGTGAAAGAAGGGTAGAAGGTGATGTATGGGTATACACCGATGGCAGACCAGTCATACCCGACTGCTTATTCTCTCAAATGGCAAGAATGGAAAGGGGCGACCACTCGGTCCCCCCGAACGTATGGTGGAGTACCCCGATCCCCCCGGGAATCCATTTTGGGCGGGAGGCGAGTCTCGGCTGGTATGCCCGAAGCGGCATAGCCGGGGCGCGCCTTTTCCCGCCCAAGAGGGGGTTGTCCTAGACACCAACACAGCTAGCCACGCCCTGGAGGCGGATTGGAGGTGGGTCCACACCCGCCCGAAGAAGGATAAAAGGAGCGACAAGCCAAGGTAGCATCCTCTTGTTCCTGTGCTCTGAAGCTGCACCTCCCCGTTGCACGTGAGCTTGAGACGGAACGAAGAGCCATTTTTGAGAATTTAATCTTGTGTTTCTTCTTTCAGTGAGTTCGCAGCTTCCTGGCCTAGGACCTTGAGGAGTGTACGTGGACGATGCCTAGCAAGAAGGTCGGAAAGAGGGTCGGGACCGATCAGATGCTTCGTATGCTGATGAAGGACATGGCAGATATGAAGAAGCAGATGGCGGTAATGAATGGTGCGGGGGGACCTAAGAGAGTCATCGGACCAGCATTGCCGGGAGTGGTCCCTAACGGGAGAGGTAGAAGGGCCAAGAGGGGAGCGTCGGGTGGGGAGGCCCCGGTTCCCGAAGCACCCCCAACGCACCCGGTCACCCCGATCGAGGCCCCGACTCCGGTCCCGAACGCGGGGCAACCGATCCCTGTGGTAGTCACTCCTGTGAACGGGGAGGATATGCCTCCTGAGCTGGCTGCCCAGTTGGCGGCATGGTTGGGCAAAGAGAACGAGGGGGCCACGGCTGATGAAGCCCAGTATCGGGCGTTGGTTCGGCAGGAACTACGGTCACAGTGGCCGGTTCAGGTAAGCAGCCATTGCCGATTGCGGGGGAGGGATCGGTACCTTCAAGGAGGGAAAAAGTTGTTCAGCATATCCCGATTGAGGTAAAAGAAAGGATATGGGCTGATAAATATGTGAACATGTTTTCCTTGTTGACCAATCACTATGAGATTGAGCATGTAAAAAATCAAAAAGAGTTTCTGCATCCTAGTGTATGGCGCGCCAAGATGGCCGGTTTCAGAGTTGATGAATCGATAGGCAATTGGGGAAGAGCGTTTGGAATGTTCACTGCAATTATGGGGGAACGTAGGCCCGAATTATTGGTGGAATTAGCCGTGTATCAGACACGTATCATGGAATGTTATGAAACATATGGTGGCAATCAATGGTTTTGTTACGATAGCATTTTTCGTAAGTCCAAGGAGCACGACTCATCCCTGACGTGGGATTGTTTCGACTCCATTTCCTGGCAGAAAATGGAGAAGTCAGGCACGGCGAAGTCGCCATCTTTAGGGGGAAACATGGTTGAGTTTTCCCGCCATTCGTCTGGGGCGCCCTTTCGGGCGGGATCAAGCAATGATCAGCACACAAGGAATAATGACAACTCAGGTAAAAAAGGGGTCTGCTGGAGCTTTAACAGAGGCAAATGTACTAGGCCGCAGGGATCTTGCAGGTTTAGGCATGAATGTGCAGGGTGCGGGCAGTCCTCGCACCCCGAGACCATGTGCAGAGCCAAAACTGGTGATACGGGAAGTAGAGGGGGCGCCAAACAGGTCTGAAATAGTCCGAGGGGCGCCTCTCCCTACCCCGATTGATATCATGGCACTGATTCCTTGGCTGAACGAATATCCAGATCATATCTCCGCTGGGGTGTTGCGAGATGGTTTTTCGTATGGTTTCCGCATCCCGGCGGGGGATTTTCAGGGTAAAGCGCAATGTAGGAACCAACTGTCGGTTCTGCAGAATACGGCGGTGGTACAAGCAAAGATTGGGAAGGAGGTGACCCGAGGTCGGGTTGCCGGACCATATGACATACCGCCAGTTGCTAATTTTGTTTGTTCGCCTCTGGGAGTGGTCCCCAAAAAGGACCCAGGGGAATTCAGGTTGATACATAATTTGTCAGCTCCAAGGGGTCTTTCGGTGAACGATGCGATTGACCCGGGAGTTTGTTCGGTGCGGTACGCATCTTTTGATGAGGCTGTCGCCATGTTGAATCGCCTGGGGCCCGGAGCGCTGATGGCCAAATCAGACATTGAGTCGGCGTTCCGGTTGCTCCCGGTACACCCAGATGATCAGCGTCTCCTTGGTTTCATGTTTCAGGGACGCTATTACATGGATAAATGTATGCCAATGGGTTGCTCCATCTCTTGTGCCTATTTTGAGAAATTCAGTAGTTTTTTGCAATGGGCGTTCACAAGAACAACAGGGTTTACACATGTTATGCATTATCTTGATGATTTTCTATTTCTGGGGGCAGCCGGGGACATAGAATGTGCACAGGCTTTGAATGAATTTTGTGATCTCATGACTCGCTTTGGCGTGCCATTGGCACCAGGTAAGACAGTGGGCCCGGCTACTTCGCTCGAGTTTCTTGGAATAGAGCTCGACTCTGAAGAGGGGTGCTTCCGTTTGCCTAAGGAAAAGGTAACGAAATTTAAGGCATCGCTTGAAACATGTATTAGCGAGACGAAGGTAAATTTGCATCAGTTGCAGCAGGCTGTGGGTCAGCTGAATTTTGCCCTTAGAGTGATACCGATGGCTCGCCCCTTTTCCCGCTCTATTGCTCAAGCCATGGTCGGCCTTAAGGAAGGGCACCACCGCACAAGGCTCTCGGCAGAGGTCCGCCAGGACATGCGCATATGGTTGGCATTCCTGGCGGATTTCAACGGTTGTGTCGTGTGGAACAAACCAGCGGTCTCCTCCGTGGAGCTGGGGTTGTGGACTGACTCGGCAGGGAGTGTGGGCTTTGGCGCCATCTTGGGTAATCATTGGTCAGCACGAACCTGGCCGGCATGGTGGCACGAGAGTGGGCTGACAGGTAACATTGGGTTTCTCGAACTGTTCCCTATTCTGGTGGCCTTCAAAACATGGCCTGAGGAGTTTCGTGATCGCTCTGTGGTGTTCTGGTCTGACAATATGACCGTGGTTGAGTGTATCAATAGTCAGGCAGCACGCTGCAAATGGATCTTGAGACTGTTGAAGGAAATTGTCCTGCTGTGTATGAGACTAAACGTGCACTTTAGGGCAAGACATGTGCCAGGGGTGTTAAATCAGGCAGCTGATGCGCTTTCTCGTTCCCGTATGCAGGCCTTCTGGGGTTTTCTGCCCTCAGCGGACCCGGTGGCGGCACCATTTCCCGAAGCTCTCTGGTCTCTCGGTGCCCCGGACTACAAGACCTCGTGGGAGAGAGTCTAGCACCCAGGACAAGGAAGGCTTATGAAGGGGCGTTCCGTTCTTATTTGTCCTTTTTGGGTTCAGCTAGGAAACTTTTTGTTATCATTACATCAGGCAGGCAAATCAGTGGCTACGGCCAATAGGCACCGTGCCGCCATTTCTTTCATGGCACGGGCCCATGGCATACAGGACCCCACGGCGTCTTTCTTGGTACAGAAGGCGCTGCGTGGGTGGCAACGCCGTGAGGGTTGCAGAGTGGATGAGAGGCACCCGATAGGTCTGGAAAGGTTGGCCCTGTTACTGTCCGTACTCCCTGCGACATGTTCATCTCAATCAGAGACAGTGCTATTCCGGGCCGCTTTTGCATTAGCGTTCCATGGGGCTATGCGGGTAAGCGAGCTAGTAGCGAGGAACAAGCAGGATACGGGAGGAGGTCTGTGCCAGGAGCACATTCAAATTAAGGGGGAGACAATGGTAGTCTCATTTGCCAGGTCCAAGACCGATCAGAAAGCGATCGGGGACAGCGTAGTGGTTCAGCGGATTCCGGGATCTCCCATGTGCCCGGTAGCATGCGTTGAGGAGTATTTGGCGCAGAGGGCGGCATCATGGGGGGGAAGCTTGCTGAGGCACGCCGACGCCACCCCACTGACTAGGTTTCAGTTCCAGCGGGTGCTAACGATGGCAATCGCAGCGGCGGGCTTGAACCCGTGCGAGTTTGGGACCCATTCCTTCCGGATAAGGGCTCCTACAGAGGCTACAGCCAGGGGTCTGAGTGTGGAAAAAGTGAAACAGTTGGGGCGTTGGTCCTCGAATTGTTATAAAAGGTATGTGCGGTTGCACATGTTGTGAAGCCTATGTCATGCACTCACGCTTCTTGTTTTGTTTGGTTTACAGTGTCGCGAGCTTACGAGGCGGGGCGGACTGTGCAGTCGACCCGACACCTGGGAACCAGCGGTCAAAGATCACCGGCTGAGGAAAGAGTGGTGTGGGTCGTGGGCCACTCATACGTGAGGCGTGCCGCAGACGTATTCAAAGCAGGTGACATGATTCACATGGCTGGGGAATACGGGTACAGGGTGACCTTCTACGGAAGGGGCGGGCTCTGTATTGACCAGTTCCAAAGTTTTATGGAGGGTTTGTTAGGGCGGACAAGGTCACCGCCATCTGTAATCATAGTGCATCTTGGGGGCAATGATTTGGTGACCACTGGTCGACTAGTACTTCTCGAGTTGATACTATCCACAGTGAGTTGGTTGGCGAGAAGGGAAGGTGTGGCGGGGGGCTAATTCTGTGTCTGCTGTAAATCATTCAGTGAAGAAGGTGAATAACAAACTTGGTAGATTGTTCCGTACAAGTACATTGCATTCTATTCCGCATGGATGTATCAGGGGGGACCATATGTATCTAGAGGATGGAGTCCATTTGTCCCGGGTGGGGGAATACTTTACTCATAGGAGACCTCGTAGCTTGGTTAAAGAGTTTGCAGCCATGACCTTTAAGTAGGAGTTTTTGTGGGGGGTCCGGATAGCCGGTCAACTATCCGGCCTGTGGCGGTAAGGTCATGATCGGTGAGCAGGAATTAGAAGATCCCTAGAGGTGGGGCATCACCCATTATGGATGGGAGCGCCCGGGGGGAGGCGGCCATTGGCCCCTCAAACGGGGAGGCGGTCCCCTCTAAGGATGGGGACGCCGAAAGGGAAGGCGGCCATAGGCCCCTCCCTGGGGAGGAGGGGCTAGGGCCCCTCCTGGGAATTTCCCGGGGCCAGGACATCTGCGACGGCAGATGTGGTAAGTTGTGTGGGGTGGGAGGGGGGTCTACGCTACCTTCTAGACACCTCACACGAGTCCTCGGACGACCACTAAGATGGCGTCGAGTTAACAGGGGGCCCCCACTAAGACAAGGGAAATTGGAAGTTGGCACAGAGGTACAGTCCTCTGTGCGGCCGCCCCTCACAAGTGAGGGGGGAGTTCTGGTATTGGGGATCTGACACCGGTTACGACCTTGCCGTTGGCCCGTAATGTTAGGATGTACAATTTCAATTTTGAGTAATGCATTTGCAGGATGTTTAGTATCGGCTAGGAGAACCTTTGTATTAGAGATGTGTTAAGGTCAGCCAAGAACATCGTAATGTGTAAATGAAATTGTACATGATATGAAACTGTTATTTTAACGTTTTAATTTTGTTTCATATTTTAATAAATACGGCCGGGAGGGTAACTCCCTCCCGCCTTCCAAAAGTTCAGAACCGTTTCCGTCTTCCCATCTTTGGGGATTGTGTTGAGAGGGGGTGGCGGGTATCTCAGCCATATGGAAAGGGGCGACCACTCGGTCCCCCCGAACGTATGGTGGAGTACCCCGATCCCCCCGGGAAGCCATTTTGGGCGGGAGGCGAGTCTCGGCTGGTATGCCCGAAGCGGCGTAGCCGGGGCGTGCCTTTTCCCACCCAAGAGGGGGTTGTCCTAGACACCAACACCGCTAGCCACGCCCTGGAGGCGGATTGGAGGTGGGTCCACGCCCGCCCGAAGAAGGATAAAAGGAGCGACAAGCCAAGGAAGCATCCTCTTGTTCCTGTGCTCTGAAGCTGCACCTCCCCGTTGCACGTGAGCTCGAGACGGAACGAAGAGCCATTTTTGACCCACCCACCAGCCCCTGATGACAGCGATTTGTTGGAATAAAGTCGAGTGTCGTGATATTGTTTCTCTTACAGGTTTTTTTGAGTAAAAGTTGGTAATTTGGTGTGTAATAAAGTTGATAATTTTTTCCTTTTCAGCATGTTTTATTCAGCAAAGTAGTGGCACCGGATGCTCGGTAGAGATTATACTTTGAATTGCTTAAGTATAAATTGTTTTTTCTCCACTTTAGTCTTAGATTGTCGTATTTATTTTGGTCGGGCGGTAAGGTAATGATCGGTGAGCAGGAATTAGAAGATCCCTAGAGGTGGGGCGTCACCCATTATGGATGGGAGCGCCCGGGGGGAGGCAGCCATTGGCCCCTCAAACGGGGAGGCGGTCCCCTCTAAGGATGGGGACGCCAAAAGGGAAGGCGGCCATAGGCCCCTCCCTGGGGAGGAGGGGCTAGGGCCCCTCCTGGGAATTTCCCGGGGCCAGGACATCTGCGACGGCAGATGTGGTAAGTTGTGTGGGGTGGGAGGGGGGTCTACGCTACCTTCTAGACACCTCACACGAGTCCTCGGACGACCACTAAGATGGCATCGAGTTAACAGGGGGCCCCCACTAAGACAAGGGAAATTGGAAGTTGGCACAGAGGTACAGTCCTCTGTGCGACCGCCCCTCACAAGTGAGGGGGGAGTTCTGGTATTGGGGATCTGACACCGGTTACGACCTTGCCGTTGGCCCGTAATGTTAGGATGTACAATTTTAATTTTGAGTAATGCATTTGCAGGATGTTTAGTATCGGCTAGGAGAACCTTTGTATTAGAAATGTGTTAAGGTCAGCCAAGAACATCGTAATGTGTAAATGAAATTGTACATGATATGAAACTGTTATTTTAACGTTTTAATTTTGTTTCATATTTTAATAAATACGGCCGGGAGGGTAACTCCTTCCCGCCTTCCAAAAGTTCAGAACCGTTTCCGTCTTCCCATCTTTGGGGATTGTGTTGAGAGGGGGTGGCGGGTATCTCAGCCATATGGAACATGAGGACACACATGTAGGTAGGGACGCCATGATTAAACTATTCAGACAGAATTGGTACAATACAAAGTTCAGGGTAGTCGTAGAGAGCCTCTGCCAAAGATGCTTGATCTGTCAGCAGTTAAATCCAGGCAGGAAAACAGTGGTCAGTTGGGGAAAAATTTGAAAGGCAGAAGGACTATTCATGAGATTGCAGCTTGACTTCATAGAGTTGCCTCCAAGCAGAGGAATGAAGTACATCCTTGTCGTAGTGTGTTTGTTTTCACGATGGGTGGAGGCATATCCCACTAGGATAAATGACAGCCTCACAGTAGCTAAATTACCATCGAGGGAGCTGATCCATCATTTTGGTTTCCCAGTCACTTTGGAATCAGATAGAGGACCTCATTTTAATGATGAAATAATTAGAATAATCTCTGAAGCATTCAAAATTTAACAGAAACTGCACTGTGCATACCATTTTTATTATTATTTCTGATTTTGTATAGCGCCTGGTTACACTGTCAGTGTGTCCCCGCGCTGTCAGAAGAGTCAGTTGCTCCAACAGTCATAGCAGGACGGGCTAATCTTTAGGAAAGAGGAATGTTTTCAGTTTCCTGCGAAAGATGAGCTCCGATGTTTCCACTCTTAAGCTCAGGGGGAGAGAGTTCCATCTGTGTGCCACCAGAGTACGAAAGGATCTGCCTCCCATTCTGGCTTTTTTTGTGTCTGGGGACAGCAAGAAGGCCTGCTCCTAATGAGCGGAGTTGACGGGTGGGCGTATAGGGGCATAACACGATCCTGTGGCCAATACACAGGGCCTTAAAGTCGATCCTTTCGTTAATCGGGAGCCAGTGCAATGTTTGTAGGGATTTTTTAGAGGAGGCTCTTCTAGGCAGCCGGAGGACCAGGCGAGCTGCAGCATTCTGGATTGTCTGCAGTCGCCGCCGACTAGAGACGTTGGCACCTAGATACAGGGCATTTCCGTAGTCCAATCTTGACGTGACAAGAGCATGGACCAGGGTCTTCCTTGAGGATTCTGGGAGCAGGTCGATGGTTTTGCGGAGTTTCCGTAGAATCGAAAAGCAAGCACCAGCTACTCGTCTGGTGTGGTAGTCGTAGTCAAGCTTTGAGTCCACCCATACTCCAAGATTTTTCACCTGATCACTGGGGGTAGGGAGGGGCCCCAAGGTCTGCGGCCACCAGGCAGATGACCAGACTGAGGGGGGTTTTCCCACAATCAACACCTCAGTCTTATCACCGTTAAGACGGAGGCAGTTCTTCGCCATCCATTCAGCCATCTCCTGGAGACATGCTGAGAAGTTTGCAGCGGCTAGTTCAGGGGGTTGGGTCAGAGCGACCACCAGCTGGGTGTCGGCTGCGTATGTTACTACTTCCACCCCATAGCGTTCCGCAGTAATGGCCACGGGGGTGACATATAAGTTAAAAAGTGTTGGACTGAGGCTTGATCCCTGCGGCACTCCTTGACCAAGGTCAAAGGTGTCGGATCGTGCTCCTCCTTGCTGCACCGAGAAGCTGCGGTTGGTAAGAAAAGATTCCAGCCATAGCCAGGCCATGCCTGTCACTCCTCCTTTCTTCAGACACTGTAGCAACGTATGATGTGGCACAGTGTCAAAGGCTGCGCTGAGGTCCAGGAGCACCAGTGCTGCCACGTGTCCAGCATCCACGTGCTTCCTCAGTGCCTCAGTCGAAAAAAGGAGGGCTGATTCTGTGGAATGGCGGGCTCGGAAGCCCGATTGGTTAGTATGCAGGAGGCCTCTGGACTCTATGTGTGCTGAGAGTTGTTGATTAGCTAGTTTTTCTGCTAGTTTAGAAAAGAAGGGCAGAAGCGAAATGGGGCGGAGGTTACTAAGCTGGGACGCACTGATGTGGGGTTTTTTCTTAAGAGGTAGCACGACTGCCTTTTTCCACCCGTGGGGGACCTTACCAGTGTTAAAAGAAGTAGACAATATATGGCCAACATAGGGTGCTAGAAGACTCATGGCGCTGGCCAAGAATTTGGCCGGGGCAGGATCGTGAGGGGAGCCTGATTTGATTCCTTTAGCCATGGCTATCAGGAGGTCTTTCGTCGGAACCTGGAATACTGTGAGGCAGTCTTCGATCTTTGCCTCCCAAATCGCTTCTTCCTGAGGAGGAAGACGGTTGGAGCCAGTTCTGGCATCATCAGGGAAGCTAGTGTAAATGTCGCGTACTTTTTTGTAAAAAAATTCCGCGATGGCATTACAAGATTGTGCTGAGGTGTCAGCCTGCTCTGAAGAGGGGGGAGGTGTAGTGATATCTTTATAGATCCTAAAGAGTTCCTTGGATGAACAATTAGCGTTTTCTATTTGATCTGCGTAGAAGGCCGCTTTGGTTTTCCTGATTAGGAGATGGTAATCTTTTAAGCTAGCTTTGTACACATCTCTTGCCTCTCGTGAATAGTTCTTTCTCCAGGCGCGTTCGAGCCTCTTGCAAGCTGCCTTGGTTTCTCTAAGAGCTGTGCTGAACCAAGGTGCAGTTTTGGTTTGTCGCTCCGGACCCTTAATGGCCCAAGGGGCAGTGATATCCAGGGCTTTAGTGATGTTTCCGTCCAGGGCTGTGCAAGCCCTGTCAACCTCTCCTCCTAGGTCTATGGGAGAACCGTTTAGAAGGAAGTGATGTTCAAAAGAGTCCATGGAAAAACGTGACCATTTCCTCTGTTGTTTATTGTCGCTATTGTGGATTTTTTTATGTCGAGTCTGGATTAGGAAGTGAAAGGGGACAAGGAAGTGGTCGGTCCACAGCAAGGGAATGGGAAGGTCCTGCTTCAGATCCTCCATATTGTTGAAAATGGGGTCAAGAAGGTGCCCCTGCCGATGGGTGGGGAGGAGGGAGGTTGTTCCTAGTTGTAAGGTTTGCAGCTCTTGGCACAGTTCTTGAGCCGCTGAATTATTGAGGTCTTCGAAGTGGAGGTTAAGATCCCCAAGTACTAGGAATCTCCTGTATCTCATAGCCAATGGGGTAACGTTCTGGATGAGATTTTCCGTAAAGTTTCTGCTACCTCCCGGGGGACTGTAGATTAGTAGACCTTTAATTACCGTATTTTTGTCTATATCGATGGAGAATGATCCAGTTTCGCTATCTGATATATTTGCAGGTTCGAGGGAGCATGTCATATTCACTCTGTGGATAATGGCGATGCCCCCACCCCTACCCTTAGGTCTATCCTGCCTGCAGATTGCATATCCCGGGGGAAGGGCCTCCCTGACTTCAGGGTCTGAGTCTTCGTCCAGCCAGGTTTCCGTGAGGCACAGTATGTCCCATTTATTGTCTGTAATAACGTCATCCAGAGGTTTCTGGAGTAGTTGAGCAACTAAATGGCACAATCAAGTCAAGTTTAGGGAAGGTGTGTGCATCCACATCACTGAAATGGACGGATGCATTGCCCCTTGTGTTGATGGGACTCCAATGTATTCTTGACAGAGAAGGATTGAGTCCCCATGAAAAAACTCATGGGAAGGGCAATGAGACACACATTTATTCCTGGTCATAAATTGATGAATATAACTGAGGACTTGGTATTAGACTATTGCAAAGGATTGGCTGACCTAGGGCCAGATGTAGGTAAATCCAATTTACCGATTCTAAAATACCCAATTTTACCGATTCGGTATTCATGAATCGGTAAATGATATGTAGATAAAAATTCGGTATTTTTTACTGAATCAGTAAAAATAGGAATCTGACTTTCGGAAAATAACGAATCGGTATTTACCGAATCGGTATTTACCAAATCGGTATTTCCCATTCATTCCTATGGGCCAAAAAATACCGATTTGGTAAATACCGATTCTGTAAATTCCGAAACGGAAAGCAAGCAAAAGTGAAACTTAATAAAACAGCCAATCAGGTGCTACCACCCTCCCCCTCCCTACCAGGAAGTGGCTACCCAGGCAGCTGCAACTAATTAGAAGGTTCTGGAGAGGCAGTCAGAGCTAAGCAGAGTCACAGTGCAGCAGGGAGAGTTTTTGAAACCTTTTCAACTCAAACATGGCAAGCAGCAGTGAAAGCCAGAAGGCAGAAAGAAAGAGGAAAATAAAGTTCAGCAGCACAGAGCTGCAGGTACTTGTGGAGGAGGTTGTGAGGGTGCACAACAAACTTTTTGGCAGACTCTCCCTCACTGTTCCAGAGTCTGCAAAAAGAAAAATCTGGCTGAAAGTGCAGAAAAAGTGAATGCAGTGGGAGTCGCCCACAGGAATACAGAGGATCTGAAAAAAAGGTTCTATGACCTCAGGAGCCTCACCAATAAAAAAATGCCAGATATCCACAAGGAGGCAGGCCTAACTGGAGGAGGCAGGAACACAGCGCCCCCCCCCCCCGACTGACCTGGAGGAGTTGGTGGCCTCAACCATTGAGGCAGACAGTGTCCGCGGACTGGGAGATGTGGACAGCTCAGCCAGAGCTGCTGCTGCAAAAAAGGTAAGACGCATGCGTTGCATAACACCCCATACCAACCTGCTTCCCAATACCCTTTTATGTACAAGCAAACCCCACTCCAGTACTACTATCACCATACAGGAACAATGCATGATGGGAAATGTAGTCAGCAAATGTAAGACCATGTGCAACAGCTTAGACATCATCAAGTCAGTGAACTGAATGCAGATAAAAGACAGTGAAATGTGTAAAGCATTTATTGTAGTGACTGTGACACAGTAGCACTCAGTTGATATACGCTTATTTATACCTAGGGGCCAAATCAGGCAGTCGGCGCAGTGAGACAGAAGGGACTGCACCAGCGAGGGAGGAGAGTGAGGATGCAGGTCCAAGCCACGTGCAAGCCTCGCAGGAGGAACGGGACACGACTGCCATTTCCCATGAAGTTGAGACTGTGCAGACCCCAGAGTTTCTGCACTCCCCACAGCTTTCCCAATCCCCTCCCTTGGTATTTTCTCCTGAAGCTTCACCATCACATCATCAGTCCACTCCTGCAAGCCCACCAGCCAGGAGGTGTGTCATAGCTCAACCACCATTAATGGGGGCAACAGAGGGTGAGGGTGAGGATCAAGTCACCGTAGAAGTCAGGTCAGCAGCACTGCAGTCCACAAGTGAGACAGTGGTGAGGGCACTGTGTTCCGTGGGCTGGAGGGGAGCATGGTGCGCATTCAACGGATGCAGGGCAAATCCATCCAAGCCTGCCAACAACAACTCCTAGCCCTGAAAGTGCAAATAGAAGACATGGGGAAGGGCATGAGAGACATTGTGGACACAAATAAAAAGATAGCTAAAACAAATTCGGACATTGCAGCAGGGATGCAGCAGATTAGCAACTCTATTAAACAGCTATGCTCCAAACTTGAAAGTCAGTCCCACACAAGGCGCAGGGATGCCCGTGTCCACAATACGGCCATCAATCGATTGGCCACTGCCACATCCCTACTATGCAAGAGGGGCATAAATATGCAGGAGGCCTTGACACAAAATACAGCAGAGGTCACCAGGGGCATGGCCAGAATTACGAGTGCACTAGAGGCGCTGTTGATTTCACAAACAGCACAGAATCCTGCCCTGGATGTGGCAGAGGCTGAGGACACTAGTAGCCGGAGCAGCATGGCTAGCACTGTTGGTGAGCCACGGAGGAGTAGCAAGCGCCAAGCTGAGTCTGCAGGGCACACTCAACCAAGCGACCAACACCCTAGTGGCTCTGGGAAGCGCGGCCGCAAGTAACATTAACTGTCATGGGTGAAGTAACCAAGGACATACAGTCCCCAAGTCCCCACGTGTATGACGTTTATTTTGTTGCACTGCAGTGCTTGAACGTTGATGCAACATTAAAATACGTTGTTCCCATACACAACCTGTCTGTGTTTCATTACTCACTCAGAAATAGTTGCGTAATCTCCTCACGTCTGTATCTGCCATCACTTGGTGTTGACACTCCAGCAGGTTGTGTTTCAGGCACAACATTCTCGTCGTCATGATCCTCAAAGTCTGACAACTCCACCTCTGTGCCCTTCTTCACAGTAAGGTTGTGCAACATAGCACAGGCAGCAATCATTTTGCAGCAGGTCAGTGGGGTATACTGCCGGGCACCTCCACTCTTGTGCAGGCACCTGAACCTGCTCTTCCACATGCCAAAGGTACGCTCAACAATATTTCTTGTGCTCTTGTGGGCCCTGTTATATCTCCTTTGGCTGGGTGTTGAGGGGTTGAGGTAGGGGGTGAGGATGAAGGAGTGTAGGACATATGCACTGTCTCCTACAAGAAAATGGGAATACATTACTCACATGCATACATGTACTTCTTGCTGCAATTGGTGTTTATGTGGTTGCACAATGTGTCTTACCTAGGAGGTATCCTTCGCCAAATTCCCCTGCTGTCAGCCCGTGCATAGATGCTGCTGTTTTGGAATATGTAGGAGTCATGGGTACTCCCAGGAAATTTGGCCACCAGGTCAGTGATGACGCACTTGGCATTGCAGATCACCTGCACATTGATGGTGTGGGTGGACTTATATGTATTCGGTGGCAGCAGGGGGACAAATGGGAATGTGGGTGCCATCAATGCAGCCAATTATATTGGGGAAATGCGCCATCTGGTAAAAGTCAATTTTAGTTTGGAGCAGTTCGCCATGGGTTGCAGGGAAAGATATATAATGGTCCATCCTCTGTGACATGGCGTCAAGGAATTTTTGGAAAAAGCAGGACAGGCTGCTCTGGGTCACACCACCTACCGCAGCAACAACACTCTTGTAGCTCCCTGATGCAAGCAGGTGTAGGCTGCACAGCACCTGCACGTGGGGTGGAATGGCATGTGCCCTTGGGGTAGTGTGCTCCAACAGTGGTTGGAGGTCCCTGATGAGGTCCAAGATGGAGTCTGGCTCCAACCTGTACCTCTGGAGAATCTCTGCCTCTGTCAGCATGAACAAGGTGATCCTCTGCCTGTAGACCTGCTCCTGTCTCTGCAATTCCCTCTCTCCTTCCTCCTGTAGCCGTAGCCATCTCGCAATGACATAGAATGCCGCCATTGTGCAAACAGTATTGCATTTTGGGTCCTTTTTTATAGTCTGCACCTGGTTACCACCTGATTTAAATCCATGGTAAATACCGACTCTTAAATACCGAATTTCAGGCAAATTCGGTATTTCAGAACTTACCTACATCTCGATTTTCTTTTTTGCCTCTTCTTATTTACTGATTCGGTATTTTACCGATTTGGTATATTTACCGATTAGGTAATTTCACTGATTCTGTAAGTTTACCAAATCGCAAACCGTTGCGATTAGGTAAATTTACAAATTCGGTAAATATACCGATTCGGAAAGATTACTGATTCGGGAAATTTACTGATTCGGTATATTTACCGAATCGGACGATTTTCTGTCCCCTACATCTCAAATGCCAAATACCGGTCGGTAACGGACGAAAATACCGACTTTCGGCCGTTACCGACCGGTATTTGGTTACCGACATCTGGCCCCTAGTGCTTTCTGTCTCTTACCAGGTTTGAGAAGACGCAGTTGCAAAGCAGCCAACACATGCGCATAATTTGAATCCTGGAGACTGGGTAGTAGTGAAGAAACACGCCAGAAAGTCCTGCCTACCACCCAGGTGGGATAAACCACGTCAAGTCATACTGGTCACTGCTACAGCAGTGAAGTGTGCAGGTTTACCCAATTGGATAATTAGTCATACCGTAAGAGTTCCAGATTCTTCTGAAGAACAACTGAGTGAACTTGTTGAAACAGCTGAAGGTTGTGAAGTCAAAGAATCTACAATGATAGATTCTGAAGTGATAGACGAGGAACAACCTAACACAAGTCTGGAGGGTTGGATACCAGTGGTTGACATACCTGAAGTTGTTATTCAGAGAAGAGGAAGAACCAGATTAGAGAGACAGGAAAGCAGTGAGGATCAGATAGGTATACCAGAACACGCTCAGGAAGAAGTGAACAAAGCTACTCGAGACCCTGAGCAGGATCAGACAGGGAAAGAAGAAGATACTCAGGCCAAGGCAAACAGACCTGTTCAAAGACCCGAGCAGGGACAGACAGGAAAAGAAGAAAACGTTCAGGCATTAGAAGAGCAAATTGTAGTAAGACCTGAACAGGACCAGTTAGGAGTAGAAGAACAAGTTCGGGCAGAAGAAGATCAATTTGAAATAAGACCCAAACAGGACCAGATTGAAAAAGAAGAACAAGTTCAGGCGGATGAAGTGACAATAATTAGACCTGAACAGGAACAGGTAGAGAGTGACCCAGAACAAGAACTGATTGTGCCTAGACATACTGCAAAAAAAGAACTCTAGAAAGAGACGAAGAAGGTGAAAGTGCTGTTCAGGTTGAGAGGGTTAGAAAAAGTGATACCTGGCCAGGTGGAGTGAAAAGACTGAGATACTATCTGAGAAAAACAAACGAAAGACCAGAACAAGTGAATGAAGTTACAAGTCAAATTCGGTCTAAACAGTCGGAAGTGAGAAATCCACGAAGACTACGAATTCTGAATAATAAATACAAGGCTCCTGAGTGGACCTATGTAATAATAGAAGAATTTGAGAATTTAGATTTGAGTGAGAAATCAGAAGAAGTAGATTCTACACAGATTAATGAAAGAGAATTGAGAGTACCTTAAAGCAAATGCCTGAATTTCCAAGTAAAGAAAAAAAGAAGAGAAATTATCTTCTCTGAATAAAATGTTGAACAACAGAGTCACTGAGTGACCGAAAGGAAGTTTCACACAAAGATGTTGTAGAGCTTGCATATGTAGCATTCTATTAGTGATCACAGTATGGTTATTTCTAACAGTGGCATTTGATGATAACATGTAGAAAGAATGATACAGTAACTAATGAGAAGACAGCTACAATGAAAGGAGATAGAGTAGAATTAGAAGCAACATATGAGACAGATATCATCACACAGTATCAGATAATTACACATCTTTAAATGTCTTTACAAAGTTGTTATTTCAATATGTAGATACAATGGACATTAGTGATTGTTATGTCTGCATGAAATTACCAACATCAGTATCAGAAGGAGTTACATATCACCACTTACCTTTAACATATGATATATCATGTAATGTTCTAGCAAGTCTGTTTTATGGAACAGGAAAACTTCAGTATTATTATTCAAACTTAGGTGTAGTATTTTCAGAACTTCCTTTTCGAAAGAATATGAAGTCAGTACTAAGTAGTCAAGATGCACAGTTTATGGGTGAATTTTTCTTAACAAAGAAATCAATAGATATAGTCAAGGCACACAAGAATAATCTAACATGTATATTATGTGAAGAAGAGAACATGTTTTTGAATTTTGTTGAGGCAAGGAGACAGGATTTCTAAAAGAAAGCTGATGAAAAGAAAACCCAAGTATCTTCATGGGCTGGGAAAGAGGGAATTTATGCAACTGGCAAAGCTCAAGCTGCAATGTCCCTGGATTTTGAGAAGAAAGGGAAAACCTGCCTCCATAGGTTAAAGACAGATTATAATAACGTATTTATTGATTCTAGTGAATGTGAACAAAACTTCCTAATTTTGGGAGCTTGGGGACTAAAAGGGGGAATTGATCCAGTATTTCCTGGGGTTTACTACATGTGTGGGAATAATGCTTATCATAAGTTGACTGCAAGGTGGTACAAAAGCTGCTACTTTGGGATAGTAGTTCTAAAAATATATCATGTAAAAAGAATCACTGGAAGCAATGAAGACACTAATGAACTAACACAAAGAAAGAGAGCTAGCTTTTCAGAAATAGTAGGTGACATATATGGTGCATTGATACCTTCAGTGGGAGTCATTCTGAATTCACATAGAATTTGTAAAATGTCAACAGTAGTTGATCGTCTATCAACTGATTCTGGAGGGGGTTACTTGATGATGAACACAGAAAAGGTTGCAATTAGATCTATGCTCTTGATATTTTATTGGCAAAAGAGGGTGGAGTCTGTAGAATGTTGAAAGTTCAACATTGTTGCACATACATCCCTGACAAATGTAAGGAATTAGAGGGTATATAAAGAATATTATAAAACTTCAGGAAGACTTGAAACCACTGAAGGTTGACAGTGCAAGGGAAAGACTAACAAAGAGTATTTCTTCAATAGGGACTTGGTTTTCTGATTTAGCGAAAGTATTTTAGGTCAAATAATTCTTCCAATAGTTGGTATAACAATGATAGTTTTAACAATAGTGATTTGGTGCAAATGCTGTAGAAACAAAATAAAAGAAAGATATCAAGTGAATGGAAAGGGAAAGAAAAGAAAATATGAAGAAATCCAGATGGAGAAAATGAAAGGAAAGTTATATAAAAAGATGAAAGATTTAGAAAACAAAGATGGAACTAAGAACAAAAAAGAAGGAAAGGAAACTGAGATGTGAAAAAGTTGGCATCTGGTTGGGATGGGTAATTTTGTGATAGCTCAAAATGCCATCAGAAAGGGGATTGATGGAGCAAGGACTCGTAGAAAAAAGACTTGCTTGGAAGCAATCCTCTCGTTTAACTCACTAACATGTTATAAAAATACGTTTTGTGAATAACTAATGCGCACCACACCAACACGCGTATAGCATGTGTTTACTAGCAGTAATAGAATGAACGAAGGACTAAAATGGCTTTAAACGGGAAATCTTTATTGCGCATGCGCCAACTGCATCTGCGCAGTATGACGAGCTAATACTTGGAGGAAAATTCTTGCGCATGAGCAGAAGGTACTAAAATGGAGTCTTAAAGACTCGCGTGCTTGGCATCTGCTTGCTTGAACCAAATCGAGTGATTTTTACTAATGCTAACGCTGGAATAAGTCTAATAAATGAACTGGGATAGAGTAGAGGTGGGTGGTATACAGTGAAACCATTTATTTTTTAAAGTAACATCTGTCTTTCTGAATTTATCACTAGTGCATATTTGGGCCTCATGTATGGCTGCAGTGGGCTGTGTCATGTGACAACTGCGCATGGGCACTGAAAGCTAATCCGGAGTGATGATACAAAGGTTGCAAGAAGGACAAGGTCGCAGAGTATCCTAAGCCTGAGAACAGACGATGAAAACTTCAACTGAATGGACCTGCATGTTAGATTTTAAACAAATGTTGCAAATGAAACATGAATGCGGGAGGGAAATAAAAATATGAATAAAAGTTAAAGGGGTGGGTTTGTGAACAAAAGTTGAACAGATTCAGATGACATGTAAGCATGGTGTGATGATCTTCCCCTTTGCCAGATTTAGTATTTTTACGATATTAACACATTAATGGGTGGAACATGCAGAACAAAGGGTATATTTGAGCTAGCTTTAGTTAGTTACTATGATGGAGATTTGCTGAATGCTGCAGAGATTCAGGACTCCAGATGCTGTGAGCGGGAGATGCTGTTGCTGGGAGAAATGCTGTGATATGCTGATGAAGAACTGGATGCAGAACTTTCTATCCTAATTTTAATTAGTGTTAGACAGAAGAACGCGGAAGAATCTCGATGAGGAAGAGAGTATCAGAGAGGGGTGCTACGTAAGCATCAGTGTTCTAGAGAGGTCGTCTAACCTGTCCTGATTCGTGTCCTGAAGTCTTTGTCACCTGATCTAGCCCGGGGGACCCTTACCAGCCCTTTGGCGAGGAGGTTGGTCTTCACACCATTCTTGGTACATATATTTTCACGCTATTTGCAGATGTACTGTTCTCTCTGTCCTCTCTCTTTCAGAGCATTGATCCTTGCATGAGTCTAAAGTTTTGTTTGATGAACTAATAGAATTTTCTCTCCTATAAATAATGGTGACTGCACTGTGTATTTGAGATGGTTCACATGTGTTTGAAATTTAGATAAAGATTTAAAACTTTTCCGAGTTTTTGGTTATTTACATTAAAGAATAAGTTAGCTTATGTCATTTTCACCATAAACTAGTTCAACTAATGGTCCATCGACCAGAGGAAAGAACTTTTTTATCGGTGAAAGGTTAGTTAGGAATAGTAATTAACTAATCTTGAAAACTGTGAAGGAAATTATAAACTTTGACTCCCGGGGTTTACTCAAACAAGTGTGTGTTTATGGGTCCAGGTGAATATATGGTACTGCAGTATCTGTTGTTGGTATGCCACTGGATCACATGTGCCGGCATGCTTTTCTGTTTTTTTGCTTTTTTGTAAACCTATGCATGCTATGACACCAACCACTTATGATGCACAGGAGTATCACAGTCTAAAGTGGCCCGTCTGCGTAAGGCATCATCCCTCTATTTGCAAGTGCTCCTTGTCAATCACTACATGGGATGAACATCCTTTCTTAGTTTGTCACAGGGCGAGGAGGAGTCAGCAAACATCACTGACACCATCCAGTGACGAGTTGGGAAAAGATGGGGTTACAACGTGCAGCTCGTGATTGATTGAGGGTTTGTGACCTGATGTCACAGAATCATGAGACTCTGGACAGGGGCTGCTCTAGGCTCATGGTGGCCCTGGGCAGGAAGCATAGGTAGGGGGCCCCGGAATAAAGGGTCCCAGTGGGGCGGAGCGGAAGGCCAGTGAAGAGGGGCGGGTCAGGGTGTTTGGAAGTGAAACAGAGCCGGAGGCCGCCAAACCCCTGCCAGGAGCCGCCACACAAATATGTATCCATCCTCAGAGGATTATTATATTAATGATATATATTGGCGTGGTGGCCCCTGGGGTTTGGTGGCCCTGTGCAGGTGCACAGCTTGCACATGCCTAAGGCTGCCCCTGCTCTGGACATCGGGTCAAGTGCATGTTGTGCACAGACATACTGTGCATGCTTTACGCCCTGCAGAGCATCTGTTTACAGAATGACTCCCCCAGTTACCAGTCAGCCTCTGACTGCTGATCAGTCACTTCAGAGCACCACCTGCCACAGTGCCACTGCCAGGTATACTGGGGACAAAGGCCTTGCTTCATGCCTGTCAGACTGTGTTTTGTTGGGATTTATTGAGTACAGAGTCTTCCTTAGAGGGCAAGATCCACTGTACACCTGTTCTGCAATGAATAGAGAAATCCATTCAACACTGAGAGGCATATTTACAAGCCCCTATCACCACCAAAACATCAATTTTAATGATGTGATGGTGATAGGGGCCTCGCCCTATTTACGAGTCAGCGTTAAGCCAGTTAACATGCCTATTTAACGCGGCCTTGTAAATAAGGCACCCTTTCACGTTGTGTTTAGCGTGAAGGGGGGGCAATGTGTGTTGCAATGGGCGTTCCACTAGAACACCCATTGATTTTGATGCTGTCCCATATTTACAAGGGGCAATAGAAGTCAGCACCAAAATTAAGACCGGGGTAAGCCTGGTCTTAAAAAGGCGAAACAAGGAGAAAGGGGACATTCCTGCACATGAACAATTATTTTAAGAAAATGACGTTTTGCAACTTCTATGTGTGCTGCATTAAGCAGCACACATCGAAGTTACACAACAAGATTTATAGATTGTTTATGTGCAGGAAGGGGGACCTTCCTGCACCTAAACAATCTTCCCCCACATGCAGACACCCTTGCACTATGGTGCAAGGGTGCCTGCGTTGGTGCTAGGCAGCTGAACTCAGTGCTAGCGCTAGGGGAAACGCAGGGGTGCGCAGCATTCTTGTGAATACAGCACATCGTAGCGTTTTCAGAATGGAGAAGTGTTGCATTAGCAATGTTTGCTTAATGCCACACTTCTCCATTCTGCTGTAAATATGCCCCTTAATCTTGTGTGATGTAACTGTTGCTCATGTAAAGTGCTCTCATGCCTTTAGGTCAAGTTCACGATAAAACTACAAAAATAAAAAAATAAACTTCTTTCAGCCTCAAGGATGGATCCTGGAATATTCTGAACCAGCCTTGAGGCTGAAAACAAACACAAGGCAGCTTGAAGTGTATTGCTTTCAGTCTGCATATTCTTATTTTATGTATTTGAAAACACTTTCAGAAATACTAATGAAGTCATTAGCAAATAAAAAAGCACCTTGAAATAACTGAGCTCAGGATGGGCTGCAGTATAACTCTAATAGGCTGTGCCACGGTTGTAAATAATTAATATTGAAAATGTTTTCTGAAATTATGAGATTGTGATTTAAACATTGCTGAGGTCTGGGGACTGTGATCACTCTTGTTATGTTAACTCTGTATAATGCCCTTTTTCTCTCTGCATCTCACCCATCTATAATATGTCTTGCACCTGATCTCTTTCCTCATTAGCACTGTCTTTTAATCCTCTCCTGAATGCACTCCCACCAATCTCCTTCACTTCACTGCCCCCCAAACACACAACCCACTCACTCACCTGTAAGCACTACATTGTATTTTACTTTCACTATGTTAATATTTTGGCAACTGTGTCACTCCTTCACATGCATTTTCATGGAATCACAATTGCAAGTGGAACACGTGGCCATTTCTCTGTGCACTCCATATAAAGACCAAGGATTGGATCCGCATGTATTGTGATCACCTTTCCGACCCACTGAAAGGCAGTGTGAGAAACTCACACTGACTTCAGCCTCAACTCTATGGCTCTCGGTCATAGCCCTGAGGCCGAATTGTATTATTAGGAGAGGGGAGTATGTGCGGTCTCCCTCCTCAACTTCTTGGAATGTTGGCACCACGCCTGGGGCCAGAGGTGGGCTCCCTGGTGATCCTGGGGCACCCACAAACTACTAGTTGGGTGTCAGGGGGGCAGCCCTGGGCCCTCGCTGCTCCCACCCAGAGGGAGCAGCTTTCTTTGCATGGTCCCTCCTGGTGGGAGCAATATCTGTCTCCTCCCACTAGACGGGAGCATTTGTAAATCTTGCAACGGCTAGTAGAAGACTTGCTTTCCCTGTCTGTCTGCTGCAGACAGGGAAGTCATGTTTGTTCCTGCCTGGCTGGAAATTTAAAAATGCTTCCACCAGGCGTGAGCAAACATAAGTTTCCCTGCCCACGCTAGAGCAGGCAGGGAAACTACAGGATGGGCTCCTCATCACAGAGTAATTGAGTCAGCCCCAGGGGATGGAGTCCTCTGGAACCTTTAGTTATCAAGAAAGGCCACATGGTTCCCTTCCCTCAATTGACATTTTGGCCCTGGGGGATGGATCCTGGAGCCTTCTAAAGCTCAGGGAGGGGAGCTGTGTGGCCCTCCTCCCTTTTTTTTAACCATTCAGTCCCAGGGGATGGATACTTAGGCCCTTTAACCGCATCGCTGCGGCGGTAATTTTTCCGCTGTGCGGCATCTTTAAAAATACCGCGTTACATGACGAGCTCAGCTCGTCATCCGCACACGACCACCGTCGTCGAGCTGAGCTCGTCATCAGCAGCGAAGGGGTTAAGGCTCAGGGTAATTTCGGTCGTTACCGGCCGGTATATTGTAAATGAGATGTAGGAGTCAAAAATCTACCGATTCGGAAAATATGAGTCGGTATTTTTCCGAATCGAAATTTACCGAATCCTTAGTTACCGAATTCTTATTTACCAAATTGGTAAATAAGAAATGGTAAAAAATGTCTATGGATGTAGGTAACCAAAAAAATACTGAATTTCATGAAATTCAGTATTTAAGAGTCGGTATTTACCATGGATTGAAAGCAGGTGGTAACCAGGTGCAGGCTATAAAAAAAGGCCCCGGAATACAACACTGTAACCAGAATGGCTGGCATTCTACGTCATAGCAATGCGGCTATGGCTACAGGCAGCAGGAGAGAGGGAATGGAGAAGGGAGGAGCAAGTGTACAGGCAGAGGATAACACTCTTCCAACTGACTGAGCCAGAGATACTGCAAAGGTACAGGCTACACCCCCAAACCATCCTGGACCTGATCAGGGACCTGCACCCACTCCTGGAGCACCCAACACCAAGGGCGCACGCCATCCCACCCCATGTGCAGGTGCTGTGTAGCCTACACCTGCTTGCCTCTGGTAGTTGCCAGACTCTGATTGCTGCAGTAGGCGGTGTGTCCCAGAGCTGCCTGTCCCGTTTCTTCAGGAAGTTCCTTGAGGCCATGATGCAGAGGATGCATCATTATATACGTTTCGCTGACACACCTGCAGAACTTGCGAAGACCAAAACAGACTTATATCAACTGGCACACTTCCCTCACGTGTTAGGCTGCATAGATGGCACCCACATCCCACTCTGCCCACCTGCAGCCACAGAACACATATACAGGAACAGGAAGTCAACGCACTCCATCAATGTACAGGTGATATGCAACGCTGGCAACATCATTACAGACATTGTGGCCAAATTCCCTGGGAGTACCCATGACCCGTACATATTCCAGAACAGTGGCATTTACACACGCCTTGTTGCTGGAGAGTTTGGGAACGGATACCTGCTAGGTAAATGACTGTGACTCACCCTGATAGTAATAGCAGATGAATGTATCATGAGTATGTAACTAATGGCACTCTCTTTTCCACCTAGGCGATAGTGCATATGCCCTGAGGTCCTTTGTGCTCACCCCCTACCTCAATCCATCTAGCAGGAGTGAGAGGCGTTACAATGTGGCTCACAGATCGATTCGCAATGTTGTTGAACGCACATTTGGACTCCTCAAGAGCAGGTTCCGCTGCCTCCACAAGAGCGGAGGTGCACGCCAGTATACTCCAATCCTGTACTGCAAATGGATAGCGACCGGTACCATGTTGCACAATCTTGCCACCAAGGAAGGCACACATCATGAGGACATTGATGATGACACAGAACAGGCAGAGCCCTATGCAACAGGAGCAGCACCAGCAACAGATGGGAGACTGAGATGGACAGAGATCACACGCCGATATTTCTAAGTAAGGAGACACAGACAGGCTTAGTTTTTGAAGTACATAGTTTAATTGTCACTACCTCATTTAAATAATACAACACCATGGTACTACAGTGTCTATTATCAGGAGTGGGTGGTCACAGTTAACCTCACCGTGACCTGTCCTGTGGGTTGAGGGCATGTTCAACGTTTGTGTCCATGCACTACAGTGCGGGATGTTGGAGGCTGGGTCTCAACGCTCTCGGCGGTGCCTGGGTCAGCAGATTGTCGCCTGCTGCTCCTACGCATTTCAGGGACAGGAGTGCTAGAGCTACTCCTGCTGGTTGAGTCTTCTGTTTCCCCGACACCTGTGTCTCCAGTAGGCATGGGCGGAAAATCCGTTCCGCTCGCGGATTTTGCGGATTTTCGGGAAATCCGCAATCCGCGAGATTTGCGAATCTCCCGCAAAATCCGCAAATCCGCGAGCAGCGGATTTTGCTCGCACTGCTCGCACTGTTCGCGTGAGTTCGCGCCCCGCAAATAAGTGCAAAAATTGCAGAAATACGATCTTAGCAAAACTGAAAGTAACTACTTACCAGGTTCAAAAGTTCAGGCTCATCATTAGTAGCCATTTCCTGTAGTGCTTCCTGAGGGGCCCCTCCAGAGTTCAGTTGCCAGTTGAAACTATTATGTGACCCTGCTCTGAACCTCAGAATAGTTACACATATGCCACAAAGGTCCTGAATTACAGCTAAGGGAGACAAGCAGGAGCCAGGCTGGAAGTTAAAATCCATTAATCAGCCCCTAATTCATTATTGTCAGTTGGGGCAGGGCAGGTGTTGTAACTAATTTTGCAACAATGAAAGCACTTAGCAAGTGCAAAAGATCACTACTCAGGGCGCACTAAGGAAGCAGGTGCCAGCTAAAAAAATATTCTGTGACACATTAATCAGCCCCAAATTAATTCAGGTCACTTGAGGCAGGGAAGGTGTGCTTTGCTTTGCCGAAAATAATGTACACTGGACAACCAGAGGGTGTGGTGATGAAACAGAGGGTGGCATGGGTGGGCCAGAGGGTGGCATGAGTAGTCAGAGAGTGGCAGTGGTGACAGAGAGTGGCAGTGATGAAGAAGAGTGTCCCAAACAGGCTGGACACGTAGAAACAACAAGTTCGCAAAACTTGCGACCCGACAGGTAAGTTCGCAAATTGCGAAATTGTAAAAACCCTCGCGAACTGGCAGAAACACGGGCGAACACAAAAAAAAAAAATCCGCAAATTCGCGGGAATTCGCGGATTTTGCGGATTGCGAATCCGCAAATCCGCAAAATTCGCGAACGCGAGATCCGCAAAATTCGCTCATGCCTAGTCTCCAGCAGTGGCTGGCTGTCGTGGGAGCATCAGCTTCATGGCAGAGGTGACTCTCCTCATCCCCCTTGACAAATCCAAGCAACAGTGCACAATTACATCCTGCATGGCGACAGAACGCCGGCACAGCAGGGAGGTTGCAGTAGCAAAGTGGTTCATTGCTTTTGTCTGTTGCCACATACACTGACGAATCCTGCGCCTCTCTGAGTGGTCTCTATCTAATTTGTCGTAGAGAGCACTCATGCAGTGGGTCATGTCCGTCATCCCCTTTGCCATGGTCTGCATTACCTCTGTCATGTTGCCAATTCCCTGGTCTATGTTTGACATCTTGCCATTTATACTGCGAACCTGCCTGTGAACTGCTAATATTGCCTTTGCCTGCAGGCGCTTAACTTTGACCATGGTGGCCTTAAAACCGCAGAAGACCACCTCACCATCTTGGCCTTCGCCTCTCTCCTGTGCCCTTTGGCCTCAGACACTGGCCCGTACAGCACCTGAAGTAGTCTGCTGTCCAGCGTTGTCAGACACAGGTGGATTACTTGGCATGACACTCTCCTCATCTGTTGTTTCAAGAATCCTGAGAGGGGGCACATCAAGCCTCCTTGACCTTCCCTGCAGAGATGACTGTGATGTTGTTGTGGGGGATAGTGCTGCTGGTTCTGACTCTTGTGTCCCAAACAACAGAGGTGACTGAGGCTGTGGTGTGGTGGGTCACTCAGGTGTAGTGGCTGCCTGTGCTGTGGTTGTGTCTTGCTGAACAGCGCTATGACCTGCTCTGTCTTTTGTCTTCTCCCTACTCTCAGTTGTCGGTGGCCTCTCCTCCCTCTCATTTGCTGTACTACGCCATGACTCTCCTGTGGACAGATATGGACATTGGGTCAGTGGTGTAGTTCACTTGTGTGTCATGATTAAATCACATTCCTATCACACAATTGCCTAGTCTCCCTCAGCTTCTGGAAGTAGTGTGTTGCATGCCTTGCTGGATTATATGGTGACTGCATTGATGTAAGTACTTATGACTACATCTCCCATGATGCATTGCTGGACATAAGTGAAACCTGTTCTGGAGTGTGATGCAGACACACAGAGTGGGGAAGGGGGACAGGTAAATGGGTGGGGATTTATGTCCATGCATCTTACCTTGTTTCCTTGCAGCTCTGGCAGAGCTGTCAGACGTCCCCAATCCCATGGATACTTTCCGGCTCCAGGGTGGATTCAACCAGCTCCTCTAGGTCTATCAGTCTTGGTGCTCTGTTTTTACCTCCACCTGTGGCTACAGCTTCTTTTTTCTGTGCAGCAAGTTTTTTCTTTGTGATGATCCGCAGATCGTACCATCTTTTTTTGAGGTCATCTATGTCCCTGTGGGTGACCCCAATGGCATTTACCTTGGACTGGATGTCAAGCAAGGTGGTACGTTTCACAGACTCTGCAACATGCAGTGACTGTTTTCCAAAAATGTGGGTGTGGTCTTTAACCACCTCCTCAACCAGGACCTGCAGTTCTGCTGGGCTGAACTTGATTTCCTACTGCGCTCAGCTGCATCCTTCTGGCGAATCCTGGGTCTCCATTCTGCTACTCAGGTATGCTCTGGGCAGCCTGCTCCTCTGTATTTCCTCCTCGTCTCAAAGCAGTTCAGTTTCTCTGCACCTGCATTGGTGTGGCCACTCCCAGGTACTGGGGAGGGGTGGTTGCATCTGATTGGTTGGTTCCTCTGTGGCTTTGTTGTGGGGTGTGGTGGGTGTTCCTGATTGGTTCACAGGCTTACATGGGTTATTTTTAAAATTACCAAATCGGTATTTACCGAATCGGTACTTTCCGAATCGGTAAATACCGATTCAGTAAATCCCATTCATTCCTATGGGCCAGGAGGACCATTGTAATGAATGGGTATTACCGATTCAGAATTTACCGATTCGGTAAATACCAATTCAGTAAATACCAATTACATATTCCGAGTTTTACGGAATCGGTAAATTTTACCGATTTTTTTCCTACATCCCGTTTTCCGATTCTGAAATACCGATTCGGTATGAGTCGGTATTTAAGAGTTGGAAAAATTATTTTACCTACATCTGGCCCTAGAAATCCAAGTCCTGTAATGGATGCCAGCGACATCTTTTTTTTGTGTTGGTGGCAGCCAGTCAGAGCTTGCTCCCACCGGAGCCTTGGGAGCAACGTAGCACAAGGGTAAAAACCGTCCCTCGGCCAATCAAGAAGCTCTATTTTTAAAAACCGGGTTTGAGGGACTCTTGCAAGAGTACATCGAACCAAACCATCAAGATATACAAATATTTTTAGAGCCTAATATCTCCAAAACTACTGAACAGATTTACACGAATCACAAAAAACATGCATTCTGTACCAAGTTCTAATTTTTTGACACATTTGGTGTAATTCTGTTCATCAGTTTATTTGCTTCTGGGAGAAGTATCCACTGCTGCTGCGCTTTATTTTGTGAAGATTTCACTTCGGCTTTTCTGAATTCATTGAAAATTTTAGAGACCAAATTAAAAGCTTGGAGAGAGACCAATAAAGCACTGGGAGCTGCTTTTCCTCCAATTCCCCTGAGAAATAAATCCTCACTCCTTTCGGAAAAGCTAACTCCATTAAAAGAAAAGGTATTAACGCCCCCCTCTCCAGGTGCTCTGAAACTATAACCGAGGTCTGAGTGCAGACTGGATTTCTGGGCACCGATGCCCATTACAAAACCTCATATGCAGACCTCACCGTCTGAAGGGAGGCGTGGAAATCTGCAGTGGAGTTCCTTGGGTTTCTGCCCACAGTTCTTCTTTTGCTCCCTATTGCACATGCAAGTGCAAGAACACCAAAATTACATAAAATATGTGTGTTTGAAGTTGGTTCTGACACTATGGGTCGCCCAGATTTTTTGCTTTTTGAGCACCTAATTGTTGAGCTTTTACTGTGGGGGAGTTTCATAAGTTGGGACTCACCCACAGTGAACTCATAATGAGACTGCATGGGGATTTTACTGGTGTCCCGCTGGCTTAACTAGGCCCCTGCGCAGCAGCTGAAGTAAGGAACACTGGGCTGGTTACATGCAGACATATCTGTACATGCGTGTGCACATGGTGGGGACTGCACAGGGTAGATTCCTAGCGGGCGCAGCCAAGGAGCAGCGCAGATAGACTGGTGTGGCAGGACTTATGCAGAATGGGGTGGTGACATGGAATAGGCTTTATACAGTGGGAAGAAACATGCCAGGGAAAGTTGTTGTGCTTTACAGTGTGTATTCCATTATTGTTTTATGGGGATGGGGACCACATGTCCTAGTTTTACTTTCCTAAGGCCTAGAAATTCTAGACACGCACTAAAGTCCTCTGAAACGGTTGTGAGAAGGAGTATTCTGCGGAGTCCAAAGTCATATTTGTACTGCTTTTGGGACATCCAGAAATGTTTCATTTCTCTGAGTCAGTCATAACAAGGGCCTGGCTGAGGGCTGGCCTAAGTAGGATGGATTGATAACCTTTCTTCCACAAGATAAGGCCTCCTCTCCACAAAGAGAGGATGGGTGGGGCTACAGGCTCATCCATCAGCAGCTATCACTGGGTGAAGAAATATAAACCTCATAATGGGTTCTAACTGATACACCTGGTCCTTTTAACCAACAAAGAAGAGATTGGCACAGAAGCTGTAATATAAAAACAACATTTTTATTAACCTCAGATGAGGGAGACTACGTCACACAGTACACTCAGGCCACTGTAGGAGGCGTTCTAAGGAGTACAGAGAACAGGGGCCTTATATATGTATAGGTTACATAGTCAGCATAAAACCAAGGGGAGGTCCTGGCACATAACAGTATGCTTACTGACTAATATGGCTATACAAAATTTGCTTGCGGAACAAAGTGAGAGGAGAAACATTTCTGTTATGTTATTTATTTTTTGTATAGTGCTCTACTCGCCCGGGGGCATCTCGGCGCTGACATCAGCAAGAATAGCCTGACAGTTCTAAACTGTTGTTTAATTAGTTCTAAACTAGGAGCAGGTGCATTCTAATAGCTAGGCCTTTCTGAGCATGTGCGAAGCTCTGGAAGAGGGAGAAAGCACATGGCAAGCACATGGCAGATTAAGATGGCTGTCAAGTACAAAATGGCTTTCAGCTCATGCTAACAGTGATCCCTGCAATCTTTAACATGGGTGCCAGACACCAGGCTGCACTAAGGAGGGAAGGCAATGAGGGAGAAGGGGCTTTTTAAGAGACAATGTGGCAGGAGACCCTGGACAATGCCATTTTAAACAAACCCAGAGGCTGGGCAGGAAGGAGGGAGCAGGGGCAGTGAAGTGATGTGTCGCTGTTTGATAGGACAAACAGAGACTTCCTGCCTGCCCCATACTCAACTTTTAAAAAGTGCTTGCACAGGAAGAGAAGTGCTCTCTGGGGTATGGTCTGCTGAAGCAGAAGGTGCTGGAGCCTGATGCAATGAGAAGTTGGAAGGAGGAACCCCCTGACTGCCCCCAGGATCCTGAACAGCGCCAGGAGAAGAGTCCTGGACCAGTGCGCAGAAGCAGGGGCCTCTGCGCAGGGAGAAGAGAGGCCCAGGAGGAGAGCCAGGTGAAAGGCTGGTGCACGGAGTCAGTGAACACCGCTCCCTGCAGAGTGCCCCTTTGGAGACAAGGAGGGCCAAAGAGAGTGCTCACAGTGGCTGGGGAGCACCACAAGGAGCAAGACGAGGCCAGGAGCATCCAAATCAGATTCCTGGGGGCTGAAATATGCCCCCCAGAAGGTAGGCGACCTTTGACAACCAAGAAGACCGATAATGAAGCGCGTGGGGCTCCGCGGCCGTTCTTCAATGTGCCCCCTGGGTGGGTCAGGTCCCGGGGGCTGCCCTCAATGGCACAAGTCAAGGCGGGGAGCGCGATGGCGCTATAGTGCCAAAGGGGGCCCGAGATCCCAACTCCGGGCCTGCTGATGGTGGGGGGGTGCTGTCACCCCCCCATGAAGATAAGTCAGGGAGAGCTCTTGTGCTCTCTGTGAAGGTGCCCCCACAGGGAGCCAGGAGCACCCTCTGGCCCCTGCTGAAATTGTGGTCAGGGAGCGCTGTGGCGCTCTCTGTGAGGATTGGTAGGGGGAGGGACCCTGGAGCCCAACTCCGGGCCCAGTGTGATGAGGAGGCAGGTGGGGAGCACTGTCGCGCCCCCCGGCAAGAAGCTAAGCCGGGGAGCGTTGTAACGCTCCCTGTGAACATGTACAGGGGCCCGGGACCCCATCCCCGGGCCACCAAGCAGAGGAAATGGCAGTCGCGGAGTGCCAGGAGCTCACCTTGGCCCCCACCGAAGAGTGGCAGTCCAAGCCGGGGGCGTTGTTGCACCCACTGTGAAGGTAGCCTGGGGGCCCGGTACCCCATCTCCGGGCCCTGAAGTCTGGTGTGGGGATGGGGGAGTGCTGTTGCACTACTCTGCAGCCAACACGAGCCTTGGTGTCTGCCTGCCGGAGCGGGCAGACCAGACCTGCAGTGCCCGCTTCAGTGGCAGCACGTGAGGGTGATGGCTGGGTGAGGAGCCAGAGGGTGTGCTCCCTGGGCTTCCCCCCAACAGGAAGCCCTGGGCTGGAACTTTCATTCTACAGCTGGTGGTGCACTGAGAAGTGCATCCAGGAGTGAAAGGCTGAGCTGGGGATGTCTGGAGAAGGGCATCCCCTGGAGGTGAAGAGGTTTAATTGCACCAGAAATGCATTTATTAACCTTATTTCTTTTAGAGAGACTGAAAGGCACATGAGTAATGCGAAGTACCTGTGTAAGGTGGTGGCATAAGCAAAGTTGGGGTTATGTTGCTAGACATTCCTGCTAGGATGTCTGGCTGTATATGCATAATTGTTAGAAATGGGATTTCTGGTTGGCTATGGTTTGCACCAAAGCCAGGCAGAAACCACCACTCTATTAAGGATAATGGAGTTACACTCCTAAAATAACCCCTGCTCACCCCCTACGTAGCTTGGCACAAGCAGTCAGCCTTATCTTAGAGGCAGTGTGTAAAGCATTTGCACATAACCAACAGTGTTACAGTGTAAGCACTACAAAAGGACACCACACCAGTTTAGAAAAATATCCAATATTTTTATATACTTAAACAAGACCAAATATGATAAAAATCCACAGTACCGTACTTTAAAAATAGTTGTGTTGCAAAATGTCTTTAAATTGCAAAGTTATGTTGAGAACACAGTTTGTACAAGTCAGTAGCTCGGTCCGAGCCTACTGCGAGTCTCACAGTTCTAGTCGACCGCGTTGGTACGGGCCAGCAACAGCGGGACATACTCGTTAACAGTACCTTTCTTAGTGCGACTCGCACGGAGGTGCGAGTCAGTCTTGGCGTTTGTCGCGGTTACGGTGCAAAGTGGAAGCGGTGTCCCTAGATGCGGTGCAGGCAGCGGTTCGGTGACGATCGTCCAGATGGCGTTGGTGAGACCAAAGCGTGTGGTGCAGGGCGAGAAGGTGCTCGATGCGGCGCTGGCAAGTTGCGATGCAGCAACAGAGCTGGTTAGCGGGAATTGGCGCAGGCCGAGCCGGACAGCTGAACGTGACAAGTCGGTCACGGGTGTTGAGCCAGCAGCGACCGTGTCTGTGAGCCTAGGTCAGTGAAGTGAAACGAGGCGATGCAGGATGCGGTGACTCTCAATGGGGTGCAAGCAGCGGCTCAGTGATGATAGTCCAGGAGGCGTCGGTGAGACCAAGGCAGGCGGTGCAGGGCGAGACGGTGCTTCGATGCGGTGCCTTCAGGACATAAGACCGGCGACGGAGTTGGTCGCGGTTCCCTCTTCTCTATGGCAACTGAAACAACGGTTCCAGGAGCGGTGCCCAGAGGTTGGTGAAGTTTTTGCAGTCCATGGGACTTCTTAACAGGAGGCCAGCTCAGTTTGAGGCCCTTGGAGATACTCAGCACAAGTAGAGAAAGTTGAGTCAAGTCCTTTCACTGCCCAAGGTAGAAGCAGCAGCTGCAGGTCAACCCAACAAAGTAACAACACAGCAAAGGGGCAGTACTCCTCCTGGCAGCTCTTCCAGCTCTTATTCTTGGCAGGTTCCTTGATTCCAGCGAGATCTAAAGTCTTGGGGTCTGGGCCTCAATATTTATACCAGTGATTCCTTTGTCCTCTGATGGTACAGGGGCCTGGACCTAGTTCAAACCAATTTGGGGTACAATCTGCCAGGGTGCATCTTCACTCTTTGTCAGTGTAGACCAGGGTCCTCAGACGCACCACAGGAGGTGGAGTCAGATTCGTGGAAGGTGAGGTCAGCCCATCTAGGTGTAGATGTGCCTATTCAGCCCTGCTGAATCACCCTGTCTCCCCCCAGCTACTGTCACTCACAACCAGACAGACAATACACACGCTAGCAGAGGCAGGCTGGGTGGTTAGGTCAGAAAATACCTACTTTCTAAAAGTTGTATTGTGAAACACAGAATGTTAAAACCAACTTCACTAAAATATGCGTTTTATCATTCTGAGTTCAGGCATACTAAACTCAAATTTTTACAATGTTCCCTGAGTCAGTTAGGATCATAGGATGTAATGATCAATGTGCCCATTCTGGCCTATGGAGAATAGATAGCCTTGCAATAGTGAAAAACGAAGTAGGCTGTCATTCACTATCAGGACATGCCACACACATCAGGGCATGTCCTACCTTTTACATACAATGCACCCTGGCAGTCTGGTTTCAGAAGGCCAGCATGTCACTAAACACATTCTGGGAAGTTTTTCTGGGAGCTGCTTCCCAGCCCTCCTTCACCAAACTTAGAGGTCCTCTGACAGGGTGGCCAAACAGGAGCTCAAAGAAGCTGTACCCAGGAGACTTCTGAGGCACCGCCCTGTATGCAAAGAGCAGGCATAGCAAGAGGACGCCCCACTTACGCCTCATGGGTTCTGTTAGACCCTTGATCATGCCCTTCAAGGTCTAGTTGAATCTCTCTACCAGACCGTTTCCTAGGGGGTGCTAAGGAGTGGTGAACTTCTAGGTTATACCATACTCCTTCCACAGGGATGTCATATACTTGGATATGAAATTGAAACCCCTATCAGAAACCACCTCTCTGGGGAATCCCAAGCGGGAAAATATCTCCATTAGCGCCCGGCCCACTACTGGCACCGTCGTTGTCCTGAAGAACCGGGGTTTAACCCAGCGGCGTCAGGGGCACGCCTAAGATCTTCGAGTTCCCCTGTCTTGGTATGCAGAGACACGGAATACTACTGGATGGCATCAGAGACCAAGTTTTTTAGCTGCAGCTAGTAACAGTGATCCTAGAAATACATCACAGTGTAAATTCTCAGGAGACTGCTCATTTTACTAAGGCGAGATGTCTCCTTTTATACCCAATATTCACATTATAAATGTACATCCACTGCACAAAATTCTAGCCAATAAGGTACATTTTCAAACAAAGTATCACATAACAAAAACTCAATTTACAGTATCCCAACCAAAAAGTTAATTAATTATTAGGAATGTCCCAAATTCAATCTCCACAAGCCGGACAAACCTATAAATGAAAGCATAACCCATTTAATCAAGAAACATAAAAAAGAAACGGTAACAGATGCTGAACAAGATAAGGTATGTGCAAGGAAACTAAAAGTTAACGATGTCGTGAACACTGATTGGCAATCTCAGACAAAGATCGATCAGGGAAATTGGCTCTGAGAGGTCAGTTTCAGGTAAAGAGGTCAGTTTCTTACAGTTCATTTCAGAGTCAAAAAGAAACCTAGTTAATGTATACATGAACTAAGAAGGCGAGGCCACTTTATTTGCAAGGCTACCTTCACAGGCCTATGTGAGGGCAACACAAAATGGTTGCACAGAACAACCAGTATCTTCCTGATTGAAGACACCTCCACCATATCTCGTTCTATGATAGTCTGAAGCAGTAGTGTATGTAGGGGGAAGAAGAAACACCACATAACACGTTCCTGAAAAATTAGGTGGCAACCTTGTGTAGGCTCTGTCATGACAAACAAAATATGTGCCTTTAGCTGGCACAAACGGTGGAGAAGTCCGAGATGAATAGACATAGGTTTGAGCACACACACTCTTACCTAGCTGAGCTTTCGGATTCCGACCATTACCTTGTAAACAAAAATGGCCTCGGTGGGGTACAATCCAAATGGGGAGAGACCTTTTTCGTCTCTCCTTCTCGGTCAAGCTGGTACTATATCCAGTCATGTTCCAACCAACGTAAGCCTGCACCTCATCCTTAGGGATAGCATTATATGCACCAATATCTCGGATCATAGCTACTATTCCCCTTATTAAGGCACTATTGCTCGAGTTATCTATAAGGGAACGTAAGGGCCGTACCTCATTTGCATAGATAAACATGGTCTGAAAAGCCCACACAAACCCATTAAAAGAAAAAGGCAAAACCAAATATGGCATACCTTTATCTGTCGTATGAGGCATAAGACCACAAACCCAACAATTAGTGGTATTTGCTACTAACTGATGCTGATGCAACAACTGTATAAACAAGTTGTTCACAATTTCTGATCTCCTTGTCTGTTCATGTTCAGGCAACGTATAAAACTGGTGCAAAGAAACAGTAGTGAAAGAAAGCATAGGTTGGGAGGTGGGTGCATATATCTGTTGTGTAGCATAGACAGTTCAACCCACACAAGCTAATGTGATACTTAAAAACATCAAAAAGCACTATATTATAAAACATTTGCTATGTATCAATGTACAAAATCTTGTCTTAAGATCTATTCTCTCAACATCTCTTTCAGTTACAACAGACTCCATCCTCTTACGTACTGCTCGTGGCAATTTTCCTTCTTCACTCAAGTGTGCGTCCCGGCGTCCTAGACGTCCTTAAACCCGCAGACCTTTCGTCAATACGCGGGCCACCCCTTAAGTCTAAGACCGCGACGCTGCAGCTGAACCCAGATGGTGGTTCTAAAAAGAAAAAGAAAAATAGTCTCTTGTCTGAAAGAGTGTAATTCACAAAAAAAATCAGATTTTATTTGTCCTTTCTAGACCTTAAGTTGTAGCGTTCTTTAACAGGCACAGTTTGATCCTGATAGAGTGTCTCTGGGTGCGTAGTATCCAGTCTCAAACACGGCGGCACAGCTTCTTGCAAGAGTTCATCATCCGCACGTTCTGACTGAGTCCATTCCAGATGTGCATCGCTAAAAGGTACAAGTCTCGGAACCCTTTCACTCTCGGAATCGGCAACACCTTCCCGGACCCACTTATCGTACGGTAAGGGCAAAGGTATCTTCTTGCAATGGGTACCATGTACCCAGTTTTTCTTGCCGAACACCTTAATTGCAGTTCGAGTTGATAACAGGACTTGGTATGGACCGGTCCATCTTGGTTCAAAGTTTTTTGACCTCTGGAAATTCCTGGTTAGAATCCAGTCGCCAGGTTGAATCGTGTGACCTGCATCTACAGAAACTGAAGGCAAAGTGTCATGGACCTGTTGATGAAGAACACGCAATTTAATAGTCAAATCATGTAAGTAGTCAACCAACATAGGGTACTCGATATCATTGTACTTCTTAGGCCTCGGCACACCCCAGACATTCGCCGGGCGTCCAAAAACAATCTTGTATAGGCTAAATCCCACGCAAGAATGTACTGTCGTTCTCGTGGACAAAAGTGCCAATGGTAAGGCATCGGGCCATGTAAGACCAGAGCTCGCTTGCACCTTGGCCAACTTCAGCTTCAGAGTGCCATTATGGCACTCGACCAGGCCTGTTGACTGGGGGTGATTCGCAGCGTGAAATTTCTGTTTGATACCCAGACCCGCACATACTTTCTTCATAATCTGACCACACAAATTCACTTCCATTATCACTCCATACCATCCTCGGCAAGCCATATCTGGGAAAGAATTCTTTGAGCAAAACCTTGGCTGTAGACAAGGCAGTATTATGCTTTAGGGGGTAGGCCTCTATCCATCTGGAAAAGGCACAAACAACCACAAGGACATACTTCAAGTTATTGCATCTTTCCATATGAATATAGTCTATCTGTAGCACCTCGAACAGATACGTTGTAGGAGCAAAATGACCCGCTGGAGTTGGGGTTCCCTTTCCAGGATTATGCATCAAGCAAATCATGCAGTGTTTAACCAAATTCTCAGCACACTTAGGAATTCCACCATTCTGACATACCGGAGCCAACAACTTACATATCCCTTTTGAACTAATATGAGCCAACCCATGAGCCAAAGTAACCACCGGAAGCACATATGCATCCGACAACAACCATCGCTGATGCTCTGACAACTCAACCCAACAGCCTGTTGAATCCAACATTCCCGTACTCTCTCTCCACATACTCAATTCTTTCTCAGTAGCTTCTACCTGAATCATCTTCACACTTTCTGTTATAGCTTCACACATTCCTCCTTCCACAACCCATCTGGCAGGACCTGCAACATACATCCGACTCTTCACATCTTTTGCCGTTTCTCTCGCTACCTCATCTGCAAACGCATTCCCTCGACCCACATCATCCGTAACCTTCTTATGCGCACTACACTTCACTATCGCAATTTGGGTCTGCAAAGTAAGTGATTCAAGAAGTTCACTCACTAATTGTCCATGCTGAATTTTCGTACCATGGGAAGTAAGAAATCCTCTCTCTTTCTACAAGCGACCAAAACTGTGAGCCTCGCCAAATGCGTATTGGCTATCAGTATAAAGGCAGAAGCCTGGCAACAAATCTTATCTAATCTGCCTCTGACAACTGCGGCAGTAGTACTTATTTACACCTGAGGCGGAAGCCGGGTGATAGCCTGCTAACAATTTTAAAACTGCACTGTGTTTGACAAATTTAATTTGCGCCGCATTTGTGTGTTTTTTAGCTTGTCCTTTAGTTTAAAGCACATACCGCCTGAAAAGCGCCTCACTCCTCTTGCTCACAGACGATTAGGGTCTGTGGCTGGAGACGTGCGATCAGCCCCCCACAGGTTTTAGGATCAGAAACTACAAGTCCCAGCGCCCTTGCGCTCTTGAAGGGACTACAAAAGGAGGAGTCGCGCCTTGGACGCGAGATTCCTCGTACGAACAGCGACAGAAGCCTGGCAACAAATCTTATCTAATCTGCCTCTGACAACTGCGGCAGTAGTACTTATATACACCTGAGGTGGAAGCCGGGTGATAGCCTGCTAACAATTTTAAAACTGCACTGTGTTTGACAAATTTAATTTGCGCCGCATTTGTGTGTTTTTTAACTTGTCCTTTAGTTTAAAGCACATACCGCCTGAAAAGCACCTCACTCCTCTTGCTCACAGAGGATTAGGGTCTGTGGCTGGAGACACGCGATCAGCCCACCACAGGTTTTAGGATCAGAAACTACAAGTCCCAGCGCCCTTGCGCTCTTGAAGGGACTACAAAAAGAGATGATCACCAATTCGCGCAGCGAGTGCGCCATAGCCGCGCCGGAGTCGAGCCTGAGTCTAGCTCATCTGCGCTCGTCTGCGCCGAAGCCGGGCCTAGGGCCGCCCATAATATCCAGGTGACGCATTACTCTAGTGATTTTATTTTATCTCTGAACTCTAACTCCGCCAACTGCTACCATGCTCTTAATGTCGGCAAATGGGCTGGCCCCGTCTGCTGCATCACATGTAGGAAATGTTTACAACCCTATCACCCTACGGATAACTGTTTGTCAGCCAACTTCTTTAAAAGCGGGCTGATAAATGCCCGCTCTATGTGCAAAAATGCACTTCACATATTTGACCTGATTAGTGAAAATGAGCTGGATTGTCTATTTATAACAGAAACCTGGCTCCGCGATTGGTCAAATCCAGACCTAGTTCATGCTGTTCCCCCTGGCTACGCAATCTGCAGACAAGATCGCGCAGAACAGCGTGGTGGGGGTCTAGCAATTATCTATAGAGATTCCCTCAAATGCACCATTAGAGAGCTTCCTGACATTGAAGAAGCCAAAACTATGTTCTTTGGCATTCAAGTACATGATACTTTCACCTTTTCGGGAGCACTGCTCTACCGTCCTCCCCGAAATCCCCTACAGTTCCTTACTAGTGTAGGGGAAGTGTTGAGTGATATGACTCTTAGATACGCCAATTTTACTATATTGGGCGACCTCAACCTTCACTTAGATAATCCTACTGATAATCATGCCTCCTGCTTTAAAGAAACCCTTCAAATCCTAGGACTGACACTTAGGACCTCTGGAGCAACCCATAAAGCCGGGCACTCCCTTGATTGTATTAGTTCTAATCTGGACACAATGGTGGTTAAAAATCCCTTACCCTTGATCTGGACTGATCACTACTTCATTGAATTCAATATAGAACTCACAGGAAGTCAAACTATGTCCAAGAGAATAGCAAATAAAGGAATCGCTTCACCCAATTTGGGCAAAATCATGAATCATCCAGATCTCATTAGCTGGGCCAACGATAGCAAACCCTCTTTGTCAGGCAATACCTCCATAGATTATCAAAACTTCGAAGGATGGATGACAGAGATCGGAAGTAAAATTAGATACCCAGAAAAACAAAACTTCCCTCAGTAAAACGTAAAAATTCTGCTCCTTGGTTCCTAGATACTCTTAAGGATCAATTGGCTGTAGTCAAAATGCTAGAACGTAAATGGAGACGAAATTATGATATTGACTCTAAAGTCATCTATAAAACAGCTAGGAAATCTTATCGCAGCTCCATCAAAGTTGCTAAAACCAACTACTTCACTTCCCAAATTGAAGCGCCAATAATAACCAAAAAGAAATTTTTAAAATCATCAATACCTTCACGAAACCTAAAATAGCAACCCAAGAAATTCCTCCGTCCCAAACTCTGTGTGACAGTGTAGCCAATTATTTCACACAAAAAGTAGACACGCTTATCAATGATTTCCCTCACCCTTCAATAGTAGAACCAGATATTGAGACGGTTTCTAACTCTCAGCACCCCAGATGGGAAAAATTCAATCACATTAGTCTTGAAGACTCACTACGGGGAATCTCCGTACTTAAATCAGGTTCCCCTTCCGACCCCTGTCCCCCTACTTTTCTTAAATCCATAATACAGGTTAATCCCTACATCAATGCTATCATCAATTCCTCTTTTCAATCAGGGGAGATCCCTTCCCAGTGGAAGGTAGCAACAGTGAAACCTTTACAGAAAAAGACACTACAAGACCCCACCATCTTATCCAATCTACGCCCCATCTCTCTTCTCCCTGCCATCTGCAAAATCACGGAAACTTTTGCCAACAAACAACTGATGGCATTCCTTGAAAATAACGACATTCTCCATCCCTGGCAAGCAGGTTTCAGGACTCACCACTCTACTGAATCGTCACTCTTATCATCTACCGAAACCATACGTGCTGCTTTGGATCAGGGCTGTCCTGATCCTATTAGACCTCTCTGCAGCATTCGACACTGTATCCCATGCTATCCTTTTACATTGCCTTAACAATGCTGGCATAGCAGGAACCGTGTTCGAATGGTTTAAAAATTACTTTGCTCACAGGCGTCAGATCGTCAGGCTGGGCGAATATTCTTCAGAAGAAAAAATGATTAAAACAGGAGTTCCTCAGGGCTCTAGTATAAGCCCTACCCTGTTTAATATTTACATGGTCCCCCTTCTTAAATTAATTACATCCTTCAACATAAGTACTGTTGCTTATGCTGACGACACCCAGCTTGTTCTGACTCTCGACAAAAATCATTCCAACGCAGAGCAAATACTGAATGTCTGTCAGCAACCTTCAAATGGATGTCTCTTAACCATCTAAAATGTAACTCATATGGGGCGTGGCTGGCGGCCGAACATGGCGGCAGCATAGAGGACTAGCTCCGGCAGGGAAGCGGCCTCTCCATCTATCCGCACGATAATCCGTGACTAATTCTTACCTCCAACGGCGGCACCCAACGCTCAAGACCGGGCGGAACTGGTAGCAGGTTCCCGGACGGAAATCGTGAATTGGACGACGAAGTTATCGTCGAGTGCTGATCCGACCGGAACACAGGCCCACCTCCGGGCACTCTAGTGGCGACTGAGGCCGACCGGAAGTGCAGCCTGCTCGGCGACCGCAGACAGGAAGTGGTCGGTGTTGGAGGACCACATTGAGTGACGGTCGGCGGGTGGACTCCCTGCCCAGAAACAAACTGCTTACTACACCCAGCGGAGGTCCATAGGAAGGGTGCCCGCAGATGGTCAAGACAACCATCCGAACTTTGTCCTGCAGTCTGCCCTGCGAGGACCATCGGGGCGTCTCCCTCATTGCAACGAAAGCCCTCTTCACATTAACTGAGGAACGCACCGTGACGGTGATTTCTCTTGATATCCCATCGAACCGACGAAATGTATTCTCTCCGCGACCGAACAATGGCCGGGAAAGGTGTGAAAGGCGGTACAACCCAGACTCGTATTGACCGATTCACAAACGATAGAACCGCCTCCCCTCCGGCGGATGGGAAAAATCCCCCCGTAAAACCAGGCGAGCCTGCGGGGACGAAGTAGGCGACGTTGGATGACGTTATGAAGGCACTCTCGCAGGTCCAAACGACGGTGGGCTCTATCTCGGCCGAAATCACCCTTATCCGAGCGGACTTCCACAAGATGGCCGAAAAAGTAGGCTCGCTAGAGCTCGTCACGAAATCGCTGGTGGAGGATGTCTCGGAATTGCAGACGGCTATGGAAGCGTTCATGGCGGAAAACAAGCTCCTTAACCCTTTCGATGCTGATGACGAGCTCAGCTCGTCATGATGCACAGTTGAGCTGTGCTGATGACGAGCTGAGCTCGTCATGAATACAGTAGAAGAGCAATTTCCAGCACAGGGGGGGAAAACACCTAGCAGCCAAGGTGTTAAAGATAAACTCGACGATCAGGAGGGCCGTTCCAGGCGGAACAATGTACGCATTCTTGGCGTTCCGGAGACTGAGGGTGTGAGAGCGATGGATTTATATGTGGAGGACCTCATTAAAACTCATCTTCAACCTAAAGGTCTGTCAGCCTTCTTCTCAGTGGAGCGGGCACACAGAGTCCCGGGGGGTCAACCTAAACCAGGGGCCTCGCCTAGGCCGATCCTAGCAAGACTGTTCAACTACCGCGACCGGGACGTCATCCTCCAGGCGGCACGAGTATCACCACCGGTGAAAATCCTCAACTCAACGGTGGCGTTTTTCCCGGATTATACGGCAGAGGTGGCCAGGCGACGAAAAACCTTCTTGGATGTCAAAAAGGAACTTAGAAAACGTGAACTCCCCTACTCTATGATCTTCCCGGCCAGGCTCCGGGTGGTGGCGGAGAACAGAACCTGTTTTTTTGACGACCCTGGAACTGCACGAGACTGGCTGGATGGCTGGCGCTCTGCCTCCCACTCTCGCCGCCCTGGACGGACTAAGAACGGCTCACATCAACCTGACCGAAACGATGTTGGGGACGCTGGTACGAACAGTGGCAGAAGCTCGCGGGTAAGGGACGATGCTGACCTAAATCAGGAGGTGGACCCATGAACATGTATACGAGACATTGATGTTTGGGACTGCGGCTGGAACCGCCGAGGACACTGGGCCGAGGGCCTCCGTGGAGGGTACGAGGGGTCGCTAATTCCGGAGTGCTCCTCACCCCCAACAAGCAAGTAACTGTGTGTTTTCTTTGGGATGGGTTTAAGCACTCTGCTAAGTTGGGGTGGCGGGCAGTCTGGAGTCCGTGTAGCAGGGAAGCAGGGAGGGTGGGGGTGTTGGGTATGGGGGGGTTCTGTTGGTTAGCTTGTTTGAATTGTTTGGCTCTATTCCACATTTTGAAATTGCTAGTAGTCACATATGACCGTATTCCTGGCACCGGGTGTGTCACCTCTGATCCTCTAACGCTACTATGGCACAAGCGTGTGAATAATTGCACAGGGTTGGGAAATTCTTTGATCACTATGGCTCCGTTCTACCCCATGGGACACCAACTTGCACGCATGACTACAAAATGGCGGATCTCTCACGACCTACTACCGCAACACCTGACACTGGGGTGGGGTCTGTGCCACCATTACAGGTACTGTCGTGGAATGTTCGGGGGTTAGGAGATAAAGTGAAGAGGGGACTGGTCCTACAATGTATTAAGAGACTGAATTGTGACATCGCCCTTCTGCAGGAATCACACTTAGTGGGGGCAGCCACCAAAGCTCTGGATAGGAGAGGATATCGCATGGTAGTACATTCGGACTTCACTTCAGGGTCCCGGGGGACGGGTGTCTGGGTGAAAAGAACATCGCGCTTCATACATCAATCCACGAAAACAGACAAACATGGCCGCTTCGCAGCAGTGTGTGGGCAATGGGAGGGCGTGCCCATTAATGTGGTGTCTGCGTACATCCCACCAGCGCTACATTCATCGGCACTTCCGGACCTGGGCAAATTTCTTCTGGAACTCCCGGAAGGGGACCTGCTGGTGGGCGGAGACTTCAATGCACTGGCCAATACTGACATGGACAGGTTCCCGGTGCGCTCCCTCCCCACTGGCCCAACGAAATTCAGGGACTTCTTGGAGGCACAGGGTCTGGTTGACATCTGGAGACAGCTCCACCCTACTGATCGCCACTACTCCTACTACTCATCCACCCATGACTGCCTGTCTCGCATTGACTATTTTCTCACATTGGGGGGTGGCAGACTCACATTTGCCGATGTACAGATTGCGCCGCGGGGTGTATCAGACCACTCCCCCTTGATCGCTACACTGTCCTGCACAACCATGGCTCGTAAACGGCTCTATCCCATTTACCCCGGTTATCTTAAAATCCCTCCGGTCTGAAAATCCCTCAAAACCGCCACCAAGCATTACTTCCAGGAGAACTCCGGCTCGGTGTCCTCACCGACGATACTATGGGAGGCGTACAAGACGGTATTGAGGGGCCCGGCAATCGCGACCATAACCGATCATAAACGTAAACAAAAACAGGAACTGGTAGAGCTGGAACTGCAGTTGGAACAGGCTAACATAACTCATATGACCGCACCGTCAGAAGACACTCGACACGCGCTGTCCCTTTGTCAGCAAAGACATGACGACTTTCTCCGTCGACGGGTGTTAGAACATATAGAGTCGACCGCTTGCAGAGTTTATGATGTGGGTGACAAAGCCAACAAATTACTGGCCTGGTTGGACAAGAAACGGGACGGAGGCAGGCACATTCTGCAGTTGCGGGACCGAGAAGGGACGTGTCACACGCACCCTCCTAAAATCGTCGACCTCTTGGCAGACCACTTCCAAGGGGTATACACTCCAGAGGTGGTGGTCACGGCAGAGGCGGCAGCGTTCGCACTCCAAGATGTAGAGGTAGAGACATTATCACCGGAGGCGATGACCGAGCTGGAAGCGGACCTTACGGTAGAGGAGCTCCGTATGGCGACAGGTGCGCTGCATACAGGCAGAGCGTTGGGCCCCAGTGGGATACCAATCGAATGATTTCAACTGATGTCAGACACACTGGGCCCGCCAATGCTGGCCATGTTTGAGAACTGCCGTGAGACCGGAACACTGCCTCTAGACCAACGCGTGGCGACGATAGTAGCTATCCCAAAACCCGGCAGACCTCCAGAGAACTGTACGTCTTATCGCCCGATCTCACTCATTAACGCAGAGGCGAAGATCCTGGCGAAATTGATTGCTAATAGGCTGACTCCATATCTCTCCCAGTTGATCCACCCTGACCAATCCGGCTTTATGCCGCACAGGAGTACAGCGCTAAATCTCCGTAGAGTGCACGGTGCACTGGCCCGAGCACATTCCCTGAAAGAACCGGCGGCCATTTTGTCACTAGACGCCAGAATGGCTTTTGACATGGTAGAGTGGCAATACCTGTTCGCAGTTCTGACCCGGATGGGCTTCGGACCGAAGTTTCTATCATGGGTCCGACTACTCTACGCGGACCCAGTAGCCCACGTGGCGGCCAATGGCCACATCTCACGAGCGATTCCTCTAGCGCGTGGGACTCGCCAGGGCTGCCCCCTATCCCCATTACTGTTCGCACTGGTCCTTGAACCTCTCGCGATTGTTATTAGAAAGACACCACTATTGAAGGGTATTAGATGGACGGAGGCCTGGGAAGACAGAATATCATTGTATGCCGATGATATGCTGGTCTACTTATCTACCCCCGAATCGAGTGTCCGATACTATTGGCACTCTGCGATAAACATGGCTCGGCCTCCGGCTATACTATTAACTGGGCGAAATCGGTCCTTTATGTTCTGAAGGGCCCTCGGCCAATCCTCCCTGAACACTGTTCTTTAGTGCTGACCGATGTCTCCTTCAAGTACTTGGGCATCCATGTCACCAACGATACGGCCGTATTCTACGACCGGAACTTGGCACCTCCCCTCCTCCGTCTAAAGGCAGACGTACGACATTGGTCATCCCTGCCGCTCACGCTGCCCTGTTTAAAATGATGGCGCTTCCGCGCCTCCTGTACGTTTTGTAAAATACCCCAGACGTAATCCCGCCCTCCTACTTTCATAGAATCACCGCAGTTCTCACCACCTTGCTATGGGGTGAGCTTCCTCCGAGAATAGCTCACCTCAAATTTAACCGCGGTTGGTACGATGGGGGAATAGCGCTACCAAATGTGCAGCTCTACTACTGGGCATCTCAACTCAAGGTACTCAACCAGTGGCTCCAAGCGTCGCACGATGACCCGGCATATCTGGCTGACAGGGCCCAACTGGGAACGCAAAGTCTGTTGGCCCCTTTATACAACCCAAGTCTCCTCAAAGACCTGATTGGCCCTACCAAACATACAGTCACCTTATGGTACAAAGCGCTCACTAGGCTACAATGGAAGGGGGTCATCACGAAGCTTACCCCGCTTTGGGATACTAAGAAACTGGGCTGCCTCAGGACCAGTAAGGGATTCACCCAGTGGGATAATATAGGCATCTCTACGGTGGGGGATCTCTGGGCGTCCGCAGGGGTGATTCCCTTCGAACAACTACAACAACAATATGCCTTAGGCCCCACTGAAACATACAGATACATCCAAATCAGGCACGCTCTCCTGGCGGTGTTGGAACCAGGGACTACGGTCCCGGAGTCCTCGCCCCTGGAAGACCGGCTTCTTACGGACTTTTAAAAGTCACGGGCCACCTCACTCACGTACCGCAAACTGCTGAATAATCTTCCAGACCCCTTACAGAAACTGAGAGAAAAGTGGGAGGATGAGTTGGGAGCTATGGATGAGACGGACTGGAATGCTGCTGTGGCGTCTCCAAGGGAGGCTGGGGTGTCGGCTAGGTTCAGGCTGATACAGTTAAAAGTGCTGCACAGAGTGTATTATACAAGGACCACCCTACATAAAATACACAGGGCTGATTCCCCTCACTGTCTCAGGGGATGTGGGGAGGACGGCACATTGTTACATACGCTGTGGGATTGCCCTCTCATCGCTAGGTATTGGCAACAGGTCATGCGCACAATCTCACAGGCCCTTGATACCTCCCTCACACCGGAGCCACGCCTCTGTCTCTTGAATATATGGGAGGGCACTGATCTTAACCTCAGACAACAACAGTGGGTCACGATTGGTACAATGGTGGCTAAGCGCGATGTGGCGCAGAGATGGGGGGTGGCGGAGATACCTACTCTGGCGTTATGGTGCAAGACCATGGACAAATTGATGCTAACTGAAAGAACTGTCTATAAACTCAGAACGAACCCAAAGAAATGGAATAAGGTATGGGAGGCGTGGAATAGGTACAGAGGGGACCTGTGCGACCTGCTGCAGGAGGATGAAGACGAAGACTCGGATGATGAGGAGGAAATGATTGATTAACCTGTAGGGTGCCATGGGGTGGGATTGGAAATGTAACCTTGTTGTTGAGAATTAATAGACACTGTGCTTGAGGGTGAAGGGGTATGGCCTGGGGGTTGGGGGTCGGCGTGTTCTACTAGTAACCTTTTTTCCATATTGCTTTATGTCTATTCATTACAAATGAGCCACTACGTTTGGTTTGGTTTCTATTTTCATAAACAGGAATACTCAATAAAAAAAAAATGGACTTAAAAAGTAAGGCTTCATGGCTCCGAAAAATGCATCCTAAAAGATTTGCCGTGTCATCCTCACCATACGCTGCTGGACCGGAGGGTTGTCGGCTGAATAGCTGTGTAAACGTACATAATGTTCTTTTACCTCACGTCATGCTTATTGTATAACTGTACTGCTGTTATTGATGATGACCGTCAATAAAAGTTTAACACCAACAAAAAAAAAAAATGTAACTCATCTAAGACTGAGATCATTCCCTTTGGTCCCAATAATTCCTTTTCTCCCCAAGATTGGTGGCCCGATAAAACTGAACCCCCCCTAACACAATCGATGCTGCCCGAAATCTTGGCATAAAATTTAACAGTTCCCCTCACATTCAATCAGCAGGCCAAGGAAGTAGCAGGAACATGCTTCGGTATCATTAGAAGCCGGAGAAAATTCTTTGACTTTTTCCCTCTGAGTGCCAGACGTACGGTAGCTGTAGCTCTCATAACATCAAGGTTGGACTATTGCAACAGCCTCTACGCAGAACTCAATAAATCTGCTCTACATAAGCTCCAAATGGTCCAACATGCAGCTGCCAGACTGGTCCTCAGATTGCCTAGGAAATGCTCAGCCTCTGCAGCCCTGAACACACTGCATTGGCTTACAATACATAAGCGCATACTGTTCAAAGTTCTTACCATCACCTACAGAGCCTTTTACCACCATGGCCCACTCTATCCGTGCAAATACTTTAGACAATACCAACCATTACGATCTCTTAGGTCCTCTACTGCGAACCTGTTGCACGTTCCCAGGTTCAAAATGATAACAAGAGGAGGTAAATCCATTGCGGTCATTGGAGCGAAAGCTTGGAACAAGGCACCTCCTTGTCTACGTCAAGCCACTCCCTGCCCAACTCTGAATGCATGAGGCTCCAAGGATACGCTGCGTAGCCAGGTAGTTTATTTTTCCACCTCTCACTTAGCCTTTCTGTCCTTAAGGTAACTAAGCGCCAAGATACTCCATGGAGTGGATTTGCGCTATACAAGCACAGCTTCACATCACATCACATCTTTCCTTTTAATAACACACACGCTCTAGTCAATGCTATCAACTCCGCTGCTTGCGCTGAATTCTGTGCAATACGTGCTGTTTCAACAATCGTGTGCAAAGTAGTGACAGCATATGCTGCAGTCGTCTCTCCATTCGGAAGCTTAAAGTACGAACCATCTACCCATAGCGTACCATCAGTATTCGAAAGAGGAGTCTTTCAGATCAACTCTACCCTTCGTTTCCTCCTCTGTCCAGAGAAAACGGTCATGCTGTTCCTGAGCATCTGTCTCTACAAAAATCGGCTATTATTATGAAAAACAATGGTCCATAGGATTAAGTTTTCACAAAAACAAATACAGATATAGACTCAAATTAGTACTATATTGACAAGTTTTTCAGTACCCAGCCGGGCCTGAAATTTTATTTCAAATATAAGCAAACTTTAAAAGACCATCAAGGAGGTCTGATGTGACAACTGATAGGGTACAAGCCTGTACCTATCCAAAAGAACACTCAAAAGAATTCAAGGGTAGGAAGAGAGCAAAAAAAGGGTAAAGAATATCAGGCAAAAAGAACAACGGAGCCAATTGTCCCTTGCATCAATGGCATATTAGCAAGGCAAGTTCAGACAACCAATTCATGTAACAGTATACACACAATGGGAAAGTTACAGAATCGGAGTAAGTGTCGACGGCGTTTCGATCCCCGGCTCCTAGTGAACTGGGATCATCATCAGGACTTAAACAGTGTATTGCCTGTATGTACTTTTTCAGAAAACCTGTTTAGAATTTTACATTTTACAGAAATGGGAGAAAAAGGGAAAAAGGAGAAAATTCTGTTTAAATGCAGCACTAATTACAGGTAAAATGCACGTAGTATACATTTGTGTCATGCCATTGTGAACATGTAGGTGTCATTCATATCTCTTCCAGTTTTCCAATTACATGCTTTATAAAAGTTTGAAAACGTTTAAACTAAAGCCGACTCGGAAATTGGCCGTGAGCCTTAGAACACTAACGTGGTTGTGGCTACATGTGTCGTTTACTAGAGTGGCGCAGTGATGAAGCATTAACTTGCATTCAATCAAAGTCAGGCATACAGCCCGGTGAGCTTAGACACGATTTTGGGCAAGTGATGTCGTTGCTATGGTGGCGATGTGGCGCTTTCCAAGAGTGGCGGCAAGGTTGTGGCTAAGGTCGCGATGTGGTGCCAACATGCTTGAAGTTAGCGTGGGTACATTGCATGCCTAAGAATTATGCCAAAATGGTATATTATGAGCACACCTTCAAGAGCGATCTACAGGAGCCTCCAAGATGTTTAGAGGAAATAGTCGGGTGGAGGGCTGATACCTAAAGTGAAAACAGTCAATTAGCAAGTGAGGATATCGGGCGCTAATAAACAGAGTGTGGGGGAGCAAGACGTTACCTCGGTGTCTTATTCCGGATACTATTTAGTTGCCATAAATTCCATCTCGTGTTGAAATCGAGAAGATTGGATGTAAAGTGTATATACAACCCTCGTAGGCGTATACACTTAGAATATCTGCAGATGAACAGGAAAGCAATTTTTAGAGTGAGGCTGGCAAATACTAAAAGCCCGTGGTAACGAGGGAGGCCGAGAATCCTTACCTTAGCTGGGAGTAAATACTCCTTAACTCGCGATCCGAGTAAGCTTCCAGGCGGTGTGCGCAATGGCAGTGCAGCCCTTCACGATGATGCGGAAGTGAGCCCAAGCGTGGTCGCGCATAAATTAATAGAAAGTGATGAGGGGGTGAGCGCGGAAGGACGCGGGAGCGGTGGCCCAGTGGCGGCCATCTTAGCGTGGTGTCGGTTAAGGAGAACTCGGTGTGTGCCCATTTCCCATGCATTGTGCTCTTATTATCATGCAAGGTGTCACTGATGCCAAATACAAAATAATTCACATGATGGAGAATTTTGACATGTAGAATTTTGACATGTAGCATTTAACAACCTATATAGGGCATTTTAAACGGCTAGCCTCAGACTCTGTCCACATGAATTTTGGAGTCAGAAGGAAGACAACAGCAAGCATTGAAATTGAACACCTCATACATCAGAATAGTAACCAAAGTGATGTTCAAATTGGCGATTGCGACAGTCTCTCAAGTCATTTTCTGGCAATTCACAGCAATCCTGCCCAGTCCTCAGTGCGGTTGAGACCATTCCGAATTGTGTCCAGAAGTAGTATACATTTCAGTTCCTCCTTATTGAGAAGTTGAGCCATACATCCACCTCTAGGTGGTAATTTTAGCGCCTTTAGCACAGTCCACTTCAAGTCATTTTCTGTGTGCTTGGCACTGGTGAAATGTTCCACAAGTGGTGCATTCTGGATTTGACAGCGGATGCGGCTCTTGTGCTGGCAGATCCTTGTTTTCACCTTCTGTGATGTTTGACCCACATACATTTTCATACATGGACATTGAACCATATATATCACATTACAGGTGTTACAATTTGACAGTGAAGTACTAGTAAAGGTGATGTTATTAAATACTCTTGTTTTCCCTTCAATAGCCATGTCACACACACTGCAACTACCACATTTTACATGTCCTACAGCAGGGGACAGACCCCATAAGTTTTCAAGTGTGGAGGGTTGATCGGGGCTTGGCAATGCTGCTCGGACTAGATGGTCCTTCAAGTTTTTGCTTTTTTTAAAAGCAAACAACGGGCGCTCAATTTCTAGTACGCCTGCGTTAATGACAGACCAATGGCGGAGTATCACCTTTCTCATTTTGTTTGACACAGGGGAAAAAGTGGTTACACAAGCTATTCACTCCTGTGGGGTCTTTGGAGTGGGTGTCAGTAAGGTTTCCCTAGGTCTGTACCATGCTCTTTTAAGTGCATTTTTGACAGTACGTCTCGGATAACCCCTGTTCTTAAGTTTTTCTGCTAGAATGGCACTTTCTTTAAAGTAGTCTTGCCTGCATGAACAATTTCTCCTGATTCGCAGGAACTGAGAGAATGGGAGCGAATCCCGTAGTGCTCTGGGGTGGTTGCTGGAATAGTCTAATAGTGTATTCCGTTCTGTGGTTTTCCTGAACAGACGTGTCAGAAGAACACCCTCCTGGTGGAAGATGGAAAGGTCCAGGAAATCAATAGAGATTTTATTTGAAGTTAGGGTAAAGTGGAGACCACAGCAGTTGTTGTCCATCCAATGTTGAAAATGGCGTAGATCATTGACTTCACCTCTCCAAATCATGAAGATGTCGTCAATGTATCTACGCCATAATCCAATTCCTAGGAAAAAGGGGTTCGATGGACAAAGTATCGCCTCCTTTTCAATCTCATTCATGAAAAGTATAGCCAAGTTTGGGGCAAAAATAGCCCCCATGCTGGTGCCCTTGATCTGGTGGTAAAAGAGGCCATTAAATGTAAAGAAGTTTCTTGTTAAGCAGATTTCAAGTAGCTGTAAAATGAAAGATGTAGGAATTGCATGTGGGCGGGGTCGTGTGTCCAGAGTTTTTTGAATCACCTTCAGGGCCGCTATCTGAGGAATATTTGTATAAAGGGACTCCACGTCCATGGTGCAAAGAGTGTCGGTTACTGGGTCAAAGGGTAAATTTTCAACCAGTGAGATCATGGACATGGAGTCTCTAACATAACAAGGGGTGGAGGGGACAAACTCCTTTATGAAGAAGTCAATAAAGGCTCCCAATGGCTCTAGAATAGATCCACAGGCTGACACAATAGGCCGTCCCGGTGGTGCAGTGAGATTCTTATGGATTTTTGGAAGAGTGTATATCACTGGTGTTCTTGGGCTTTTGATATTTAGATAGTTAAACTCTTTCTTAGATAAGTATCCTTCTCTCATTGCGTCCGTGGTGATTTTCTTTATCAATTCTTGAATTTCTCTTGTCGGGTTGGATGCTAGCCTTTGGTAATGTTCTCTGTTGTCTAACTGTCTTTGAATTTCAAAAGTATAGGACTCAAGATCTTGGAGAACGATTCCACCACCCTTATCTGCACTCTTGATGATCAAAGAGTTATTCATTTTTAGAGTACTGATTGCCTGTTTTTCTTTTAGTGTAATATTGTATGGGATGAAACTACGGGTATTTTGTAATGTGGAGAAATCTTTTAAAACCAACTTCTCGAAGGTGATTATCTCTGGTGGGATCATCCCAGAAGTAGGGGAAAAAGTTGAGGGTGGCCGGAAAGGTGTTAGGGCATTACTCTCCTGACTGGGATGTAGTTGAAAGAATGCCTTTAGGCGAACCCGTCTAAAGAACCTCATTAGTTCGGTTTGTAATTCCAAAAAATTGGGGGGGGTTGTAGGCACAAAGGTAAGACCTTTTTTGAGAAGGGAAATTTCATCCTCCCCTAGAGAGTAGTTGGAAATATTAAAGATTGGAATTGTTTCTGTGTTAGCGGTAGAGGAATCTACCACTGGTAGAAATTGTTCCTCGTCCGTCGTTCCCCCGGTGGGTTGACCCATCTCTGGGTTTTCTTGACTTTTCCTCTTTGAGGTGTGCCTTGTTGGCCTCTCTGTAAAAAAGGAATTGTACCACCTGTCTGATGTGACCCACCCCGTCGGGATGTGCTACTGCCTTCACCTGCGTCCGAATTATCGGAAGATTCAGCCGAGGTTTCTGAGAAGCCCACCAAGTTTCTCCGTCTATTATATCTGCCCCAGGGCCTGTATTGTTGGGGGTTGGAATACGCCCTATTTGTATAGACGTCCTTTTTGTAGGTAAGGGTATGTCACTTCTATATTATACGATTTTATATCCTTTTTGATTTTATTTGATTTTTTATTCTGTTCTATTCTTTGATATTCTGCCATGGTTTTATCAACCTGTTCTAGGAGTTTTTTGCTATCTTCAATAGTACCTGAGTCTTGGATCTGTTTTAAAATATCCGAGATTTCGGTCTCGAGTGATTTCAATGTCTCAACGGCAGTGTCAATCCCTAGTGCAAGCCAATGACGTGAACACGTAGTTCCTATATAGCTAAAGCTAGTTGTGTATTTCGGATTATCTGTAAAAATCCCTGGTACGTTGCGGACTTGTAATCCTACAGAAATTACCTCTGCCTTTAGATAGTCTGTTAACATCAATATCATCAGTTGTAATCGGACTTGTTTTTTACGAAGTTTCTCTAATTGTTCCGGGATTGTGGTATTCTCCTGAGTGGGGGTGTCTGAGTTGTCTGACAGAAGAGATGGGCCAGAGCAAACAAAAATCGGCAGCAATGTAGCTGGATTCAATGTGTTGCATCGCTTGATGTGCACATGGCTAGCCGAAAGCGTCAACTCATAACCTGACAAACGCGCACTGGTAAGATGTTGAGTCTTCGTTCTATTCAATAGGGTATCCACTGCATGTGGGACCATAACAATCAATGTATTATCCAATACCAAACCAGCAGACTGTCGGACAGAAACAGCCACTGCCGCTGTAGCTCTTAGACAACTAGGCAACGCCCTAGCTGCCGGATCTAAAGTAGCTGAAAAATACGCACATGGGCGCTGCTCTTCTCCAAATTGTTGCGTCAGCACTGACAACGCACAACCATCTCTCTTGTGTACATAAAGTGTAAAAGGTTTACTGTAGTCGGGGGTACCCAACACCGGAGCAGAACACAATGCATCACGCAAAAACTCTTCTGACATTCGTCAGACCAATGAAGAGGGTGTGGTGTGTCCTTAAGAGTAAGTGCCAACAAAGGTTTCGCTAGCAAAGAAAAATTTGGAATCCACTTCTGCAATACGAGGTGATACATAAGAAGGCACGCACCTCTTTCTGTGTGCTGGGCACAGTCATTTGGGCAATCGCTTGAATACGCTCTGGGGTCAATCGCCTTCCCTCCTTCGACAAGAGATGACCTAAGTAGGTCACTTCTTGGCGGCAATACTGCAACTTCGAAGGTGACACTTTATGATGAAGGTCAGACAGGTGTCGCAAAAAAGAAAGAGTAACTTCTTTACAAATCTCTTCATCATCAGAGCAACCAACAGATCATCAACATACTGGATAAGAGTAGCACCAGAAGGCAATGCAAGAGTATCAAGCTGAGTTTTCAAAGCCTGAATATAAATGGAGGGACTCTCATAATAACCTTGAGGATCGCGCCTAAACCGGAAACTGCAGCCTCCTAAAGAGAAGCCAAAAATATCCCTACTTTCCTCAGCAATCGGAATACTGAAGAAAGCGTTCTTCAGATCAATAACAGAAAACCAAGCAGCTGAGGCAGGGATCTTAGTCAATAAAGCAGTAATGTCCGGGACAACAGGAAACTGTGGCACAACGATTTTATTGACCTCTCGAAGGTCGATCGCAAACTGATACACAGGTGGCTGAGAAGAGTCAGTACGCTTAAGGACAGGCAGAACAGGACTGTTACACACATTACCTCTCATTTCTTCAACCACACCTTTCTCAACCAAATCATAGATAATCGCTAAAAGAGCTCTACCGCCATCACTGGAAATTTTGTACTGAGGAATGCGAGGTAATTTAGCATTTGACTTAAGGGTAACAACGTAGGGTGGAATCTGCAAGAGACCAACATCATTGGGACCTGTAGCCCAAAGTGTATCAGGGAGAGAACACAGTTCCAGTGAAAGGCACCATCGGGTTGCTCCGAAAGGCGAAAGTCATCGCCAGGTATGCTGGGGGGGTTCCTCAGGGGGGAGGGGTTCACTGGGTGGGGGGAGCTAGGGGGAAAAATAAAAAATCCTCATATATAAACAAACGCTTGTTGTATAAAGGTATGGATGGGCACAAACGGATACTGGACTCATGATTAATCCATATAAACTTAAGGTCCTGTCATGGAATATCAATGGTATAGGGGAAAAAATGAAACAGAACAGAATTTGTGAATTTTTAAAAAATTCAGATGCCCAAATCATAATGTTACAAGAAACACATTTAGAGGCAGCATTATGTAATTCTCTCTTTAAGAAGTCAAGGTGGGTTCAAGACATAATTAGCTCCGGGCAATCAGGTATTACAAGGGGAGTCTCCATCATAATTCGAGCTAACAGAGGGATAAGTTTGAGAAGTTTTGAGACAGATCAATCGGGAAGATGGTTAGCGGCAGAAGTATACATTCAAAACATCCCCTATACAATCGCAGTGTACTACGGTCCAAACGAGGACAATCCGGTTCCGTTGTCCAAACTTGAATTAGCATTACTCGCGACAACTGGCCCTTTAATCTTAGGCGGTGATTTTAATTTGGTCTTTGACCAAAAATTAGATAGAACTTCTAAGGCTAAATACCATGCTCCCTTAAAATCCCTTGCCACTTTAGATGCCTTAATGAAAGACTTTACACTAGTAGATGTGTGGAGAAAAAAGTATAGAACTCAATTAGGCTTCACTTTTTATAGTAAAAAATATAAGAACTATTCTAGAATAGACCACCTTTTAGTGGATCAACACCTTCTCAAGGATATCAATTACCTTTCCTTTACGCCTACAGGTTTATCGGACCACGTTGTTTTGGAAATGGTAATTGAATTGAACATAACTCCTCTAAAACCAAGGTGGACACTGGAGAGATCACTTTTATTAGATAACCAAATAAATGTAGAAGTTAAAGATAGAACATTAGAATTTTTCATAATAAATTCAGGATCTTCCTCCCCCCAGGTAGTTTGGGAAACCTATAAGGCTTACTTGAGGGGAGTCTTGAGCTCTTTAACGAACCATAAGAGAAAGAGTATAAAAATAAAAAGAAGGGAAGATTTGGTAGCAATAACAAGAAAGGATCTTGAACTACAAAATGCAATTCTAACGAACTCCAGTAGAGTACATTTGTTAGAGAAGGAACTCATTGATTTACAGCTTCAGTTAAAAATCTCAGATGAGACAATTCTTAAAGAAAAATGGGAGTCTAGCAGATTAAAAAAATTTGAGTATGGAGAAAAATGTGGAGCCCTCCTAGCCTGGAAAGCTAGAGAAGAGAGAACGAGAAATAACATCAAAGCCTTATTACATAGGCAGACAGGAGAGTTGTTGGAAACAGACGTGGAGATCAGAGAAGAAGCAAGGCCCTTTATGAGAAGTCTCTATACGGAAGACAAAGATCCAAAGAGGGAGGATTTGGAATCCTGGCTGATAACAAAACATTTGCCGCAAATGTCCAAAACGGATAAAGCATATCTGGAAAGCGAGATCACAGAAGGGGAAATCTGGGGTCAACTGAAGAAAATGAAACGAGGGAAAGCTGCAGAGTCAGATGGGTTGCCAGCGTAGATTTATTTGGACAATAAAGATCAATTAATATCTACATTAAGGGAACTCTTTAACCTTTTATTAATCCATGGCTATTCTACACCTCCCTCATGGGCAGAAGCCATTATAACGCTAATACCAAAACCAAGATCTATTCCGGTATCCTAGCTACTAGACTATCGAAGGTCATAAAATATATAATTCACCCCGATCAGAGAGGCTTTATCCCAGGGAGACAGTTAAATGAATTAACATTTCAAGTAATAGGGGCCATTGACTATGCCAACGCTAAAAATATCCCACTGGCCCTGGTCGCCATAGATGCGGCTAAGGCCTTCAATCAGGTCAATTGGAAGTATTTATGGGCCACAATGACGGCATTTGGGTTCCCTTTAATCTTTATAGAGGCGGTTAGATCATTATACAACAATCCAAAGGCAAAGGTTTTAGTTAACGGAATTTTATCTGAGTGGTTTGACATATCCCGTGGTACTAGGCAGGGCCGCCCTTTATCTCCCCTTTTGTTTGATGTTTATATGGAGCCTTTTGTTTGTGGAATTAGAGAGGACAATATAATTCAACCATTCCAGCTCGGCAATCTGCCCCTGAAAGTGGCGCTGTACGCAGATGACCTTCTCTTATATACTTCTGATCACTCAGTAGCAATACCGAGGCTATTCCTTTTATCAGAAGATTTCGGGAAACTGTCAGGGTACCAGATTAATAAGGAGAAAACGGAGATTATGGGATGGAATAATAACACCCATATATTGGGCGCAAAACAGAAAATGAGGTACCTGGGAATTTACTTAACCCAATCCCTAAAGGATATTACATCACTCAGCTGGCAAATGGTGGTTAAAGATATTAATAAAACTTTAATAAGATGGGGGAATTTGCCTTTGAATATATATGGCCGGGTCAACCTCATTAAAATGACAATTCTTCCAAAATTGACTTTTCTATTCAATTGTATCCCTCTATCATTTTCATTGAAAGACATAAATATTTTACAGGGTAAAATTGGTTCGTTTATATGGGCCTGTAAGTCAACAAGAATTGCATGGAAGAAATTGAGGAGGGGTTTAAAAATAGGTGGGTTAGCCCTCCCCGATCTATTGTCATACTGTCATGCATTTCACTTCAAAAATTTTAGGCTTCTTGCAAATAAGTTAGACGCATCATCACAGGGCCGTCTGTTTCAAGCTCTACTAATTGATTTACCTTATGACCACGATTATTTTTTATTTAAGTTTGGAGACCAGAATTTTTTTTTTTAAATTCGCCTCAAAATCTTACAGACCGCATTAAAAAACTGGGGGTTTATCAGGAAGACATTTGATATTCCGTACTACCATACACACACCCCAATATGGGATTCTCCTGGTACACCTCAATGCCTACAGGATCAACTGTCACAACCTCTGAAATCAGCTGGGTTAAAAAAAATGGGGAGATCTCTGGGCAGATTCGGGCCTAGTGAATTGGAACTCTTTAGTACAACTTACCGATGGCCAGTTGACTAGGTTCAAATACTATCAATTATCTGCCTGGTGGTCCAGTCAAAATATGCAAAGGGAGAAAGATACAGATATTCTTGATGCAATTGGCAGAGGGGGGAAATGGGTAAAAGAATTTTTATTCTGGTATAACTTGATGATTAAAGAAGAGGAGAGTAAATTGCATTTGGAGGTAACAAAGTTATGGGGAAATTGCATATCCGATCCCCCTGAAGAAGTTAGTAGAGCATGGTTAGATTCCTTTTCTCTTTCACAGAGGCTAATCAAACCAGCCAATTTAAGACGCAACCACCTGTTTACGGCTTATAGAGTCTATTGGACTCCGGGCAAACTGTACAAGATTACACGAAATAACTATTATTGTCCCCGATGTAACCATAATACAGCAGATGATATTCATGTTTTTTTGGAGTGTCCAGTTATTCAAGACTATTGGAAAGCGATAATGGATTTTTTGGGTGATGTACTCTCCAAGACTATTATTTGCTCTCGCAGACTTGTTTTCTTTGGTCTATTGAATGATTATAATATCAATAGCTTGGATACTCAGTTCATTTTCTATATAGTGGCCATTGCAAGGAGACAAATCAGCATGGAGTGGAAGTCAGTGTCTCCTCCTAGATTTGCGGTATGTCTGAAGCACATTATGGAAGTTTGTAAAATGGATCTGGCTGGCCGTAGCGAGAATTCTGAGAATGTCTGGTCTAAATTGGTGGTCTGGATAAATAGGTGAGCGGTCCTGTGATTATGCCAGAGGTTGTGTCGGTCCTGTCCTCCACCAGGCCTAGGGTGCCTAAAATAGGCCTGGAGGAGTAGGATAAGGAAAGCAGCCTACCTCTGGGACATCTCTGTCTGCTATGATACTGTCTCCATGGCGGCCTCGATAATAACAGTATAAGAGGCAACAGTGAGACCCATCTAGAGCATACAAATTCTGGTGGCATATATGAGGACAAAAAAAAAAAAAGAAAGGCGATCCTTAGACAGATACATCGGGGAAATCACTTTCTTACCCACCATAAGATGTACTCCCAAAGGAGAAAAATGTAATGTTGCATGCAATCTTTTCAACAAGTCCAAACCCAATAGATTCTCGCCACAGCCAGTCGTTAGAATAAGGGAAGCCTCCACTTCACAGGGACCAATAGAAAGGGGCAACGGACAAGAAACCGGGTAACGAACTGGGGCGCCAGAAAATCCTACTGAAACATTGGTCAAGCCAGACAAAGGTGTGCCAGGGAGTTTAGAGTGCATGATAGAACTCTTTGCTGCACCAGTATCCAAAAGAAAAGGTTCTGCCACACCTGATGTAATCACTTCAACAGTAGGTCCACTATGGCCTACTGGAACTGACACTACTCCCTCCCTTTGTCCGTGGCTGTCCTAACTATCATTAAAACCAGCACTCTCACTTCCAACATAATAATCATCAGTGTAGTACTGAGCGGACTGGACGGTCGGAACATTCTGTTGGTCAAAATAATTCATAGAATTCTGAGGGGAAAAGGAATGTTCATTCTGGGGAAACGTACCACGTCCCCTACCCCTAGGTACTTGTTGGAAACCACCACGACCTCTCAGACCAGACATACCATTCGCACGCTGTAGCAAGATCGGGCAACTATTCTTGAGGTGACCTTCTTCTTTACAATAAGCACACTGATTAGAGCCTAGCGGGAGTCGCGAAGCAATAGACTCAGGCTTCCGCAACAGTTTCTGAAACTGTGGGGGTTTCTGAAACTGGGAAGGTTGCTGAAAATGACGCTGATTAGGGCAACGCGGATAAGCCTGCTGCAGAAGAACTTTCGTTTTTATTTCTCTAGTCTTCTTCTCTACTTTATCCTTCTCATCTTTATCTCTATTCTTATAGCATTGTGCAGTAGCCAATATCTGGGCCGAAGAAGAAACAGCCCGTGAACTCTCAGTCCTTTAACTTATTAGAAAGTTCAGGAAGTAAATTAAAAACAAACTTATGTTCAAACAACCTCTGACCACCTTCTGTACTCATGTCCTGACCACTATGATCAATGAATGTTTCCTCAAACCTAGTGAAGAAATCAGACACACTCTCATCTTTCTTTTGTTTGCATGCTGCTAACTTGTCCCAATTTACCCGCAGAGGAGGCATCATCGTTTTCATTAAATTAATAATCCTACCAGGTAGCTCTACAACAAAGGGTTCCGGTTTGGCACCTTCTACCTGCCGACCATCTGCAGCAGTAATATTAACCCACGTATCTCCTAGCTCTGGCGCGTGATCCTCGTGACGGATCTTCGCACACAAGGGTTTAGGAACTACATTTCCCATCAACATATCAATGTCAGCTAAATTCATAACACACGCATCAACTGCCTGAGATAACTCCTTGATTTTTACGGGGGTCAGGCAAGGTCTGCTTAAGAGCCAGGACCTCAGCTCTCTTCCAAGGGACATGCACCCACACTCGCTGAAAATGAGCCGGTGCAGCCACAATAACATGAGCGGCGTCAGCCACAACTGCCTCTCTCCATACAGGGGGAACCTCTCTCATAGGATACTGCTTCACTTTTCTCCTAATGGAAGGGTCAGGTTCGAACAATGACTGAGGTAGAAGTCTAGACCTAAAAGTGAGTAGTGTCTCTACCGCTTCCTCAACATCGGAACCCACTATCGTACCTTTAGAAAATTCAGACTGAACATTAAGCAATTCCAGTGGAATTGAACCCAACTCATTATCTTCCCACTCCTGACGAAGGAAGGTACACATGACTTCAAAAACATACCTTTTTTTTGGTGCCCCCACTGTAGGAAAATATCCATAACCACTTGTGGACTGTACATGGAGGTATACGAAACCCATCTACGAGAAAGGACATCTAACACTGCCTACTCTTCGGGACCAGGGAGCTGACTATGTCTCTGCTTACGTTCAGAAACAGGGGTCATATTCAGTGACCCAAAGAAAGAAGACAAAAGACTAGTGACAGTCTCAGTCATTCGTTGCCGAGCAGAAGGAGAAGAAGTTGACATGAGGATAGGAGACAAAGTATTTTGAGGTGACAGAGATGTAGGGACAGAAATAAGAGAAGTCGAAGATAAAGGAGTGTAAGGTAAAGGAGTTTGAGGCAAGGCTGGTGGCAAGGCTGGCGGCCCTGGAGGGGGCTGCGCCGGGGGAGGAAGAACCACCTGGGAAGCAACGGGTGGCTGAACAACAACAGGGGGTTGAACAACAACAAGGGGTGCAACAACTGGAGGTAATGGAGGTGCAGTAGCACCCTGCACATAAGGGGGTGGTAATCTCAGTAAATGTGACATCAAAGGATCCTTTTCAGGGTCTTCAGTCACATTTGAAAGGGGAGGTGGCAGAGCCGAGTAACATTTGTCAATGGCCATGCAATGTTGTCTATCAGACACTTCAATCGCACGATCTTCTTCATCTTCCTTAAACTGCCTAGCAGCTTGCATTACCGATATATTCCTTTCCTTCCTATCTCTCTTAGCTTGCTTAATTTCTCGTTGTTTGGCCTCCTTACCCGAAAGGCGGAAAGAGTCAAACATCGCCGGCCGGGCTTTCTTCTTAAATAGAGCAACTTCTAGGGTATCTAAAACATCTGATTCAAAACTACCATGTTGGGGTCATCGTAAAACACCATCTTTCCTTGTATAACAAACTCATACTTCATTAAAGGTAATGGGACCTACACCATGCTTTGAATAGAGCTCATAAGTTGGAGTTCCAACCGGAGGTATCGGACACGAGTCCTCCAATCGGGAATCCCTATTACAACTACAACAGAACCATTTCCTAAATTTGCTAAAACCAGGCATCTTTTAGCTCAATAGTCTTGCTTCAAACTTCAAGGGGTTATCAAAAATGATACACTCGCAAATATACGAACCCCTCGGCTTCGACTATTGTAATGGCCGAATCAAAACCAAGAAACAAAACAAAGTTGCGGGAGCGACCCACTTATACTTAACCAAAATGCCTGTCACACCACCAGGAGACCGTCTAACGTCTCGCCTTACAAATCATCACAAGAGAGTCCAAGACAGGGCGACAGTCAGAGCAGCAGTCATTCGCAGCCGTCAGAAAGGGGAAGCCTCGCAGAGAAAAACCTTCGGTCCACGTTGACATGCAGTGGTCGATGAAGTGGCGGCTGTCCTCCAGAATTTCCTCACGGGGCTCCTCACAATCTTCGGGCTTGGACCAGTACCGCTGAAGTCACACCCCTTTTTGCGCCAGTTGAAGAACTGGTATTTAACCCAGCGGCATCAGGGGCACACCTAAGATCTTCGAGTTCACCTGTCTTGGTATACAGAGACACGGAATACTTCTGGATGGCATCAGAGACCAAGTTTATTAGCTGCAGCTAGTAACAGTGATCCTAGAAATACATCATGGTGTAATTTCTCAGGAGACTGCTCATTTTACTAAGGTGAGACGTCTCCTTTTATACCCAATATTCACATTATAAATGTACACCCACTGCACAAAATTCTAGACAATAAGGTACATTTTCAAACAAAGTATCACATAACAAAAACTCAATTTAAAGTATCCCAACCCAAAAGTTAATTATAAGGAATGTCCCAAATTCAATCTCCACAAGCCGGACACACCTATAATTGAAAGCATAACCCATGTAATGAAGAAACATAAAAAAGAAACGGTAACAGAAGCTGAACAAGATAAGGCATGTGCAAGGAAGCTAAAAGTTAACGATGTCCTGAACATTGATTGGCAATCTCAGACAAAGATCGTTCAGGGAAATTGGCTTTGCAAGGTCAGTTTCAGGTGAAGAGGTCAGTTTCTTACAGTTCATTTCAGAGTCAAAAAGAAACCTAGTTAATGTATACATGAACTAAGAAGGCCAGGCCACTTTATTCGCAAGCTACCTTCACAGGCCTATGTGAGGGCAACACAAAATGGTTGCACAGAAAAAAATGGAGTCAGACTCGAGAATTACAGAACCTCACTCCTGAGAGGGATTACTTCCGGGTACCGGGTGGCATGGTCCACCAAGACCAGGATGGACCTGTTGCCCATGGCTGTCTTGGGATCCAGTGGCCCCACAATATCCATCCCTACCCTTTCAAAGGGAGTACCAACAACAGGAAATGGTTGGAGAAGAGCTTTGACGTCCCTTCCACTCTTACCACTTGCCTGGCAAGTTTGGCAAGACCTACAGTGTACATCTGACTGTCTTCGCATTTGGGGCCAAAAGAAGTGGGTGACAAGCCTGTCAAAGGCCTTGTCCTGCCCCAAATGTCCTGCCAAAGGCACGTCATGAGCCAGACCCAGAAGGAAGGTCCTGAAGCACTGGGGTACGACCAGCACACAGGCTGACCCCGGCTAAGCGACCTTTGGCTCACTGTATAGGCGACCATTCTCCCAGTAGAACAGATGTGACCCAGACTGATTACCAGCTGCCTGATCTGCAGCCTGCCGCCACAGACCGTCGAGAGTAGGGCACTCGCTGTGCTCACGGCAGAACTCCTCCCTTGTGGGACCGCCTTCTTGGTGCCAATGGGTCAGTTCAGAGATGTCTCCCTGTTTGGCTACCTGTTCCCTGTATGCACTGGGGCGTCCCCCTCAAGGTCCGCCTCCTCCCGGTCCATGGGAAATTCGGGTGCCGGTTTCCCGTGCCCCCTGCCCTTTCTCTTGGCAAGGACTTGGGCCACTGTTTCAGGCACCAAGGGGCAGATTTATGCTGGTAATGCGCCATGTTTGCGTCACGCAACTGCGGCGTAAACGTGGCGCATCCCTACGACCCATTTACAACTTGACGCATCTAGGCAGATGCATCACGTTGTAAAGCCCTGCGCCACTTGTGGGCGTTCCGGCGCAGGGTGGCCGTTCCGGGGCAGGTGCGCCTCGCCAAAGTGGCTGAGTGAAATCGATGAGATTTCACTCAGTCACTTTCAGGCCAATACTGCGTCAAAACCCTGCGCCTGCTTGAAGCAGGCGTAAGGCTTGACGCAGCATTGGACAGATAGGGCACCCCCGAGCCTTGCTGGAGCTGCGTCGCACTTGCGACGCAACTCCAGCAATGCGCCACCTTTACGGCACAGATGCGTCACGCATCTGTGCTGTTTTTGCACCATGGTGCGCCGCATTGTAAATGCGATGCACCCTGGGTGGCGGAGCAGCGGCGCAAAATAACTGGCGCATCCCTGGGGATGCGCCAGTTATCATAAATCTGTCCCCAAGTCCTCTCAATCACCCTCTCTGGCCGCCATTGACCGAGTAGACACGCATGCCCACTCTGGCAACCCAAGCATCTCCAAGTGAGACCTGAATTCTACATCCCTCCATAAGGAGTGTTCCAGGTCGTTACCCAGCAGACAATCTATAGGCATGGAAGGGTTCACAACCACCCTCAAGGGACCTGAGACCCCCCCCCATTCAAAGGAAACCTACGCTACCTTACACTGGTGCTCTGAATTGTCTACAGCAACTACATGGTAGAAAGCCCCTGGGACTACCTGCTACTCAGAGACCAGGTAACACCGGACTGAGGTAAAACTGGCTCCAGTATCTCTGAGAGCCTCTACCCTCTTCCCATCTATGGTCACCCAGGTGCTATATTTCTTTCTGTTACGGGGTACCTGTTCTCCTTGGACCATCTCACTGTCCCCTAGTGAGACGAAGGCCATTTCTGTGGGATCCCCACCCTCCAGTGGACACTCCTCCTCCCCAAGGGCTACACTAGCCAACACCTTGGTCTGTCCACCGGTGGGTGACCTTGTCCCCTTTGGGCACCTGGGGTCCCCCTTCATGTGACCCACCTGATCACATGCATAACACTTGAGGGGCGGTCTCAAGAGGCTTCCCTGTAGAGACCCCTTTCTTCTTATCACCTTGGGGCTGGGAACCTTTACCTTGGGTACTAGTTTGAGGCCCTTTAGAGAACTCCTGACTTTTATCCTTGTCCCCTCCACTTTTTTGCTGTGGACCCTGCTCACCTTTGGCTGAGTATCCCCCGAGCGCTTTCTTGTGGACCCTGGTACTCACCCAGCGGGCCGCCCCCTTAGCAAGCTTCCTGGGGTCAGTTAGCTTACTGTCAACTAAATGCTGGTGCAGATCTGCAAAACATAGACTAGACAAGTGCTCCCATGCAATCAAATTGTAGAGCCCCTGATAATCAGTTACATTACTGCCCTTCACCCAGCCATCCAGTGACCTACAAAACATATCCACACATTCCAACCAAGTGTTGGTCTCAGACTTTTTACTGGACCTAAACTGATCCCTGTATTTTTCAGGAGTGAGTCCATACCCTGTGAGGAGAGCGTCTTTCATGTCAGCATAGGTGAGGTCCTGCCCCTTACCCAAAGCTATCAGGGTATCCCTAGCTTCCTCAGGAAAGAGAGGCCACAACCCAGCTTCCCAGTTCCTCTCAGGGACCCCATTCATATGAATGTTATGTTATGTTATGGTGGTGATTTATATAGCGCATGGCTACTCGGGCAGAGTGTCCCCGCGCTGTACAGATCTATAGAGGGAGTCAGAGCACACCAACACACACTGAAGGCCAAAAAGCCAGGTCTTAAGGCTTTTCCTGAAAGACAGGAGATTGTCTGTTCTTCTCAGTGAAAGGGGGAGTTTATTCCAAAGCTGTGGAGCACGAGCCCTGTAAGAGCGACCTCCAATACGTGCATGCTTTACTGCTGGGACGACAGCCAGGGCTTGTGTGGCTGAGCGTAGAGATCTAGAAGGATAATAGAACTGGACATGTTTCCTAAGATAGACTGCCCCAGTACCATGCAAGGATTTGAAAGTCATGGTCAAAGTCTTGAAGATGATACGCTTCCTCAACGGGAGCCAGTGGAGTGAATCAAGGAGGGTCGAGGTATGGGACCTGCGGCTCAGGTCAAAAATGGCCCTCGCGGCAGAGTTCTGTACAGTCTGTAGGCGAGCCAGGAGGTACTCTGGGAGACCTAAATAGAGCACATTGGCGTAATCGAGCCTGGATCCAATCATTGCTTACACAGTAATTCTCCTATGACAGTGCGACAATAGTGGAAGAAATTTCCTGAGCGTGCGTAGTAGACCAAAACATTGGCCGACTAAAGTAAGGATCTGAGGTTTAAAAGTAAGACCATTGTCAATTTTGACACCCAGATTCTTGGCGACCGCAGTAGGGGACGAAGGAGGATGCATATCTGCCGGCCACCAAGATTTCCATTGAGTATCAGGAGAGCAGCCAAAAAATAAAATTTCAGACTTGTCTGAGTTACATTTGAGCTGGTTCTGCTGAAACCAGGAGTACAATAGATGATTTGTACCCTTGAAACCACCTTTGAATGTCATCACCCTTCTTGTACTCTTTACCTACATTCTTGGGGATGTGTACAGTCCGGTCTGTGTGTGCTGAAGAGTTGCTGCCACCATCTGAGCTGGTTCTACTTTTTAGCTCTAGCTCCTTGATCACCTTCTCATGATCTAGTATCATCTTCCTTTCCTTCATGGCTATTCTTTTCTCTTCCCTCTCACTTTCTATTCAGAGTTTCTCCAATTCAAACTTCCTTGCTTCACGCCTGTCCTCCAGCTCCTCTTGGGACAAGCTAGTGCTGCCTGGCCTGGAGGTTTCCCCTCCTCTCAAAAGCACATCTCCCCTTTGGCGAAGCTCATCTGCCTCTGTACTGAGATTACCAGATTGACCACTGGCATGTCTGGCTGCTACCCAGACCCTCAGCGCCTTTTGTAGCTCATACTTCCTGATGAGGCCTCTGACCTGGACTTTCAGGTTCTTGCAAATCGATTTCTACTCTTTCACATTGTAGATTTCCAATCAATCCTCCTCAAAGGCAACTTCTACTGATGCAACAGATGATGCAATGGATCCTGGCCTATTGAAGTCGCAAGTTCAAAACTGGTATTATCAAAAATAGGCAAAAACGAAAAAGAACCTGTACATGGTACGTAATGGTCTGTTGATATGGTAGTAATGTACACCAATCACTGTAAGTCAAGTACAAACACTAGTCCTTTCCTCACCGCTGACAACCAATGTTAGAAATGAGATTTCTGGTTAGCTAAGGTTTGCACCAAAGCCAGGCAGAAACCACCACTCTAGTCAGGATAAGGGAGTTACACTCCTAAAATAACCCCTGCTCACCCCCTTGGTAGCTTGGCACGAGTCAGGCTTATCTTAGAGGCAGTGTGTAAAGCATTTGCACGTAACCAACAGTAATACAGTGTAAGCATTACAAAAGGACACCACACCAGTTTAGAAAAATATCCAATAATTTTATATACTTAAACAAAACCAAATACAATAAAATAGCCACAGTACAGTACTTTAAAAATAGTTGTGTTGCAAAATGTCTTTAAATTGCAAATTTATGTTGAAAACACAGTTCGTACGAGTCGGTAGCTCGGTCTGGGCCTACCGCGATGCTGAAAACAACAGAATTTCACAGTTCTAGCCGACCACGTCGGTACGGGCCAGCAACAGCGGGACAGACTCATTAACAGTACCTTTCTTAGTGCGACTCACACGATACGAGTCGGTCACCAGTGTTGAGCCAGCAGCGACCGTGTCAGTGAGCCCAGGCCAGTGAAGGGAAACAAGGCGATGCAGGTTGCGGTGTCTCTCGATGCCGTGCGAGCAGCGGCTCGGTGACAATCATCCAGGACGGTGTCGGTGAGACCAAAGCGGGCGGTGCTGGGCGAGATGGTGCTTTCGATGCGATGCCTTCAGGGCACAAGGCCGGAGTCGGATGACGGAGTTGGCCGTAGTTCCCTCTTCTCTGTGGCAACTGAAACAACGGTTCCAGGAGCTGTACCTAGAGGTTGGTGAAGACTTTGCAGTCCCTGAGACTTCTTAACAGGAGGCCAGCTCGGTTTCAGGCCCTTGGAGATACTAAGCAGTAGTAGAAAAAGTTCAGTCCAGACCATTCACTGTCCAAGGCAGATGCAGCAGCTGCAGGCCAACCCAACAAAGCAACAACACAGCAAAGGGGCAGTACTCCTCCTGGCAGCTCTTCAAGCTCTTCTTTTGGCAGGTTCATTGATTCCAGCTAGATCTAAAGTCTTGGGGTCTGGGCCCCAATATTTATACCAGTAATTCATTTGTCCTCTGAAGGTAGAGGGGCCTGGACCTAGTTTAAACCAGTTTGGGGTGCAATCTGCCAGGGTGCACATTCTCTCTTTGTCAGTGTGGGCCAGGGTCATCACACGCACCACAGGAGGTGGAGCCAGCATTGTGGAAGGTGAGCTCAGCCCTATTCAGACCTAGGTGCTACTCCTCCCACCCATCTAAGTGTAGATGTGCCTATTCAGCCCGGCTGAATCACCCTGTCTCCCCCCAGCTCCTGTCACTCACAAACCAGACAGACAAGACAAACGCTAGCAGAGGCAGGCTGGATGGTTAGGTCAGAAAATACCTGCTTTCTAAAAGTGGTATTTTCAAACACAGAATGGTAAAACCAACTTCACTAAAAGATGCATTGTATCATTCTGAGTTCATGCATACTAAACTCAAATTTCTACCATTGTCCCTGAGTCAGTTAGGATCATAGGATGTAATGATCAATCTGCCCATTCTGGCCTATGGAGAACAGGTAGCCTTGCAATAGTGAAAAACGAAGTAGGCTGTCATTCACTATCAGGACATGCCACACACACCAGTGCATGTCATATCTTTCACATACTATGCACCCTGCCCAGGGGGTTACCTTGGGCCTACCTTAGGGGTGACTCACATGTAGAAAAGGGAAGGTTTAGGGACTTGCAAGTGTGTGCACTTGCCAAGTCGACTTGGCAGCCTCAGGCTGGGCACAGGCTCTGTAATGGCAGGCCGGAGTTACACTTTACTGGCTGTTTACGTGGGTGGCACAATCCAGTGCTGCAGCCCACCAACAGCATTTGATTGATATGCCCTGGCACACACAGTGCCCTTTACTAAGAACTGACACATAAATTAAATAGCCAATCATGGAAACACCAATCCATAACACATTTTACACAGGAGCACTTGCACTTTACCACTGGACTGCAGTGAGGAAAGTGCGCAGAATCATTACACCAGCAAAAACAGAGTCAAAACTGGGAGGTCAGAAAGCGAAAGTCAGGGGAAACACCCCAAAAGATGCCAAGTCTAACAGTAATCTTGTGATTTCCTCTGTGATACCTTTAGGGGCGGTAATTGCAATGCATTCTAAAGATTCACAAATGTGAGTACTGTCAGTCTAAAGGGATGTTTAAACATGTATTCCTGCTGCTGCTCTTAGGTGGAGACCCCAGACTGCTAGCCTATAACATGTAGAGGTGTATACGTCATGGTCAGTAGGAAATGCTCAGTCAGGGTTATGTGTCGCCAATGCAGGGTTAGCTATTTTAAATACTAGTTGAGATAATGGGGTGGGTCGCCTCTGGGAAGGTGCCAGTATGCAAGACCCTTGCTCCAGGTTATTTTCAACTAACTGCATTGGGGGCAAGATGATGTGCATACATGGGAGTGGTGGTACTAGGCCCCACCCCTCCTGTGGGAGGGGTGGAGATGTTATGCAATGGCACAAAGTAATCCCAACTACTTATGAATATTTGTAAATTGGTGCATAGTATTGAGTGGTGTGTGTGTTTAATAAATGTACTCTTACTTTTATAAAGCGAAGTACAGACTGGACAATCAATTATTGAGTGTTATTTCTGCGCACCTGCAAAAGGAAACCCACACCACCGCCCTTGAGTAAGCCTTAGACTGCTCTGCAACGCTACCCTCTGAGAGTCAGGCGCTACACTAGGGTGTTTGGTTCCCAGTGAAGGACAAATGTGACATATTATTTGTGCAGGCCTCACAGATACTGCCTCGATTTCCAACAATGTGACAGTCACTTTTCCTCAAATAATCGAGGACTAGAGCTGGAAAATGCACCCGCCTACCCCAGAATGTCATTGGTGTCTTCTAGTAAGGATTAGGCGAGGTTTAGCCTATCTCTGCCGCAGGCCCAAAAACATACCTTTTTTACTCAGAACTGGAGGGGCGGTAGGGGGGAGGGGTGTCGGGTTCAAAAGGGTTCTAAGTACTCTTATTATTTGTAATCATTTTTTCATCTTGCCAGGAATGTTACGTTCCACAGATCAGTACTGTTTTTTAGGAGAAAAGGAAATCCTATTACTTAATCTGGGGACCGGAAGACGGGAGATGACACAGATCTCTGTTAGCCTCAACTGCTGTAATGGACCAGGCAGACAGCACCTTTGGTTATATTAGTGCGTCCTCCAGCTCCCTTCAGGATGAAACGGTTTGGGGAGTCCCTTGATGTAGTACCTTCCACACTACAGTAACAATGTACAGATTTCCTTGGAATATATCATCTGACTATTGACCGCTCTTCCCAGGAGACAGATGTCCTCCATTTATGAGCATTCGACACCATAAAATAATCCCTCCACGCACATCTGTGTCAAGTTCAATGGCTAACAAATCCTATCATCTCTCCACCTTTAGACCAACCCAGCATAGCAACTCTCCTCTCCAGGAAGCAGCTAATACATTGGCTTTTCACACTGTTCATACAATATTTGAAAAAGTGGGGAAAAGAGACAGCCCAAACAAAAATGTGTGAACGGAAAATTCTTCTTTTCTAATGTTTATGAGAATTAGACATGACAATTTCAGATGCTTAAGGTGCAATATTAACAGTGGAAACTATGTTTCCCATAATGTGCTATACATAGTATTTCTAAGACAAACACGAATAACAGCAACATACATATAAAACTGTCCACGCGCTTACAAGTTATTAAATTGAAAATGATCATAAAGGGAGAAAACAATATAACAAAATCCTATTATGTAACCATGCCAAGGAACAGAGACCAAAGGTCATATTTCATATGCACTGGATTGAAAGGTAAACAATTTTCAATGTGAAAGGGAGCTCCGAGTTCACTGAAGATTCACTCGGTGACGGTTCTTATATTATTTTCAACAGATGTATTACAATTTGTTTCATTAAACATACCGAGAAACAACAACGCATAGACTTTTACATTCTCGAAAAGTACAGCACAATACTGGGTACTTACTTATGTGCAATCTTTTTGAAATACAGCAAAGCTGCTTATTTCGTCTTCCTGTTATCCAAGATTCGTACGACTTCTCCAGCCCTGGAGCACAGATTTTCAGGCCAAATAAAAGTTTGGCATTTGAGCATTCCCTTTCTTCTAGCAACTTGGCCAATTCTCATTAGAATGGGATCTTTAGGTCCCAACTAGGAATGTGATTCAGACATTGTTTTAATCTGCCTGCAATACTGCTGCTGTTCAGAGTGGGCTCAGACGAAATAGTATGGACGTCTTGGACGACCACAATGCACCTTTCTGACTCTTGCCCCACAGGAAGAGCAGGCGATCAGCCACATTTCCAAACATACTCCAGGGACTGAGCACCGGCCAACCCCTGCAGAAACTGAACACCGTGGGCCCGATGTAGGTAGGCCGTTACCGATCGGTAACGGCCGAAAATACCGATTTTTGGCCCTTACCGATCGGTATCCAGCCATCGAGATGTAGGGCAATGAAAATCGTCCAAATCGGTAAATATACCGATTCGGAAAGGCTACCGAATCGGACATAATCTGATTCGGAAATACCCCGAATTGGTAACAGAAGGAATCGTTAACATACCGATTCGATAAAAATACCGAATCGGTACATGTACCGAATCGGTAGAGACAGCGAATCGGAAAAATTCCGAATCGGATAACCTACCGATTCGGTAGAGTAACCGAATCGGTAAATCTCCGTATCGGACAGAGAGAGAGAGATGTAGGGAAGCACAGAAATACCGATTTTGGCTCAAAATCGGTATTTCAAAATCGGTATTTACCATGGATTACAATCAGGTGGTAACCAACTCCAACCTATAAAAATAGACCCAAAATGTATTGCAACTTGCAGGATGGCTACTTTTTATGTCATTGCAAGGCGGCAACGGCTACAGCAGGAAGGAGAGAGGGAATGGCAAAGAGAGGAACAGGTCTACAGACAGAGGATCACCCTGTTCATGCTCACAGAGGCAGAGATCCTACAGAGGTACAGGCTGGACTCAGACACCATTCTGGAGCTCATCAGGGACCTCAAACCACTGTTGGACCACCCCACCCCAAGGGCACACGCCATCCCAGTGCACGTGCAGGTGCTATGCAGACTACACCTGCTTGCGTCTGGCAGCTATCAAAGTGGAGTAGCTGCGGTAGGAGGGGTGACCCAGAGCAGCCTGTCAAGGTTTTTCCACAAATTCCTTGATGCCATGATACACAGGATGGACCAATACATCTCTTTCCCTGCAACCCACGCAGAACTGGTACAAACAAAAGCTGACTTTTACCAGATGGCACAATTTCCCCAAATCATCGGCTGTATAGATGGCACGCACATTCCGATTTGCCCCCCTGCTGACACAGAATACATATACCGCAATAGGAAGTCTACGCACACCATCAATGTTCAGGTGATCTGCAATGCGAAGTGCACCATCACAGACCTGGTCGCAAAATTCCCAGGGAGTACCCACGACTCCTACATTTTTCAACAGAGCGGCATCTATGCACGGCTGACGGCAGGCGAATTTGGTGACGGATACCTCCTAGGTGAGACACATCATCAGACCCCCATAACACAAAGTAGCTAAGTGAAATACATTTATGCATGTGAGTAATGTTACCCCTTTTCCTTCTAGGCGACAGTGCATATGCCCTCCGCTCATTCATACTCACCCCCTACCTCAACCCCTCTACACCCAGCCAAAGGAGGTATAACCGGGCCCACAAAAGCACAAGGAATGTAGTTGAACGGACCTTTGGCATCTGGAAAGGCAGATTCAGATGCTTGCACAAGAGTGGAGGTGCAAGGCAGTATACCCCCATCACCTGCTGCAAGATCATAGCTGTCTGTGCAATGTTGCACAACCGGCGGTGAAGAAGGGCACTGAGGTGGAGTTGTCAGACTACGAGGACCATGACGACGACGTTGCTGTGCCACAAACACACCTGCTGGGGTGTCTACGCCAAGTGATGGCAGATACAGACGTGAGGAGATTACAGAAAACTATTTCTGAGTGAGTACAGATGCACAGACAGGTCAATGGATGTTAGGAAAAGAAATATTTAATAATGTTGCAACAACGTTACTGCACTGATGTGCAACAAAAGGAAATGTAAACAAAAAGTTGTTCAATGTCAATTGTTCGGGTTGCCTCACCCGCCCTGGCAAGCTTATTTTTTGCTGCGCTTAGCAGCCCCACTGGGATGAGCCTCTCCCCCTTCCGCATGTCCAGCAGCCTCAGCAGAGCGCCTGCTGCTCTGGCGCGGCTCTGACACGGCGCTGGCCGGGCTGCTGCGGCTGCTGCTGTCCCCAGCCTCGCCCAGGTCCAGGGCTGGATTGGCAACAGTGTTTGAAATTATAAGTGCCTCCATGGCGGTCGTAATGCGGGCCATGCCCCTAGTGACCTCAGCCGTGTTCTGGGTCAGGCTGGCCTCCATATTTTTCCCCACGTTGGCATAGCTGGGCGGTAGCAGAAGCAAGGTGGTTGATTGCCCTATTATGCATCAGTGTATCCCTGCGGCGAGAGTGCTCGTGGTCATCCAGTTTGGTACAGAGCTGCGTGATGGCAGTGGTGACCCGGCCAAGACCTGTAGCAATGTCCTTATTGCTTTCTACAAATGTCTTAAACCCCTGCGCCATCTCTCCGATCTGCAGGTTATGCAGCCGCAACTGGCGCTGGCAGGCCAAGATGGATTTCGCCTGCATGCACTGGATCTTTACCATGCTGCCCTCCAGCCCCTGAAACCCGCTGCCCTCCCGTGCTGGAAGAGCACCGCTGGATGTTGTTCGCCTCCGGGGATTGCTGCTGCCCTGCTGCGTGGGCTGGGGTGCCACAGGTGTAACTGTGTTGCTAGCTGGGGCCTGACCCATTGCTCCCTCGATGGGGTTCAATGGAGCTACAATAATACTCCTGGCAGGAGATGTGGCAGGTGCAGGGTGGCTCTGTGGTGGAGAGTTATCTGGGGTAAGCATGGGCGAATTTTGCGGATCTCGCGTTCGCGAATTTTGCGGATTTGCGAACTCGCAATCCGCAAAATCCGCGAATTCCCGCGAATTTGCGGATTTTTTTTTTTTTGTGTTCGCCCGTGTTTCTGCCAGTTCGCGAGGGTTTTTACAATTTCGCAATTTGCGAACTTACCTGTCGGGTCGCAAGTTTTGCGAACTTGTTGTTTCTACGTGTCCAGCCTGTTTGGGACACTCTTCTTCATCACTGCCACTCTCTGTCACCACTGCCACTCTCTGACTACTCATGCCACCCTCTGGCCCACCCATGCCACCCTCTGTTTCATCACCACACCCTCTGGTTGTCCAGTGTACATTATTTTCGGCAAAGCAAAGCACACCTTCCCTGCCTCAAGTGACCTGAATTAATTTGGGGCTGATTAATGTGTCACAGAATATTTTTTTAGCTGGCACCTGCTTCCTTAGTGCGCCCTGATTAGTGATCTTTTGCACTTGCTAAGTGCTTTCATTGTTGCAAAATTAGTTACAACACCTGCCCTGCCCCAACTGACAATAATGAATTAGGGGCTGATTAATGGATTTTAACTTACAGCCTGGCTCCTGCTTGTCTCCCTTAGCTGTAATTCAGGACCTTTGTGGCATATGTGTAACTATTCTGAGGTTCAGAGCAGGGTCACATAATAGTTGCAACTGGCAACTGAACTCTGGAGGGGCCCCTCAGGAAGCACTACAGGAAATGGCTACTAATGATGAGCCTGAACTTTTGAACCTGGCAAGTAGTTTCAGTTTTGCTAAGATCGTATTTCTGCAATTTAGCACTTATTCGCGGGGCGCGAAGTTGTACTGGGAAGCCGCGAACTCACGCGAACAGTGCGAGCAGTGCGAGCAAAATCCGCTGCTCGCGGATTTGCGGATTTTGCGGGAGATTCCCGAATCTCGCGGATTGCGGATTTCCCGAAAATCCGCAAAATCCGCGAGCGAAACGGATTTTCCGCCCATACCTAATCTGGGGAGAACTGCAATGGGGGCGTGCCGGATAGTCGGGGAGTGTAGAAATGTGAGGGAATGTCCTAGATCCACCTCATTTTCCAGGGCACTGGTGTTCTCATCCGCCTCCTCCTCCTGTGCTGCTTGACTGGTGCTTGGCCCTGCCACCGCACTGCCAGATGGTGCTGGTGCTGGTGCTTGACTATCTCCTGCTCCTCCGCCTGATGGTGCCCCTAGGTATAAAGAAGCATTTGTGAATTGAGTGCTGATGTATTACAGTCACTACAATTAAAGCATTGCACATATCATTTCTAATACTTTGATTCAGTTTCACAGTTCTTTTAATTATGCTTCTGCACTGGCATTTGTGCCTAGTTCTGCTGACTACATTTACCATGATGCATTTCTCATGTCTGTTGGAAGCAGTACTGGGCTGGGGTTTGGCTGTGCATTGGGTCTAAAGGGGAGGTGTCTGGTAGGGTGTGTCATGATGCACATGCTTCTTACCTTTAGCTGTAGCTCTGGCTGAGCTATCCAGGTCCCCAACTCCAACCACACTCTCCCTCTCGATGGTAGTCGCCACTAGTTCCTCCAGGTCAGTGAGGGGTGGCGCCGGGTTCCTGCTTCCACCAGTAAGTCCGGCTTGCCTCTGCAGCTCTGCCATTTTGCGCTTTGTGAGGCTGCGGATATCATAGAACCTCTTCTTGAGGTCATCAAGGCTCCTGGGGGTGACACCGACAGCGTTGACTTTCTCCCCTATGTCGCTCCACAGCCTCCTCTTCGTGCTCTCAGGTACAGTGAGGGACAGCCTCCCAAACAGCTGCCTGTGTACCCTCACCACCTCCTCCACCAACACTTGCAGCTCCATGGTGCTGAATTTTGGTTTCCTCTTGTGCCCAGCCTTCTGGCTCTCAGTGCTGCTAGCCATGTTTCACAGTGCTCTGGATCCTTCTTCCACTGCTGCTCACTGTGAATGCTCAGCTCAGGCTGCCTCTCCAGAAAGTTCTTAATGAGCTGCACCTGCCTGGGTAGCCACTCCCTGCTAGGGTGGGGGAGGGTGGTTCCACCTCATTGGCTGTTGTCTTTGGTTTCAGTTTGACTTGCTTGCCGAATCGGCATTCACCGATTCGGTATTTACCGAATCGGATTTTACCGAATCGGATCTTACCGATTCGGTAAATACCGATTCGGTATTTACAATGCTTTCCTATGGGCATTTTGGCCACGGGGGTGTATTGCGATTACCGATTCGGTATTTGCCGAATCGGTTGTAGCCGATTCGGTAAATTCTGATTCGGTGAATGCCGATTCGGTACGTATCGAATAGCAATACCGATTCCTACCGAATCGGTAATTTTCCGATTTTTTTAATCTACATCTCTTTTTACGATTTCAAAATACCGATTCGGTGCGATTTGGTATTTTAAAATCGGAAAATGCGTATTACCTACATCGGGCCCCGTATGTACTACATTGCTTTGGGGCATAATATGGTCCACAAAATATCATTATTGCAGTCATTCTGAATTTGGGTACACTCACATTAGAAGTGTGCCTTTCCCTTTTGGAAATACTTCTCATTTCAAGGTATCAGAGTGAAAGGAGGATTTGCATGCATAAAGAGATGCTTATTCTAGGTTTTACCACATGTACCAGTGTTTTTTTCAAACGTTTTTCCTCCAATAAATGCAGACATGTCTGAGATTCCAAAATGTAGGAATTCCGATCTCAGTGTAAACTCAAGGATGAGAATTCACAACCCACTCGGAATCGAACCTAAGTCTGCAGGCCTGGCAATGTTTAAAATCCCTCTAAAAGAGTGAATGTAACTATTTCAGATGTTCACAATGTAACACCCATTTCCAACTAGAAATACATTCCACCTCACTTTTGTCAGCTGTTGACCCAATTCCCATAATGCAGCGGGTCTGGAGAAAGGGCGCTCGATTAATTCTAGAAATTCAAGCAAAGTGAGCTCGTGTGATCAAATCGCAGGCTTCAGCATAAATCGGTTCTACTGCTCTTAGTTTACTAAGATTCGCTCCCTGTTACTTTGAAAGGAGGTGAGAGACGGGCCTCTCGTTTCCTCTAGGATTCTAACATGTACACTTTTATTGTGCTTTGGAGGTGGACATGTGGGGCAATTAATATAGGCATTCTGTATGTTCAAATTGTATATTTTATTAGCAAGAGTATTTTGAATGCATTTAAAACAATATTCCTCTGTTCATGTATTTGTAATAATAAATTAACAGTTTAAAATAAATTATACTATTCCAGTAAAATGACCTCCTGCCCTGACAATAATGATAAGCATTCAAGGTTCAAGGCTCAAAAACAATTTATTTGATACCATCGTATCCATAAAAGAACAGTAGCATAACAGATTATAAATGCACGAAAAAAGAGTCATAATAAAATCCATTGGCAATATACATATATAGAGCACAATAGTAAGATAAATCAGATTAATACAAAACCTTGTGTGTACATAATACAAAGACTCAAGGATAGACATCATCTGGCGTGCTCGAGCGGCAATTCTCAAGAAAGTGCCTGTGCAGAAAACCAACTCTTCGTCAGCCAGGGTTAGTAACCTCAGGTAAGTATTTTCCAGACTAATGGGAGCAAACTTTTAAAAAAAACGGAGTTAAAAGCCACTTAGTATACTTTAAATAATATTTGCAGAAGAACAGAAAATGTAAAATAGATTGACCACTCTGGCCATCACACGGGCAGGGTGCATCCTCAAGGTTAGGATGATGGCCGAGGGGAAACATAATCCAAATTTAACAAAACCTGCCCTTAGGAGAAATAGAAGACTCCTCTCCCAATGGCTCATAGACAGGGTAAGAACATTGGCCTGGGGATGCACAGGCTGTTTGATGGTCATATAGCTAAGGAAGAGGGTTTTTTTAGATTACCTTTCAATTCTTTCTGTTCTGTAAAGCAAATAAAGTGCACTCCTAAAGTCATTCTTATGCATAGTCTTGGCTGTGCTAGGATTCAAGAAGACACTTCCTTTATCAACGCTATATAAACTTCGATACACCCCTGACAGCCATGGAATATCCTTCCTTTTCTCGCACCCCATACAATCGCTTATGATTTCTCTCGTTAGGGATGCGACCGGGTTCTTCCAAACAGATAGCCCTAATGAAATCCTCTCTAAAATTTAGATTAAGTTCCTTACGGCAAGTTAATTGGGGTGTGACGATCGGTACGCCTAATAACTTCCTGCAGAATCTGTTCCTTCTTGTTAGATATAAAGACTCTTGGCAATACCCCAGACCTCAGCGCCATAGGTGGCTATTGGTGAACATTGTGATTTCATTCTTTTTTTTTATAGCTACAATAGCACCTGTTCTCTTTGGGTGAGGGAGGCTAAGGATTAAGTTAATGGCCTTTGACAACTTGCTCCTGGAGTGGGCCATGTGCTCAGTCCAGGAACTGTTCACAGCAAAGACCACCCCAAGGTAAGGGAAAGTGCTAGTACTCGTCAGTTTCTGGTTGCCCACAGATAAAGAACTCAGTTTGCATTTCCTACGACCACACAATATTATAAAAGATTTTTGAAAATTGGTACTGAAGTCCAAACTATCCATTTGGATAGAAAAACCCTGCACTTAAATGCGTAAAAAATTCGGAGTGAGGCACATGAGGATTGCGTTGTCCGCTTAGAGTAGTACGGGAAGTGTTTTACCATTGATTTTGGTGACATTGTGGGACATTGATTTTAAATTTTTATGCAGTCCATTAATGTAAATAATAAAGAGGAGGGGGCTAGAACACATCCCGGTCTAACCCCCCTGCCTACCTTAATGGCCTCGGTGACCTCACCCCTGCAGCTGATCCTAACCCGAGCCTTAAGATCTTTGTGAAGGTGCATCAAGAAATGCACGAGAGGCTCATCCAAACCAAAGGCCAAAAGGATAGACCAGAGCTTTGACCTATTAACAAGGTCAAAATCAGAGGTCAAATCCATAAAGGCCAAATAGATTGGCGAGGCTCGTGCTATGGAGTATTTTCCCACAATTAAATTAAGGTTTAGGCATTCTTCATGGGTGCCAACTTTACTTTGAAAACCCAACTGACAAGGCTCTAAGATACCGCTTTCCTCTGACCACTCTAATATCTTATTGTATAGGACTCTACCCACAATTTTAAGGTGTTATCTATTAGAGAGATAGACCTAGAACAAGTGGGTCGGGAACGATCACCCTTTTAAAAATTGGAACAATGATGCTCAAGGACCAGGTGCTGGGTAGCGGAGCATATGCTAGATTATTAAAAACATTTAAAAGGAGAGGCGCACAAAAGTCTGGTTTGCATTTGATAATTTTTAATGGGTAACCCATCTGAGCCAGGGGCTTTATTGCCCACAATCTGTTGGATGGCTTCTTCAACCTCAGACAGGGTTATCTGTATTCGGGTTGATGGCCCAGACTCAAAGGGGTCTGCCTCTTGTATAGGGGCAGCGTAGATCTTTGTGAAATGGTTTACCCATGACTCACTTGCAATGGTGCAGCTAATGGGAGTTAATAGCTGCCCCATGGATCACGAGGCCCTCAAAGCTGTCCAGAATGTGTCACCCTTTTTTCAGCTGGCGGCTTTGGATAATGCTTCCCAGCGATCTTTTAGAATTTCCCCTTTCCGATTGATGATCGCAGTTTTATACCTCTACCTGGCCAGTTTCACTTCAAGGTTACACCTTGGGTTAGATGACAAGGCCTGAGCAGTTCTCTATTTACCTCAGAGCACTTGTGGTCAAACCATCTCGGGCCGTGTTTCGCAAGAGGGATAGATTTTAATAAAAGGGTTTTAATTGCTAGGCAAAGTTTGGTGAAATCTTGAACAGCCTCTGGATACGGATCCTGGGCTGATAAACAAGAAATTAGAAGATGCATATTAGCCTTCATCAGTGCCTGAAACAGTTCATTATTATTAATACCCCTCCATATTAGTCTTCAATTATCAGTGGAGGGCATTAGATTCCTGGCCCCACATTCGGAGGTACAAAAGGGGGTGGTGGTGACGGACAGAGCATCTGAATCAATCAAACACTCACACCCAGTCAAAAGATCTGGGTTTAATCCATCACCAGTCTTTAGCCCACTCTGCCACCCCAGTTCAGACATGGCTATATGCAAATCAGGCTGACCCTGTGCCTCATGGGAACAGTCCAGCCCGAACTGCCAAGCCATGTCTTCCCTGGACCGGAAACCACGCTTCCGAGGAACGGTTTCTGGCATTCCAGCCATCTTCAGCCCGGCTTGCTTGAATCCAGTGGCAAAATGAGCAAGGGACTCACATCTGAGCATACCCTGACACACTTATGGCGGCCAAAAGCTGTACAAAAGGGTGGTGGTGATGGACAGAGCATCTGAATCAATCAAACATTCACACCAAGTCAAAAGATCTGGGTTTAATCCATCACTGTTCTTTAGCCCACTCTGCTACCCCAGTTCAGACATGGCTATATGCAAATCAGGCTGACCCTGTGCCTCATGGGAACAGTCCAGCCCGAACTGCCAAGCCATGTCTTCCCTGGACCGGAAACCACGCTTCCGAGGAACGGTTTCTGGCATTCCAGCCATCTTCAGCCCGGCTTGCTTGAATCCAGTGGCAAAATGAGCAAGGGACTCACGTCTGAGCATACCCTGCCACACTTATGGCGGCCAAAAGCTGTACAAAAGGGTGGTGGTGATGGACGGAGCATCTGAATCAATCAAACATTCACACCCAGTCAAAAGATCTGGGTTTAATCCATCACTGTTCTTTAGCCCACTCTGCTACCCCAATTCAGACATGGCTATATGCAAATCAGTCTGACCCTGTGCCTCATTGGAACAGTCCAGTCCGAACTGCCAAGCCATGTCTTCCCTGGACCGGAAACATGGTAAATGTTTGCTCACCGCATTTTAATAGGCAACAAACCATATAGGGCCTATGAAAATTGATCACGATACAATCTCCATCAATGTTCTTGAGAGATTGACCAACCCACCCGACTCTGAGGACCATAAGAATCTCATGCATATCGGATGAATCAAACTTTTTCTGTTTTTTTAACCAATCCACAGTCTTATTACTTAGATCAGCCCAGGCCTCCCTCTGGTCCCCTTTAAGGGTAGGAACACAGGCCAGAACTAGAACATAAGGGCAGGTGGCTGGGGGTAGGCTCAAAAAATCGGTATTGGGTCTCAGACTATTACTCCTTGAACTATTTATTGTGCCCCTGCTCCGTTTGCTTGATGTGGACCAACAATGTAGACATTCAGGGTGAGTGCTGTGTGGACCTAAGGGCTTCGTATGAAGCTCCCTGGAATCCTGTGTGTTCCCCTGTTCGGGGATAGGTTTCGGCATAAAGGATACTTTTGCTTTGCAGCATGTTGTGCAAGAATTAGCAGGAGGAGACTCTTTGTGCAAAGTAGAATGTGAAATTCGTAGATTATGACTTAAAATAGCATCTGCTGGCAATGGCGAGCCCCCCACAGTGACATCTGGGTGAAAAATCGCCTGACTACCTCTTATATTGTCCGTAACAATGTCCATGCCTTTTCCAAAAGTAGAATAACATTCTTGTTGATAAGTTCTTTGATATGGGCTAGTGCAGTTTCCAGAGCAGTCTCCACAGCAGTAACAAGGACAGCGTCCCCAATAGTATTGTGTCTTCCTGGAGGAAAAACAACATCAGCATGGGTGCTAACAGAGTTGGTTGGGGTTGGTTAGCAGATTGAGCTCCCTTTGTGACTTTAGTTTTTTTAACGCCGGCACCCCGCTTCCGTTTAACCGGAGGCTCTCTCACCTTCTTCTCATCTGGGAGTTTGGATACCCATGCTCTGGTGGCTGTGCTAGGCCCATTGGAGACAGCTAAAAAAGGTGCATCCAAAATTGACAATGGCGGGGTCTGGGACAGATTTTGGGGCATGCAGGCACGTTTGTGGGGTGTCACCCGAGTAAGGAATATCCAATGAAGAGCGTCTCTGTAAGGTCGAGGGATCTAAAGAAAGACATTATTCTGTCATTGCAATTTCATGGGTCAACAGCGACTCTGCCCTAACAATAATAAGCATTATTAACAAACTTTTGTCAAAGCCAGTAGGTGTGACGTGGAGTGGAGGTAGTTTTTTTCTTTTTCAACTGTACATTGATAAAAATGCACCTTTTCCAGGAGGGAAAACTGTAAGGCAGGCAGGGGCATTGAAGTGTTGCACAAGAGACCAAAGGCAAGAAAGGAACCTCATTGCTGTCTGGTTCTCAACCACGTGCATTACAGATTTAGCATCGCAGGGGAAGCAAAGCTGTGCTGGATGTTGCACCTGAGGAGGGAGGAATCTGTGTACACTAACTGGATCCATGTTCTAAAAAGAAGCCGCACATGTTGGGAGACGGCTTGTCTCACACGGTGCAAATCAATCTCTTCTCCTTGTTTTCCACTTCTTTCGGGTAGTTTCTGCCTGTGCCCTGCTGATCTCTAGTGCAAAGTATGATGCTTCCATCTTGCATGCAGCCATTGCACTAATACCCCATGACCAAACAACCAACCCACCCAGATTATTTCATACAAATGTAGAAAACAGATCTATAGCAAGCATAGACTATAATATATGACACAGCACACCAATTGTGTTGAAAAAATAAGTGTCCCAAGCTTATTAAACCAGGTAATGGGTTAACTTACCAACAGTGCAAAGGCAGCAAGTGATGACATGACCTACGCGGACTACCAGTCTGGTTAACCAACAAACATCAGCACTATCAGCCTGATTCATGTACGGGCCGTTTTGCGTGTCCCTAATAGCGAATCATAGCGATTCGCTATTGAGGACACGCAAAACGGCATTCATGTAGGAATTGCTACTTAAATAGCGATTCCTACATGTTCTTTATTTGCGAGTAGCAATTTGCTACTCGCAAATACTCCCCATTCATTCCTATGGGCCAAGAGGCCCATTGGAATGAATGGGGATTTGCGAGTAGCAATTTGCTACTCGCAACTGAGATAGCGATTTTAAGGGTGACAGGGGTGTCCAAAGGACGCCCTGTAGCACCCCTAAAATGCACTTTTGGACAGGTGTTGCGCACACACATGGCCACAGGACATGTGTGTGTGCTACATGCAACTTTGAAAAATGCTTTTAAAAGCATTTTTCTGAGTTTTTGCTATTTACCGACAGGTCTGACCTGTCGGTAAATAGCGGCCCCAAAAGTCCAAAATCGCTATTTTGTTGTGTGTCATGAATAGCATTTAAGGAATCTCTATTAGAGATTCCTTAAATGCCATTCCACGCAAATATGCGAATTCTTAAATAGCGATTTTTGCATTTGGTATCATGAATACCAAATGCAAATATTGCGCTCGCAAAGGGCCAGATTCTGAGAATCTGGCCCTTTGCGAGTGCAATTTAGCTACATGAATCAGGCTGTTAATCTCAACATTTCAACTGATGCAGCACTACGACCAGCTTACAAGGAGCTACCGCACATCTGGAGACCAAAGTCCAGAATAAAGTAGCTACCTCAGAGGTAGTGCTTAATATGTAAAATACACTAACACACCCACATATATGTGTATATAAAGTGCAGGTGTCCAAGATTTTCATCAGGAGGTTACCATCCACTTCTGTCACTAGCACCATCAATCAATGTCTGCATATACACGACTCAGAGCCAGGTATAATATCCAACTTAAAGTGCAGTGAACTAACTGCCCTCCTTAAGGAAATGGCATCGTGGTAGTTCTCACAAGAACAGTTTTTTAAAATGTGTAGTTTTACCTTACACTTTTCTCTTAGTTTTACTAAAACAAAATAGACAAAAGTTGGCAACCCTTTCAAGATTTCAGATCCTGTAATCATCAAACTTGACAGCATTTCCAAACAACTGTATAACTTTCAAAGGCTGAGTAACGTTTTAGACCATACCCTCCCTTCTTGGACTTTTGATTTTAACCCAATCACCTGTACACATGTTCATAACTTTGACATCCTTACGTTTATCATAATCCTCTTTCCTCTTCATCATTTTCTCTTTCTCTCTCTCTCTTCTTCCAGTCTTGAGTTCTGGATATAGTTTTCCCTCTACACAAGCATTTTTCATTCACCCAACTCTGATACGTGACACAATTAGCTGTTCTCTTTAAAAACAATCTAGAAGGTGACATACTCATGGTGGAATTTGGAGTCAATCTATATATCATTAAAATCTTCTTGATCTCATCCGTCCAGTTCAAACCACAAACCAAGGAATATTGCATTGATTCCTTTAATACCTTGTTGAAGCGTTCTATCATACCATTGACCTCAGGACTGTACAGAGCAGTCTCTTTGTGTCTAATTTCTCCTACAGTCAAAAACTCCTCCATGACTTTAGATGTGAGTGGTATCCCGTTATCAGTAAATAATGGCAATGTAAAGTCCCTGTGAGCACAATCAAGCAGAACAGAGTCTTGAACGTTGTATCAAAGATCAGTTCCTTTATAATCCTTCTTTCTTTACACCAGCTAGCCAACGTATGATACTTCTGGCACCACCGCTAAGACTTTATCAGAGCTTGGTTACCAAAATTCTTACCCAACCATGAGGAAGTCTTTCCTGTGATTACAAATTGCTCAAACTAGAGGCTTAGTGTGTTGGACTGGCTGCTGCCCAAGCAATGTAAATCAAGTACAGATCAATAAGGACACTCAGCAAGGGGCAACACACACAGGTAGTGAATACAAGTCAGCATTAATAAAATATTAGGTGCACAAAGCTTCAGCAATAATATTTATACATTAGCAAAGTAGTTGCATGTAAACTTCTATTGTAATGCCAGAAACAGGTCGGAATCACTCACGATGCAGTAAATCAAAGCACACATTAAGTCTGTAGCACAGGGAAATACAACCTTTCAGCTAACAAGAGCAAAAATATTCACGTCTATATATATGTATGCATACAGTGCAATGCTAGCAGAGTAATGATGAAACACACAATCTTGACTCAATTGCAATGTAGTTAATCAAAGATGCAGTGATAATAAAAAATAAGTCCACATAGAGCAGTAGAATCAGGCCCTTTCACCAGGACGCCAGCTCCAATCTCTTTTACACCCTCCCTGGGAATGACACAACTGGGGGCAAATTCTTCAGGTGACTGCAGCTCTGCACATCTCTGTTTGTGAGCCTCTCTGAGGGACAAGCACCCCTCATTTGTATACATTAAAAATTGGCTCACACAATATCATGTTCATTCTCGTACCTGTTGCTCTTGTGGCATTATTAGTGTTTTTCGCTCACCCCTGCTTGCCCGGCTACTCCTCACTCATACCAACTCTCCCTTCCCTGGTACAAATCAAGCATTCTCCCAAGGCCTCCAGCTATTCTCTAGCGGGCCCAAGGCCAGTTCAACCTCACCGGTATTTCTCTCTCAGCCCACACTTCTCAGCTTGGTACCCTAAACAGATTGCCATGGCAGATATTTAACTCTATGGAATGTGGAAAATAGGCATCACAAGCTTAATGCGGCCTGCTACCGTAAACAGAACATTGTGGCAGAACATCTAATTATGTCTAGTGGAAAATTAGCAAAACAAGCGTCACATGATTCTCTGCTATCTCAGCAGGGTACAGAGGTTTTCCAGATTCATTTTTACCCATCAACACTGCCTAAGCTAGTTAACCCCTTCGCATCACAAAGTCTTTCACACAATAGGCCTTCATACTCCACATTTAGCCCAAACATTTCTTAATGTCATTGAATTCCTCTTCATAAATTCTGTACCCTTCTTTAACAAATCTCTTCTGTTCTTACTTTTTTCAGCAAAACATGGAACAAATTTACTGTAATATTCCACCATTCTCCAAAATTTCAATAACTCATCCTCATTCTCAGGACGAGACATTCTTTTTTTGATATGTACAAGCTACTCCATAGGTTGTGATGTGCCATGTGTTATAGATACTCTGATTCAGAGACATTAAATTTGCAGTTTTCTGAGGATAAGACCATTTGCCTTCAACGTTTTCAGTACCTTGCATCCTGTTCCTCCAAGCACTTACTATAAATCAAAATATCATCCTGGTAAATCTTAATCCCATTAATTCCTTTCAAGACATTCTTCATAGCCTTCTGAAAGACTGATGAAGCTAAAATCAAACTATGAACTTGTAAGTGCCAAGTGGTGTAAAAAAACTTGACTTAGTGATACGCAGATGTCAAATCCAGAGAAGAAAAGTGCTTAGCTCCACCCAATGAACAAAACATTTATATTATGTAGGGCAGGGGATAAGGATCTACCTCTACATGCTTGTTAAGCTCTCTGAGATCTATATGCATTCTTTCCTCGCCATTGGTGTTGCATGCCATGAATACAGGGGAGAGCCAGTCACTATCTTCCACTTCTTAAATAATTTCATTTTCTCTCATCTTCTTAATGTCCTGCATCATGGCCTCCTTCACCTTTACACAAACATGTCTTACTTTTCCTACTTTAGGTTGCAAAACTGTGTTGAGTTTTATAAAATGAAGAGAGTTTCTCAATCAACCCTGCACCTTCCTTAAAACTCCTATGAAGTCCTCTTCATAATTGTTAGAAATGGCGATTTCCGGTTGGCTGAGGCTTGCGCCAAAGCCAGGCAGAAACCACCATTCTACGTCAGGGCAAGGAAGTCACCCGCCAAGTTAACCCCTGCTCACCCTCTTAGTAGCTTGGCACAAGCAATCAGGCTTACCTCAGAGGCGATGTGTAAAGCGTTTGCGCGCGCATCCAGCCACAACACCCAAGGCCCACAACAAAGGAAAATCCACACAAGGTTATATTTAAAAATAGCCTTTGTATTATACCAAACACATTAGATAATAAACACACACTTTACAATGTGCCATAGGCACGGGCAGAATTTACAGGGGATTATGTACACGGAGCAGGGCCACGTGGGCCACTGTCAGGAATAAGCATTTTTAGAACCAGCACTTGGTACAATTAGTACTTTGCAGGACTAACGCTTAGCACATAGAACATATAATAACTGTAGTACCAAACAGCAAATGTAGCACACAACCAGTAACCACTGTTGAAAAGGTAAGTACCACCTACGCAACCCTAAACACCTTAGGAAAATATCACGGAGGGAACCATGAACTCACTAGTATAACTATACTAGGAAAAACAACCTCCTAAGCATGAAAACACACTCAGAGGTATAGGCCAGAAGCTTAACACATGATGCATGAAAACACATTAGGCAGGTTAATCACATGGGGCAAAACATGTACCCCACGCAAGGGCCCAACACATAAACTGTCCCCCAGGCCAACTTGGCCTCTCAGGGGCTGAAACTCCGTGTGTCCAGCAAAGTCAGGGCAGGCTGCGCAAGCAGTAAACCAGAAAAATGCAAGGCCTAAACGAATCAGCTACCCACTAAGTGCTGGGCAGTTGGGGTTCCCCTCTGGGCTTTTCACTGAGACAATGGGGCCCAAAACAACGTGGGAGCCTGGGAGCCTCGTGGGCTCTACAAAATTGCCCCGTGGAGCCTTGTGAGCTCTTATTGCCAAAAATGCTGCAAACACTGGGGGGAGCGGCCCGCTGCTAGCCAGGGCCGCTCTACCACCCTAAATGCCCCTGTCATTGGAGTCCCGCTCGGGGGACTCAAGAGAACAATGTCCCCTAAACGTTGGTAGAGACTCGGGCTCTTAATGCCCACTGTGTCCGGGAGCCTCTTGGGCCCTAAAACAAAGGCGCCCCCGTGACGTTGGAGTCCCGCTCGGGGGACTCGAAATTAGCAAATGTGCCCTGGGGCCTTGTGGCCTTTAAGACAGAAATACCCCCATTGAGCATCAAGGGATCAAAATAAACAAATGCCCCCATTGGAATGAGGTTACAGGGGGAGCGGACCGCTGCCTTCCGGGGCCGCTCCACTAACCAACAGTAATGCCCCCGACATGGGAGTCCTACTCCGGGGCTCCAAAAGGGCAACACCAGCACTTGCTTCCCACTCACCGGCTTCTCTGGGGCGACTCCTGGTCTCGGCGGCGGCTGTAGGGGAAGCTCTCTCTCCCCTCGGCTCTGCAGATCTTCTCCACCTCCCGTGCTGGTCACCACGGGGCTCTCCCCCGCTCTCTGGACCCCCGTGGGAAACGCCGGCTTCTTCCTCTTCTGGACAGATTTCAGGCCCCACCCCGTCACGGGCAGGGGTGCCTGACTTCCGATCCGGACTAAGATACCAATACGAGGGGTAGGCTCCCTTGCGTTTAAGAGTAAAGATAGCCAGCGAGGTAAGCACCCGTAATAAATTAATTAATAAGCAATTTCGGCAGTGTTCCTGGGGGGGTGGGCACCCGCTAGGGATCAAAAATGGCAGATGAGCGGGGTGGGCACCCGCGCCGTAAATCAGTACAACAAAGGGGATCCCTACGCCGGGGAATCCCTCAACACGCTCGCCGCTCCGTGCTGCAGGGGAAAACAGCAGCGCTGCTCTGGGGGAACAATCACGCGCTTCCCAGGGGCTGGCAGGCAAGGTTTAGGAACAAAATTCCTAGGAAGGAAGGGGGGGCAAAGGCTGGGCACAAGGGCCAGCTCACAGGCCCCTCCAGGCAGGGAGGCAGTCCCCAGTGGCGGTCCTCCTGGCGCCTAGCAGCAGCAGCAGGCCCCCCTTAAGTTAGGATCAGGGAAGAACCTTTTACATGGGGTCCCACCCCTTTTTATACACTTAAATCCTTTGTCTGTGTCTGCAGGGTTGGGGGAAAACCAGTCACAGCTGGTTTTGGACCACTCTGGTGTGATCAGCCCCTCTTACCATTCACTAGTCAGGCTAGGGTCATCAGTCGCACCACAGGGGGCGGAGCCAGCATTGTGTGGGAAAGCCCAGAACTATTCAGGTCCCAGGTGCACACCTCCCTCACCTTAATCATGCAGATCTCTCCACTCACCACCGGGGCACACCCGTCCTGACTCCTGGAGCCAGGCGCACCAGCCAGCTCCAGCCACTCACAAGCCAGACAGTCAATTCACATGAATTACACAGACAGGTCAACTTCTAGAAGTGGCACTTCCGCACTAGACACATTTATGCTGCACACATCATCGCGCAGCATTTACTCACACGAGTCCACACATACCAAACTCGCACCTGCACTCCCTATGCATCAGAAACTATCAGGGACACATACATTCCACATGCATTCCTATGGGAGGGCAGGCCAACCTCACCACACACACGCACTTTACCCTGGGACACAGTGGTAAAGTGCGCAGAAGCCAAAAATCACTAACACCAAATCACCATTAAAAGCAAAAAGTTTGGGGGGCGTGGCCAAGATGGCGACGGAGTAAGACGTGCCTGCGACCTCCTCCGGCACCCCGAGCCATTCATAGCCTTGTGTAGCTGAATTGGGGCGATTTCATCTCCGGGATTGACTTTCCTGGGGTCACTAAGATACCGTGAATGCGTTTGAGCCTTCTCCCGTTGAGCTACGACCTAGAACGGCGGACTTAGCCGAGGTGTCGAAGTGGTGACGCGCGAGCGCTGGTGCGGCCTACAGAGCCTTGCCTGGTTTGCATCGGCTCTTAGCAAGGGGGTCTCTGGACCTCAGCAAGTTGTGTAGTATAGCGCTTGCACTGCGGGACCCCCGACTGGGATCGTCACGAGCCCGACCGGCGCCCCTGTGATCCATCTGGCTAACGGCGCCTGAGCAGAGGTGACGAGGAGGCGCCGACCTGTCTAGCGGCTGCTGGACAGCGCAGAAGACTGTGAGAAGAAGAGGTGCTGACTCTCCTCTAACCCCTTATACCTTGGGGGCGATTCAACGGGCGTTGAGAGACACGGTGAGTGCTGCCTTCTGATTGCCCCAGACTCCCGGTGCCGACGACGCGGAGACCGCGGAAGGTGTGAGGAAGCGCGGCCTGATATCTCGGGACGCTCCGGGTGGTCGCGAAGAGCCCAGAAGCTGGCTGAGGCGCCTCATCATGGCGACGAGGAATCGCATGAACAGACCTGGGAAGGACGGTCCTGGGAAAGGTCCATCCGGATCGCCCCCCGGCTCTAGCAAGTCCCCTGCCAAGGACGACGGAGAGGGCCCAGTCACGAAGGCCTTTTTGATTGAACTTTTTGCGTCTATCAAGGACGACATCACAGAACTGAAGTCGCAGCTGGCCTCTGATCTGCGTGAGGTCCGTCGAGATGTGGACGGCATCGGAGAGCGGGTGGCGACCCTGGAGGACCATGATCTGGGCCTCACTGGTGACGTCCATCAACTACAGCAGGACATGCTCCGGCTACGTGAGCAGAACTTAGATCTTCAGGCCCACTGCGAAGATTTGGAAAATAGGTCCCGCCGTAATAACATTCGGATCCGAGCGGTACCCTGGGAAGGAGAAGGTGAGGACGTGCGGGAATATGTGGAGGCCCTGTTTCTGCAAATTCTGGCGGAGGACGACCTTTCGGAGGTTCGCATGGACAGAGTACATCGGGTTGGGCTGCCGCGCGGCACGCGCTCGCCGCCGCCAGACATTCTGGTTTGTGTCCATGATTTCCAATTGAAAGAGAAAATCCTACGGAAAGCAAGGGACACCAACAACTTGCAATTTCGAGGGCACAACCCTCAGCTTTTTCAGGACCTGGCGGCTTCCACACTGCAAAAGCGACGGGACTTCCGCCCGATCACGGCTTTCCTGCGGGAGCACGGGGTGTCCTACTCCTGGGGTCACCCCTTTTGGCTCATCTTCAGATGGCAGAACAGACTAATGTAAGTGAGATCACTGGCGGCCGCCAAGAAACTTCTAGGCATGGAGGAAGCAGCCGCGTCGGCGGGCGCCAGCGCCTCCCCGAGAAGACGTCGCCGTTCCCACTCCCCGGCGTGGCAGAGAGTGGGCCGACATGGTGTGGCGGAGGGTCCAACTCCATCAGCGAGCCAAAGTGAGAGGGGAGAGGTTTTGGCTTCGGTGGCCCTGGTGACTGAGTCGAGCCGGGTGGACAGCTCTTCAGCAGCCTAGGCTCCCCCAACAGCGGCCCGTGGGGCCGGGGGGGCTCTACCATCTCAGGTACATTGAAGGACCGTGCTCCATTGGAGGGTTACCCCGACCCTGAACTCGAGGGGGGCATTACCCGGGTCTTCTACCCCCGACCCTTATGGTCATGTCCGACTTTCTTTGTTCTCTTTCTAGCTCTGAATCTTTCTTTTTTGTATATTGTTTTTGAGGCTCCTTTGGATTGGGGAAGGGTTGTTTTGGAGTGGGCTCAGTGGTGGCAGCTGGGGACTTGGTATGAATGCGAGTATGTTTGGTTTGCTTCTAGCACTACGGGGGGCACTATGTGGAGCGGGGGGGAGGGTACTGACTAAATGATGCCAGTTACGATAGGCTCATGGAATGTTAAAGGCCTTAATTCCCCTCAAAAGCGTCAGAAAGTGTGGAAATACATTTTTGATCATCATTTGGATGTGGTGGGACTTCAGGAAACTCATTTGGCCCATAAAGACTAATCCAGGCTCAAGCATAGGCAATACCCACTGATTTACAAATCCTCTGCCCCCACTAAGCACCGGGGGGTGGCACTCTTGTTCCGCTCCACCCTTCAGTTTCAACCCATGGGAGTGCGAGGTGATAAGGAGGGAAGATGGCTGATGGTGAAGGGGATGCTCCTTGGTAAGCTTTGCACATGGGTGGTTCTCTACGCACCGAACACGGGCCATAATGGGTTCCTTGAGGCCTTCATGAGTGAGGTGGGGGATTTTGGGGAGGGAGCATTGATAGTAATGGGAGATTTCAATTTGGTTTGGGACAAAGGTCTTTATTTCTCGCACCAGCAAAGGACGGAGGCGGGCCTCTTCTCCCCTGAGTTGCGCGATGCCATGGACAGTCTGGGTCTTATTGATGGCTGGCGCGCCCTCCACCCCCACACTAGGGATTACACATTCTATTCCCATGTTCACCATACATATTCACGTCTTGATCACATTTTTCTAAACCAGTCACTGCAGGGGGACTTGCGGGACAGTAGAATATTTCCGCTCTCTGTATCAGATCACAGTCATTTGGCAGCATGCTTGACTTGGGCCCCGGAGACGTCCCCACACCGCAAATGGTACTTCCCTATCTCCCTTACACGTGATGAGGAAACTTGCAAAAAACTTAGGGCAGCCATTGTTGAATTTTTTGAGCGCAACAAAGCTAGGGACACCTCGGTTTTCACCCAATGGGATGCCTTCAAGGCGACGACACGGGGCACGTGCATTGCGTTGAACTCCGCCCTGAAAAAGCTTAGGCGCGAGGAAAGGGAGGCGCTGGAGGCGGAGCTGGCGACACTCGAAACTGCGCATAAACAGAATCCTTCTCGAAAGACCCTTCGCCCTCTTGCTGCGGTGCGGGGTAAACTCAGGGCCCACTATAATAATCGGGCGGAGTATACCGTCTTGCGCTTACGGCGCCTGTCTTATGCTCAGGGCAACAAAGTGGGGAAACATCTGGCTCGGCAGCTCCGTGATAAACGTGAGAGGGAATATGTGGGTGGCATCCGGGCGCCCTCCGGCGCCATGGAACATAGGGACGCGGCCAAAGCGGAGCTTTTCGGCAACTTTTATGCCGCCCTATACTCGGCGGATAACCTGGCGCCTACGGAGCAGCGGGAATATTTAGGGGCTCACCCACTTCCGCAGGTTTCCAAGGAGAGGAATGATCTTCTGGAGGCCCCCTTCACTAGAGAGGAGGTGTTGTCCGCCATTAGGTCCCTTAAACCGCTCAAGGCGCCTGGCCCAGACGGCTTTACCGCTCCCTTCTATCAAACATTTGCTTCTGAGCTGAGGGATTTTTTGGTGACACTTTTCAATAGTATGAGGGAAGAGGGCCAAACTACGGGCACCATGGCGGAAGCAATGATTTTGATCATCCCCAAAGCCGGAAAGGACCCCTCTAAATGTGAGTCATACCGGCCCATAGCCCTGTTAAACGTGGATGCTAAATTGTACTCCTCTATCCTGGCTGCCCGACTCCAGGACCTCATGCCTGCTCTTATTCACCCCGATCAATCGGGATTCATAAAAGGTCGCCAGACCGACGACAACACCAGAAGGCTGATTTATCTGATCGAGAAGGCCAATCGCTTTAAGATCCCGGCGGTCTTGGTGGGCCTTGACGCTGAAAAGTCGTTCGACCGGGTGGATTGGAATTTCCTCTTTGGTACCTTGAAGGCCTTTGATTTTTCACCCAAATTCATCGATATGCTTCGGGCCAACTACCATGGTCCTCGCTCAAGGGTTATGGTGAATGGCCATGTTTCACCCTTCTTTGCACATTCCCGGGGTACGAGGCAGGGCTGCCCCCTATCTCCCCTACTCTTTGCGCTCAGCATCGAGCCTCTGGCCCTTAGGGTACGGGAGGACCCGGATATTGTTGGTCTCCCCTTTTCGGGGGAGCAGCATAAAATATCCCTCTTTGCTGTTGACGTCCTATTGTCCCTAGCGGATCCAAGGAACTCCCTTCCACGGGTGTAAGAAGTGCTCTCTCAGTACGAAGCGGTGGCGGGCTTTCGGGTCAATCCCGGCAAGTCATACATCCTCAATCTCACGCTGCCGCCCGCTGAGGTGGAACGCATCCGACCACTCACGCCCCTGTCATGGTCCAGCCCCTGCTGACCCAGATACAGACCGAGCTTAATCGATGGAAGCCCATGTTCATTTCTCGGATGGGTCGCGTTCATGCCATTAAGATGACGCTGCTCCCCAAGCTCTTGTACCTGTTCCAAGCACTCCCTATCACCTTGGAGGGGGATTTTTTAGGCGCATTAAATCCATGATTCTGCGCTATATCTGGCAGGGAGGCCGCGCTAGACTTTCCTTTCTTACGCTGCGTCGGCCCCTGTGGAGGGGTGGGGTCGGCCTCCCGGACATGCACCTCTATTATAAGGCGGCGCAACTCCGAGTGCTGGCCGAGTGGACCCAAATGGAGTCGGAGAAGCACTGGTTACATATGGACAGGAGTGTGGCAGGAAGATCGATATGGGACCTGGTTTGGAAGGCAAAGGGGGATCGACCCCGTAATGCCTACATTAGCACTCCTACGAGTACCACTCTGAAGGTCTGGGACTCGGTCTCCGGCGATGAGCGGTGGACCTCCTTCCCGTCCCCCTTCTCACCTATCCACTTTAACCCGGCCTTTCCGCCGGCTCTCGTTGAGGGCCCCTTTGATGGATGGAGGGCGGGGGTTGCCACGCACTCACACACTTGTTCCACAGGTATGAACCGCTCTCCTTCCATAATTGCATGCGTGACTACGCGGTGCTACCTTCCGAGCGTTACCGACATGCCCAACTGCTTCACTGGGCATTGTCACCGGAGGTGCGAGATGCATCGACGAGGCCTCCCACGGATTTTGAATCATATATCACCCGCGCAACATCTATGAAGGGGGTGATCTCATTCCTCTATGATCTTCTATTGACTACTGCTATCTCGCCTCGCCCTCGATACATGGGTCTGTGGGAAGAGCACTTAGGGCGAGACATCTCCGACGAGGAATGGGCTCACCTCTGGCGCGATTTACACAAATTCAATCATTCTATTGATCTCAGGGAGGCCCATATGAAAACAATGCTCGATTGTTATCTTTACCCGACCCGATGGAAAAAGATTTTTCCCACTGCGTCGGATAGGTGTTGGCGAGGCTGTGGTTTCCTTGGGGATTTTCGCCATATCTGGTGGGACTGCCTTATCATACACCCCTACTGGGAGGAGATACTGTCTTATATCAAGGACATGCTGGGTTACCCGATTCCGGACTCCATAGGCTTCGTGCTCCTGGGTCTTCGCGACCCGCTTTTGGAGCATCAGACCAAGGCAGATAAACAAATCCTTTGGCTCTGCATAGGTGCGGCCAAGTTGACCTTGGCTGCGGCTTGGAAGAAGAAGGAGGCCCCTGCACTTTTCCTCTGGTTTGCTAAGTTGTGGAAGCTGTTGAGTGTGGAACGTATGGCTGATGTTTTCAGAGGTGACTTTAAGAACTTCATCTTCAGGTGGGGCCCGCTGGTCCGCTTTCTTTCTCGAGGCTTGCCTTCGGTGGTCTGTCCACCCACCTTACGTGCACTACATTTGTTTCAGGTGTGAAGAATGTTTGAGTGAATGCCTGCTGCTGGTCTGCCACCACTGGGGGGAGGGGGGTTGGTGGGTGGCTGGAGTCTTTGGGGGGGGATTTGGTTTGTTTGTTTCAAGGGGGGGTGGGTTTTTCTCGTGGCCAAGACACATGGAGGTGCAACTTGAACTGGTAGAACAAGCCTCTGACTCGGACAGCTTTTGCCTGGAGCCGTTGTGGATTGACGCCCTTCCAAGGTTTCCTCGTTGGGCACAGCGCTGTTGGCTGGCGGACTTTGTGACTTATCCGGACTAGGGTTGCCGCGTTGTACAAATCTTCGACACTGATATTGCCTCTTGGCCATGTGGAGTCAGCTCCTGCGTGGGCTCTTATTGCATTTCGTATGGTTCTATCCCTTCTCTCTTCTATTATTTCTTCCTTTCTGTATTCTCAATAAAAATATCTTTAACAAAAGCAAACAGTTTAGGGGTGAACCTGCCAGAAGGGCCAAGTCCAACAACTTATGTTGAATACGGTGCAGGCAGCGCCAAAGGCTTCCAGCATACACATCCTGAATATTGCTCCAAGTGGGGATATGGTGCGTTGTGGCTGCTCCAGGGTAGGCACAGGCTCACCCTTGTACTGTCACGGGATGCCTACCCTACTGTGACTCTTGCAAGACATGTGCCTCTATTAGTATAAGAGATGGGGAGCTGACAGCCAGCTAAAGACCCCTCCTACACCCGGCTATCTCTGAACACGACCTATGGGAGGCCCATCTCTTTATTCTAAGTGGCGCTATTTGAAGACATTCAAACCCCAGGCACTGCAGTGATAAGTGCATCTAAGTGAGCATGAATCCCTGACAGTCAAAATATTGAAACACTTACCACCCTTCTTAAAGGATTCCAAAACAGTTCTAGTAGCAGAAACATTTGCAAAATAAATGGAAGGCGGATTCTAGAAAAGTAAGATTCCTTTTAACGTAGTGCATATGTATTGTTCTGAATTGAAAACAATATTTTTTTTGCAATGTAATAATAACAAGTTTTTTAGAAAGCGCTACATACAGAAACACATTTTCCCCTGATGTGGAGTTATTTAATTGAAGCATGCGGTCTCTCTGTCCTCTGGTATCATCCTATTGTGTATTCGCTATAAACATCCAATTCATTCAGAAGAGATAATTCCTAAGCATGATCTCAGGAATTAGAGACTCTTGAGCAACCCTTTGTCCTGAGATGGGAAAGAATCGCCATTTTCTTCAAGCAGGATTTGATGGAAGCCATCTCTCTTGAGAATGCAGAGCATCACCTCTATGGAAGGGGTGGGGGGGACAACGAATTGTCCTCACTGCAGCTTGAATTATAATGTCAAATTGAAAAGGTCCAGGGCTTGATTCACAAAGATAAACTGACACGAAAGACTAACTTTATGACTTCCGGTATTCACAAATGGCATTTACAAGTAGTAATGCACAGGCAGGCCTGAGGGCTCCTGATTGGGTCCAGAGCATGGGGGGGGACACCTCCATTCACTCTACAGGGGGGGACCCTCAAGTTTCAGTATGCCATTGGCTGGATTGACTGCCATCCTCTAACCATCACAGTCCTCATGGCTTAGTCTAGACATGGTGTCCTATAGTGAGCGGCTATTTTGGACTATTTTTTACCAGGGCTGATTTTGTTTTCCAGTCCTGCCCCACTCAAGGGGTCATTGGCGAGCGAAGCTGAAAAGTCGCTGGCAGCTTTGAAGAAGCAGATTAAAGCCACCCAAAGTCTGCTGGGATCCTGCTGCACTATGCAGCCACATAAAGAGGTAAGCTAGCCTGCTGTGAGTGCTGCATAGTCAACATGTGGCACAGCAGAAAACTTCTCCTGAGGCGGACTGCTTATTCCAATTAATGCTCGCCTCTTTGTGGAAATACAGTAAAGTGGCAAAATGGCAATAATCTCATGGTCTCAAACAATAAGCATAAGTGTGTCTCCTCTGGGCTGATCCAAAATGTGAACAACAGCAGCAGTAGAGCCAATGGCTGAAAGAAACTGGCCCATTGCCCATTTTATAGACTAACTGTAGGTTGATACAAAATTTGATTGACACTATTACTACTCAATGACTGTAAAGACCTGGCCTAAAGCCTCATTGTGTATCTATTGGTTATAATGTTTGCCATGAATGGCACAAACGCCATCACAAGTCAGACCTTATGAATGGAGAGCACAGTGTCCTCAGAAGCATGCATTCTACTGTCAAACACTATACACAGGGCCACTGAACCGTAATCTGGGGATTCCGTGAATGCTACATAACGATGGGTTTGAGACATAAACAGTACAAGGCTATAGTATGCACTATACGAAAAAAACAATAACATAACACCTAGTGCACTTTGTGTACGTTTCACAATACAATCCTAGCTTAAATGAATCTCAATTTAATAATAACACTGTATATGGAAATTTTACACTTTGACGAGATTAAGTGGTCACCCTTCATCTGTTTCTAGCTACATTTAAAGGCATATTACAAAAGTTTAGCAATATTTATCGCTAACGATGCTTAGCAACGAATTTTGTAACGCTAAGCATCGGCGGAAATTATCGCAGAGATAACTTGCTATTAGCAAGGTTTATCTCAGAAGTGATAAAAATCCTCGCGCTAACTGCCAAATGAGAGATTATCGCTGGAAAACCAACGATAATCTCTCGAAGTTTGGCGTTAGCTTGATGATAGGGGCTCACAAACTTAGCCATGATATCCACCTTCCATAGGATATCATGGCTAAGTCAGGAAAATACCAGGTGTAAAAAAAGCAGTGCTAACCGCGGTTAGCGCTGCTTTTTTTTATCACTAACAGGGTTAGCGAAATCCTTGATAATAGGAGAAATGTCGCTTAACAACATTTCTCCTATTATTTTTCTCTGGAACGCCCCCTTTGCATCTCATTAGAGATGCAAGGGGAAGAGTAGAGAAAAAGGGTGCTAACATGCGAATTTGCGTGTTAGCACCCTGTTGCTGATAGAGAGATCATTTTATCTCTGCTTTCTTGGCTTTTAAAGCCAAAAAAGCGGAGATAAATCCCTTGATAATATGCCCCTTAGTCCTTAAAAATGTCATATTTGGTGTTATTATCTCTATATTCTAAAGCTATCGGATAGAGATGTTTTGTTTTGACAAAGGCATGCAACAATAACACTATAAAATACTGTTCTGCAAGGCTGTTCCAGATGGCAAGAGGGTGAAATCATTTTCTATAATGCAGAATAAACCTGACATTGAGCTACGTGCGACAGTATTAAAACACAACTGTAATGCAAAGATTAAAAGAACACCTTTTTTTATTAAGATAAATGTAAGGTTGTAAATCTGTGCTCCATTGATGCAAGCTATTTTATTCCAGGATTTAGAGACGTTGATATTAATGTAGTGCTGCCCTGTGCTTCCATGATAGACAAAACCATGCACTGCTGATGAATACTATTTTGAATAGTATTTGTCGAAGGAGTATTTTCTCTGCCGTAAGAAATGTCTACATTTTCTAACGCATTTAATCAATATGTACGTATGTTTCATTGTCAAGATATGAAGATATTGTCACAGTGTATGCTACATATTTTTTAATTCACTTCGTTTTCTTTTTCAAAGTCACTCTGGGTCATATTACCAACAACTAGCGATAATTATCGCTATGTTGGTTTAGCGGCGAGCTGCGGCGATTTTTATCGCTTAGGAACCTTGCTATTATCAAGGTATATCTCCTAAGCGATAAAAATCGGCCGAAATGCATGAATATCACTGAAAAGTCAGCGATATTCATGCATTACCGAGCTAAGGCTCTTAGCCATGTTATCCACCTACCATTGGATAACATGGCTAAGAACTGCTCAGGGGCTTAGCCCGAATATCTCCAAAAGTTGGTAATAGGAGATAGCGATGTTAGCGACTGTTTCCAGTCGCTAACATCTTGGCACGCCCACTTTGCATGTCATTAGTGATAAATATCACTGACATGCAAAGCGGGGCCCAAGATGGTCGCTATCTCCTACTAGCTGTCGCTAACTGCTTTTAGCGACAGCTAGGTAATAGGGAGATAATTTTATTACCGCTTTCTTGGCTTTTAAAGCCAAAAAAGCAGAGATAAACCCCCTTGATAATATGCCCCTCTGTTCCTTCTATTGTGCCCCCACAGCGCCTTGAGGTGGCTGTAAATTGGCCAAAAAAGTTATAGAAATCGCCAAGTTAGCATAATTTGACTTTCATCTCACAGTATGTAATTTTAAGCAAAGGTGCACCACAATAAAGAAATGTGCAAACTAAGATCTCAAGTTTGTACACAAGAAATATCAAAAACCACATTTAAAGCAATTGTTTTTTCAAAAAAGACTTTTCTTTATTCACTCCAAATGTCAAAGGACACAGCCGACGCGTTTCGTCCCTAAGGGGACTTCTTCAGGGCTGTATTAAAACGAAACAAAAACATATAAACACATCATTAAAATTGTAAAACATTTGTAAACTCAGCCGAGCTACAAATTACTACATAATTAAAAACAAGCAAATGTCAGTGTAACTTTCATCTCACAGTATCCTGTGTGATTAAGCTTTTTCTTACACTTTAAGTGAAATGTGCAGCAGAGTTTGGCCTTTACTGCCTAATTCTAAACAATATAACTTCTTGCACCAGTGAGCAGTGTATTATCACATTTATCCTCAGCAATGGGACAGGTGAAAGGAACAGTAAACGCTGTACAGTAGGGTGCCTAGGCACCAGGCAAACAGCAGCCTATGCAATCACCTTCTGCCATGGTTGGGAGCATAGGGCCTAGCAAGGGGTCTATATCCTGAACCAGGCTTGAAACTAAACAAAAGATAAAAGTATGGTACCTCCAAGGGATTGTGTTCATTGCCTGCTGTGGAAATTGTATAAAGACTGTACCTTAAAAACACAGAGAAAGAGAGCTTCGAGCAGAAAAGTAGCTTTGGTGACCATGAGCAACAAGTGACTTTTCAAGAGAGTGCTCCATTTGCAATAGACACCTCCCTGGAAATAAAACCACAAAGCACAGTCCATAAACTCATAGACCGTGTTATCCTCCTCGAGGTGGCAGAAATAGTCACTGAACGCCAATGCAATGCACCCAACGAGCGTGTTTACAGGAAGAGCCCAGCTCACAATATGGGTGTGATTTGATTTCCTTCCCTGGAGTGTGCTTCCAATGCCCTGAGTCTGGTTTGTTATGCACTTATGGGTAGTTTGGTGGCTAGGGTGTTTTGCCTCAAAGGCGAGACCAAACAATGCATATGAGAAGTTTTTATAGGCAAATAAGGAAAATTGGATTCTGAAGGTAACGCAAGGATTGCCAAGCAAATTAGCCAGTAGTACGTTATGTATGTTTTTGTTATGTACTAGGAACAACAGATCTCTGGATTCACCCCCCACCCCCACATATCAGTGACCTTTGATCATTGACTATAAGGTCATAACTGTTTACTGGGGAGATGTGGGGTAACCATTGCCTTTAAGCTGGATTGTTGGCTGATGAGATCTTTCCTAGCTGCTGAAAGGATGAAGGTGAATTTCAAGATCGACTGTTCCAAACCACCGCTAGCCATACAGTGATTTCAAACAATTTTATTTGATATGGTGCAGCAGTGTTGAGCCACCGATAAATGTGCAGTCCTCACAGTGTGCTGGAGTCCACCGGTAATTGTAAAGGCATGTTAATGTGCGCTACGCTATCCTGAGGCCTCGCCCTTCCGAGGTCCACCGAAGCAAAGGAATCAACTTTCTAGGCGGGTAGTTTCACAGCTCGTTGTGGGTTCTCTCTGACCCCCCCCCCCCCCCCTCAAGCACCAATATGAACAACTCTTGGGTCCTTCTTTTTGACCAGTTGGCAATTGCAGGCCTCAGGAGCCTCCTCATTATTTGTTTCCTCCAAGGGTACATAGAAGCATCCCAGTGAACCCTCGGAGTCACGTGCTAAAGGTATAATAATGCATGGAGCTTAGGTTTTCTCCCCAAAGTGTAAAAGCTTCCAGCATTATCAAGAACATTCTCGGTTATTGGGAAACCTCCGTTGACTTCACCAGACAACATGACCTCGCCACCCTATGAGAGACCGGATCTTATCCTAGTTTTCATCTCCACGGTCATTAACCTCCTTGGGACTAGCTGTGTGGTGCTTTAGTGAAGCTAGGGGCTTAGCAAGGGCGGTGATCTGCCTAGGGAGCCACCCTATGGGTTGCAGTACTCCGGTCCCTGTCCACGGTTCTGAAACGACATTTCACCTCCACCTGTGGGCATACCCAAGGTAAGTAATTTGTCACCACAATTTTTATTGCAGACACTATTAGATTTATGTTGGTGTCTTTTTTAATTATATTGAGTATATACTGGATTGTTTTATGTAATTGTGTCATATAATGTGAACCTATTGTTTTTTATATGATTTTTAATATGTTGATTAAAATCATGATATATTTTTTTAATTTTTTTTTGTTAAGGTTTCTTGTATTGTGTGCCTCTTTTCCTAGCCCTACTTGGTCCAATCACCTGTTGTCTGGTCTTCAGACTGCCTAGGAAGTTTTTGTACACACATCTGGTGCTTTAGTGAAGCTAGGGGCTTAGCAAGGGCGGTGATCTGCCTAGGGAGCCACCCTATGGGTTGCAGTACTCCGGTCCCTGTCCACGGTTCTGAAACGACATTTCACCTCCACCTGTGGGCATACCCAAGGGTTAGCCCGCAGCTTTGCCCTGGACATCACTCAAATATAATTTGCTTATGTGAGGCAGAATCCCCAGCCCCTCCGGCATGCCCTAAAGTTGAAGTGCACAATACAGGGAACGAGTAAGTACACATTTCTGAAGCTGCCGGAAGATCAGCTTGCAGAGATGTGATTTGGGTGAGGAGGGGGTCAATATTTCACGCTCTTCACCCATCTCATTTCCCATCTTCATATTTTCCGGCAGATAAAAAAAGTTGACAGCTTGTAAGATCTCGCAGTAGCTTCTGCGTTAGATTCCATTTCCAGGGTCTTGAAGAGGAGCCTTGCTTCTCTGAACATCCCGGATCAAGAGATGAGGCCAGGCAGATAATTCGACACAGTGCGCGCGGCAGAGACAAATCCTGCTTCTGGGTCTGGAGAAAACCAGCAGCTCTTAATCCCTGGCCGCGGTGCTGACGCTGGGCGCGGATTGTGTGAAAGCATCTGATGGACAGCTCCTGCACCGGGTGGATTTACACGACTACCAATCATTTCTTGCTGCTCGAGCCTCGGTGCTGCCACAGAATGTCGCCAAACTAAACTCTCCCGGTCGACAGCAATCAACATCTTGTCATGTAACTGGCTTTCGCTAAACAAGATCCGTTCTTTAGATATGGGTATTCATGTTTACTGAAAATTGTCTCACATTTACATTGATCTCTCTAGCAGAGCCGTGCAGTGTGGAGGCAGCTTGATTCAGAAGTAAACTGCTCTTTAGAGCCATTGTGAGTTTCCCCAACAAGCAGTGCCTCTCCAAGGTTAGTAGGGCGTTTCATTATCACCAGCAACGTTTTTTTTAGATATAAGATTAAATCAAACAATAAATAAATTGAGCATTCCAGTAAGTTGTGTTTCATACGTTTAAGCTTAAAGCTGAAACAGAACCTGTAAAAGCATGAATTTACATTCATAAAAATACCAAATTCCATGTTTTTACAAAAATGTTCCTGAATGTTTTTATTCTTTTGTGCCATCTCCCCCAATAAGTTAGGAACAACCCCATTCTCTAACCCGCCAGGGTCCACTAATAAATCAATCAGTACAGAACGGTATCTTGGCAGTGTCTCTACCTCACACAAAATATGAGTTTTCTTACATGTGAAGACTGCAGTTTCAATGAGAATATTTTCAGCTACTGATTTCTAAGTACTTTATTTAGAGTTTACAGGATGGTCCATGGCAAAATGTTGTTGTCAGAGTGGTGCATGACCACTCACTGCATCAAGGCCCAGATTTTCCAAGATTTTGTGTCAGGAGTGCGCCACTTTTGAGGCGCAGCCTAAATGCAAAATCCATATTGGGATTTACGAAACCTTGCAAATCAAGGTGTGTGGGATTTTATCCACAAAGTAACGCAACGCAGTGCCTGGTGCTGCCGCGTGTTATCTTACATTGGAGCTGCATTACATGGGTGGTGCATGGGTGCTCTCACTCATTCACCTATGTATTTTGATGCAAACCCATATTTACTGAAGTCAGTTAACAAGGGTTTGCGCCACAATACTGTGTCCAGCCAAGGCTGGTGTAACAATGAGAAATATCTTTATGTCTCTGCTCTACTTCCTCTCTGCATGTGTGCTGTGTTCTGCTGGGCACATTCAAAGAGGAACAGGCCTCTAGTAATAAGTTTTGTGCAGGAAGTTGAAGTTGAAAATATTTGTAGAGCGCACTGTGGCCAAGCGGCTTCCTGGCGCTGAGTGATTGAACAATGGCAGATGGAGAGAGCGCATGGGGATTACTGAGTAGAAAAGGCTTGTGCAAACAGGTGGGTTTTGAGCGCCTTACGGAAGTGCAGGTAGACAGTAATGGACCTGATGGTCAATGGGAGGCTGTTCTAGAAACGGGGGGCAAGAGTGGAGAACCTAGTGTCACCTACTCTTGACTTGCGGAAACGGGGGACACTAAGAAGTGCCTGGCTAGAGGAGCGGAGATTGCGGCAGGGGAGATAATGGGTGATCATAGAATTAATGAAAACAGGAGGCATACCTTCCTGCACAAAAAATATTCTTACCACAACGCAGGCCTCCTTGCGTTGTGGTACAAAAGTGCCTGCTTTGGCTTGATGCAGCCAGAAGTGCTCGTGTACTATGAGAGAGTAGAACTGTGCCATATATTAATAGATATGGTGCATTTGTGCGCTCTCCCTTTGACACCTCGTCTAAGTTTAATACGTGTGGCCTATGGTGTTTTGTCACTCATGTCTGCCGGTGGCCAAAGCATAGAAAGACCTGTCTGTTGTCGTTCCCTTCTCCATCGGTGGGTTATCCTTCCTCTGTTAGCAGTCGTATGTCAGTCACCATGTCTGTCACAATTGGTGTGGCGGAATACTGTCCTCTATAGCTAGAGTTAACTTCCATCATGGTGTGATGGACAAATGACTTTGTCATTCTGTCTGCCACTATGCAATGCAAATCTGTGCTCATTAAATTATAATGTACAAATAATGTCTTTCTAAAATTCTAAATATATTTTATAAAATCAAGCTCAATTCAATAAAATTCCACACGGAACAATCATATTGGTGATTGCAATTTCCACACCCATCTTGAAGATGCCTGAAGCCAAGACATCGACAATAGCATCAGAATGTAGATATAGAGACTGATTTTAGGTTTGCTTTACCAAGTGGGAGAGATGCCCTTCCAACCAAAAGGGGCAAGGTCACTATATAGTAAAAAAAAAACAAGAAGGGGCCCTTTCGTGTCACTCACTCAAGTTATCCGTTATATAAGATATTTCTATATAGTCTCATTCAGTTTCCATATGCCTTACTACTAGTCATACCAACATCTAAACACTGAACATAGTTATATGTAAAAATGTTTAATTTATTGCAATTATTTTCTTATACAAGGTATTTTCACTGTGATTCTTGCTATACTCCAAATACGTTGATCCAAATGTATGACAAATATTTGTTTTTAACCCTGATGATGTACATATCTAATTTTACAGTTGGATAAAGTCTATTTGTTATACATTTGGACCAATGTATTTGGTGTATAGCAAGAATCAGAGTGAAAGTACCTTGTATAAGTGTCTCCTTTCAACAACTCGTGGACTTTGACACAAATCTCTATCTACTGACATTCTTAGACAGGTGTTTGAGCCGAAAACGTACACTTCCTCAAGGCAGGCATAATGAGGAGAAATGTTTTCATTTCTTCTTATTTTTTTGACCCTTCCATGTGTGCTACAATATACAGCACACATACAAAGTGGAAAGTGTCTTAAAGGATAGTTTATGTACTGAAAGCGTTCCCTCCATAGAGAACACGGATACCCTTGCATAATGGCACGTGGTTGTGTGCACTGGTGCATGGCAGCATAAAGTATGCCAGTGATCAGGGAGAAAAAAAATGTGGCATGTCTTAGTACATAGGGTGCATTTTTCCAGCGGCGGTTCCTCCTTTGGGGCAGAGAAGCTTCACCCCACCTGCTGTGAGTGCAGCGGACAGCATAAGTAAACGGATAAAATGCAGATCATGATGACATTACCATGATTTAAGAGTGTCCCGCTGTTTCAGCTGAAGTGCAAGGGAGGTGGTGGGGTTATTCCTGCTGATTGACAGCAGAATCAGAATGACTTGGGTTGCCTAAAAGCTTAAAGTACGCATGTTGGATTGCCAGGTCTCTTGCCATGGCTAGCCCAACATGTGCACTTCTGACTGCACTAATCTAAGCTGTTTTAAACAGCCGGGCAGATTGCAGACACAGGCCCCCAGTCTCAAAAGGAACTCTGAATTAGCCTGCTCCACCAATCCTGGTGCTTCTCTCATGCTGAAACCAGCATGAGAGCAATGGCATGATTAGTTAGGTTTATTGGCTGTGCGCTGGCTGCAGTCAGAAAGGACACCCTCAAAGTGACTGGAGTGGAATCGCACATGTTGAGGTATATGGGGCAATCTTGCTTACTATGCATTTGACATATGCCCTCCTGACAGAAGCTGACGCACGAAACACCAGTTTAGCAGCAATAGTCATTGTCCTTTCACGGTAAGGCATTCAGTGAGTCAAAGGACACAGCCACCCACTGGCTAGTCAAAGAATGCAATTTGCGAACGCCTTGGACGGTGCAAACAGTATTTCACTAGCGACTCTCTGTGGGGGAAGAGGGCACATGCATAAGAATGCCTGAGGCAAAGAGAAAAGCAGAAGAAAAGTGACAGAGGAAGACTGAAGCAGGGAGAGAGTGTGGAGCACAATGGGAGAAACAGATGGAATAAAATATTAAGGCAGGGGGCGTCGAGCGAGAAAAAGAGGGATTCTTAAAGAAAGGTATTTAAAAGATATTAATTACACAAATAAAATACATTTAAAACTTACAATTTAGTTTGATATTGAAGAAGAGGAAGATGGGCACGAAAATGAAGTCACATAGAATGTGAACAACACTCCAGCAAAAATAAATGACTAGTGCTGGAGACTGAAGCAGCGCACGCAAACATGAAAAACAGAAAAAGAGACTTGCACGAGGAAAAGCAATAGAGAAAAGGCACAGAAAAAGAATGGGGTAAAAATGAATTGACGGGCAGAAAGGTGTATCAATGAGGTAAACATTGAGAAAAAGAGCATAGAAAGTGAAACAGCAAAAGAGAATCGTAAAGCGAGGAGGAGGGAAAGAAAGGACAAGAGAGAAGCTAGAGAAGAAAGAGAGGGACACAAGTGAGGGAGTGAGTGGGGAAAAGAATGAGACAAAAAGGGGCAGGGATGGCCCGATGATGACGGTAGTTTTTTTTAACCATATTTTGTGGGCAAACGTTAATCGGTATTGCCCAGATTGCTTTTAATGCTCAAACTGGTATAATTTTTGTAATTCTTAGCATTTTTATTACATTGCTAATATTGCTGTCTGATGCTGCAGCCTGTACAACTGGAACAACTTGTCTCTATCGATCCATGTAGTTACCCACTCAGCCATACATGTACTGACCCACTGATACTTCCTTGCATCCATCCATCATGTATTCAGCCATCATCCATCCACTCACCCTCTCATTCACCCATTCATTCACTCTTTCATCCAGTTACTATGCACTCAGTTAGCAGCTCATTCCTCCACCCGCCCAACGTGTAATTCTCACATTCACCCACTTCCTTAGCCACACAACCACAAGCATTCACCTATCAGACTGTGATATACTATTAATCAATGAAGAAGCACATATACATAGGAAGTAGCCACATTTATTGGTTCTGACAAGGCATCTCTTACTATGATGACCATGAAATACAAGTCAAAAAGAGTGCCATCGACAGTTGTTGAATCAGCCCATGCAATTCACCTGTAGGGTGTAGTAGTTATATTGTCCTTATTTGTATTTCCCAACACTTCCTTTTCGGAACCAGTCTATGTTCTACGACCAACTTCAAAAGCTGCTCCTTTTTAAAATGCACCTCATTTTGACAACTGAATACGAGCTGTCTGGCTAATGACATTGGGGCAGATTTCTGATAACTGGCGCATCCCCAGGGATGCGCCAGTTATTTTGCGCCGCATTTACAATGGTGACGCATCTGTGCCATAAAGGTGGCGCATTGCTGGAGTTGCGTCGCAAGCGCGACGCAGCTCCAGCAAGGCTCGGGGGTGCCCTATCTGTCCAATGCTGCCTCAAGCCTTACGCCTGCTTCAAGCAGGCGCAGGGTTTTGACGCAGCATTGGCATGTAAGTGACTGAGTGAGATCTTATAGATTTCACTCAGCCACTTTTGCGAGGCGCACCTGCTCCGGAACGCCCACCCTGCGCCGGAACGCCCACATGTGGCACAGGGCTTTACAACGTGACGCATCTGCCTAGATGCGTCACGTTGTAAATTGGTCGTAGGGATGCGCCACGTTTACGCCGCAGTTGCGTGAAGCAAACGTGGCGCATTACCAACATAAATCTGCCCCATTGTGTCTGCAAACAAAGTGCAATCGGCACCTCCAGCTTTGTGTTGTATTTGCTTTTATGCCACGACACATCGAATGTCACTAGTTGCCACTGCATTCTTTCTCTTCCTTTTACGCAAACCAGCACAGCAACTTTGATTGATGCACCACAGTGCATCACATGTTGGCAAATGTGGGTCCAAATGAGTATGTGAGTTGTGTTTCAAGGAGAATAAGCATCATAGGACATTTATGTATGTGTTTGTTTGTTCGTTTTTACAAAGTAATAGCATGAAAAAGTATACAGTTGAAACATCATGCCATACTATCCTTTCCATATTCCCGCTATCTTTAAAACTAAGTCGTTCAGAAAGAATATGTATTTTTAGTTTTACAAAATATAATCATCTCAAATCAATAATATTCTTTTATGTACCTTTTAATTAATGAATAATCAAAAACAATCCTTATCACCAAAAATATAGCAACAAGGCATACAGGACAACATGTTCATCCAACACCACGTAAAGAGTACACTGCATTGGTTATTGTAATAAATACAGCATGATAACGATCTATTTTTGACATACAAATTATGACTGCATGTTTCACTTAAATTGTACATATGATGCATTGCTAAGGTCTTTTAAAAATGCGTTTGGGTATTTCAATAGAATGATCCAAACGCTATTTTGTACTGTCGGCCCCTATTTCTTGAAAGTTGTGCCTTTGCACATGCAGCACGTCTTCCCCTTCTTTGTGGATGTTGGAGTGTTGATTGACAAAAAGACAAAAAAAGACAAAGTTCAGTGTTTAGAGAAAGAACCTACATTTATTAGGTATAAATTACATAAATTACATAAAACGTACAATTTACATCACAGCATGACCGAGTGTTGGAACATGCATCCATAAGTATTTGCATTCAAACAATGTACATGTGCCTAGTACTTCAGTTCTGTTCATTTCCAGTGTCTGCTCGAGGCGTTGATGGATTCGGAAGATGAGTCCAGTACGGCAGCAGAAAACAGGATGAAATAGCTTATGAAGAAACAACACGCTCATAATTATGCATACAATATTAAAAAGAGCATAATAAATCAACTTGAATGGTTTTAAAGGAAATAAAAAACACTGATATTCTAATTTTAACATGAAATCCATACATATTTCATGACTCTTAATTCTAATTAATATTTAAGGGACTGTTTCACATATTGCATTTTGGTGTATGTAAAGTATTACCCAAGTAGTAGTATTTACTTGCTACAAAATGGAATTCACTAACCTACAGGTACAGAGATCTCCTGCGAGTAGGTAAATATTTCTGTATTTAATGTGGGAGGGACCAGAGGTAGTAAGCGGAAAATGGTGGATTATTATTACAAAATGAGTGGGTTTAAGAAGCATGCTAACACAAAATATACACCCACAAAAGAGTAAGAACAGTGCAATTCACAAAGTACACTACTACATTTACTACAGCCCTAATAGTGTCAAAACAGCCTTTAATGTTCTCCTTTCCAGCCTTGCAGTAAGCCAATTAACAAATACGGTCAACCACTGGTATTACGGTACACTCCAATAGAAAAAAATACAATGAGAAAATATTTGTTGGGACAAGTTATTTTGTTTTTAAATTATTGTAAATAGTTATTATTTACAACTGAAATTATTATATATATATTATTTTGAAATATAATACAAACTTAAGGGCTGATTTTGATGTCGGTGGTACTGCTACCGACAGGCCGTTGGTGGCGGTCCCACAGACAGATAGCCCTTCAGTACGACCACTGCATTATGATGCAGGTGATTGGATCAAAACTATTGGGGAGACCAACAGGATCTATAATCCTTTTGGGGTGGCGATCAGAATTGTATCCTTTGAATGGCAGCGGCGCCAAGCCAGGCACCGCCATCGGGATTAGGACTATCCCTTTCTGACCGCCTTTTGATGGTAGTCCGACCGCCATGAAAAGCTGTCAAAAAGGGACCCCATGGGCCACTGCAAAGTTGCCCGTGGGCACATGTAATACCCCCATGCACATCCATGTCACCACATAGTGCCTGGCACACGGTGCATGGCTGTGCACAAGGTGTCCTTTTACACTACAGCTTGTGCTGTGGCCCTTTTCCAGGGCAGCAGCACAACCCGTCATGTTAAAGAGCACTTTTCAGACTGCTAGCATGGCGGTCGCATCCCTATTCGGTGGTTGGACTGCCGACTGCTTGTCATGTGCTCTCCTAAATGCCACGATAGCGGGTGACACTCCGATTGCTTTAATTTGAGGAGGTAATGGGTTATACCTTTTTATTTTATTAATTGTGTATTTTAATGTATTATTATATATTGCCTAGTGGTGTCCGCCACTAGTCAGTTATGGTTAGGTCAGCTGTTCCAATGTCATAGCATTTTTTGTGCTGCTAATGTCTTTGGCACTTTTTGACTTGTAAAGTTTCAGAGTGAACTGTCAAGCCGGGGCCGAGACAAAAGGGAGGTCCCAAAATGCAAAATTCCCATCCATTTTCCATAGACCTCTTTCAGACTGACTACAGCAAAAAATGCTGAAAAGAACTATACAAAAATTTGCTTTTTTTGTGATTTGGTGTAAACACATTCAGTAGTTTAGGAGAAATGAAGGTTAAAAAAATAACTGTATATCTGGACAGGTGGGTTCTCAAGATTCTTGAGAAACTCTTGCGGGAGCACCAGTTTAAAAATAGAGCATTCTGATTGGCCCAGGGAGCTTTATTTCCCTTGGGCCATCTCAATCACGTGAGAGTTAGACTCCCGCTGGAGTGAGCGCTCTGATTGGCTGCCAGCATCATGAGACAAATTTTCATTGCAGCCATTACAGGACTCGGGGACTTGGTCCCCTCTCCTCAACATGTTTAAAATAAAATATAGAAGGGGTAGGGTTGAAATACCCTGACTCCCTACACCCCATGGGGGGCGGGGGGGACCCAGATAGACCAGAAATGAAACAAAATAGGGGAAAATTGGCATGATCATTTGGGACTCCTACAGGATCATAAAAAAAATAAATGGCAGCATGGGGCTGTTTTGTTTTAATAATGGGAGAGGGGTGGGCTCCAGGACAAGCACGTTTAATAGTACAGGCCCCAGGAAATGGGGTACCCTGGGCCACTAATGGCTCTTCTTTAAAAAAGGCCTTGGGGAAACGGGTCCCCAGGGACTTAATAGACTTGGGGAGGAGGGCAGAGTGACCCCGCTTTTTTCTATGTTTTGGCCTCTGAGGCTCCCTGGAGGCTATAATGGCTTGCAGAGGGGCCCATGCTAACTATAAACTGTGCCCCCCCCATACCATGCAACACTGCTTAGACATACTATATCACTCATGACATGTTCTATGACATCATTTATGACATCAGTGATGATTTCTCAAATTACATTATTGATGACAGCACTGATGTCATCATCCAATCCCTGTGTTAGTTTGTTTTATAGTTTACATAGTAGCAGGCAACTACCATATTACTTTCTACCTAATTGTGTGCAGCCTGTGTCCAGCTAATGGATATAAGTGTCATAAGTCGTAGTATTGAAGTTTAAGTCTGTGTGCAGAACATAGGTGACTACTTGTATCCAGTAGGTTCCACACAAGATTTTGGATTCTGCAGAAAAAGTTTCCACCAGGGCAAATATTCTGTGTTGTAGATACTAAGGTACATATTTATGAAAGGTTTGTGTCGCCCTTGAGCCATGCTACAGGGTGCAAGAGTGATGCAACTCTTAGCAAATTGCTCCGTTGCATTACTCTGTTGCGTTACTCTGCACCACTAAGGTGTTCCATGGGTAGAGGGTGGGTGTACCCAAGCATCCACAAATGGATTTTGGCGCATTCCCAGATTTACCATCAGTGGTGCACCTGGGAGTGCATCAAAAGCTATGCCTCTTCAGGTGAAGAGAAATAAGGAGAATGATCTTTATTTCTCCTGATTACTTCCTCTTTCTATGTGTGCTTTCTGCAGCACCCATAGAAAGAGGAAATGCCTCTCAGGATTGTTTTTGTGCAGGAGGGTGTCCCTTCCTGCACAAAAACAATCCTGCTTCCAACAAAGGCACCCTTCCACCATGGTGCAAGTGTTCCTGCACTGGGGCTAGGCAGAGCATTGTATGTCAGCGCTGGGAAATGACAGGAATGTGCCGTATATTGTCTAGTACGGCGCATTCCTACTCTTTCCCTATCATGCAGCGCAGCAAGGTAGCTTGCTGCTCTACATGATAATTTCATAAATATGCCCCATAATTTTGTAAGCTTTGAGTTATTAAACAGAATCGCCTCAGCAGGACAATTTCTTCATAACATAGAAGACTGTGTGCACCAGGAACTAACTTATGTATGTGTGCTTGTTTTTCTTCAGAAGATGGGCTATCTGTAAAGGTTTCACCAAGTGTAAAGGCTGCAGGCAGTATGATCTTTAGCAGCTTCAGAGCTAGGTCATTTTACGTGAATAGTATTTTTTGCTAAGTGTTGCATGGAGTGTACACTATTCTTAGTAGATACTTTTTAATACTCTGTGGTGCATTTCGTATGAGAGTTTCACTGTCTGCAAACAGTGTAGTACAGAATCAGTCTAAAATCTCTCCATAGAGGGCCTACTGTTTATAGTACTCTCTTTTCTACTCACATCAACTTCTTTTCTGAATGTAGGTTCAGTAGCTGTCAGGGGTTTCGTACAGATAAAGGCTGTCCATAGTAGGGCATTAGAAATGTAACTTGGCTTCAGTAGCTGGAGGAATGTGGTTTTCCCTGAACAGTTGTATACAGATTGAACACTGTAAGCAGGACAAGTTACCCTTTCATCTGTGATTCATCGTCAACATTAACTCCGCTACCCATACAGTGTAACGTGTAAGGTCAGTGTTGCACATAGCACAAGTATGGGGGTTGTATATATGAGAGCAGTAATGATGCTTCGTATTATTCTGAGTTTTTTTGTGCTTACTTTCATAGCTCTAATGCTATACCCATTTATAGAGCAATGTGTACAAAAGAAGCTTGAATGATGTCACCAGTGATGTCATCATTGCCATTTGAGATGTCATCAGTGATGTCATAAATGATGTCATAGAACATGTCATGAGTGATATAATATGTAAAGTCCTAAGCAGTGCATGGTGGGGGACTCAAGTTATAGCTAGTACTGCTAACTATGACTGGTTAATTTCTGTGTTTTTTTTGTTGGAAACATTGATGTTGACAGATTCACCTAACTTTAATGTTACTTTAACCTTTGTGTTTTTCAGTGAATCTCTAAGGTTTTTTAAAAAACAAAAGCAGATCATTTTGCCACACTTAACTAAGGGCCTCATTTGGATAGCGATTGGTCAGACTGCCGACCGCTATCGCAGTGGTCAGGAGACTGCCCGACAAGCAGTCTGTGGTATAGCCGCCACATTAGGATCGGACTGCCATGCTGGTGGTCGAAAAATTCTCTTTACACTGTGGCTTGTGCTGCGGCCCAGGAAAAAGACTCTGTCACAAGCCACAGTGTAAAGGAGAACTTGTGCACATCTATCCACCAAGTGCCATGCAACATGTGGTGCATTTCACACAGTGCATTGAGGCAGGGCAACTTTGCATTGGTCCACGAGGACCCATTGCGCGCCGAGCGTAATCACTCCCTGCTTCCGCAGCCCGCTGTTACATCTTTGACAGCCGCCCTCGCAAGAGATCAATTCCCGCCGGGTCGCGCTGTTGGCCGCCATCTTGGGTGAGGAGGGTGAGTAGGCGAGCGGTGCAGCGCTTGGCCCCTCACGACCTCAGCCTATAAAATGGCGCCCCCTCACAGGGAGCGCAGCGGACAGGCTCAGCGGGCACGCCGTCAGCGTGCCGAAGTCGCGCCTAAGTCCAGCCCGTCTGCGCCCGTCCGCGGCCGGACGGGCCCAGGGGCTAGGGATGCTGCCACTGCTATATTTTATTCTCCCTCTGCTCTTATGCGCCTACAAGCCTCTGCTAGCCCTCTCTCTCCCGCAACCTGGACTCGGATCACGTCACTTGGTATCGCAGGAACCTCCCCCCCCCCCATCTGGGGCCGGCGTTACCACTCATCGCTCCTGCTCTTACCGAGTCGCAGATCCGGGTACTATATCTAAATACTCGCTCTTTGGTCAGGCATCAAGCCGATATATTCCATCTACTTATGACCGAAAGGTCGGACGTCCTCCTACTATCTGAGACCTGGCTCACCAACGATTCCCTTCCCGACATCTTGGCAGCGTTACCAGACTACTTTCTGTTGAATACCAACCGACCGGGGGGCCCCTCCGGGGGAGGGGTGGCGGCGGTAATACGCAAAGATCTTAGGATTATTGCCTCCGCTGCCATGACTCTCCCTGAAGTGGACAACCTGGTTCTTAGACTTGGGACTGAGGTGGGTGCAGTTACCCTTATGGTACTGTACCGCTCCCCCCACCCAATGCCGTCTTTCCCTTCATCTTTCATCGAACAGTTGACCAATATTGCCACCTCCTCCCCCGGCATTGTTATCATCGGTGACTTCAACTACTGGTTCCAGCATGAGGACGCCGGTCCACATGCTTCCGAACTGTTCGAGGGTCTCTCGAGCCTGAACTTCATTCAATCAGTCAGGTCCGCCACCCACAGTGGCGGCCATATCCTCGATCACATTTGGACCCATGGGGGCAAGTCCTCTTGCCCGCTAATAACACCCTGTGTGTGGTCTGATCATTTTTTGATCGACACCACAATCTCGGCTGTCGGCCAGATCAGGATCCCCCCGCGGGAGGGAGGCACCGCCCGTAAGTGGAGGGCTGCCGATTCCTCCAAATTGCTATCTCACCTGTCCCAAACCCGCCCCTTGCTTCCCAATGACATCGGTACCAATGAGCTCTATGGGCATATTGCTGACTGGCTTATGACAGCCAGCGATATCTTCGCCCCCCTAACCAAGTTCCCCCAATCCCGACATAGCAATTCCCATAAATGGTTCACCCCCCAACTTAAAACCCTCCAATTGGAACTCCGTCAACTCGAGCGCAAGTGGAGGAGAGACTACTGCTCATCAAGTAGAGACGTCTATGTGGCCGCTCGCAATAAGTACAAACTTGCCATCTCCGCAGCCCAAAAAGCCTATGCTTCAGAAAAAATCCTATCAGCCCCCTGTAAGTCCAAAGAGATTTTCAAAGTTCTCAACGAATTTACCTCCGATCCCAGGACGCTCCCGACTCAGGCCCCAAAACAGGAAGCTTGTAACGCACTTAGCACCTTTTTTATTCAGAAAATTGTATTGATCAAGGACACCATTCCGGTCACTCCCCCTGGCGCTGGATCCGTCTCCCCCCCCCCACAACACCCTCTCGCTCACACAATTCCCTCTTCTAGATCCTACATCTCTGGCCACTCTGGATCTCCAGACGACTACTGTCCCCCTTCCATACTCCGGGACATCTGCCATTCTCTACCCGACTGCATCCTCCCCCTGCTGAACTCTTCTCTTTCCTCCGGTACGGTGCCCAGCTCCTTCAAGGAGGCCGTGCTGGTGCCTCTTTTGAAGAAACCTGGGGCTGACCCCGCCGCCCCGGCGAACTACCGCCCCATCTCCCTCTTGCCCTTCTTTTCTAAAATCCTGGAAGCCCACGTCACCGCCTGTCTCTCACAGTTCATCGAGAGCTCCAACTTTCTCGAGGCTAACCAGGCCGGCTTTAGACCCGGCTGGACACCCTGAGAGACTGCGTTGACAAAGGTACCCCCCAGGCCTTGGTATTATTAGATCTGTCAGCCGCTTTCGACACGGTGGATCATAACATCCTCCTCCACCGTGTCGAGCAGGCTGGCATCCAAGGCCTGGCGCTGGCTTGGGTCAAATCCTTCCTGACTGGGAGGTCTCAGACCCTCAGCCTAGGCACTTTCAGGGCTCCCAGGGAGCACTCGCTCTGTGGGGTCCCCCAGGGCTCCTCCTTATCCCCTCTTCTCTTTAATCTTTATCTTCGACCCCTTCTTTTCTCTCTGAGGCAGTGGGACATCACCGTTTTCAACTACGCGGACGACCTGCAACTCATCTTTTCTCTCAACTCCCCTTCTGCTATTCCCAACTTCCAGGCAGCTATGTCCCACATTCTCCAGTGGATGGGCAAAAACCAGCTAAAATTGAACCCCGGTAAGACAGAGCTCCTCCTTCCCGGCAGGAGCGCCACCTACTGGGGGCCGCACTTCTGGCCGGCAGAACTTGGCCCCTCTCCCATCCCCGTGGCCTCGGTGAAGAGTCTCGGGGTCACTATTGACTCCGGTCTATCCCTTGGGCCCCAGGTGCGGACGGTGGTCTCCTCCTGCATGTACCAGCTGCGCAGGATCAGAAAAGTGGCTTACCTCCTTACACCTGACGCCCTCCTGCAAGTCATCATGGCCCTCGTCCTCTCCCGCTTAGATTTTTCGAACGCTATCTATCACGGTCTGCCTAAAACATCTCTTTCCAGACTGCAATCTGTTCAAAATCAAGCGGAGACTGGCCCTTGGGATCTCGAAGTGGCAATCCGCCAGGCCCCTCTTTTCCAAACTGCACTGGCTCCCTGTCACTTCGAGGGCGGCCTTTAAGATCGGCTGCCTCACTTTCAAGTCGCTAGCTGGGCCCTGTCCCGCCTTCCTGAAATCCCTCATCAGGCCCTACTGTCCATCACGTAACCTGAGATCCTCCCACCTTCACTTCCTGACCATCCCCTCTTTTAAACTTTGCAGATCTGGTGGCCAGAGATTTGCATACCTGGCCCCAAACTTTGGAACTCTTTCCCTCTCTCTCTCAAAACCTCCAACTCTCTTATTCTTTTCCGCAAATCCTTAAAAACCTGGCTCTTCCCCCAATCTAGTTAAGTCCCCCTGTCCCCTCTGCATCCAACCAGTGCCAGGAAACCCATGGTGTCAGTGTGCTTTACAAGCACCCCTTACAATACAATACAATACAGGAGTCTTGGTGGTGTCCCCCAAAGTCCCTTTCTTATAGCCTTTTCATGGCTTTCGGAACGCCATGTAAAGGCTATCAGAAAGGGATATCGTAATCCTGATGGCGGTGCCTGCCTCGGCACCGCCTCCATTCTGGATAACAATTTCCATTGCCACCCTATTGGGATCACTGATCCTGGTGGAAGCAGTGGTCCATCCTCTGACAGGTAAAGTTTTGACTGCCAGCATTGTAATGTGGTGGTCGGACCGAAGGGCTGTCAGCGGAGGGACAACCAAAGACGTGCTGAGGTGGCTGTCCCACCACCATCATATTCTGAACTTCTAATGGTACCTTAACCTCAGTTTTTTTCAATGAGTGTACACATAAAATATATATATTGGCCTGGTGTATTCAGCACATATCACTTTGTTTTTTAATAATAAAATGAAAACTGGAACCATAGCGTATTTGTGCCATTTCCTATTTTGAAGCTGAAAACTAAAATTCATACAAAACCATAGAAATTCGGCCGTCATAGTTCGTAGACCTAACTATAGTTCTGGCCACAGCAAAGCACTGCTGATGATGTCACATATTACATCACTCACAACACGCTCCGTGACATCACTGATGACATCTCAAATGACATCACTGATGACATCACTGATGACATCATCCAGTGAATGTGTGTTTCTGTAAAGTATACTATATATATATATATATATATATATATATATATATATATATATATATATATATATATATATATATATATTTATATATATACTGAACTCCGTTTTCTCACAAGCTCGCACAGCTCGCACAGCCAGCAAGTAGACACCGGACACGGACCTCGAGGTACTTTACAGATTTATTTGGCAGAAAGAGTCACAGACGTTTCGGCTCAGCGGAGCCTTGATCATATATATATATTCACTGAAAAAACCATAGGTTTCACACCAGTTATAGTTAGGAATTAGCATTTAAAAAAACTAATAAATTCACTGAAAAAAACATAGGTTTCACACCAGTTATAGTTAGCTGGAAATTTTACTGACATAACACCATTAAATTTCCCACGTTATAGTTAGTTGGACTCACTATAACTTGCGCGCCTGCAATGCACTGCTGATGACGTCACATATTACATCACTCATGACATGGTCAGTGACATCACTCAATTTTGCCTGGGAAAGTGTCAGGGCTCTGGCACAAGAGGTTCCCAGTGATGGGGCCTCTACATCCACCGGAGGAGCAACTACTTCTGGGAGGGGGCAATCGCAGGAGCTCGTGCCAAATATTCAACCTGCTTTTAACCATGGTGTCCTGAGATGCAGATACTGCAATCAACTCCTTACCTTTGGGGAGCAAAGTGTCCAGCTCATGGTTCGAGCATTGGAGAACCATCACTGCCCTTTCCACCCCTAATTTTTTTAGTTTTTTTTGCTCCTGTTGAGCAGTTTCCGTTCCCTGTTTTTGTTCCTGTTTTGAAAAAAGAAGAAAACAAAAAGTTCTTTTCAGAACTACCTCCAATTCTCATCAAAGAGCTATATTCTTTAAAAAATTAAAAAGAGTAAGTGAAATGGAGTGCATTGATAATGGAAAGGAAAATGAGTAAGAAAGAACAGAAAGGTATGAGAGGAGAAAGGAAGTGAAGTAGTGGGACTGAAAGAAGGTGAGTGTTGGGAAGGAAACTAAGGAGAAGAAGAGTGAATATGGGGAATGTTGATATTCAAAGAAAATGTTGAAAAGGAACGGGGGTGTGGAAGGGTAAGAAAAGATGCATTGCTGGAGTTGAAGGCTGAAGGCCTCATTTATGAAGCCATGCGTCACCTTAACACCACCAGAGCGTCACTTTTTGTGACGCATCAGTCCAGTAAAAAATGCACCTTATTTATTCATATTTACAAAGTGGCGCATCTAGGTAGATGCGTCACTTTGTAAGCCCCTGCGCCACATTATTCCTACGTCAGGTGTAATGTATGCAAAAGGGACGTATTGACGCAAGAAAGGGTCGTAGAAGTGACGCAGTGAAATCTATGACATATCACCGCGTCACTTTTATGACGTTGTTGCTTCCAAATATTACGCCTGTTTCACAGCAGGCGTGCAGGCCCTTTCACATGGGGCTTGGCCCCATGTGAAAGGATACATTGCTGGAGTTGCTTCATTTTTGTGACACACTCCAGCAATGCATCACTTTTGCGCTAACAGATACGTCTAAAATACTGACGTATCTGTAAGAATTTCCAACATAATACGTCATAAATTTAATATGACGCATGAGTAGAAGACTGAAGGCCCAATTTATAAGGCCATGCGTCACTTTAACGCCACCAGAGTGTCACATTTTGTGACGCACCAGTGCTGTAAAAAATGCACCTTATTCAGTCATATTTACAAAGTGACGCATCTAGGCAGTTACGTCACTTTGTAAGCCCCTGCTCCACATCATTCCTACCTCAGGTGTAATGTATGCAAAAGGGACGTATTGACGCAAGAAAGGGTCGTAGAGGTGACACAGTGAATAAACTGGGGGCCTCATTTCTGAAAAGTGACGCATCGCTGCGTGAAAACAGCGATGCGTCACTTTTCTGTGCGCACTCCTTACGACATTCCAGATGTGTCATATTTAATGTATGATGAATCATGTCGCAAGGAGTTACAGATACGTCAGTATTTCTGACATATCTGTAAGCACAAAAGTGACGCATTGCTGGAGTGTGTCACAAAAGTGAATCAACTCCAGTAATGCGTCCTTTCACATGGGGAAAGCCCCATGTGAAAGGTCTTGCGTCAGTCTTACGCCTGCTGTGAGGCAGGCGCAAGATTTTGATGCAACAGCATCCTAAAAGTGACGCAGTGAAATCTCATAGATTTCACTGCGTCACTATTACGAGGCTTTTTGCGGGGGAACGCCCCCTCTGCATACATTATACCTGACGCAGTTATAATGTGGCGCAGGGTTTTAAAAAGTTACCCATCTACCTAGATGCATCACTTTTTAAATATAGCGCAACGAGGCGCATTTTTTACACCGCTGGTGCGTCACAAAAAGTGATGCACAGGCGGCGCAAAACTGTCGCAAGGACTTCATCAATAAGGCCCTGGATTTTCCCCATGCTTCGCTCCCCGGTGCGCTTCCCGGTGCGCGTACCGGGCGCTCCCCCCGCGCAAATCGAAATTTTTTTTTAAATGCCCCGCGGACCCTATTTTAGCCCCCACATCAAACCTAGGGGGTTAGGGGGGGTCTACCCTGCCCCCTTATAGTCATTTCTTCCTTTTTTTTATGTCACCTCTTGTGTCTCGATCCTACCGAGACACAGGATGGCGGCCGCTCCGGACTTTTTCGAATGTTTACAGACACCCGTGAGCCACTCAGCTTTCCGTGCGCAAGTCGCGTTGCACGCCCGGTGCGCTCCCCGGTGCGCGTACCGGGGCGCGCCTATAGATATATATATTTTTTTGAACCTAAATTACTCAAAATCCACTGGAGCACATATCTTGAGACATAGCAAAGGCACATCGGGCTACCAGTCCCTACAATTTTGCCAAGTTTGGTGGAAATCCATTCAGCCGTTCGGGCTAAAAGTGAGGTCGACCGCCCTATGGAAATTAACATGGGGAAAATGCGTTTTGGGACCCCCCTTTTATCTCGGCCCCGCTTGACGAATCCCCCCCAAACTTTCAGAGAAGGACCGGAGCTCAAAGAGGCCATTTTGAGGAAATTGTCAGGCAGATTCGTCAACCGGCGCCAACGATATTCCAAATAGAATTTTGAGATTTAACATTGAAAAAAATCCTAACTATAACTACCTACTGGCGAGCGCCAGTAGGTAATATATATATATATATAAATATATATATATATATATGCCAAGGTGTATTGAAGTATGAGTGGGTGTATGAGTGTCTGAATAGATGATTTAGTTGGTGTGTGACTGACTGTATGAGTGAGTGATTAATTGTGTCTTACTGAATGCATGGGTTAGTGACTAAACTGTGTGAATATCTTTATTAGTTGGTGTGTAAGCGGCTGCATGGCTTGCTGAGTAGCTACATGTGTCTCTATATGGGTTATTTATTGGTTGTCTGAGTATCTGTATGGATGCCTGAGTGTCTTTGTGGGTGGGTGTGGGTGTGGGGGGTGGTGTGCAGAGATATGTGAGTGGTTGTTTCACTGGGTGTATGGGTTCAAGAGTGCATATGGAAACAGCTGTATGGGTGGGTGAGTGTGTGTATGGGTGTGTTGGTTAGTGAATGGATGTCTCAGTGGAGTATGTGTGAGTAACTATATATGTTTTAAAGCAGTATATGTGTGTGTTGGAGCATATACATGACTATATGTGAGAGTGAGTGATTGCAAGAGTATCTGTATGGATGAGTGTGTGTTTCTATGAGTGATTGTTTAAGAGAGTAAGAATGTGTTAGTATATGTATAAATAAGTGCGGTGGTGTGTGTATGACTGTATAAGCAAGAAAATGGGTGTGTGATAGTTTCTTTGCATGACTGACCAGGTGTATGAGTAACTCTTTGGGTGAGTGGCAGTGTGTGAGTGTCTATATGGGTGTATGAGTGGATATATCAGTGGCTGTATAGATGAATGACTGTGAGTGTGAGTGAGTGTATGGGTTAGTGGGTAGATGTGTGTGTGGACTTATGAATCACTGAGCAGGTATGTACTAACTTCTATTGGTCTGTCTATGGTTTCAATATTGGTGGTCTGTATTTTAGAGTGGGTGTATGAAAGGTTTTATTAGGGTATGAGGAGGTGCATAAGATGATCACTTGGATGATGTCATCAGTGATGTCATTTGAGATGTCATCAGTAATGTAACTGAGCATGTCATGAGTGATGTAATATGTGACCTCATCAGCAGTGCTTGCGGGGACGCGAGTTATAGTTAGATCAACTAACTATAACGTTCCTAAAACCTATGATTTTTTATGTGAATTTCTAAGGTTTTCTAAATGCTAATTTCTAACGATAATGTCCCTGGAACCTATGTTTTTGTCAGTGAATTTCAAAGGTTTTTTAAATGAAATTTTTTAACTATAACGTCCCTAAAACCTATGGTTTTTTTTAGTGAATTTCAAAGGTTGTTTCAATGCTAATTTCTAACTATGCCTACAAACGTAGGTTATGTGAAGAAAGAGGAAGAAAAGCACAGAAAGCAGCAAGACAAATGCAAAAAGGGGCAACAGAAGTCCAGAAATATGAAGAAAAGTGCAGGAAGAAGAGATGTGCAGAAAGAGCAAACAGGGGAGCAGAAAGTCCTCCTGTGCCCCCAACCTTTTGCTGATGTGTACTGGTGGTAACTGACTCTGACTAACCAGGCCTAGAGCCAGTGCTATGCTAAAAGACACTTTGAATACAATGAAAACATCTACATACACTAGGGAACACTATGCTTTGGAGTACCCCTGTGATTAGCTTGACCTCCTCTGTATTTGCCGTGAGTTAATGCCTGGTCATTGCATGAGTACATAAATAGTGACTGGATGATTAGAGTGCTACAAGGAGAATGCATGGTGATTTTATAAGTGCTTGGGTTTTGGCGCAGTGATTGGATAAGCACATAAGATTGGCTGGGTGATTGGAGGTCTGAATAGATAGTATCAGGGAGATTACTGGACTGCATAGGTAGTCCTCAAGGTATTGCAGCAGTGAATGTGTTAGTGACTGGGTCCTTGCATAAGTACATGGGTACTGAGTGGATAATTAGAGTACTGCAAGGAGAGTGTGTGGTGAATTTATATGTGCTGAATTTATATGTGCTTTGATATTGGAGGAGTGTGTGGATTAGTACATGGTCATGGTGGGTAATTGGGGGAGTGCACAGGGAGTGACAGTGTGATTGCGAGACTGCATGAGTACTACCTGGGGAATTGAAGGAGCAAATGAGAAGTGTGTAAGTGGGTACAGGACTATATGGGTAGGGCATATGGGATTTTAACAGTGATCAGTTAGTGCCTGGATCATTGCATGATTACATAACTACTGACTGAAAGATTAGAATACTGTAAGGAGAGAACCTGAGTGAATTTATAAGTGCTTGGGTATTGGTGGAGTGTTTAGGTTAGTACATGGTAGCGGCTGGGTGACTGGAGGACTGCACGGGGATTGACAGGGTGATTGCTGGACTGCATTGGTACTACCATGGGAATTGAAGGAGCAAATGAGAACTGTGGAGGTGGTTAGAGGACTGCATGGGTCGTACACAGGGGTTGTAGCAGTGCATGTGTTAGTGCCTGAATCATTGCATGACTGCATGGGTAGTGGCTGGATGATTAGAGTGCTGCAAGGACAGTGCATAGAGATTTTATAACTACTTGGGTTATGGCGGAGTGATGGATAAGTACATGGTGCTGGCTGGGTGATTGGAGGAGTACATGGGTAGTGACAGAGGGATTTATGGAGTGCATGGGTACTACCTGGGTAATTAGAAGAATGAATCAATAGTGTGTAGGTGGTTAGAGGTCTGCATGGGAAGTGCTTAGGGGATTGTAGCAGTGCATGTGTTAGTACCTTGGCCATTCCATGAGTACATGTGTACTGACTGGAAGATTAGAATACTGCAAGGAGAGTGCATGGGGAATTTATAAGTGCTTCGGTTTTGGTGGAGTGATTGCATAAGTACAAGGCGCTGGGTGATTGAAGGAGTGCATGGGTACTGACAGGGCAATGGCTGGACTGCATGGGTAGATCTCAGGGTATTGTAGCAGTGCATGAGTTAGTGCATTGGTCATTGCATGAGTGCATGGGTACTGACTGGATGATTAGGGTACTGCAAGGAGTGTGCATGGTGATCTTATAAGTGATTGGGTTTTGGCGGAGTGATTGGATAAGTGGGCACATGTCACATCAGTCCCGCCCCCTCCCTTCATCACTGTGCATACGCACCCCCTTGCAGGTTTTAAGTTGGAGTATTAATTCCCCTTGAACACTGAGGGTCCCTGGGGCCAACTAGCCCACCAGGTACCTTAAATAAGCGTCACAGAGCTGGTTGCAGAGAGGTGGTCCAAGACCACGCTCCTTTTTACACCTCTCTGCAACGCAGCTCTGTGGAGCTTACTGGAGGTACCTGGTGAACTAGTTGGACCCAAGGGACCCTCAGGATTCAAGGGGACTTAATCCCTGTACTTACAACATGCCAGAGGCCCATTTGCACAGTGGTGAAGGGAAAGGGTGGGGTCTGATGTGACAAGTGTACAAACTCGCCCGTGGCACCTTTTAAGTTGGGGGATTAAGTTCCCTTGAATCCTGAGGGTCCCTGAGGCCCAAGTAGTCCACCAGGTGCCTACAGTAAGCACCACAGAGCTGCATTGTAGAGAGGTTATCCAACGCCACGTCTCTGTTTTCACCTTTTTGCAACGCAACTCTGTTGTGCTTACTGAAAGTACCTGGTGGACGAGTTGGCCCCCAGTGACCCTCAGGATACAAGAGGAATTAATCCCCCAACTTGAAACACGCCACTGAGCGCGTTTGCACACTTGTCACATCAGGCCCACCCCTGCCTTCACCATTGTGAAAACACGCCACATGGCACTTTTTAAGTTAGAGGATTAAGTCCCCTTAAATCCTGAAGGTCCCTGTGGTCCAATTAGCCCACCAGGTATCTCCAATAAGTACCACAGAGCTGCATAGTGTAAAAAGGGGCGTGTCCTCGAACCACATCTCTGCAACGCAGCACCCAGGCGCTTTCTGGAGGTACCTGGTGGGCTAGTTGGCCCCTAGTGACCCTCAGGAATCAAGGGGACTAAATCCCCCAATTTAAAACATGCCATAGGACGTGTTTGCACACATGTCATACAAGCCCGCCCCCTCCCTTCACCACTGTTCAAACGCACCCCATGGCACATTTTAAGTTAGGGGAATAAGTTCCCTTGAATCCTGAGGGTCCCTGGGGTCCAACTGGCCCACCAGGTACTTCCAGTAGGCGCCACAGAGCTGCGTTGCAGAGAAGTGTAAAAAGGGGTGAGGCTTCGGTCTACTTTTCTGCAACGCAGCCCTCTTGTGCTTACTGGCAGTACCTGGTGGGCTAGTTGGCCCCCAGGGACCCTCAGAATTGAAGGGGAATTAATTCCCCAACTTAAATGTGCCACAGGGCGTGTTTGCACACATGTCACATCAGACCCCCCCCCCCCCCTCCCTTCACCACTGTGAAATGCGCCCATGGCGCATTTTAAGTTGGGGAATTGACCCCTATTTTGTCAATTTCTTACCATTTTCGGCCCCGGATACCCCATCCCCCGGAGCTTTGCCACTATTTTTATTTTTAATATTTGCAGGGGGGCCACGTGGCCCACCTCCTCAGGCCATTTATGGCCCCAGGGACCCCATGCCCCAAGGCCAGCCCAATCTGTTGGGGACCATGAGGGGACCCCAATACCCCGACGGTCCCACCAGCTCCCCGCCTCCTTCGAGAGCCGGCATTGCTTTTCCACACAGAGAGCTGCAGACATGCAGCTCTCCATGTGGAAAAGCAATCTGCTTTGGATTTTGGAAGCAAGAGCAGGTTTCCCTGCTCTCGCTTTCAAAATCCAAAGCAGTGTCTACTATGGCAGGGCGGGAGCCCACCCTGCCATAGCAAACAGCAGTATCCCGGGGGTGGGCACCTCAGGACACTGCATGAGCCGGCCCTGGGGGGTGGTGGTCCCCAGGGCCATGAAGGGCTACGGGAGGGATATATATATATTCACTGAAAAAACCATAGGTTTTAGGCCATATATAGTTAGGGATTAGCATTTACAAAACCTTAATTTACTCGCACAAAACCATTGAAATTCGCATATATAGTTAGATGCAATAACTATATATCGCGCACCCGCAATCCACTGCTGATGATGTCACATATTACATCATTCATGACATGGTCAGTGACATCACTGATGACATCACTGATGACATCATCCAGTGACTGAATGTTTCTATAAAGTTAAAATATGTCTTACATATTGAAGAATGAGTGGATGTATAAGTGTCTGGATGAAGGATTTAGTAGGTGCATGACTGACTGTATGAGAGAGTGATTAAATGTGTCTCACTGAGTGCATGGGTTAGTGACTAAACTGTCTTAATTTGTGCATCATTATATCTGTTGTTCTATGAACTGCTGCATGTGTTGATCAGTAGCTATATGAGTAACTATATGGGTTATTGATTGGTTGCCCAAGTATTTGTATGAGAGAGTGAGTGTGTGTGTGGGAGTGGCTGGGAGGTGTGTGACTCTGTGCATACATGTGTGAACAGTTGATTCACTAGATCTATGGGTTCAAAACTGCATGTGGAAACAGCTGTATGGGTGGTTGACTGTGTACGAGTGTATTGGTGAGTGAATGGATATCTCAGTGCTACATGTCAAAGTAAGTACATATGTAAAACACAGTACATGTGAGAGTTCACATATATAAATTACTGTGTATAAGAACCAGTGAATGTGTGAGTGGCTGAATGGATCATTGAAAACTTGTATCAGGAATTGTATAAGGGAGTAAATATGTGTTAGTATATGTTTGAATAAGTAAGGTGTGTATAACTGTATAGTTGATGAAATGGAGGTGTGATTGATTCAGTGCATGACTGACTAGGTGTGCGAGTAACTCCATGGATGAGTGACAGTCTGTGAGTGTCTGTTTACTCTGAGTGTATCTAAGGTTATATTAGAGTCTGAAGAGGTTGATCGCATTATCACATGATTGATGTCATCAGTGATGTTGTCAGTGATGTCATTTGAGTTGTCATCAGTGATGTCATTTGAGTTGTCATCAGTGATGTCATCAGTGATGTCACTGACCATGTCATGAATGATGTAATATGTGACATCATCAGCTGTGGATTGCGGGTGCGCGATATATAGTTATTGCATCTAACTATATATGCGAATTTCAATGGTTTTGTGTGAGTAAATTAAGGTTTTGTAAATGCTAATCCCTAACTATATACGGCCTAAAACCTATGGTTTTTTCAGTGAATTTTAATGGTTTTTTAATAGCAAATATCTATAGCTGTAACATATATTCTTATTCTAATACACAAATATATTTTATATTTTTTTTTTATGCAAAGGACCCAGATGCATTTACAGTTTATCACAAACAATGTTCCAGGCTAATGTATTTTCACAGGAAATTAACAACTGTCCTGCAAGTAAAATATTCCTATCTCGTGAAAAAGGGCGTTTCTTCGTCCCATGAGGGAGCCGTTGAGCAAAAGAGACTCTGCCTGCTGTCTTAGTCGCTGATAGGCCTGATTATCGGATTTTTATCGATCACTTTATGTTGCAACAGTGGAAAACAAAACAGCCCTTGCCCATTTATTTTTACAGCATTCCTGCGTATTATACCCTACCCCCAAACAGTATTTTGCCTGTTACCATAGTAGTAGTTTATGGAACACTTACGTCAGCACATAGGTTAAAATTTCACCACAATATGTTGCTAATGAGTGAGCTTCAGCATTATACTTCAAATTATAAATATCATTTCTATTGATGACTGCTACCCCCACAAAAAAACAGACATATGTACTTTTTTAATTAACTTTTATTAAAACAATAACCGAAACTATAACTAAAAGATAACACTACAATAAATAACTAGAACTATAAGTAACAAAATAATATAATAAACAACATATAATATGGAGTCCAAAATAAGTATTGTAGTTAATCTGCAAAACGAAAAGAAAATTAGTGTTTAAAATTAGATTGAAGTGACTAAATGAGATCAAACATCACAAGTCAAAGTAAAACTTGACAATATTTATATTTTTTTAAATCTTCGCAGTGTGCCTGAAACGCTTCCACTGGCATTCATCATGCAGACTTTGGTCCACCCTCTTTATCAATTTTTGCAGTTTGAGATATAACGTCCTACATGTGTTATTCATCTCCTACTTTCTCCTTTCAAATTCTCTTGTAAAGACCTTAACAACAAATAAAGGAAACATTTTCTGCATATTTTTAATAAAGCATTTGACACAATGCATAGTAACACCGTATTTATTGAATGTTTTGAAATTAATTTTCACAAGTCTTAAAAAAGGTGAATGCAAGAAAAGTTACTTGCCGCATATGCAAGACTGCTTTCAAGAGGAGACCCCAATAAAAAGGACTTGTGTGGAACTGCAAGTATGCTGAAGCAGTTGCAGAATAAGAATCCGGTCAACTTTGCAAGGGAAGAGTTAAGGAGATTGAGAGCGGCTCCTTCTGCTTCATGAGAAGGCCCGAGTACCAGTGGAGCAACACCGTCAACCTCTAGAGCACAGCCTAATATTTGTCCCCAATTTGAAACCCTTTAAGAGAAAAAGTAAGAAGGTTGGGAGCTTTGTATGCCATCCTAATATGTAATTATCCATAGTTATACAGAGACCTGCCCTGTATCAGACTCATATGTACAAGTGTATATTGTAGATTATCTGCCACCGAAAACCTCTCAAGTACCTATATCCGTTACTTTTTAACTTCGTTGAGTAGTCATATTGTGAGTATTTACCTTAAAGTTGTTAATTTTTTATTGATTATTGCTCTTTGAGATATTCCCTGTCTACAAACAGAAAAGAATAGGAATATTCTGTCTCCCTTTGCAGATAGTGAAGGATAGGTAATGCGGACTTTTGTCCCCCGTTGTAATCCGTCATGCCTGTTTTTCTCCCCACTGATTGACTGATTGGCTGGACATTTATTGTTCAAGGAATAGTTCTAACGAGGTATTCTCTGTTTGCAAATAACGTGGAATAGAAATATTCTGTCTAGTCTTTGCAAGTAGTGAAGGGTGGGTAATGCGGACCTTTGTCCCCCGTTGTAATCTGTCATGCCCATCTACTCCCCACTGATTGAGAAACTAGTTCCACCCGGACCATTTATTAGAGGTACATCATCTGGCTCAACCGGAGAGTACCCCTAATAAAGAAGACATATGTAAAATACGAAGTAAACACTGTATCCTGTTAAACAGAAACTTTACAATGAAACACACTTGAAAAAGAAGGGAAAGAAATCGAACAAAATCAGTAGGCCAATGATGAGTTTTTGACTTCGCTAGAAATAACAACATGGAAGTGGTGAGAGAAGCCAAGCTTGACGTTACGGCAGCCACGAGGTAGCTAACCTCCGCCACCCTGTGGTAAATATTTAATTACCGTCCTAATTTCTATGCAGGTAAGTACTAAAAACAAAATAACTCAATCGGAAAGAAAGACGCAGAGTCCGTGGTGTTAGAGTTCTTAGGGGTTTCATTCCTTAAAAAGGAATGGTTCTTGAACCGGATATCGGGTTCCTGACACCACTGGGGTTCAGGAAGGGATAGAGCATACTTTATTGACAAGACATAACTTTTATACTTAAATCATATAATGGAAACCAATACAGTAGGCGTAACAGCTGAGAGAAACAAGATAAGAGCACACACGTGTTAGCAATACGTAATCAGAAGGCGTGAGCTAGGCGTGAACTAGGCTTGAACATAGAGGTGTGTGCTAGAAACGTCACATGAAAGTGTCACAAGTGGGTGGGTACATAGCAGAATCTTGCAATGTCAGCAGAAATCTGAGATTTGGATGCGCGCGCAGCTGCATGACGTGTGATTGACGTGGAGCTGGTGGGTGCAGGGGACTTGACATTTACACTAGAGGAAAGAGACAGAAGTCTGGCGTGTCAGATCAACTCATACCTATATCATATCTGATATCTAATGTTTGGGAACCATATTATCTAGAGGGAAAGGTCTCTTGGGCAGAGGCTATTCTATACTGACTGTGAGTGCGTGTATATGTGTCTACGTGTCTGCATGAGATGATAGGGGGCATGGGCCTTCCATGGTAACAGGAGCTATGAATTACTTGCACGGAGACAGTGAGGTCGGGCCCTTTGCTCTGCAGCTGGAAGGATGTTTACTTGAACTAGTAGGCAGGAATGTATTTTTGAGGAGCGGAGCAGATAATTTGAAGGTTGAATACAGTCTTGGCAGGCAACAGGCTGAGCTAAGCGCCGTTAGCCGCGCAGGGAGTAAGGCAGAGGTCACGGGTACAGAGGCAGGCCCAGGCTGAGGCATTCAGAGTCAGAAGGCAGGAAAAGGCTCGATGGCAGAATTCGGGGCCTACTTCGCCAGAGCTGAAAAACGTGTAAAGTACACCACAAAAAGACGTTGGCAAGGCATACTTAGGAACGGAATATTCAACCCATTCAGGGTGGATCTGAAAGAGGACATGTTAACGTTGGACGCAAATGTATTTGCGTCTTCATAGCTGGCACAGGAGGGAAGTTATGTGCACTTTAAGCTCGTACATGGAGACGGTGGGGTACACGTTAGGGAACATATCTTGACCATAAAATTTATATTTCCTCATTCCCTCCTTGTTCCCTACGGACCCTTCATGATATATCGATCCTCATGAATCGATCAGTCTGTTCATGTAACATCATTTGCTCTTCTTTCTTCTTTTCGCGTTTTGAGTGGAAACTTGAATGCGGAATACATGATGTGGCGCACAGACCACAAATCGCTGGCCCACATTGTAGGCACAGGCAGCAACTGAATACTATGAGAAGGGCAATGCCTAGGAAGGATAGGATCTTCCATCCCCAAGCGGTCAACGTTGTCCAGAACCAAGCGGACCAAGTCCAGGTGCCTGGATTCTGATGTATCAAACTTGCAATTTTATGAAGACGTGTGATAGCTTTATATACTGTTGGCGCGTTTTCTGGAATGAAAACACAGCAACTCGACCCGATGACCTTACAGGCTCCGCCCCTATCTGCTAGGATGACGTCAATAACAAGACGATTTTGAAGAACAACAACCCGCATGGCAGATTGCTCCTCTGTTAAGTTGCCTAGAGCGGAAGTAGTTTCATTCACTACTGCTTTGAGGGTTCTAGTTAATTTTCGTATCAGTTTACTATTAAAGACAGTACCTAAGTAGGGGAAGAAACCTTTATTGAAATCTGTGTATTGCTCCCATGCCGTTTCAGTATAGTCGACAATCGGGAGGTCTCTTCGGAGTCTATTGGTTACTAGATTTGTATTTCTGTGATAATCAGGAGGGGCTAGGAAAACAGGTGGCAGAAGGAATGCAATGTAACAGGTACCATCCCAATCTGGAGGTAAGCGTATGTATGCGGTATGGCCACAAACAAAGTAGGAATGACGAGTAGCTCTAAATGTAGACCTGCCTTGATCGCTGAATTCGACCACAGTAGTACATTTACTATGACCTAAGTGTACTGAACCCTTCTTTCTGACACATAAGTCACCCGTGACTGGTAATACTGACATGGCAGGGAGAACTGGTGCGGCTTCGGATTCAACAGTAAGAATCATGAGGTTAATTGTATAATTACCTAATCCATATGCTTCATTTTCTAGATCAGTTCCTGTCCTAGTGGGAAGTCCCTTCTTGTCAGGGTAACAGGCTTTAAGCAGAACTAAGTTCAGGTTTCCCCAAACCCAACTTCCTTCGAAAACAGCAATATCAGAGTCTAAAGAATTAATTAATCTAAACCATGCTCCACATGAGCCATTGTGAGTGAACGGGTATGGAAAGAGAGGCAGAACTCCCTTGTATTTCTGATAGGGAGGGAGTCGGCCACATATCCAACAGTTTGTAGCATTATTAGTCTGATGGGAGTGATGTAACATACTAATGAATGTGTTGTTGCGCAGCGCAAGTCTGTAAGATAACTCGTGTGGGGGTAATTCACTAAAGGAATGTTCGGCAGTGACATTGTAAGCAGATTGGGTACGCTTGAAGATAGGGTAATATATATGCAACAATATACTGGCAGCAATAATCAGAAGGCTTAGAAAAAACATAACCAATAATGTCACTATACAGTGACTACGAAGTGATTTACAATATGCACGTTTCTTGAGTTGTCTCTCTCTCTCTCTATCTCGGTCTAGGGGATACATGTCAGAAACTAATTTAACCGATTCACCTAGGGGAGGACTTAAACAATTAAACTGTCTGACTTGCTAGACCGTAACTTGGATTTATACTCCTCTTGCGGAGTTTTCTCTCTCTTGGAAACTTCAAAGTCACTAGAATCGGGGCAGTCCTTTGAGGGGGTGGAAGAGTCAGTGTCTGGCAACAGTTCATTACACTTTTTAATGTGACTCGTATGGATCCACCCCTTTCGGCCCTCCACCTTGATTGCAGTCCTCGTGGTCAGAAGGACGAGCTTCGGCTCCTGCCAACGGGGCTCCAGCGGACTCCTCCTATCGAAATTTCGTATCAGGACAGTATCACCAGGACGGACATCATGTGGCTTCACATCAGTGTTGTCGGGAAAAGCTGCGGCAACCTGTGAACGACATGATTGGAGTGCAGACATCAAGGAGGCAAGGTAATCTGTCAGCATATTACAGTCAACATCGGTTATTTTCTTAGGCATGGGCGTCCCCCACATATTTGGTGGTCGGCGAAAGACCACCTCATACGGGGATAGTCCTGATCTCGAATGGGGGACCATTCTCATGTAGAATAGTGCAACTGGCAGGGCGACTATCCAGTCGACCCCTTTCTCTTTACATATTTTGGCGAGACGTGTCTTCAGTGTCTGATTGTGCCTTTCTACAAGGCCAGCTGCCTCGGGATGTCGGACGCAATGGAATTTCCACTGGTATCCTAGCAGAAGTGAAACCTGCTTCATGAGCTCGGATGAGAATGGCTGTCCGTTATCTGAGTACACGATACGAGGCAAGCCGTACCGTGGGAAGAATTCACAAACCAGCTGCTTGGCAGTGGTCGGGGCAGTGTAATCTGGGACTGGATATGCTTCGGTCCAACGGGAAAGTGCACAAACAACTACGAGGACGTACTTGAATACTCGACAACGGTCCATCTGGATATAATCCATCTGGAGGACTTCAAAAGGGTGATCGGGAGGATGAAATCCACCTTGCTCTACAGGGACGCTTTTACCTGGATTGAACTGACAACAGATCATGCAAGTACGCACTTTCTGTTTTGCGGCTGCTCGTAAATGTTTGTTGTACCAGAGATTCTGTAAACTGTCTAACATCGCTTTTTCTCCTAGGTGTGCTGGACTATGTGCTGTATTTATTATGACTTGAACCATAGAGTCGGGGAGAAACCATGTAGATTTTCCCTTCGTCATCCATCCCTGATCTGTCTGGATCCCTCCTAGTTCAGTCCATTTCTTGATTTCATCTGGAGTGGCATGTGTCTGAATATCGATTACATCTAGTGTGGGATCCCTAACTGTCATACAATGTGTCGGCACTATTGTCTTTGTCACATCAGTTGTCTGGGTGTGAGTCAATGCTGTATGTTTTGCTGTTCGGTCTGCCAGGTCGTTACCCTGGGAAATAGAGTCTGTAACTTTAGTATGTGCTTTACACTTCATGATAGATATGCCTGAAGGCAGATGTATTGCTTCTAACAGTGCTTGAATAAGGGGACCGGGTTGAATCTTGGCACCGTGAGAGGTCAAGAAACCTCGTTCTTGCCATAACACTCCGAAGTCGTGTACGACTCCGAAAGCATAATGTGAATCTGTGTATATGTTAACATTTCTGTTCTTGGCTAGTATACAGGCTCGGGTCAGGGCGATAAGCTCTGCTGCTTGAGCGGACAGTGTATCAATACGGTGTGTTTCCTTGACTTCAGTTTCAGTGGTCACTGCATACGCGGCCACCAATTCTCCTGTGTTTGTTCTCATACATGAACCGTCCACGTAAAGTGTCAGGTCTGGATTTGTCAGTGGAACATCTGTTAAGTCTCGTCGGGGCTTTGTTACTGCATTAATGATCTCTATACAATCATGCGGGGCTGAATCTGTCATAATCGAAGGTAACAATGTTGCAGGATTTAGAATGTTACAGCGTCTGATTTCTATGTGTGGCTGGAATAGCGTCAATTCATAACCTGTCAGTCGTGCTATAGTCAGGTGTTGAGTCTGTGTTCGGTTTAGAAGGACCTCTACAGAATGTGGCACTTGTACTGTCAATGGATGTCCTAATACTATTGAGTCGCTTTGTCTGATTGCTAGGGCTGTCGCTGCAACTGATTTTAAGTACACAAGCAGAGCCTGGGCCACTGAATCCAATGTACTTGAAAAATAAGCTCAAGGCTTATGTGAACCTGCTTGATCTTGAGTGAGGACAGACAACGCTGTACCATCACGTTCTGTAACAAAGAGTGTAAAAGGTTTGCTGTAACATGGTGTCGCTAAAACTGGTGCTTGACATAAAGCTTTCTTTAATTCCTCAAAAGCCTGTGTATGTTCTTGAGTCCAAGGGAGGGCAGTCGAAGTCGCTGCCTCCTGTGTTGTCAACTGAATGAGTGGCTTAGCTAGAAATGCATACTGAGGAATCCATTGTCTGCAGTACGAGGTGAGGCCTATAAAGGCCCGCACTTCCTTTTGTGTCTGGGGTTGTGGCATGTTTACAATTAACTGGATGCGATCAGGAGTGAGCTGTCTCCCCACTTTGGACAGCAAGTGACCCAGGTACACAACTTGCTGAACACAGAATTGTAGCTTCGAAGGAGACACCTTGTGTCCCTTGTCGGCCAGAAAATGTAAAACTGTCAGTGATGCTTGTTCGCATTCGGGTTCACTTCGTGCGGTGATCAGCAGATCATCAACGTACTGTAGTAAGGCAGTGTTAACTGGCATTTGGATACAGTCAAGTTGTCTTTTCAGTGCTTGGCTATAGATGCTGGGGCTTTCTGTGAATCCTTGAGGTGCGCGTGAAAATTTGAAACTTCGTCCATTTAAACTGAATCCGAAGAGATATTGGCTCTCTGGATCAATGGGTACACTGAAAAAGGCGTTCTTGAGATCAATTACAGTAAAGAACGTCGCTTCTGAATCAATAGCAGTCAATAAGGATGAGATGTCGGGAACCACAGGATACTGTGGAACAATGCATTTATTCAGTTCTCGTAAATCAATCACCAGCCGATATACTGGCGGTGCATTGGGATCAGTACGTTTAAGAATCGGAATGATAGGGGAATTACAGATATTGGAGTCGGTCTCAACGACCACTCCTTGGGCAATGAGCTCTTCAATGATTTCCAGTAAAGCCACTACAGCATCGGGTGGTAACTTGTATTGTCTGATTCGTGGTAAAACAACTCCTGCTTTGAGTGTAACACGGTATGGTGTGATGTGCATGCAACCTACGTCGGTTGGGCCTTGTGCCCACAGGTGTTTCGGTACATTTTTCAATCTGACATCAAACTCTCGTAATACATAGTGACCCTTAAAGTCACGTAGAAAAAGTCGAACTCCTTCCGGAGAACAACATATCACAGCTCCTAGAGCCTTCAATGTTTTGATACCTAACAAGTTTTCTGGACATGATTTCGTGAGTAACAAGTCTGTAACGCGTGATAATGGACCTACTGCTAGGGGGACTGGTTTCGATACTTCATTTACAATAGGCTGTCCTGAAAAACCAAGGGAAACATTCTGTGAGCCTGAGAGGGGTGCCCCTGGGACTTCATCATGGCTGATTGTTGTGCGGCTTGCCCCTGTGTCAATTAAAAACTTTCTGTCTTTTCCCAATACTTGACTGTGTACATAAGGACCCTCTTGATCTACAGGAATCTCAATAAGAGGCAAGCCTACCTCCCTCTCTAGGCTGTTTCATGTGTATCGCTGATAATCGGGATAATCAGATTGGGCATACTGGCTCATCTGCCGTGAAACTTGCTGCGTAGCGGCAATAGGCTGTGGCTGTGGCTGTGATACCGCTGCGGTCTGTACTGTATGTGGTGGAGCATGCATAGGCTGTGTATTCTGGGAAGTCTGTTGCTGGACCTGGTCTTGTCTAGGCTGACGCGGTCTTTCTTTAGTTTTACCTGTTGCTATATTGTGTTTCAGGACTGGACATTCATGTACGTAGTGACCTGGCTGTTTGCAATAGTTGCATGTCCCTGTTCGGGCACCAAAATAATGTGGTAAATATTTAATTACCGTCCTAATTTCTATGCAGGTAAGTACTTAACAAAAATAACTCAATCGGAAAGAAAGACGCAGAGTCCGTGGTGTTAGAGTTCTTAGGGGTTTTATTCCTTAAAAAGGAATGGTTCTTGAACCGGATATTGGGTTCCTGACACCACTGGGGTTCAGGAAGGGATAGAGCATACTTTATTGACAAGACATAACTTTTATACTTAAATCATATAATGGAAACCAATACAGTAGGCGTAACAGCTGAGAGAAACAGGATAAGAGCACACACGTGTTAGCAATACGTAATCAGAAGGCGTGAGCTAGGCGTGAACTAGGCGTGAACATAGAGGTGTGTGCTAGAAACGTCACATGAAAGTGTCACAAGTGGGTGAGTACATAGCAGAATCTTGCAATGTCAGCAGAAATCTGAGATTTGGATGCGCGCGCAGCTGCATGACGTGTGATTGACGTGGAGCTGGTGGGTGCAGGGGACTTGACATTTACACTAGAGGAAAGAGACAGAAGTCTGGCGTGTCAGATCAACTCATACCTATATCATATCTGATATCTAATGTTTGGGAACCATATTATCTAGAGGGAAAGGTCTCTTGGGCAGAGGCTATTCTATACTGACTGTGAGTGCGTGTATATGCGTCTACGTGTCTGCATGAGATGATAGGGGGCATGGGCCTTCCATGGTAACAGGAGCTATGAATTACTTGCACGGAGACAGTGAGGCCGGGCCCTTTGCTCTGCAGCTGGAAGGATGTTTACTTGAACTAGTAGGCAGGAATGTATTTTTGAGGAGCGGAGCAGATAATTTGAAGGTTGAATACAGTCTTGGCAGGCAACAGGCTGAGCTAAGCGCCGTTAGCCGCGCAGGGAGTAAGGCAGAGGTCACGGGTACAGAGGCAGGCCCAGGCTGAGGCATTCAGAGTCAGAAGGCAGGAAAAGGCTCGATGGCAGAATTCAGGGCCTACTTCGCCAGAGCTGAAAAACGTGTAAAGTACACCACAAAAAGACATTGGCAAGGCATACTTAGGAACAGAATATTCAACCCATTCAGGGTGGATCTGAAAGAGGACATGTTAACGTTGGACGCAAATGTATTTGCGTCTTCATAGCTGGCACAGGAGGGAAGTTACATGCACTTTAAGCTCGTACATGGAGACGGTGGGGTACACGTTAGGGAACATATCTTGACCATAAAATGTATATTTCCTCAACCCCCCCACTGCTCCAAGCATGTCTGTCCCACCGCCTGCCATGCCCAATAATGGTAACATGAAATAGATACAAATCAGCAAATACCTACACCCATTCCGGAAACTCCCGAAGTGCAACAGGTCCACGGTTACGCCCATCCGGAAGATGAGGCCTCGACACGTGCAGGGCGGGGCCCGACTAGCCGCCATCAGCCGGAGAAGTCGTGGGATGGTCGGCCCGGAATGTGCTGGTCCTCCCTTTCTCTTCTGGCGCCCTGCAGGCCACGGGGGGATGTCTTGCCTCTGCCTCCGACCCCGCCCCCCTCTTATCGCCTGGTCCAGACATCACGGATATCAACGCCAGGTGTCGGCGTGGGGTGCGCTGGGAGGGAGAGGCGGCGCGAACGAGCCTCTCCCACCCCCCCAGGTGGGGGCCCCTCAGCTGCACCCCCAACGCTCCACTCACCCAACAAAAGGGTCGTCACGTAAGGTGCACCAGGAGAGGAGCTGAGGCCAACGGGATCTTCTTCTTTCTTCAATTATGGCTGTAACAACACTGGGGGGGGATGTCTTGCACTCGGTGGTTTGTGCCCATGGGCCGGAGGCGCTGACTACCTCCACTGCTTTGGTGGCCCGCCTCCTTGCATCGTTGGTGCCGTTGGTGGTCCCGGGCTGGCTCTCCCTGAACCCTGCTGGCGGCTGGATCGATACCGGAGAGTGCTGTGGCCCCGCCGGGCTGACAAAATGGCGGCCAGCACCCTGTATCCTGGACTCGTTGTTGACGGGGACACTGGCCTACCGCACGGCGCGTTTGCTGAATACTGTAAAGGTGTTCCTACACTTGGCGACGTGCTCGCTGCCTTGAATTCCTGGCGTGAGTCCATGAAGTTTCAGTCTGCCAGGCCGGAGGGTGTTCTTCTAGACGGGCTCGCTGAACCGCTTCCCCCGTGTGCTTGATATGAGCTCCCCGTTCGGGCCTGAAGCGGCGCCCTGCAGGCCACGGGGGGGATGTCTTGCCTCTGCCTCCGACCCCCCCCCTCTTATCGCCTGGTCCGGACATCACAGATATCAACGCCAGGTGTCGGCGTGGGGTGCGCTGGGAGGGAGAGGCGGCTTGAACGAGCCTCTCCCACCCCCACAGGTGGGGGCCCCTCAGCACCCCCAACGCTCCACTAACCCAACGAAAGGTCTTGTCCACTATTGCGAGGCAATGATGCTCCGCTCACCCAGCGGGGTCTCGTCCACTGTTGCGGTGCAACGGAGCTTCTGAGTTCAACTAGAAAATGAGTCCTGCGTCCAGAAACGTTCTCCTCAACTTTGAAGATTCTATAAGAGCCACGGGGGCCCCTGACCCCCGATGGGGAATGACTGCCATGATCACCCACGGAACGACCACGACGTAGCCGCGGGACGTCGGCGTGCTCATGCCGGCGCCGGCCTCAGTCTTGAAATGACCAAAATCCTGCAAGACTACCAACTTGATCAGTTCCGGTGGGACACCAGTATGACCCGGTAGGAGAGATTGCTGCCTCCCACCCCACTTTGACTGATGGTTCATGTCGGCAGTCCCCTCTGCTACCCTTCAACGAAAACTTTTGGACTGCCGAAAGAGGTTCCGGTCCAACCACGAGTTGGTGGAGACATTTTGACTATACTTGGACCTTCCTGACCTCACCCAAAATGGCGCCGGTACAAATAAAACTCTCAACTCCTTGTTGTGCCCGATTGCTCAGCCTTGATATCATGAGATATGTATGCAGTTTTTAGCACATGAATTGATATGGGATAAGACTGATTATATGTTCGGACAATGAATTGATCCGGGATGGGTGTTGATTATTCGTTCGAACAATGAATTGACATGGGACGGGTACTGATTACAAGTTCTAATGCATCATCGATTACTGTATTTATTATTGAAGGTTCGAATTGTCGACACTTTTGGTACTTGCTCACAATGAATTATCGATATGATTTTGTTGCACTTGTCGCACTTTTTACTATGAAATCAACGACCACTGACTCTCTGTTATGTTTTCCACAAATAAATACCCCCCCCCCCCCCCATTTACAGTTCCAGCCTGCTCCGTGGCCGGCCCACGGGGTTGTAGGCCCGTATTTGGGCACCAACATTTTTATTAAAGGTTTTTGAAAAAGCAAACGTAGTTGTAACGCGTAGATTGGTAAGTTTCGAATAAAAGGCCACTGTTTTCGATTTTTTTTTTTTTTTAAAGTAGGTGAAATGAAGCAGCTCAATTAGTTAAGGGTTAAAGAGTATAGTACGCAGAAACATTGAAAATATGAATGGTCCAGGTTTGTTGTGTGTTTTTCATTTTTGTACAGCATAAAGCAATCGATAAAGATCCTGGTATTTAGCCTCTACTTTATATGCTACCTGTATCAGGGAAGTTGTTTTAAATGCCCCTAAGCCACCCCGAAGGAATGTCACCCGGCCCCCCTAGTACGAACGAAAACGACCCGTACCACTGTAGGTTATCTCTCTTCCTCAAAAATGACAAAAATTACTTTCTAGGACGTTTTGGACATTGATGACTTTCATATGATCTATTTATTAAAGTAATACTCATCTCTCCGCATGAAATTAATTTTCCACATGCTACACAAGTCAATCTCATCTGCCCAAAGTTCTTTTGCAGATTTGGGACCGTTTCCCTTGCCTCTGACTCACTTATTGCTAAGTCATTGATGGATGTTTTTGCCGTCGGGGGTTATCCACCAAATCTCGAAGTTGTGCTTTAGAATAATTAGGAGGGTGCCACCTCTCCATGTGCCGATGCATGGTATGATTACCATAGCTATATTTTTTTTCGGTCCCTCTCGAGAGTTTTTTTTTTTTTGCAGATGAGGTAGGTAACGAACCTGGCATTAACTTTCTTTTCATGAGAAGGAAAAGAAAAAAATTGCCAGATAAAATTCACTTTCACATGGGACGTTCTTGGCATTTCTTTCAGAAACTTTTACATCACTGTGTCATTTCTTTGTCTATCCTGGTTAAAGCAATGTCATATAAATAGTTGTTTAAAAAGTTTTTTTTTAACGTGTTTACTTTGTTGGAGCGTTGTATATATTTATAAGTTATTAAAGTGTTATAATCCTACAACTTTGTTGGAGTGCTATATATTTTTAATGTGACACATAATTGTGAAGACTTTGATGTACAAAAAGGCATCCCTGGAATCTTCCGCTTCAGGCTCGGTCCCACACACCCTTACAGTGAGAATCCCCTCCCCAATCACAATACAGGATCGTTATCAGATAGTAGGAACACGTGTGGTGTGACGGATCTCATGAGGTGGCGACCTTGATCTACTGTAACTCCTTTGAACAGGGGTGATTCTTTACAGTTGGGGCCATAAACTACATCCGCAGGGCTAGGTGATAGCCTGGGACCGGCCTGGACAATCAGACACAGAGGAAGAGGAGTGTCAGAGGGTGCCGTAGTGAATAGGGTGAAAGGGAGGTGTCGGGTGGGCACAGGGTGTGATACTCAGGGAAGAGCAGCGCAAATGGGGGGAGGTTTATGGCCCATGAATGAGAGAGAGAGCGGGGGTGACCAGTGCGTGGGGGAGATGCTTGCGAGGGTGGGGAGCCATGCTGAGGATCGGCGGCGTTCAGAGAGTGGGTCTGGCCAAGGCATCTAAAATGGCTGCCGTGCTCAACAAAAGTGTGGCATTGCAAAAAAGGCAAGATGGCGCAGACAATGTTTATCAATAAGGATTAATTTATAACAATTATTTTTAACAAAATATTTACTTGCAGTGACAAAATGGCGGACAACAGCTCCTGATTTCCATCGAATCGAACGTTAACATACGTCACGCAGCAAAAAAAAAAAAAACGCTCACGCACAGCCGCTGGAAGACATGTATCAACATATATGAGCCTCCTCAGCCACCCTCAGAAAACATAAGGGGTCAGGATACGTCTCCCGTACCCCCTTATACCCATTTCTCACATTGCTTTTCCTCCATCTAGTAATTTAATTAAATCGAAACACAAAATGGCGAATTCACGTTTCGCTCCCAGTTTGCGACCCGGTTCGCGAACCGAGAAGCGCTTCTACCGCGAAAAAACAATTTTTTTTTATTTGCCCCACTGGACCCTTTAATAACCCCAACATCATTCCTAGGGGGTCAAGAGGGGGTCTACCTTGCCCCCTTTCATTAAATTCCCCCTTCGTTTTTCTCCTCCTCTTGTCTCTCGATCCTACCGAGAGACAAGATGGCGGCCGCACCGGACTGTTTAGAATGTTGACAGACACCGGAGAGCCAATCAGCTTCGCTTTGCAAAGCTCCGTTACGCGAAAAGTACGCGATCTGGTGCGCTATCTGGGACGCTGTCACAGATATATCTGTTTTTTTAAACGTTAATTCCTCTAAATCCACTGGAGCACATATATTGAGATCCAGCAAAGGCACATCGGGCTAACAGTCCCTACAATTTTGCCAAGTTTCGTGTAAATCCATTCAGCCGTTCGGGCTAAAAGTGAGGCCAAAGGCACTATGGAAAAATGAATGGGAAAAACGCGTTTTGGGACCCCCCTTTTTTCTCGGGCCCCCCCTTGACGGAACCCCCCCAGATTTTCAGGGGCTGCACAGAAACAAAATGTGCCATTTTCCTGAAAATTTCAGCCGATTCCGTCCACAAACGCCAAAGTTATTAGACATAGAATTTTCTAAAGTTCCATAGAGAAAAAATCCTAACTATATATACCTACTGGCGACCGCCAGTAGGTAATATATATATATAAACATCTTTATGTACCAGCGTCTTTCTCCACGCTCTCAGGAATCCTCCCAGCCAGTGAACACGCAGACACGGACCAGTTAAGTGCTGAACTTATTTATTTAGTGCAAGTTAGCCGCATGACGTTTCGGCTCAAAGGAGCCTTGTTCACATGACAGTGATCACAATTATGACGAGTTCTTTTAAAGTACCAGTAATTGGTTGTTGCCTAGTCACGTGTAAGGGCTAAAAATAGACATGGTAAACATACTGGGGTTCCATTACATTTTGCAAAGATATTGAACTCGCTTCCAGTTAAAAAGAAACAAGGTTGTACTATTTGTTTGATGTTTAAAAACAATAAAAAATATATATATATATATATATATATATATAAACCTCAGGGCTGTTTGAGAAAATACAAATCACTGTAAAATACCCATAAATTTTGCATGTACTTATATAAAAATATAAAAATATATACACACACACATATATACAATTTCGGTTTACAAAGTATGACATAGAACTAAAGTGCTAGTGCTTGAATTACTTGTGCAAAAAACGCATTAGTGCAAATTTCAAACCTTCAGGAATTATTATTCCTATAATATTGTTTGTCAAAATACGCCCATGTGCAAAATAGCTAATAAAGTGTCAAACCTTTGAAAACCGAAAATCTAATTTTATAAACAAGACTAATCATGTCCAAGTCCATTATATATATACATCATCAGTGATCTCAAGTTCAAATAGCCCATAGTCACTGGCAATATATATTGTGCACTTGTAATGACCCCTACTTGGCAAACCATGTAGTGTATAAATGAAAAAATAGAATACACTTAAATCTGCATCATACAGTCTGAGAATCAATTATTGGGGAATAAGGACCCTCCTAGTACAAACAGATATGATGTGCCCTCATTGTATATGTAAATGATCAAATCAAAGTAACAACAGCTTCAGCATAAATTCAACCTGTTCATATGATTATCATATCTGCACTCCCAATCGTAATGTAACCCAGCCGGGTACAGTCTCACGATGGGATAAATGTTTCACATAGGTGCAATCCAAATTCATTACTATGAATTTTATCATCATCAAATAATTCATGGAAGACACGTGTACATATATATTTTTTTTTTTTGGGGGGGGGGGTTTCCTGTGCCCCCATGACCGCTTAACAAAGAAGTTACAGCATGTATATGTAACTTCCTCGTCAAGGGTTCACAATGGCACAGGCAAAAATATTGCAGAAAGAAGTACATTTTTGCAAAAAACCCAAAGGTTTTATTTCAAACCTCACACCAACAAAAGGTATGTAAGAGTGCACAGAAAAAATACATAAATCATGGCTGACGCGTTTTGACGGGACACCTTTTACTGGGCATCTTATATTGTCTACTGGTAGTCGCCAGTAGGTAGTTATCGTTAAAACATAGTTTCCATAGGAATAACATTTTTTGGTTTGCTAATAACTTTGGAGGCATTTGACAAATTATAATGAAATTTTGAAAATGCATTTGCCGTTCACTTCAGCTGCTGTCTTGAAAGTTTGGGGTGGTTCGCTATGCAAGGGCAGAGAAAAAGGGAGTGTCCCAAAATAAGTTTTCCCCATGCAATTTCCTATAGTGATTTTAGACACCACTACAGCCCGAACTACTGAAAGGAATTACACAAAATGTGGCAGAAGCTAGATCTTGGTCCAGAAAGAGTGCTTTTTGCAATTTGGTCTTAATATTTTCAGTAGTTTTGGAGTTATTGAAGGAAAACGATTTATGTATATCTAGATATGTGGATCAATAGTGGATCCACCATTGTGGATAGGCAGATCTACGTAACAATAGCATTGACTTAATTGGCTGCCACCACTTTAAGCAGGAAGTGGTGGCAGCCATCTTGGGATTCGGACTCAGTCGTGTCCCAAGATAAAAAGGGAAAAAATACAAGGGGCAGGGCAGGAATACACTGACCACCCATGCCTGGTGATGGGGTCTCACAGGGACCCATCTGGGGATAAAATAGTTATTTTCTTATTTTTTCTTTTTTGCATTGAATTTGTGGAGGATCAGGGGCAAAATAAAATAAAAAATGCTTGTTTTTTTCAATGCTCCCTATGTGGGCTAGGTCTTGGGGGAAATAGGTACATCTGGGGGAGAAGGGCATGTGAGGCCCCCCTTCCAAGCAGAATTGGGCCCTGGAACCCCCACCCCCCAGGGCCCAGCTGCTAAGTAAAGGTGGAGGATGGCACGCATCTCTCCTCCATGAGCTGCTTTCAGTCCCTGTGAACCCCCAACCCCTGGGCCCCTGCCATATTAAGAAAGGGGAGGGGGCATGTGGCCCCCTTACCGGGCCAAGTTGGTACCTGGGACCCCATTCCCCTGGGCCCGCAATGGCTTGGGGGGCTGCATGACCCCCTTCCTATTTCATGCAATGGCATAAATAGGAAGGGGGCCGTGCAGCCCTGCCAAGCCATTTATGGCCCTGAGAACCCTATACCTCAGGGCCGTTTCTGGCTATGTCTAAGGGACCCACCCCCGGAAAATAGTGGTTTCCCTGCCTGCACTGGCACAGACAGAGAAACCTTTGTTTGCTCATGCTTGGTGGGAGCAATTTCAAAACTCCTGCCAAGCAAAAGCAAACACCAAGTTTGAGCCCAGTGGGCAGAAGCATGAAAGATGCTCTCGCCTGCTGGTATCAGGCTATTCATCTGTTTCCCTGACCGCAGTGAAGCAGGCAGGAAAACAGATGAAAAGACTGCTCCCACCCTCAAGGAGCAGCATTTTTAGCCACTGCCTGAGGGCATGAGCAATGCTGGCTCCCACTTGGAGGCGGGTAGCTGGCTGGGGCCAGGGGACTCTTGGTGCTCCCCCTGTGGTCCCCAAACATAGTGTGGTGTGTGCCGTGGGTGGGCACCAGAGCACGCACCCTTTGTTGGCTAGGCCCCACGGATGGTGTACATGTGGCTAAAATCGGCCCTAGAAGAAGGCCTTTGTACCCTTCCACCTTTCTTATTAAGGCCAAGCCCCATGGATGAAGTTCCTGGGGCCGAAAGCAGCAGGAAAGAGGGCTGAGCACCATCCTCCCACTTTATCTAGCAACTGGGCCCTGGGGATGGGGTCACTGGTGCCAAAAGCAGCCCAGTGAGAGGGGCTGTGTGCTGCCCTCCCCCTTTGGAATATGGCCAGGCCCCAGGAGATGGGGTCTCTGGGGACTAAATCAGCAGGGGGAGGGAGGCTGTGTGCCTGTGAGGCTGTGTGCCTCCTCCCACATAAAAATAGTCCAAGTTTGGCCCACTAAGGGGGACATTTACACCTTCCCACCAAAATGTGCAGGGCCTAAGGGATGGGATTCCCAGAGGCCAAAGGTAGCCCAGGGAGGGGGGCATGTGCCTCTCTCCCCATAAAGGATGTGCCATGCCCTGGGGAATCGGGTCCCCGGAGCCAAAAGCGGCCTTTGGAGGGGTCGTGGTTTGGCGGCCTTTGAGGAGTTGGGCATGGTCCTGGCTGCAGGCCTTGTGGCTAACCCCCCTATTGTGCATGGCCAACAGCAGTGCGCACATGGGATTGGCTGCAATGGGGGGGGGGGGTTGGCCGCCACTGGGACACCCAGAGAAAATAAACATAACTGCTCATTTCTTATTCACTTCTCCTTCAAGGAGTGCCCCATAATGCCCTGGGAGGGCTACATACATATATTTTGTTTTTAGTTAATGTCCTTAGAAGGGGCAGAAACATCACCAATATTATTTTTTAATGTTGTGAAGGATGGGGGCTGTAGTTAGATCTGCTGCCCCAGGCAACAGTAGAAAAACACCCATAGGTCTCTGGATCATTGAAGCCATGAACCTAAGAGAACTTATCATTTTTTTCCTAATGCATTTCCCATGCTGGAGCTTTTGGTCTATAGCTGGGATTGGAGTGCCACGTGGAGGCCTGTTGAAATGTATGTGTTATGTGTTAAACAATATGTCACATAAAATACAAGTCTTTTATGTAGTTATATTTACTACTGTTTTTTTTGGTCTGTAAATGTTGTTGTTTTTCTAAAGATAACCTAATATAGCTCTGACTATTTATTTACACATTTTCATCGCCAAAATGAAATAATAAAATCTATGTAACAAGGAAGAGTCATGGACATTTAGTTCAATAAAACATTATTAAATATTTTTAAGTCAATTTTGAAATATAGATTTGATTAAAATGATTATAAATTTTTGAAGAAAAATTCTATATCAACTTTATATATAGGGTGTTATTTATAGGGTGAGTGTTGGGTGTGAAGGGAGGAGAGGGAGGTTTGGCTGCCCGTGGGGGGTGGCCACAATGCCTGGCCTGTGTCCAGGCCCTGTCGCTGACCCACCACCGCCCAAGCCATGGTGTTGGCTGCCTGTGAAGGGTTGGCCTCAGGACCTGCCTGAGGCCAACGCCGTGCCGGCCGTGTGCAGTCGGAGGTTGGCTTTAAATGCAGAAATTCACCAGTTACAATTATCTTAAGTAACTATAACTCATGCCCCAAGGTAACTATGACACACACCCTCATTGTGCAATGCAAATTATCGCACATATTACATCACTCGCACTGAAATTATTGATGAGAAAACTGTGCTTAGTCGGGGTGCGAGTTATAGTAACTTTAGGGAACAAGTTATAGTAACTAACTGGTGAATTTCTGGGGGTTTTAGAGTTTAAAAAGCAACGTTGTTACTGAACATTTCTCCTAACTATAACATTACTCATAGAGTGATGCATACATTATGCAAATAAGAAGCAGAGAACTCTGGGTAGCAGCTCCTGTATAGAGCACCCTTAACGCCAACACTCTAAATTTTCCCACCTCAAATGTATGCTTTTCTAGCTTCTTTTTGCATCCTTTTTGCAACACTCTATGCCTGAAATAGTATTGTTTTAACTTATACTGGGTGCTCCCTTGTGTCTGAGCAAAGCAATACCACTCTGAAGAGTTCTATTGAGTGAATCAGGGGCTGCTTTTATTAATTTCAGGTTGGCGTGGTTGGTATATTACCAATTCAAAGCTTTAATACTATACCTTTACAGCTTGGCATGGATAGCACTGTGCTAGTCCTATGTTTAAAAACTTTGCTGTAGAAATGGCAAAATACTTTGTCCCTTTCTATCTCGATGTGGATGGCACTGTGCTAAAGACTTTCATAGAAAAGCAGACATTTGAAGTGAGCTCATTTAGAGTGTCACTGGTGTTGAGGGTACCCTATACAGGAGCTGCTTTCCACCTAATCTTGAGAATTACCCAAAGTTCTCTGATTCTTTTTTGCATAATTTATGCATTACTCTATGCTTAAATGGGTATTGTTTTGTGGGGAGACAAAAAAGATGATCCCAAAATGTGTTTTCGCATTCATTTTTCCATTGGAGATTTAGACACAGCTGGCAAATTTGCCAGAAAGCTAGATCTTGGTCCAGAAAGCATGCTATGTATATTTCATGCAAAGGAGGAGATGATATCTGATTGGCTGCCACCATATCACGATGTGGTGGCAGCCTTCTTCGAACTTGGGATTAAGTCTGAGTCCTAGTAAAAAGGATACAAAAACATAAAGATATAAAGTGGCAGAAAAGGGATGCCCCGCCACTAAGCCGAATGTAACCGCCCCAGGGCAAAAAGCATATTTAAAAAAAAGAGATTGCAGCAAATTTGAGGTAGATGTGCAAATCTGCAGCATTTTTTTTTTAAAAGCACACGCTCCCATGCTTTAATATATATCCTCTGGGGTGGGCTAGAACTCGGAGGGGGGGGGCACATTGTTTTATTTTGGGAAGGGGCACAGAGCCCCCCTACCTGAGCCTCTTCAAGCCCCGACGTCCTAAAACCACTGGGGCGGATGAAATAATATACGGAAGGGGGCATGTGTACTCCCCACCCTGCGATTTATGAGGCCCCGGGGACCCAATCTCCCAGCACTGAATTAATAATAAGGGGAACGGCATGCAGTTCCTGCTCCCCGAGCCACTCTATAGCCCGGAGACCCCATTCCCCAAGGCCTATTAAACAAAAGTAAATGGGGTTCAAATACTTCTTCCCTGAGCATGGTTATGAGCCAGGGACCCCATCTCCACAGAGCCAAATATATTTAAAATCCATACATGGCACCCTGCCTAAGTTGATATCGCCCCAAGGAAACCATTCTCCGGGGACCTAATCTTAACTGTGGCCCAAGGAGTCATTCCATGGGACATTGTGGTTCCCAGCCAAGAAGGGTGCGAGTCTCTCCTTCCTACACTCAGCTGAACAGGGATCAGAAGGTGGCCCCTGCCTGGCAGTAGCAGTAAAAAATTGCTGCTCCTTCCAGGTCAGTGGAAAAGGAAATTTGTGGATTCCTGACATCATACAGTATGGTGCTGGCTGGGCAGCCGGCTGCAGTGGCAGGCGCATTGAGGCTTCCTCTGCGGGCCCAGCATTGGGCTGCTGTGGTGGGCATCCACACATATTTTTTGTATTTTTTTTAATATATTGTCTTTAATAAAATTATTTTGAACTCAAAAAGGGGGGGCTGGGCTACAGAAGCCCTGGGCCTCCCCCCACAAATCCCCACAAAAAACAATAATATAGGTGCACCAGGCGACCCACATAAATATATAAACAAAATAAAAAGTTAATAATAAATTAATGCTGAGGAGGCTCATTTAATATTCACTGCTCCTTGAAGAAGCAACCTATAATGCCCTGTGATGGCTTTTTGTTTATATTTTTGTGAGCTTGGCGGTACATGTAGAACAGGGTGGCACTACGAGGCCATTTTCTAACATACTTGTGGCAGCAGGAAGTGAAGCAGCCTCCCTGGCAAAATAAAAAGAAAACGGTAAATCTCCTGCGTCATTAAATCCATGACCCAAGGTGGGCTTACAATATATTTGTAAAGCACTCCTATGCTCTTAAGCTTGAGTGCAGAGCCCCCTTGTTGTTGGTTCTATGGCTGCATTTTATAGCCTGAAAACTATTAAAAAAAGACCCAAAAACATGTTGATTATTTTTTTAAATACAACTTCATCAAAGGACATTTAGAAACAGTTACTTTTATTAAACATTACACTGCACAAATGAATTAAATACACATCTGATTGGGATTATGGGTGACTTTTTTATATAGAAAAACAAGTGTGCCCCATATATGTTTATATGGTGAACACTTCATGAAGCCAAAGGGCCCACTTTTTGTGTTTTAGTGTTTTGGCCTTTTGACAAAGTCAGTAGCTCTATGCTCCTCGGATGGACTTCAGAGCCCCCTTGTGGTTGGTTCTCTGGTTGTATTTTATAGCCTGAAAATGAATAGAAAAAGACTCAAAACATGTTGATTTTTTTTAAAATAAAACTTTATTAAATGTTTTTATGAAACTGTTACTTTTACTATACATTGCAATGTGTGAATAAATGAAATATACATTTGATTGTGATTATTGGTGACTTTTTTATACAACCAAATAGGAATGCTACATATATGTTGATATGGTGTACCCTTCATTAACCTCTTTGTTGGGCTTGTGAATCGGACGGCCAGGGGCCGTCTGTTCTACGCATGCGTCAAATTCCCCCGCACCGTGGAGGAATGTGCGCTGCAGCTAAGAGTTAAAGTAAAAAGCCCCACTTTTTGTTTTTTAGTGTTTTGGTCTTTTGACAAAGTCAGTAGCTCTTCCTAACTTAAAATGAAACCTATTATAATCAGCCATGCTCACCAATGAGGATTTTGGGGCCATTGTGTGTTGGGTACATCCTGTGGCCAACCCCATGCTGAGCATGGCCAGTGGCTTCTCCAAACCCTCTGAGCTCATGGCCAAAGTATTATGCGGCATGGAGTTGGTAGCCAATGAGGGGTTGGACACAGGGCCTGGCCACAGGCAAGCCCTGCACCCAAACCCTCACATGGAGCTGGCATTACCTATGGTAATAAAAAAAACCTTTACGTAAAAGATTCACTGGAAAAAATAAAGGAAAGTGACTTTATAGTTAGGTATGGTCATAATATCTTACTTTGCATTAAATAAAAAAATCTTTATGAATCTACTTGAAAAACGAAGGTTACAGGGATGTTTTGGTTAGGTGAAAATCTTGGTTAAACATACTGCTTTAAATGAACAAAACCACAGAAATATACCAGTTGTAGTTATCTCAAGTAAGTTTAACTCGAGCCTTAAATGAACTATAGCTCACTCACCTCCATGCACTGCTATTTACCCCTCATATTACATCACTCATGACATGTTATAGAACATCATGGATAACATCACTGCAGTATCAGAAATTACAACATTGATGAAAACACTGAGCAAGGTGGGGCATGAGCTATGCATACCGGATACCCCATTTCTTTCAAAGGAAACCAGAGCTAGAATGTATTGACTGACGTGGTTGTCAGCAGTAACCACCTGGCGGACTAGATTGGGAACTACCTGCTCTGAGGACATCAAATGACACCTAACAGCAATTATACTGGCTCTTATGTCTCTCGGAGCCTCCACCCTCTTCTCATTGATTGTGACCCACTGACTATACTTCTTAGTACTTGTAGGCACATGAGTCTTGGGTACCATGCCCTTTTCTCCCAGGGGCACCAAGGTGAATTACCCCTGAACTAACAGGGACCACCTCCTCCTTTAGCTCTACTAGCCATTACCAGGGTCTGCCCAACAGTGTAGAGCTGCTGACTTTTTAGACTCTTGGGGCCACCATTTGAGTGCCTGTACGTGTAACACTCAAATCACTAAGGATTGAAGTGACCTGAAGGTTTATTCCTATGGACCCCTCCCTTCTGGTTTGGATTGGTCTGGGAATCCTTCCCCTGTATACTCTTTTGATGGCCCTTTGAAAACTAGGATGTTTTATATTTGTCTCCCACTCTTTCTTCTGGTAGGGACACTGTCAACTCTTGTAGGGATGCCCTGATGCTAACCCAGAGGTGTTCTTCTTTTGCAAGCTCTCCCGGTGAAGTAAGCTTGCTATCATTCAGGTATTGGCGTAACTCTGCAAAGCAAGTAAAGAACATGTGCTCTCTCAAAATCAGATCACACAGCCCTTGATAATTACTCACTTTGCTGATCTTCTTCCAGCTATTCTGTGCCTTACTGGAGTAATCAATAAAATCCAGCAAAGACTGGCTTGACTGTTTGTGGCTGTCCCTAAACCTAATGCGGCATTCCTTGGTAGTGAGCCCAAACTTGGTGAGACAAATGTCTTTCATGGGGGAATACCTCATCTGGTCATCTACCTCTGGTGTTGGCAGGTTATCCCATCTCACCGTGAGCATCTGTTTTTCAGAGACTTGCCTCCCAGTCCTCTTCAGGGACTCAATACATTATTAAGGCTACCTCATAAGCCAAAACCATTTGCCAATGTCATCCCCAACCACATAGCTAGCTACCAGGTCTTTAGGAATGTGGACTCTATTGCTCCCATTGGACACTGCAATTTCACTACCACCATTTTTGCTGGACCCTTTGTTTTGTTTGGCCTGCAGGTATCACTCTTGTTTAGTCATTTCATGACCCAGCAGCATTTTCCTCTCATCCAGGGCCAGTTCCTTTTCCTTTAGGGGCATGCCAGTATCCCCCTTCTCCCTTGCAAAAACGTTCTCTTCCTCTACCTTTCTCTATTCTCCAGCCTTCTGGGCAGCTACTTCCTCTATTTTCAGATTGCCCATCTGCAGCCTGAGCTCCCTTTCTGCTCTGCTACCCTGTCTTTCAGTTCCTCAGTGGACAGGTTTTGGGAGGAGATTCTGCTGCCTGCCCTGGATCTGGCAGGGGACCTCACCCCTGTGGGCACTCCTCTCTCGTTGGGTTCTACCACCAAGGGGTTGGCTTCCTCCTCTCTCATCTCCTCCTCCTGCTCCTCCTCGAAGCCCACCTCCTCATTCTCCTCCTGAGTAGTGGCTTATGACTAGCAGCTCTCATCCCAGGGTCTGAGAGCCTTCTGGAGCTTCTGCTTCTTGGAGCTCTTATTTATTGTAAGCCCCCTATCCCTGCAGAATCCCTTGAGTTTAGCCCCAGTGTAGGTCTCCAAGTTGTTGAGCTCATCTCCATGCATGCAGCAGGCATAGTCTCAGGTACACAAAGTTAGGCAGAATGAAAGTGAATTTGGAAAAAGCAAAAGAGGCCAGTCAAGGGGAATTTAAAAAGAGGTCAGATCTGATATTGAATTATTTATATATTGGATTTTTGTGTCACACAAAATCACTGAGTAGCAAAGCAGAAATACAAAGCCTGGATCCCACTACTGAGCACCAATGTGAGAAATTGGGTTTTTGGTTGGCGGGGGAAGGGGTGAAACCCTTCTCAAGCAATGACCACACTCCATGTCAAGGTGAACCACAAAAAGTAATGAAACTCACATTTGCTTAATTTTCTGGTAGCTTGGCAGAAAAGCACTCAGTCTTAACTTAAAGGCAATGTGTAAAGTATTTATGCAGCACCTAAGCAGTAATAAGGTGAAAACAATACTTACAAAAAATCTCACACCAATTTAGAAAAAAAGAGTATAATAAATAAAATGAAATGAGGAATGACAAAAATCTAATCAGTAGAACAGGAGATATTCACTTTAAAAAATTTAAGTTGATAGAGCACCTAAAAGCACAAAGTGCCACTCGCGTACATCTGGTCGTGCTAGACCAGGGAATGTCAAAAGTTCAGGTTTAATGAGGTGAAGCGTGGGATGGATGCAGGGGTTATGGTAGTCCAGATGAATAAGTTCCCTTCCCAAAGTTCAGGGTGAAGAGTCAATTTCATGATGGAGGAGGCCTCATGGAGCAGAGAGGGTCATGGATGGTCATCACCGTAGCAAGAAGAGCAAACCTGGTGTTCAGACGGTCAGCGCTGTAGCAGAAAATCGGGACGGGCGTCATGGATGGTTGTTGGTGGAGCTTCGTGTTGGCAGTCACCACAAACTGTCACTGCTCTACTGCAAAGGGCAGATCTCACATTCCCAGGAGTTGCTGGCAGGGACTGTAGAGCAAAGAGTTGGTTCGCCAGATATTCTCTTTTGCTTACATTACAGGTGGCAGAGACTCAAAGTGAATGGATGTGTTTGTGGTCACGATGAGCCCAAAATGTAAGGACTTCATCTTTCATGGCAGAAGAGTGCACTCTGATGTCAGCCAAGGGTTCAGGACCAGGGAAGGCACCTAATAGGGATCAGGGACTCCTCAAGCGTAGGCCAGCAGGGCACAAGCAGGTCAAGTTGCAGGTGTAGGCAGGTCCTATTGCATCAGGTCTGCTGGGGAGTTGCAGGGAGACTTCTGGAGCTTGTTGTGTACCTGTAGTTTAAAACAAGAGACCATCTAACTAGCCCTTGGAGTTATTCTGGTTGTCCCTGGTTCAAGGAGGAGTCAAGTCAAGTCAAGTCAAAGAATTTATATAGCGCACTACGTACCCGGAGGGTTTCAAGGCGCTTAGGAAGGGGGAGGAGGATTACTTGTCAAATATCCACGTTTTAAGTTGCTTTCTGAATGCTAGGTGGTTCTGGGTAAGGCGAAGGTTAGCGGGGAGTGAGTTCCATGTTTTAGCAGCCAGGTATGAAAAGGATCTGCCTCCCATGGTGGTCTTGTTGATGCGAGGTACAGTGGCGAGGGCTTGGCTGGAAGAACGTAGTTGGCGGGAGGGGGTGTAGAAGGACAGTCGTGAGTTGAGGCATTCTGGACCGATGTCGTAGAGTGATTTGTGTGCGTGGGTAAGCAGTCGGAAAGTGATCCTCTTATTGACGGGTAGCCAGTGGAGGTCTTTAAGGTGACCAGAGATGTGTTCGTTGCGTGGGATGTCTAATATGAGTCTTGCTGAGGCGTTTTGGATTCGTTGGAGTTTCTTCTGGAGTTTTGCGGTGGTACCTGCGTAGAGGGTGTTTCCGTAGTCGAGTCGGCTCGTGACCAGAGCGTGGGTGACTGTTTTCCTAGTTTCGGTGGGGATCCAGCGAAATGTTTTTCTGAGCATGCGAAGAATGTTGAAGCAGGAGGAGGATACGGCGCTGACTTGTCTGTTCATTGAGAGTGAAGAATCCAGGATGACGCCTAGGTTCCGTGCGTGGTCTGTCGGGATGGGTGCTTTTCCGAGGGCTTCCGGCCACCAGGAGTCGTCCCATGCAGAGGGGGATGTACCTAAGATGAGGACTTCTGTTTTGTCTGAGTTCAGTTTCAGACGGCTTTGTTTCATCCATTCGGCAACTTCTTCCATTCCTTCGTGTAGGTTAGTTTTGGCGGTGCTGGGGTCATTGGTGAGGGAAAGGATCAGTTGAGTGTCATCCGCGTACGAGATGATGTTGAGGTTGTGTTGGCGTGCTATGGCCGCGAGGGGGCTCATGTATACGTTGAAGAGGGTGGGACTGAGTGAGGACCCTTGTGGTACGCCGCAGATGACTTCAGAGGCCTCGGACTTGAATGGTGGAAGGCAGACTCTCTGGGTTCTTCCGGTGAGGAACGAGGTGATCCATTCAAGTGCTTTTCCTTGGATTCCGATGTTATTGAGGCGTTGTAAAAGGGTGCTGTGGCAGACTGTGTCGAATGCTGCAGAGAGGTCGAGGAGGATGAGGGCGACTGTGTCTCCGTTGTCCAGTAGAGTTCGAATGTCGTCCGTTGCTGCGATGAGGGCGGTCTCAGTGCTGTGTTTTGCTCGGAAGCCAGATTGTGAGGGGTCGAGGGATTTGTTGGTTTCGAGGAAGGCGGCGAGCTGGTTGTTGACAGCTTTCTCGATGACTTTGGCCGTGATTGGAAGAAGCGAGATGGGGCGGTAATTTTTGAGTTCGGTGGGGTCCGCTGTGGGTTTTTTCAGAAGGGCGGTGGGTTCAGCGTGTTTCCAGTCTTCCGGGAAGGTGGCGGAGTTGAAGGAGCAGTTGATGACGTCTCGGAGGTGCGGTGCTATGACGGAGTCTGCTTTGTTGAAGATGTAGTGAGGACATGGGTCTGTGGGGGATCCTGAGTGGATGGAATTCATCAAGCGGATGGTGTCCTCAGTGGAGATTGGGTTCCAGTCGTTAAGGGTGTTCACGGGGGGAAGATGATCAGCAAGTGGTTGGGTGGGTTGGTTTCCGGGTTGGTTGTCAAAGCTGTTGTGGATGTCTTCAATCTTGTTGTGGAAAAATGAGGCTAGGGAGTCGCAGAGGGTTTGAGAGGGGGTGATGTCGTTGGAGTTGGCCGAGGGATTGGAAAATTCCTTGACGATGTTGAAAAGTTCCTTGCTGTTGTGAGCGTTGTCGTCAAGTCGATCCTTGAATGCTGTTTTCTTGGCTTTTCGGATTAGTTGGTGGTGAGTGCGGGTGGCGTTTTTGAAGGCGTCCTTGGTGCTGGTGAGCCTTTGAAATGGGGGGATTCCCTATACTAACCCTACATATGGATTTCAAATGTTCCTTCCTTCTCCTGCCAAAGCTCTAAGTAGTCTACGGTGACAAAAGACTAGTGTAAAGCCCCTTTGTGAGTGTGCTGCGCCCTTTGAAATGTAAATGAGGCAGGGAACAGCTCTGCCCTAACCATTCTGACAGGATGTCCCATTGTGCCAACACCTACTCTTCCTTTGCCTCAATGTCTGGAAAGGAATACACAAAGGCCAACTGCCAAACTATTCACAGTCAAGTGACCCAGGACAGAGGCAGCAGGCAACAAATGGTTAGGACAGAAAAATATATCAATCAATATAGGCTAGCTAGTTTAAGGGAAATATTTAGGAGACTCAGGTACGTCAGCAGTATCAATGAGGGAAAAGCACTGTTTTCCTTTGAAAGCCCTCACCCACCGACCTAGTCGGTGGCATGCTTCATCATCGGGCCCACCACAGTGGCACCGAATGTGCCCCGGGTGTGCTTCAACGCCAGGTGACTGCGGAGCTGGTATATTGCTGAGTGTGCAGTGAAGGGGTGTGAAGGTGAAAACTTAAAATGCTATCCAGGAGATCCCAGCACCCGAGGGTTTAGCAATATTTAATGAACTGGGCCTCTGTTAGCAGGTTAAAAAAGGCAAAAGGACGTTTAAGGGAGAGTTACAATGACCTCCAGCGTCCAGTGTGGTCTACATGTTTCAGCCAGTGCCTTTTATTCTAAGCTGGCTTTCCTCAGGACCAAAGAGAAATGTGAAAGGTGCAAAATTATAATAAACTATATTTTAAGTGAGTGTTGTTTTTTTCTATGTGTTGCGCACGCTAAGGCGCTGTAACTGTTAGAGGGGGATTCCCTCAAGCTTTTCTACACAGAACACATAGGACAGAGACAAGACGTACATGGAAGAGTCATATTAGGGTTGCATAAAATAAAAGAACCACTGTTTGCCGGCTTATAAATTCAAGCGACGGAGTCCCACTTCAAAACCACCATAACAGGTTTCAAGAAGAAACTCGAGGACCAAAACCGCGAAATAGCAGAATATAAAGACTACCTAACTCAGACTAAAATAAAGAAATTCGAAAAAGATCTGAAGAGATTCAGCTATTCTAAAACTTACCCGTACTCAGAGGACGACTACACCCCCCCTAAAAAAACTTTTGATAATTCGGACAACAGCTCCGTCTCAAGCACCTCAAGCAACTCCAGCACAGGATCCAATACATCAAGAGGAAGAGGCAGACGGGGACAACACTGGCAACAACCATGGCAAGGCCCCCAAAACCAAAATTTCGGCCCTCCACCGCCCCTTCTAGGCCATTTCCCACCTCCCTATTTCGGATACCCACACATGTACCCCCAAGGCAACATGCCGTTTTTTCAAGGGAACCAAAACCCGCGGTATCCTTTTTTATCCCAGGGCAGAAGAGGTCGGGGCAAGAGACGGAACTCGGGACACGTCCAATGGGCCCCAGAGGAAGAACCTGTGAGCGCCAACACAAGAAACAAAACCAGGGAACAACCGGGAACCAGCAAATAACACCCCAACATCCACTGGTGTTCAACCTATCAGACACACAGTTAACCACAGAAGAAACAGAAGTACTCAACAAAGGCCTTTCATTTGTCCCTACACCAAGACTGGACATGTTCAAATTACATGTTGAACTTGCCGAGTTCTTCAGAAAACTTAAATTAAAAGCTTTCTTTGAGAAAAAGGATAACATCATCTCGGAGGCAACAGGCACGCCTAATGAGACAGGCCTGAGAATGAAATCCACTTTCACCCCTCCACCGGGCAGCATCCCGGTCGAAATCCTGACGTTCGAACAGGCAGTCTACACCGATATACAAAAACTCCAACAAAAGGACACTTTCAACAACCTATCCAACAAAGATAGAAGTACCATCCAGCGCCTACAAAGTGACCCCACCCTGGTTATCAAACCAGCTGATAAAGGCGGAGGAATAGTCCAGATGAACAAAACAGACTACGACCTCGAATGTAAGAGGCTCCTCAGCGACACGAGGAACTACAAACGCCTTACTAAAGACCCAACTGAACAACTACAAGTCACCATCAACCAACTGGTCACCAATGCCAAAGACAACGAACACATCTCTAAACAAGAGGCGGACTATCTTTGCCCCAAAGAAATAAAGACCCCATATTTCTACACGGTCCCCAAAATACATAAGGGCATCACTCCACCACCAGGGAGACCCATCGTATCGGGGATCAAGTCACTCTTAGAGCCCTTATCTCGGTTCTGTGATTTCTTCTTAAATCCCCTAGTCCAAAAGACCCCCTCCTACATAAAAGACACCAAACACCTACTAAGTGTGATTCAGGAACTTGACTTTGACCCCACCACAGAACTCATGGCAGGACTAGACATAGAAAGTCTATACACTAGCCTACCACAAGACGCAACACTACAAGTGTTACATGATGTCCTAATGACAAGCCCTTGGGAATACAACACCCCCCGAAGCTTCATCTTAGACTGCGCTGCCCTGGCTCTCAAAGAGAACTATTTCGAATATGAAGGCACGTACTACTTGCAGACGAATGGAACGTCTATGGGCAGTGTTTTTGCCCCTAGTGTGGCAGGATTGTATGTGGCCCATTTTGAAGACACACACGTACAACCACCAACCAACCCTTTCTCCGCCAATATACGAATGTGGCGTCGGTATATCGACGATATACTCTTAATATGGAAAGGAAACCAAGAATCGTTGGATAACTTCATGCTCTGGGTCAACCAACTAGACCCCTACTTACGCTTCACGTGCACCAGCAGTGCCACTGAACTACCCTTCCTGGACCTGAACATCAAACCTGAGAATGGAAAACTTACCACCACCACCTTCTACAAACCCACAGCAAGAAACTCACTGCTCAGATTTGATAGTTTTCACCCTCGACACCTAAGGGAAAATGTGCCCTACGGGCAGTTTCTGCGTATCAGGCGTAATTGCAGCAATATCAAGGACTACAAACAACAGTCCAACGACCTGGTACACAAACTCAGGGACCGTGGCTACCCTACCAGGATAATAAACGAAACCCGCAAAAGAGCAAGGAATCAAAACCGGGAGGCACTCCTAGAAAACTTCGACAAACCTGAGGAAGAACCAGTCCTTACCTGTGTAACAACGTACAACACAGTATCGAACCAAATATCAAACATTATACAACGAAACTGGAGAATTATCAACTCAGGCACCAGACAATGGGAAAAAACGCGTTTTGCCTACAAAAGGGCCACCAACCTAAGAGACCAACTGGTAAACACCATGCCACGAATGACAAATCAGAACAAAGACAACACAATTGTCAACGCATGAAGCCTGCCCAAAATCACCGGACACCAACCCTGCAACAACTGCAGTGTATGCCACCTTACATCCCCGTCCAAAACACTCAATTTGGAACCTGGTAAAACCTGGACGCAGCGAAACTTTACTAACTGCAACTCTACCAACTTGGTGTACTTGATAACCTGTAGATGCGGCCTGAGATACATCGGCATGACTACCCGCAAGGTACGCACAAGAATGACTGAACACAGAAGCACAATAAGATGTGGGAAAAATATCAGCAAACTCACAGATCACTTCCTGACCCACAACCACACACCTAATGACTTCTCCTGGACTGTCATTGAGAAATTTGACAATGTCAAAGATGAGAGATTCCTCCTACAAAAAGAACAGCGTTGGATTTACCGCTTAGCCACACACATCCATGGCCTGAACGACGCTATTCCATGGAATAGCTTAACTGTATAACCACAGCATGTCCATTAATACAGCTCTGTCTGTGAGCCCAGTGTACCTCCCTGGTCTGCCTGACTAAACCGATCTAGCAGCACCTTGCACAAGAGTGAACCTTTGTCTCCATATCACCTTATTAGGTATATGACTTGTGTCTCTGCACCCTTGCAGTAGCGTCCTCCCTGACCCTCTTTCTCCAACAGTGATTCCCTCCAACTCAGTGCATATTAAGCACAGATGGGCATTACCCATATCTCCTTACAGTGGCCCAATACCTTGCGCATACCCGTCCACATTGTTTACTTTGACCCACTTGCAAGCGCACATCCAGCACTCGCGCACACCTGTTCATAACAGGTTGTTTACGTTGGCCGGCAAACACACCTCCAGCTCTCGCGATGTCAATAGACGCGGCGACGCACAGCGCATGCGCATAGGAGGCTCGTCTCTGCACATACGCATTGACGCGCACCACGGCTCTGCGCATGCGCGATCCCACACGCTGCTTCCCTGCACATGAGCAGTCCCCAGCAGCATGACATGGCGATCTGCGCGCATACCTCCTTCTCTTTCTATCTCGAACAGGTGAAATAGATTACGAGACGAGTATAAAAAAACAAACAATGCGGCCCATTCACTGCATTTCGGGCGCCGCGGATGGACGAATAGGTCCCAGGAGGAACCAGACCGAACTACTCGTGAGTAACCCTCTAATCCTGCAATTGGGGTAAGCATCTTCTCTCCTTACAGGTTAGAAAGCCTTGCATATCTCATTTTTATCCCCACAGGGTCTCTTTCTCTGCCAGGCGACCCATGAGGCTTTTTACTAAGAAATAACAGAGTGAGGATCTAGTACCAATACTTTCCTGTACCTCACCTTGTGATTTCGTTTTTAGCCCACCACCCCTCACTAACGGTTCAGTATACCCTCACAAGCTCCATGGAGTCCCCATGAGCTCACCATAGCCGCATATAGGTCGCACACCACCTTATAAGCCGGCAAACAGTGGTTCTTTTATTTTATGCAACCCTAATATGACTCTTCCATGTACGTCTTGTCTCTGTCCTATGTGTTCTGTGTAGAAAAGCTTGAGGGAATCCCCCTATAACAGTTACAGCGCCTTAGCGTGCGCAACACATAGAAAAAAACAACACTCACTTAAAATATAGTTTATTATAATTTTGCACCTTTCACATTTCTCTTTGGTCCTGAGGGGAGCCAGCTTAGAATAAAAGGCACTGGCTGAAACATGTAGACCACACTGGACGCTGGAGGTCATTGTAACTCTCCCTTAAACGTCCTTTTGCCTTTTTTTACCTGCTAACAGAGGCCCAGTTCATTAAATATTGCTAAACCCTCGGGTGCTGGGATCTCCTGGATAGCATTTTAAGTTTTCACCTTCACACCCCTTCACTGCACACTCAGCAATATACCAGCTCCGCAGTCACCTGGCGTTGAAGCACACCCGGGGCACATTCGGTGCCACTGTGGTGGGCCCGATGATGAAGCATGCCACCGACTAGGTCGGTGGGTGAGGGCTTTCAAAGGAAAACAGTGCTTTTCCCTCATTGATACTGCTGACGTACCTGAGTCTCCTAAATATTTCCCTTAAACTAGCTAGCCTATATTGATTGATATATATAATACTGGGGATACAGGCTAGCTTATCTAGTCCTCTCTCTCTTGTTGATCTGTATAGGACAGAAAAATGCCAACTTTCTAAAACTGGCTTTTTTAGAATTGTGACCTAAAATCCAGATTTTAAATTAAAATTCACTTGAGTGTTAACATAATTTTCCAATCTACTCCCAAACTTAAGTTATCACTTATTATGTGTAATAAGGTAACCTAATGTTATTCTATGGTAGAGATAGGCTTTACAATAGTGACAAATGACTTTAGTAGTATTTCACTACCAGATCATCTAAATTTAAACCTGCATGTCCTTTGATGTTTTGAATAAATGGAATAACGCATACAAAAAGAACTTTGGCTCGACTATCCTGTCTCAAAAAAGAAAACTGGTTGAAAATATGTGTTATGCAACTATTATCTTTGGATATGAAACTATTGTGATTAATAGGTCGTAATTTTCATATCAGACATAGGATAGTGCTCACTTGACCCATTTTGCTGTATGTCTTAAATTATAACTCCAATACACCCTGCCCTATAAGCCTTTAGGGCTCATCTTAGTGGTGACTTATATGTAATAGGAAGGAGGTTAAGGCCTGGCACAAGGTTTATTTTGACAGATGGAAATGGCAGTTTAAAACTGCACACACAGGCTGCAGTGGCAGGCATGAGAAGTGTTTTGAAAGTCTATTTTATTTAGTGAAACAGTGAGTACTGTACGCCCACTAATAGAATTTAATTTACATGCCCATGGTACATGTGGTACCACTTTACCAGAGACTTACAAGTAAATTAAATGCGCCAATCAGGTGTGAGCCAATTTTACCATGTTTTAGGGAGGGGGCACACACACTTTAGCACTGATTAGCAGTGGTAAAGTACACAGAGTTCTAAAGCCAAAAAAACAAATTCAGCAAAATAGGAGGGGTGAAGGCAAAACGTTTGATGGACTGCAACCCATAGGTGTCAGGCCTAACAGTAGTAATAAATTCAATGTATAATCAAACCTGAAAACAATAAACCTTAACATATTTTCTTATAAAAATGAAACAAAATATGCTTGTAAAATATGAACTAAATCATATACAAAAACAATATTAAACACGACAATATTTTAGTACTCAGTATTGTATTCGTCAATATTGTTACTTACCCTGGATATTCCATCCTTTGATATTTTGGTACTCACAATATTTCGAACTTGATATTATGGTCCATCGATATGCTTGAGCTATTATTTAGTGCCTCCAGTGTAAAATATGGTACACTCCGAGCGGGCTAAAAGAACCTCGTTGTCGAGTTTTAACAGGCAAAGAAGAGGTTTCAAGTCCTCCTTAGGACATTCAACTTTGTTGATTAATAGTAGGTTCTAGATCGTAAATATAGATGATAAATAAAGCTGGTGCTAGCGACCACCGTTTCCTGGCACCTTTGGAGCTTTGAATCAGCTATTCATGTCTCTCCTACCTCCATAACCGACACAGGCCTTTTATTGGACTGTTGTTAGGCCATGACTCAGAAGGAAATGCTTCAGTCGGGCACAAACAATATTATCGAAGGGCACAGCAGGCAAAAAATAAATCTTCCCTTTCTCAGGGTGACACATTTTATCTCAGGATAGGTAGGCTTAACCCCTCCTCCACTGCCCCAACAGCTCTTCTAAACCTTGCCCGGCAGTGGATGGCACATTTGAATTCACCTACATGGTCATGCAGCCTATTGGCTAGAATTCTGCAAAGGTCTTACCACATCCAGCAGGGAAATAGGTCTGTAGTTAATACAAATGACCCAGTACAAACATATATTTCGCCAAAAATGGTTAAGGATGACGTGAGAGATGTTGAATGCAAAGAAAATGGGAGCACACATATCAAATGGGAAAGAGTTGCTGGATGTGGAAATAAACACGGACAGGAATATTTTAGTCACCTTGAAAGGAGAGACACAAGCATGATGCACTTCACAACATAGATTCCTGCTAGGCTGGCAGCATCTATGGATATGGCGAGTAGTCCTTCCCCCAGGTGGGGTCGAAGGCCCTGACCTCCTGGGCTAGTAGTGCAAACAAACATAAAGTAAAGCCAGCAGACCTAAATTACGTTTTTATCAGAATTGGATTGGTAGTAAAAATGAACTCCTTACAAGGTTTTAGCAAATGATTTCTTATTTTATTTACACATAATAATCATAAAGTATATATATATATATATATATATACATATATATACGTATGTATATATATATATATCTATATATATATATATAATTAATTTTTTCAAAAATTGGAATAACAATTAGCCATACTATTTATAGTGTATAAACATCTGAATTCAGTAGTTGACTTTACATCAAAGTTAAAGTAGAGGCCTATACCATCACCCGCCCCGCTATCACTCGCAAACAATCATGCTGCAATCATAATTTTTTCATACATAAGCACAAATGTTACACATTACCCAATACCTAGAAGCGATCAACATTCAAATGCATTGCTATTGAACAATTCTTTTGTACCCTCTTCTCTGTTTATAGTCCCCTTATAAATCTCTTTCCAAGGGGCCCAAAAAGAATGATAGGGCTCCTTCGAGGGAATAATTTACCCCCCAAACTGTAAGTATTAGTTTAAGGTGCGGTTTGTAAAAAGGGGTTTGCTGTCAAACTCTTAGAACGCCATTATGTTAGAAATTAACATAGTGGAGTTAGAAAGGTCTTGCGTGCAATTTATCAGTAACAAAGCTTCTGCCTTAAAAATTGAAGCATTACATTGGTCTGCGTTCCCTTAATTCCTTTAGCAAAACGTTTGATCATTCGGAATATAACAAGGTGCTGTTGTGTAGCAAATCACTGTTGTTTTTTTTTGTGAAACATTTTAGTTTGAAGCATGGTCTTGTATTCCATAGTTATGACACATTAGCATAATAGTCTAACTGCTCTTTTACGCTTCCTGCATTTATTTGCAAATGTAACACTGTAGGTGCATACATTAGTTCTAGACATTAATTACTTCATTTCGCATTGAATTCTCTGTGTTTATTTTTCTGTTCATTACCAGTGCCTTTAAGCAAAACAAAATGTGGATTTTTTTTTTTTGCGGGATATCTTGCAGGTGTCTTGGCTGTTGTTTGGTTTCTTCTGAACCTTGTGGTTGTTCTTTGTATTTCCATTGATGTGCTTGTCTGGGCGAGGAAGCACACAAGGTTGTCCTCTAAAGTGGTGAGTGATTTAGTGTGTTTTCAGTTTGACACATGTTTTTCTATAAGAATGTGCGATGAATTGTATTATAATATACTAGCAGCCCGCCCCGACCTTGTCCGGTAGCAATCAGGCTTCCCCGACCCCCGCCCACCCTGACATTGTCCAGCAGCCCGGGCCCCCGCCGGGATCATTAGTGCCCTTTGTTATTTGGGGCTCTTGGTATTGAGCACAGTGTACTTTTCTTTTGGAGCGATGTGACATTGCTGCAGTTTGGCTCTATCCATGACGTGGCACCCGCCCGCCCCGACACTATCCAGCAGCCCGGGCCCCTGCCTGCCCCGACATTGACCAGTAGCCCGCTCCCCCGACCGCCCCATCCCCTGCCTGCCCCGTCCCTTGCCTGCCCCGTCCCCTGCCTGCCCCGACCCCCGCCTGCCCTGACATTGTCCGTGGATCCCCCTGAGCCTTACCTCAGCCGCCGCTCCTCCCCCGCACTCCTCAGTTCACCGCTCTGCCGCTCCTCACCGCTCCTCCCCCGCGCCATGTCTGCCGCTCCTCCTTGCGCTCCTGGACGCTGCTCCTCCCCGCGCTCCTGACGTCAGCACGCAGGTCGCGGCCGACGCTACTTCGAAGGGACTACTTTTTTTAATGTAAATTTTATTTTTTTTAAACGCATATTTTTATAGTTTACATAGCCTATGTCCATCTGCACACCCTGACGATTACAATGATGTATCGGGTGTGTGGATTGGCGCTGTGGTTCCCGAGTTTACCCGCCTCAAAGGTTCAAAGTTCTTACTTTATAATAGTAGTATAGATATCCTTTGTGGTACAAGTCATTTGTGGTTCAGCAATGGCGGAGTTGTTTGTAGTTGTATCCTTATGTGGCTGGGACCATGGGGTCCTATGCTGACCTTACATGCATGATAGCTATATTATGTGACTCCACTTGGGTTTAGTGTTGTGAGGCAGTCATTTACTGACACAGCACGATCAGAGGGTAGGTCATAGACGTGACCGAAGAGGGAGACAAATTGCTTCCTTCACTTACCTGCAAGCTGTTGTCGATGGGGCCCAGTCCTAGAACTGACGGGGTTGGGTTAGGGTACTACTATTAAGAGTACCTTTCAGCGCGTAGAAGTTGTACACCTTGAAGAATAAGGTACAGTGGGTTCACGGGCAATAGGCCTGGCTCCTGCTACAATAAACTGAATTTGTTTATTATTATTATTATAATTTTTGTTTTGTCCTGAAGAAGCGCGATTGGATCCGTTAGGGACCACTAGACGCGTGAAACGTCGACCTAATTTCTTTCCCCGCTTAAGCACTTACCCTGAGAGTAGCGGTTAGCTACACAACCGCCCCTTTTTATTTATTTTCTATAGGGACACTCCAGGGTCCACCCCATTTTAATTGACCACCCAGACCCCTGAATAAAACTGGTTTGAGGGTACTGTGTGGCCATTTTAATTTCCCACACTCACCATTTCTGCTAGGCCCCCAGACCCACATGCACAACTGCGGCATCTCCAAAAAGAACTCCGCAAAAGAGCCCCCTTGTGGGGCCCGTGAGGGACTGCAGCACCACTCACACGAGGAGCTACGCCCGATGATGATTCAGGGCATTCGTAAGGTTGTCTGAGGGCACTAGGTAACCAAGGAGAAGTACTCACACTACACCACAATTTTCCCCAACCTACCTGGGAGTTAATCAGTAAGCAAACTGCTCTGTTCCTGCCTCTTTCTCTCTAGTTAGAACAAGTAAACCACATTTTGGGCTTACTATTTTTGAGGAACTTTCTACCCTATTTATGTTATCATATTTGACTTTGGGAGCAAGGGTACTGGACCTCACCTTTCTACATTCCTTTCTTTTTTCTTATTTAAGCTCCCCGTCCCCCCTCTTCAAGTGTACACACAGTCACTTACTGTTGTCACAGTTTTTGCTGGCAGGCAGGCTTACTGTTTTGCCACTGGGCCTGCAGAAGGAAGGTGCCTCCATGCCAGCTGCAGGATAGTTAGACCCTGAACTCTTTAACTCTGCCCAAAGTAAAAACCTTACCTGCAGCCGGCTGTGTCGCGCTCTTCTTGTCCTCTACTTGCAGGCACAGGCTCCCAAACTCCACTGCAGCCAATCCTGATGCTGCTTTCATGCCATGACAGCAGCATCAGGATTGGCCTGAGAACTCTGAACTTGCACTCACTCATGAGGCTGAGGGCCTATGCTGGCTATCTCCAACTCGGCAATGCAGCTCGGGTTGGAGACAGCTTCAGTGTGCATGGCGGTTTGGCCGCCCTGGGGCAGCCTGCCCAACCGTCAAGCGCACTGAAGGCACTGCCCACCCCTCCTCCTGCAGCCTGTCATCCCCCGTGGCCCCGCCCCAAAGACTTGGAGAGAAAGGAGAAATAAAACGATCATAAAACATGTTCATTATCGTTTTATTTTTTCTTTCCTGACGTTTTGAGGCTGCTGGCATGGGTGTCGCCTTCCTCCGCCATAGCGGAGGAGACAACACAGTGCTTGTTGATGTCAGGCATGGGCGTGAAGACCCGATCGTGTAAGAGAGGCTCTAAGGGAAAGATGTCCATTGGTGATTTCTAATGTAGCCACTAACTAGCAATTTTGCAGTTTTTGAGGAGGTGTGGGAAGATGTAGTTAGTAGGTGTGTGATTTTTATGAAACTCCCAGTTTCAATTTACATATGGGATTTATTTGTCGGTATTTGTTTTTAACTTCTTGACTGAGTGTATGGCATTGTGCTTTGGAGTTTGATTTGCTACTAATTTTCCCATGGAGCATGATGGTACTGTCACATACTGTTTTGATTTGCGTCACGTCTAGTTATCATGTCGAGTTTTAATGGAAGTGGCAATGAGTATCTCATCCTGGTTTGTGGTATGCCTCTGTGTTCTAACTGTGTCTTGCTAGTTCATGTTATCATTTGTAATGTAACAGAGTCCTGGGGCAGCTTAGATTTTATATGAATGACTAGTATGGGGTCACTTAGGCAGGAGATAAGACAGTTTAGTCCTAGTAGGGCATTCACAGGATATGTAATGTGTATTTAATGGTTCCATTGCTATAAATAGAACTGTTCGCCAAAAATGTCATTCATCATTCAAGCTTTCAATTCTTGCTTCTACACAGTGATTTGTAGAATTTCACTTACAAGTTCAAACCTTGGCCATGCCCTACCAATTTGCAAAACGCGACGAGACATAAGCCCGAATTAATAAAAAATGTTACTTGAATGAATCTTTGCTGAAAAGACATTACTTTATTTCTAAAAAAAAGACTAAAGGAACATTGATCAATTGTTTCCCATCCAATCTGGAAGACTTATTTAAAGGATCCAGATAGTAATTTATATTTATTGCACAGCTATTTCGTTCTACATATACTTCTAAAAATCTGCTTATGTTATAATACATGTGGCAAATATATAGACCCACAAGTTGGCAGTAGGTGAAAATACTGTGAAGGGGCAGAGCTGTTTAGCTAATATTATATCCTCGATTAAGTGAGGGCAAGCTTTTATGAGCATGTCTGTTGTACCTGCTACTCAGCCACTGTGGCTAGGGTGTGGAATATTGGTGCATCATGATGGTGTGGAATGTCAGATGAGAGAGAGCCAGTTGGAGAATGGGCTGTTCAACAGAAAGGCTGCTCCTGGTGGGGCTCTTCATCACAACTCTGATCTTAGCAGCTTACCTTTTCTACACCTTTATTTAATTACAACAATGTGCAACTTGTGCTGATGTGATGCTGTGGTAGAACTTTTGGGTCTAGACTAGAGGAATCGCTATGGGAACTTTGAGCAACAGGAATGACACTGTGAGGTGCACAGGGATGTAATGATGAGTGTGACACGCAAAAGGCCACTACAATGAAATTCATGAGTTCGGGACGGGTTTCCAAGGAGGAGCAAGAGTAAAACCAAGTCCACGTGAGACAAATACCAGCTCAAACGGTATGGTCTTCTAGTGTGTGTGTGCAGTGCTTAATGGGGGGTAACAGGCTGGGTGGGAGGAAGATAGAGGTATTACGTGGAGAAGTGTGGCTCAATGGTTAGAGCGGCAGACACTGATGCAGAGGTCTAGCTCGGGACCAGGGTTCAATTCCCCGCCTCGGCGGGTCTTGGGCTCAAAATTCCACGGACCTGATAATTCTCGCCTCAGTGCCTATTCCAATCATGGAGTACCACTCTGCAACTTTGGGCAATAGCTTGCTTAATCTCCACAACGGCCCCCACAATGCTAAGGATGCCTGGCCTCCACCTTGGGGGTGCCCAGGAGTGGACGCCTCACAGGGAAAGCCAGGATGGGTTGCACCGCGGTATTCGTACAAGTGCCTTGAAAACCTTGCGCTTGAGTAGTGCGCTATACAAGTATCAATTTACAATTTTTTACTGGTCGGTTAGGTTACTCTGCTTCCACCGCTGTGCTCTTTGAATGGTCAATTACAATTGTATCCTCCCCAGTCCCCCAGCGGTCCTGTCCAACAGATCGGAAACTGGGGGCTGTGTTTCATGATCCATTAACTAAGGATTCTCAGGTGGCAACGGTCTTAAAAAAGATATTCGTGTAGGGTTTTTGCTGCACTACTGTTTAGCCCATTCCTGGGACAAATAGCACTTGTATAATTGATTTTCAAAATGAGCTCTAAACTATGCTGTTGTTTTTCTTCACAACTGTAGCGGAAAACACTCTCACATCGACATGATGTCGACAGTATAGAAACACACATACATGAAAAAAACAATCATTCCTTCTATGTCCTGTTGTGGGACATTTTTGATTTTATAAAAATAATATCAGAATTGAAAACATTATCTATGGTTTTGAATTCCTAAATAATCTATTTTTTTAATGGATGATTATTTTTTCTGTATTTAGCTATCGCATGTCGAAGGATTTGGTTTTTTTTGCAGAATGAGTTTCCAGTTATAAGGTGTACATGATGCATAACCATTTTTTATTCTTGAAATGTTTCTTTAGGTGCTTTTGAACTTTTCCTGCTGGAACTCTATTGTATGTTGTCCTATGGCCATTGTAGTGGTCATGCAAGGCTCTGGAAGGGTTGAGCATGGATAGCTCAAGAGAGGGATGTTAGGATTCAAATGGAGAGGAAGTTAGAGCCTCGACCTGACACAGATGGATGGAGTTGATTATGTAGTCTTTAAATAATGAAGAGTTTGACTCAACTACATGATCTCGTTTACTTTTCCACATAGGCAACGACTGAGTAACGCTACCTGAGTTATTCTACAACCCCAACATCACTCCATCAACGAACAGAAACTGGTGATACCTACGAATCTATGACCGGCAGCCATTGCAGTGAGAACAGATTAATTGGTACTTGTCACAAGGATACAGAGGGAAAAGCTGGACATAAGTACTTCAGGAGTCTGTGAGTACTTGAGCACCATAATTATTGGGATATAAAGCGCTGTGCAGTAAGGTGCCAATCTGCACCTGTTGATGTACCACAGCAAGAACTATGGGGCAGATTTATGTTAACTGGCGCATCCCCAGGGATGCGCCAGTTAACGTGCGCCACAGTGCGCCACAGCTCCGCCACCCATGGTGCGCTGCATTTATAATGTGGCGCACCATGGTGCAAAAACGGCACAGATGCGTGACGCATCTGTGCCGGAAATGTGGGGCATTGCTGGAGTTGCGTCGCAAGCGCGACGCAGCTCCAGCAAGGCTCGGGGGTTCCCCATCTACACAATGCTGCGTCAAGACCTACGCCTGCTTCAAGCAGGCACAGGGTTTTGACGCAGCATTGCCCTGAAAGTGACTGAGTGAAATCTCATAGATATCACTCAGCCACTTTCAGGAGGCGTTCCTGCGCAGGAACGCCCCCCCTGCGCAGGAACGCCTCCTTTTGGCGTAGTGCTTTACAACGTGACGCATCTCCTAGATGCGTCACGTTGTAAATAGGGCGCATTGTTTGCGCTGCAATTGCGTCAAATAAAGTGACGCAATTGCGGCGCAAAGAGGCGCAACGGCCTCATAAATCTGCCCCTATGTTGTTCATTTGGTGCAGTTTTGTGCATTTACCCTTTCGATGCTGATGACTAGCTCAGCTCGTCATCACCCACGGGTGGCGTGTGCTGATGACGAGCTGAGCTCGTCATGTAACGCGGTAATTAAAAAATTGCCGCACAGCGCGAAAATTGCCGCAGCATCGATGCGGTTATGTGTTACCTGGCCTCACAACTCTCTCACAGTCTGGACTGTTTGCCTTGCGCTCTGAAGGCATTATTCAAGTGTACTTCCCATGCCTACTATTATCTTCTCATGCCTGATGCTAGCTTTCCCTCAAGACCTGTGGTAATTTTGTAACGCATCAGACGTGTGGGCTCCATGTTCCCAACAAGCCCTACTTACTGCCAAAATCACGCTGTTCGCGTATGGTGGCCATCTTTTGGGCAATGAGGCCAGCGTATCACGTACTTCGGCGATGGTCACACCTTTACCAATAATTTTAGAGAAATATCTGCGATCCATATCAACAACAGGCACGCTATTGGTGGTGATGTTTTACCTGTTGAAATGGATTATGGGAATCCGTGAAAAAATCAGAGATTCTCATCAGGAACAGGCACTCTATTGCTTGGGATGGATTGTCTGTCAGGGTAATTTTTCTGACATTGTGATTCATACTCAGTGACAGGTACGCTATTTTCTGTAATTATTTGCCTCTCACGCTAGCATTGGTGACTTTTAGTCAGTGTCTTCGGTTAGTCACTTCAGAGTGTGTTATTTTATGTAACCCTGTTCCAGGCCACTTAATAATACTTCAGGTGTCTGTATTCAGAAGTGTACGAACATACATTTTTTCAAAGTGTGTGCTGGTACTTGTTTATTGTTTGTTATAAATATGCTGTACTTGACAACTCCACCCTTCTTCCTTTTTTCTCCTGGTGATCCAATAATTCTGTGGCAGAGATGGTAGAAGATTTTCATACACTATGCCAGGGTGTGTGGGACTTCCCTGGCAGCGGAGAGGAAAATGTTTTTGCTAATGAACTTCTTTAGCCCAGAGGGACAGGAAGTGTTCGAGCACCTGACAAAACTATCTTCAGAGGATGGCAACAGCCTCAATGAATATGAGGTGTCTAAAGAACACTTGACCTGCATTATTTCCCGAAAAACAGCACGATTTTAAAATGCTATCATTTTGGATGAAGGCTGCAACATGTGAGGGAGTCAGTTGAGTCTTATATAACAGCATTGTGAAAATTAGCTTCCACGTGCAATTAAGGTACAGCAACCGATGAGAGGTTGCTTGACCAGTTCAACTGGGCTGTATGCTCGACCAGGCAAGGGAGACTCTCTAGTTGAAAGACAGTCATAAACTCACTGAGGTGTTGACAACAGCTAAAACCGGTGAGCATCCCTGGCATGTTTTGAAGTCATACGCAACCACAAGTCAGATGAAAGAAAAGAAGCAGTGCAGGTAGTGAAATTGAAGGGTTTCTTTGCTGCTCCCACGATGCACGAAGGAAAGGTGGTGAAGAAACCGGGGATCAAATTCTTCAGATGTGGCAATATTGGACATGTAGCAAATTTCAAGGAACACAACAAAACCCCAAAACGGCTGACCAAAATTCTGCACCTCAATTTCCAAGTAAGTTAAAAAAATAAATTGCCCGTGCAATCTCGTCCGGGGTATGCCGCACTAATACCCCACTGGATACCAGATAAGAGATTTCAAGAATGGAAGGACGGTGCACCAGAATGAAGTCAGAGGTTCTCAGGTGTAATCCAAAAATATAAACCAAACCAATTAATCGGAGGGTCCAAGGCCGAATTTAACGACCCACACTAGGTACATGCCCCAAACCATATAACTCGTCACACAAAGAGTACCTAGAGGCCAAGGGCATAGGGAAAAATCTATTGAGACATTTCTATTCACATTTACAAATGGTCATGGTAACATCGGGCAGGCCGTCTTGCTTTGTTATGTCTCCTGGGCAAGGAGTACCCAAATGATGTAAAAGAGGGCGGTACAGTGTGGCTTCTGATGGGAATTTTTCCCTATGCCCTTGAGTCTTAACTCAATAATTATCACACTCAATTGCACTGTTTGTTCCCACTGTGTTATCTATATGGTGTTGGGGTCTGTATCCACAGTTGAGTGACAGGTATGTTTTGACCTCTAGGTACTCTTTGTGTGACGAGTAATCAAAAAATATTCTTTAATTAAGTCTTCAAATTAAAATTTTTTTGTGGAGATCAGCCAACGCGTTTCATGCCCGGAGGAACTTCGTCAGGGCAATAGTGTCTATGTCTGGTATACGCAAGCAATTTTCAACAGTCAGTGTTTTCCTCAGTAACTGATATTCAACATTAATTTCATATGTTTAACTGTTAGATTTCACAAATCTTGCACACGTTTCAAGATCCCGCAGTTTCACAATTATATCAACTTATGCAAGGGGTAAGATACAGATCCTTAGAAGCAAAGGAAGTAGTCACATCAAGGTAGAGAGAATTCCAGAGCCCAAAATAGAGTCCTTGTCTCTGTAGACGTCAAGACCAATCGTCCCGCATTCGGACCATCGGGGTGGTTGGAATGTGAGACGATTGGTCGGAATGCGAAACGATTGGACTTGACGTCTACAGAGATGAGGACTCTATTTTGGGCTCTTATTTTGATGCCTGGAATTCTCTCTACCTTGATGTGACTACTTCCTTTGCTTGTAAGGATCTGGTAACTTACCTCTTTCATGAATTGAAATAATTGTGAAACTGCGGGATCTTGAAACGTGTGCAAGATTTGTGAAATCTAACAGTTAAATATATGAAATTAATGTTGAATATCAGATACTGAGGAAACTACCAACTGTTTAAAATGGCTTGCGGGATACCAGACATAGACACTATTGCCCTGTCGAAGTTCCTTCGGGAACGATAAGCGTTGGCTGATGTCCACAAAAAGGTTTTGATTTGAAGACTTAATAAAGAATATTTTTGGATTACACCTGAGAACCTCTGACTTCATTCTGGTGCACCGTCCTTCCATTTTCAAATTTCAAGAAATGTCCAGGATGGAAAGCCTTATGGAAAATGCATGGAAAAATGGACACTTTACTTTTTGTTGCAAGTCAGGTAGATGTATGAAGATAGTGAGATAACTGATTTGTGACTCCGATTCAGAGTGTGAGGAAATTATTCTGCAAAAAGAAGATGGGGAATGTGAGACCGATTGAGACAGTTCGAGTAATTAGTTCTTCTGTAAAGGTGATTTTGAATCTGGGGCAAAAATAACATTGATTCCCAGAAAATTCTATGGGGAATGTCTGAAAAATTCAGTTGATCTGATGAAGTCCGATATCAAGTCCAAAGCATACGGTGGGCAGCCCATCAAACTTATGAGTTACCTTTCGTGAAAACTTGAGTTTTGCAAAAGTTTAATCTCCAGTAAAAAAATGTATCATAAAAGGGTGCTTCTTTAATTAGCTGGGCTCACCAGAGAGATTTGGTTGTATTGTTAGTTCCAAATTAAATTCCAACTGTAAAAACTGAGGGGCGGCTGGGCTGTAAAGGAGAAGGCCATAGTGTCGGAAGTAGAAAGTACACACAAATCTATTGACTATGACGCACGCTTCCCAGAGGTATTCTGAAAGGAATTAGGTCATCTCAAGAACTATGTTCATAGTATAAAACTAAAACATGGGGTAATTCCCAAGGCAGGGAAAGCAAGAAGTGTACCTCTAAGGATCAAGTAGGCCATGAAGAAAATGAACAAATTGCAGAAGAGTGGTGTATTTCAAGAGATAGAGGCGAAAGAATGGGTGCCTCCTGTGGTCATGGCTAGAACGGCTAATGGAGAAGAAGGCTTTGAGTGGATATGAGAGAGTTGAACAAAGCAGTGGTGGCAGATCGCTATCCCTTGCCCAACATCACAAAGATATTGTGTTTTTGTTGGGGTGCCACATTTTTCAACTCATTTGACCTTACATCAGCATTTCATCAAATCTCCTTGCATCTCCAACCACAGGAATAGACATTGGTTATTGTGTCCTCCGGCACCTACAAATATATGCAGATGCCTTTTGTCTTTCTTAATGCATCTGTGGTCTTTCAAAGGGCCATGGATAGTGTCCTGGAAGGTGATAATGGGGTGAGTGTCTATCAGGACAATGTATTGGTGTATGGCAGAACTCAAAAGAAGCATGAGGCCATGGTCTGTGAGGTGCCGGGGAAAATGAGTGGCAGTGGCTTGACTCTGAAACTTGAGAAGTGAAGATTCAGGGTGACAGAGATAGAATACCTTGGACATCTAATAACTGCTGATTGTATTTGCCCTAAGCGAAGCCTGGTTAGTGCGATAAAAGAGAAGCCGAGTCCCACTTCTAAAGAAGAGTTAGTCAAATTTTCCTGGGTTTTGTTGAAGGATGCAGTGGAATGGGAAAGTTGCTGAGAATGGGAGTGGGGTTTACTTCGGTGTAAGAGTGTGAGAAGGAATTTGAGAAGGTGAAATAAAATCTGTCTAAGGCGTCTAACTTATGTAGCTTTGACCCTTGTGCAAAAACTATCTTAAGAACAGATGCCATCATGAAGGGGTCAGGAGCAGTATTAGAACAAGAGTTTTCGGGCAAAGTTAATACTATTTTGTTTTTGTCTAGGGCGAATGTGGATCTGAGACAAATTATTATGTCATTGGAAAGGAGGCTTTGGCAGTATACCTAGCGATGACTAAGCTAAAAAAAGTTCATCTGGGGCAGCTATTTCGAAGTGAGAACGGACCACAAACCCTTCAAAGAGTTTTTTTTGCAAAAAAGGGATCAATGTTATTTCCAACAGGATAAGAAGATGGGTGGTAGCACTTCAGAAGTTTATTTTGTGGTGGAGTACATGCCTGGTGTCATGAACACTACTCCTGATTGTTGTTCCATTTTGCGTGTGCGTGGTCCTGGTGAAGAGGAAGACATAAATCTTGATCATGAATTTGGTGATGAAGATGATAATCATGACACGCCTGCGGAGGAGGGAGGGGAGGGAGATTAACAAATTGTTTTGTTCGTTTTAGATTCTTTGTTCTTTGGTTCAATTGTCACAGAATCCGCTTGTTACCACTGAAATTTATTGGTGCAAGGAGAGATTTTTGAGGGACCGGGGATAGCAGTGAAATCAAGAGCTACACAAGAAATGATAATCCATTATTAGATTTGGTAACCGTAGTACCAACTTAATATGAGAATTTTCAATGTTTAATGTAACAGTGGCAGGAATAATAAGTAATTGTAAGACGGAATATCTAAATGGTCAATAAAAATGTGTTAAAAAAAAAATAATGAACTTGGTGATGAAACAGGGATGGCCTGTGTGTGATATCAGGAGGAATCATTCAGGATGACAAATGGAGAAGATGAATCATACGCAGTTGCGGGAGATACTTCGAAGGTTGAGGGAAGGCTGGTACCATGGGGCTAAAGTGTGTGAAGGGATGAAAGGTTTTTCGCGGGTGTAGGATGAACTTCAATTGGAAAATGGTCTAATAATGACAGTTTGAAGTTTAATTTAACCAGAAAAAGTAAGGACGAGGCATACTGAAACTGCCCATGAGAGTCAACCAGGAATATCTAAAACAAAGGAAAGGATGAGAATGAATTACTGGTGGCCAGGCATGGATCTGTTGATTGAGAGGGTGGTATGTGAATGTATGGAATGTAATAGAAGTGACAAGGTTTTACAATGCAGAACGCAACTAATGGTGATCAGAGAGGCCATACCTCGACCATGGATAGAGGTTGCCCTGGATATAGTGAGACCGATCAGAGTCTCTGGCGGTGATAAGTTCATCATCACTTGTATGGACCTGTTTTCTTGGTAGCCTGAACTCAAAGTGGTCAACACTGAAAGAAATTGTGATGTGATTTTGTTATTAGAAGATATTTTTGGAAGTGAAGTATTTCCTGTGTCTTTGTTGACCGATAATGGGGTACAACTGAAATCCAAGATGATGGAGGAGTTTCTCAGTGAGAGGGGCATTAAACACAGAACCATATCTTTGTATAATCCCGCCACAAATGGTATGATTGAGCATTTTAACAAGGTGGTTAAGGAGTGTTTCAGCATGCGGTAGAGAACTGTATGAATTGACTAGATGAACTTAGAACGAAAGTGTTTTTGTACAGGTTGACTCCCTATTCCTCAACTGGAGTTACATCTTTCTTGCTATTTAAGAAGAGGTGGTATCAAACAGGGGGAATAGGGGTGGACGATTTTTAATGGGGTCCAATGTACTCGTCCTAGGAAGCAGCAAACAATAAGTATTGTACAGAGTTCCCCAATGGGAGCTAGGAAATTAGCTCAGCCTATCTTCTCTCTCACTCAGTAAAAAGGTGGGGGTTAAGTGCATGGTGTAGACCCTTTTCAGAATGTAAGGATACCTCACACAGGCTAACGGCAGGACCACAACTGTTGTCCCAGCCGATGACCGTCCAGCGTCATCATCGGTATCCTGCTCCTTCGGCAGGCTGGCGGTGCAATGCCCGTCGGGCAGCAAGGGAAGCTGCACTTTGGCGGAGATCTTCTATTCCGAGCCAACGGGTGTGTGGGTGTGAGGGGCCTAAAAAAGTGCAATAGTGAGCGTGGTGGTGTGTTTAAAAAAAGTCAGTAGAGTCCTAATGGTGATTATTTTATTGGTCAGGCTCACTGCTTTATTAAAAATGAAGGGGTATTAAGGAGTGGTGAACAATGAGACCAAACCTTTATTCAACCCTTGTTGTGAAAACGGTCGACATGTTTCTCGCCCTAAGGGCGATTCGTCAGGACCTTCGTGCTCATATAATTGCTTGGATCCTCCGAATTAAGAGGACACCTGTATACGACCTGTATAGTGTCGTTCAGAAACGGTTCCTTACGAGGGACCTCCTGGAAACCGTTGTGAGTCCTCCTTAAGGCCTCACGAGCTGTCCAGGTGGGGCCGGCAGCGAGTGAGGAGATCCTCAAAAGTCGCTGGTGGCAGGCATCTCTGCACCTACCCCTCCCACAGGAACTCAGATGACTGGACAGCCGGCTGTTTCCAGGAGGTCCCTCGTAAGGAACCGTTTCTGAACGACACTATACAGGTCGTATACAGGTGTCCTCTTAATTCGAGCACGAAGGTCCTGACGAATCGCCCTTAGGGCGAGAAACATGTCGACCGTTTTCACAACAAGGGTTGAATAAAGGTTTGGTCTCATTGTTCACCACTCCTTAATACCCCTTCATTTTTAATAAAGCAGTGAGCCTGACCAATAAAATAATCACCATTAGGACTCTACTGACTTTTTTTAAACACACCACCAAGCTCACTATTGCACTTTTTTAGGCCCCTCACACCCACACACCCGTTGGCTCGGAATAGAAGATCTCCGCCAAAGTGCAGCTTCCCTTGCTGCCCGACGGGCATTGCACCGCCAGCCTGCCGAAGGAGCAGGATACCGATGATGACGCTGGACGGTCATCGGCTGGGACAACAGTTGTGGTCCTGCCGTTAGCCTGTGTGAGGTATCCTTACATTCTGAAAAGGGTCTACACCATGCACTTAACCCCCACCTTTTTACTGAGTGAGAGAGAAGATAGGCTGAGCTAATTTCCTAGCTCCCATTGGGGAACTCTGTACAATACTTATTGTTTGCTATTTAAGAAGAGGTGTCTTAATGATGTGGTAGGTCCACCATGGATAAAGAAAGTGAGAAGGTCTGGTACCAAAGTGATCTCTGAAAGTGAGGGGTTGTGTTAAGAGTGGAATGTGAGCAAGGAAAACGAGAATGTGAGAAAGAGAAAAGAACATTTTTATAAAAGAATATCTGTAAAGAACACTAAATTCAAAATATTGGCGATTGGGCTAAGATAAAGAAACCATGGATAGGGGGTCTGATGGACACATTTTCTCAACCAGTGAGGATTACTAAGTGTTTCAGAAATGCAATTAAAACTGATCACCGAATGTGGAATTTGGTCAGAGCTACTTTGTGGAAGAGTGTAGTTTTGTGTGGTTCTACTGCCAACTCTAGACATGTGAGTGGTCCTCCTTCTAACACTGAACATGTTCTCAGTGTTCCTGCTTCTAAGGACAAGTTAGTGTCTTGCTTCTTGGATTCCAGCATTGCTGGTACTATGTGAACTAGCGTAAGGAAAAGTTTGCTCATGAGTAGGAGACATTCACGCATTCAAGATTTTGTGTAATTTTGTACCTTGTTGCGAAGTATATTTTTCCAAACATCAAGCAGCTCTCTTTTGCAATGGAATGCATTATCTTTTGGTATTTAGGAAAATTTGCATAGGACTTTACCTGTTTTGTTGTATTACAGTGGGAGGTGTGTGGTATGTCATACTATGGCCATGATAGTGTTCATACAAGGTTCTGGAAGGGTTGAACATGGAAAGCTTCAGAGAGGAATGTTAGGATTTAAACAGAGAGGAGGTTAGAGCCATGTCTTGACACAGATGGGTGGAGTTGATTATGTTATACTTAAATAAAGATAAGTTTGACTCAACTACTTGGTCGCATGTACCTTACCACAAAAGCCTCTATTCTCCACTATTTGACTGGTCACATTGGTCCACTCACCCGCATCCAACCTAAAATCGACCCACCCACTTTGGGCCATCACTTCATCTATTTGACCTCAAATCACCCGCACAACTCTCAACCACTCACAAACAAAACCCAACACTATGATCTTTAAATACACTCTAATTCTTTCAACCTCCTCCTAACCAAATCTATAATGACTTCACCCTATTGCACAACACCAACACTGCTGAAGACGTCCACAACATCCGTTGCATAGTTATAGATGTGTAGGTTCCCATACACATCTTTCTTCACCCTAAGGTCATCGTGAATTTGTTTTGGATTTCCTTTCATACTAGATACCTGAAGAGCATGATGTGCTTCCTACCAAGCAGTTAGAGGTACCATGAAAGCCCACCAACCACAACACTTGCAAACTGACATTCAGTTCCCTTTTATTGTCTAAACTCCTATCCCTAAAATATTCATTCTTTGCTCACACCAATATATCTCATGGGTGAATGTCAGGAACTCAAGTAGGGAAATGCCTGAATAGATTATTGTCCCTATCAAGATCTGTAATGATTCAGGTAGTAAGATTGGAAACAGGTACAATGTCATGGAGCTATTTCTTGCTTTGTCTGAATTTTGGAGATGGGCAAAAGATATCACTATGGTGTTAGAATGAGATTACCCACAGTGAACTAAAATGGGCTAAGGGTGTCAGGAAAACCCTTAAGGTCATATGCAGGGAAATAAATGTTAGGATGTGCTCCCAGACTCTGCAGATAGAAACCTCGAGGAGCAAACTCTGCACCCTAACAAAGGAAATTTCCAGAGAACATGATAGGCAGTATTTGAAGGGGACGCCTTCATCCCCGTTTATGCTCAATTCAGGGCAAAATGAAGAGTGGTTCCTTTTTGTGGATTCACTGCCTAACCTTTGGCTCAGATATGAACTATTTAAGCTAAGAGTCAGTATTGATCCTATTTATTGCAGTGACAAGGTAAAAAATGGCAATGATAGATGTAGCGGGTAAATGTACATGAAACTTGAGTGTAAAATGCAACAATATTCACACCCTTATGGATTCTCTAAAAGTCCAAAACCTTCAGAAAACCATTTTAAGACCCCTTTTTTTAAATATGGCACACGTAGCCAAGTGCAGGCAGTGGCACTCCTAATGGATATGTGTGACCTGGATGTTGCTTGTGCTGTCGGGAGATTTATGTTAGCTGTAAAAAGATTATTCCTGAATCATTAGATGGTTTGCCAATTTGTAAGTTGTTTTTTTCTATTTTACATGGAGATGCCAGTGTTTGCCTAATCAGCCTATGATATGATCTTATTCTGATATATTTTATGATAATTAAATTTCTATGAATTCTATGATTTGTTTTTATCTGTTATATACATTTTTATGATATCTAACTGAATGCATATATTTTATGAAGATTATTGTTTGCGTGTTCTTATGCTGTTTAAAGACTAATTGTCTAAATTAACATACTTTTTGACAGACTGACTGAATATATCTTACTTTACCCTTTCCTTTAAAGACTCTACAAAACTCTTTCCTTCCAATGTTAACCATGTAAGTACTCCTTCTACATTCTTTTTACCTGTTCCTTGAAATCACAATCATCCATTTCCTCTCCCCTTACTTTTCAACATTCCTGTTCCACTGGTTTGTTCAACCTCCTTCCCCTCCCTTCCAACCACATCCACAAAGAAGACATTTCTTGTACTTAATCTGCCTACATTTCCTGCAACGTAGGAGGGTCTACTGAGCAACCAAATTATTAAATCATTGGTCCTTTCCTTATTTGTCCTTACATTTCTTGCTCACTTATTAAACAGCAAACTGCTATTCTCCATCCAAATGTCATGCTGTCTCTTGACTCCTTTCTTCTTCAAAGGCTAAGAGCCTATGGTGTTCAACAAATTTGCTCTACATCTAACCACTCACAAGCTACTTGCATCTCTTTAGCCTTGTGTTCACACACTCCATTCCACCAAGGCTCTCATATTTTTACTTTATTATCTCAGCACATCATAACCATTGATAAGCTATTCTTATTTTGCTCAACTTACCAGCTGCCTTCGATAAAGTCAACTATGCTATTTTAATTAAATAATCACTGTCTAACCCCTTTCATTTAGCGTCCCCTTACATTTCTCACTAGACACTTGGATGAAATTATTGCCTCCTATGTCTACTTCCACCATCTGTAAGATGAAGACACCACATATTCTCTTTTCCATCTTTCATACCTCATCTTATGATTGACTATCAAACTGTCTCCTTTCTATATTACGTTGGAAGGCTCTGCGATTCCTAAATGCTCAACTCCTTATTAAAGAAAACATTGATTTTCCAGTCTTTCCAAGCAAATTCTCATGATCCTTGAGTCTGTTTATTTCCTCCACCGTCCGCCACAAATCTTGGTGCATCATACGATACTAAAATGTACTTCTGCTTATCACTTTCCTTCACAGAAACCTCAGCAACATTCCAGTTACATGATATCTTAAAATTCCACCTCAGCCTCTCATTTCACATTGCAGAGGCTCTGGTCAACCTTTCCTCCCTCCCTGTGTTGTTTCCATCCCCCTGATGTGCTAACCTTTGGAGTGTAGTTTGTCTGTATTAGTTCCCATAACCTTGTTAACCTGAGCCTCTGAACAGAATGAGACTCTGCTGTTGCACCCACACTGTTCGGGGGCCAAGTTGAATGAACCATGCCAGCTTCTTCACCTATCCATGGTGGACAGTTGAACTCCATAGATCTCACAACAGCATGATCACTACCACATCCTTATATGATTTGGGCTAATTCACTACAAGAGTAGAAGGACTTTTGGAACTCTCTGATTGCTGCTGGGGCACCAGTGGAACTTGCAAAGAGAGATCTCTACTTCCTGCGTACCAGAGGTGTGAGGTCCCAAATTATGGACATGACCATTCTATTTTCTTGAGCCTCCAACTGAGTAAGTCTATGGCTGCGAATGCTTACACCATCCTAATAATAAACTTTGGTTGCTCCCAAAAACATACTGCAAGAAAATTGGTTATTATTGGTTGAGGGAGATGGAACCCACTCAGGTTACAATCACAATCCATGTCAGGGTGAACCTCAAAAGTCGCTAAATTAACCCATGCTTTAACTTGGCACAAAGCAGTCAAGCTTAACTTAGATGCGATTTGTACCATATTCATGCAGCACACAAACAGTAATAAAACAAAACCACAACACAAGAAAAATCCCAAACCAAATTAGAAAAATAGAGTAAATTTAAATAAATAAAATGATACAAGAACAACAAAAATCCGTACAACTGGAGATATTAAATTTTCAAGATTTTAGCCAAAATGTCTCCTAAAAGCATATAGCGCCTCTCATAGTCATCTGGTTGTACTAGACAGGGGTGAAGTCACTAGTTCAGGCCATCTGTGATGGGGCATGGGCCGGGTATAAGGGGCAGCATAGTCCTGCTGAAAAAGTTGCCTTCTGAAAGTCTTGCACACCATGAGCAGGGAGAGCGTTGCAGATAGTTGCTGTCACACGAAGAGCAGGCCTGGTTATGTGGACAGTCATCGCTGTAGGGCGAAGATCTGGCTGGGTGTTGTGGACTGTCATTACTGGAGTATTGCGTTTGCAGTCACCGCGGGTTGTCGTCGCTGTAGCATTGTGGAATCCATTTTCTTTGCTTGCCTTTTGTGTGCCACTTGACTGTTATGTGATATTCAATGATGATAAGGCTTGAAGAATGTGCAGAGCGAAATGCATGGCCCTTGGTGAACTAATGTAGTGTGCTGAAGTCAATATTGTGTAACACAATGCAAGGCTTGCTCAAAGACATCATCCATGACTTGCATTATCTTCCTAGTCCAGCAATAAAGCACCGTTAAAATACCATATGTAGATGAGACAAATTGTCTACCTCTGATTGAATAATGTATTACTTGGGCTTAGAACAAACGCTGTCCGAATCACTGGATGGGTGAGGATGACTGGCACAACCAAACTGTATCATGCAGGTGGCACGCACAATTAGCTTCAGCTGATTGGCTCTGTTTCTAATAATTGTGTAACCTGTACTGTCTGATGATGGACATTTGATGTATTGGTGCATAGTTACAGAGAAATTCTAATGAACTTGTGATTTTATTGGACATGTACTGAAACGCCTTTTTGTGGTTTGCAGAAATAATGACCATGCTGAGCATCTGCAAATTGGACACTTGGTTACCAAGCCAGCTGTCCCCGTGTTCAGGTATAACGCTGCCTTTGAAATTCACCTGTGTCTCTGGCTATTTTTATTTAGGTTCAACAGCATGAAGGGTAGATCTTGTGTTGCTTGTTGTCGCTGGCGGTCGCTGTAGCGCAAAGAATCGGGGTCACCTGAGTTTTGTGTTGGCAGTATTTGTGCCTTCAGAGTCTTGGTGCATATAGGCATCTGCACAGTAGCAAAGAGCCCGAAAACTTTGTGATTTCACCCTTCCTGGCAGAGGAGTGCACTCTGACGCCAGACAAGGGTCTATGACCCATGGAGGCACCTCTTGGGGTTCAGGGACTCACTCTAGCAGAGACTAGCATGGCTCAGGCAGGTCCAGTTGCAGCATGTCAGCTAGGCAGTTGCAGGGAGGTCTCTGGAGCTTTTTGTATCCCTCTTGCTCAGAACAGAAGTTCAGCTGACTAGCCTTTGTAGTCCGTCTTGTGATGCGGGGTTCAAGAAGCATGTCCACTCTTCCTTCCTCAGGCAGCAGGTAAGTCTTTTCAGCAGCTGGGTAGCAGGTTAGTGTCAAGGAAAAGTTACCTTCTAAATCCGCTGTGAAGAATTCTGTTCACATATGAGGAGGCTGCGGGGAAGGAACTGAGCACCGTGTACAGTCAGCACTGTATCCCATAGAGCAGGTTGGGCATTTCCGACAGTCATTGCTGTACCCTCTTTTTGCCAGTTATCCCTGGCAGCTGAGCCATGATGCGAATAGTCATGAAGAGCCCAAACTTCAGGGTTTTCACCTTTTCTTTAGGAAGAGTACACTCTGATGACAGCCAATGTTCAAGGACCTGGCGAGCACCTATTGGGTATCAGGAACACACTTCAGCAGAGGCCAACATGGTTCAGGCAATCCAGTAACAGGTCCAGGCAGGTCCAGTTACAGCAGGTCAGCATGGCAGTTGCAGGGAGGCCTCTGAAGGTTGTTCGCCCCTGCAGCTCACATGTAAGGTGGGAAAATTTACCCTTGGACTCACTCTGGCTAGCCAGGGATGAAGGCAAACTGGTCTAATCATCCTTCTTGGACAGCAAGGCAGGCCTTTAAGCAACAGGGCATTTTTCTGGTGTCAGGGCAGTCGTTTTTCTAAAACATACACATGTCAAGTAGTATTCGGATAGGCTGCTCTGGAGGTCCTGCATTTAAACCTGATGCCAGCATTTTTGTGGGGAGACTCCCTTTCCTAACCCCACATCTGGTTCTGGAAAGTTTTTCCCCTTCCCCTGTCTAGGCCCCAAACTGTCTGTGTGTGACAAAAGGTAGGGCAGGTGTGGTGTCAGGTTCCTTTGTGTGTGCAAGAGGCAAAGCCCTTTGAAGTGTAAGTGGGCTTGGTACAGCCGCTCCCCAGTCAACCTACCAGGATGGCTCGTCCTATTCACACCGAAACCCCCTTTGTGTTACTGTCTGGAAGCAATGCACAAACCCCAACGGTAGAGCAATTCACATGCATGTGCCCCAGGACACTGGCAGAAGGCACAGATGGTTGGGACATGAAAATGCTAACCATCTAAAAGTAGCATTTTCAGAGTTGTGACAAAAAAGCTAACCTTGCAATTAACAATGATTTTAAATTACAGTTAATTTGAGGGTAAACAGCATATCTATTCCTGCTCCCAATCCAAAGTTAGAACATATTAAATGTAATTAGGTAACCCAGTAATAGTAAATGGGAGAGATAGACCTTAAAAAACTAAAAAACAACTTTAGGAGTTTTTCACTGTCAGGACATGTAAAACTTAAATACACATTCGGTCCATCATCTGTTTTTCTTTGCTTTTGTCGCCCTAAGTGTGAAGGATATGCCCAGACATGGGTCCCATTCTCACTGTGCCACTTGATTCACCAAGCCTGGCTGATGAGGGAAGATACACTGAAACCGGTCCCAGGATGCTTGTTTCTTGTCCAGGGAGTACATGGCCTGACAGTTCGGACTGAGCTGTTCCTATGAGGAGCAGGGTCAAGACTGATTTGCATAGGACTAGGTCCAAACTGGGATGGCATGGGAAGCAAAGAAAATGATGGAATAATCCCTGACGAGTGACTTGGGTGAATGTTTGCATTATTCAGCTTCACGTCCATCATCTGTTCTTTTTTCATAAACTTTGGGGGCTTAGCAAAGGAGTGAGTTAAAAGTATGCAAAAGGAAGGTTTAAGCATGTAAAAGGTTTATTTTGGCAGGTTAAAATGGCATTTTAAAATTGCATTGGCTGGCCTGAGACATGGTTTACAGGGCTACTTTAACAAGTAACTCTTACAAATTAAGTCTCTAGTTGACAGAGGCAGTGGCGGCTGGTAACATTATTGTCGTACTGCATGGCTCGCGCAGTACCACATGTGGAAAAGGCCTCACTGCGCAGGCACGAGCATCTTGTACACCGAGATTGCACAGTGAAAATTCCTGGCACCGCATCCTACACACACCTAGTGGAACACATTGCACCCACATATAAAGACAGAAGACACGCAGGCCCATACACAATCTTACCAGAAAATGAGAGCACACGCCTCGAGGGCACGGCAGTTGGAGGCAGCACACACTACATCTACCAACTGCACGCACAATGGAGAACCCCTTCAGCTCCTGCCCACAGTACGGCTCCCCTCAATCATGGCTTCAACATCCAGAGTACAACGCCCCTATTCATCAGAGCCTTTCACAAGCTGTTTTTTTGTAACTACAACCAACTGAAAGCAATCAAAGCGGTCTCAGCATCCCTTCCTAACATAGCTGAAAACCTATCTCAGTCACAGCCCCCGCTAGCCCAAGCCCCAAGGAGCATCGAGCAGATCTCGGAGCTCAGCCTTCCCAAGCTCCTTCTAGAGCGTACTGATCCCCACAGTTCCTTCCCCTCGTGCACTCTGTGTGCTAAAAACCCATTCCCCTAAATAAAGATGCCAAACAGTAAACAAGTGAAAGAGAATGGTATACCCTATGACGCAAGGACAGAGGTTCCTTCTGTGTGTTCAGTTTTGGGGTAGAGTGTTTTTCACTCACAGACTCTGTGTATCCCAGCCGTTTATACTTTTCAGAAAACTGTCAATAAAACTGTATTCTAAAGTGCAAGTGGGGTTCTCTTGGGGGAGCTCTGAACTTTTCCTATAAAATCTTTTCATGCCTGATCAGAGCCATCATGCCGTGTAGCGCGCCTTCCAGCCAGTGCTGCTAACAGGGTCATTACAAGGAGAAAAACGTGGTTAAAACCGTCACAGGAATTATATTTAAAGGCTTAGGACTGACTCATTATGGAAATCGGACAATCCACCCACATAATTGCGCGTAGGTCAATTCAGACTGCTCTGGTCTCCTATCAGAACATCACAGGTGCCAGTCATGGTTACCCCATAGTTCCCCGTCACCCCACTGTTCACCGTCACCCCACCCCATATGCCAGAAGGACATACATTTTAGAAACAGGCCATAAATATATATAAAATAAAAAAAATAAACTTACCGTCTGGAGACTCATCCCGATTCCTGCCGTCCACGTTTTCAACTTCAAGAAGTCTTCAACGTCCTGCAGCACGTCATCAGGAAGGCGGCGCGGCAGGCAGCCTCCCTCCCCTCCACTCCACCGCCGCGTTTTTGATTGGTACGGCCTGCAGCCCCAGGATACGTCATTTTCTCTCTGTATGCTGCACTGCAGCATACAGATAGAACAGGGAGAGTGAGTGGGTGCGTTAGGGCAGGGGGGAGTGGCTTTCCCACTGTTGTTAATACTGTCTGTTTGGGCGGCCTCGGCCTGCCCAAACAGTCAGTATTAACAACAGTGGGAAAGCCACTCCCCCCTGCCCTCGAGTAAAGCACCCACTTACTCTAAACCAGGAAGTGTTCTGCTTTCTCGCCGTGCGAGAAGGCAGAAACAAATCACAAATGGTAGTTATATTACGGCAATAACTACCATTTGTTTTCTAGGTTTGTATTGCCTGTTCTGGTTCCCTTAACTGATTTTGCCCCCAACTTGAGAGTTGATAATATTTAAACTTAGCTAGAGAAAGGTTTGTGATTTCATTTAATGTTTCCCAGTCTAAGATTTTACTCTGGTATAGAATTTGCCCCCATACTACTACTCCTGCTGATTTTAAGAGGAGCGACAAAGAATCTTTAAGACATTCCGGACTACTAGGTGAGTCCCAAATAGGGGCTTTATCGCTATGAAGAGGGATATTCACAGTCGACCTGATGCAGTACCATAATTTTGCAGCTGCTCTTAGAGTCTTCAGCTTAACTTTTTTGAAAAATTTCGGGTGACTGAATTTAAAGAGGAAGTGACTGGTGTTATTTGTCTTTATTTGCATATATAATGGATCATTTTCATATGGACCTAACAAGATTCTGTTATTTTTAAATTGAAAAGCTCTACAATATTCTAAAATGTCTGGGGTTGCTAATCCACCCTGGTGTTTTCTTCTCCTTATTTTAGTCCAAGCTATTCTGGGATTTTAGTCCAAGCTATTCGAGAAACCTAGAAAGCAAAATGTTGGAGAAGCCCTTCAAGAAAGAGATATCATTCTGGTACTGGGCCCTCATAACATCAGGGGAGGAAGAATTTCGGATTCCGGAGAGAATTTGGGGGAAAGATCTGCCAACGCTGGATACAAACCTCTTATGGCAAGTATCTAGGAGCAAATGCTGGTCAATAGTAACTTCTGCGGCTTTAAAAAGAAACCACTTATATGCAACCCACAGGGCTTATTGGACGCCGGAAAAACTATCAAAATTCAGCGGATCTACGGTGAAGTCCTGTCCAAAATGCGGCTTACCGAAGGCCAATGACCTGCATATGTTCTGGCAGTGCCCCATCTCGAGGACTTCTGGAAGGCGGTGGGTAAGACCATTGAAGAGGTTTTGGGAAAACAGCTAACAGTGAGTATGGAGGTGGTCTTTTACGGGGTTTCCGGGTCTACATCAGCAAACAGACTAACAAAACGGGAAGAGAGTCTGGTGTTTCTTTTAATCTTATTAGCCAGAAGAGAGATATGTTTAAAATGGGTCATGCCAATAGCTCCGCTTCATGAGGATTGGCTATCTTCAGTGCTAAGAACCTATCATTTAGATAAAAAAAGAAACCATTTTCAAAAAAAATTGCTTTCTGGGAACTGTGGGAAAATCACTTTCGGGGTATATAAGTAAAGATTGTATATAAGGTCTACAAAGCTAAATGCTTGGCAGTGGCCTCCTATGGATGCCAAATATGGGGTTGCACCGTACCCAAAAAAATACAACTGGTAGAAAATAAATTTCTGAGGGGGCTTCTTTCAGTCCCCCAGTCTACGCCCACATTTACAACACATACGGAAGTGGGGATTGGATATATCTCAGACTATATCCAAATAGCACCCCTTCTGTATTGGCTAAAAATCTGGCTTAATAAAGAAATTACTTTAAACCACTCCATTATTAAAGACTGCCTTCATCTAGAGAGGTCTGATAAAATTGTATGGCTGAACTATATCAAAAATGGTCTGTTAAAAATAGGTCGCTCAGACATGTTCTATTCTCCCGAATTAATAACCAAAAAGGATATTTTGCCAACAAAAAAGGCCCTAGAGGACCTTTTTAAATTAGATCGGGAGGAGATGGAGCTGAGAAAGCCTCTTGTTAGACAAAATTATGGACTGGTCAGCTGCCCAGGACCGGAACCATATTTAATAGTGGTGAATAATCGACACCACAGATTTCTGCTGACAAGATTCCGCCTAAACCTGATTCATTACTCCTTAGGAGTTTTCCGCACTTGGTGCGCACCTGACAAGGCGGCCCCCTGCACTTGTGATTGCTTCTCATTACAAGACACACTCCATTTTGTCATGTTTTGCACTCACTATGAAGTATGTAGACGGAAATATTTGTTACCACTCCTGAAGAAGGCGGGCTTTATTCAGGTGAGGCCCGCTCTAATATACCTAATGCAATTGGGTAACCCTTATATTATGTTCTGTGTGGCCAGTTTTTTGACGGCAGCCACTCGCATAAGGAAAAATACCATCAGCCTTCCGCAGATCCAAAGCTGTTTTGAGTAATGTTTCTCTTGTGTAAATATGTATTCCATTTTATCAAGGTACTAGTACTGACAGTTTTTAAATGGTATATATTTTCCCTTTTTTAAAAAACTTTTAATATTTGAAATTTCTCTTTTTAATACGCATTGTATTTTTTAACATTGGTGGAAAAAATGTACTGTATTGAAATTTGTTAGATTGTAACTTTTTTGTACCTTGTCTTTTATGATATTAATTTTATCGAATAAAGAATATTTGACTGACTGACTGTAAAGATTGTCTGATGGTGTTATTCTGTTCTTTCTCCTGGTCTTGTCTTCCTTATATGTACGTCCTATGATTAAGTGCAAGCAACACATAATAGGATTGAAGGCCTATTAGAGTAGCCATGATGGCTTGCTCAACCCACCCAGAATTAAAACCTTCTACAATAGTAATGGGAAGTAAGGGGCCCCCAAATTTGTTCCCATATGGTCCACATACGGTGATAGGTACAGGTTACGTTTCGAAGGGAAGAAAGGGGCAACCCCGATAAACCCTTACTATAAGTGATGCACAATGAGGACTAAAAAAATAAATTAAAAAAATAAAAATAACTATCATTTGTTTCTGCCTTTTCGCACAGCGAGAAAGCAGGGGGGGCAGTGCCCAAACGCCCCCATGTAGGAACCGGCACTGGACAGAGGGATACACTCGGTTAAAGTTTGGACCTCAAGGGTAAGTCAGATACACACCCTAAAATAACTTTTGCTCAACCTCTGGTAGCTTGGCACAGAACAGTCAGGCTTAACTTAAGATACAATGAGTAAAGTATTTGTGCAACACTTTAAACAGTAAAATAGTGAAAACACAACACAAAAATATACCACACCTGGATAGATAAATAGAAATTAATGTATTGAACAAAACAAGACAAAAAATACAAACTTCCGATAAGAAGAACCACAGTTATGAATTTTTTAAGAATATCTGCAAATATAGTGCTTAAAGCATGATGCGCCAACTGAGGCTATCACGTTTGCCTAGGGCAAATCCAAACGTTTAGGTTGACCTCAATAGAGCGCTGTTCGGAAACAGGGATTATTAACCTTGTCCGGCTGAAAAGTACCTTGGTTGAAGATGCTTCCACGTTGGGGGCGAGATGTGAGGAGCAAGAAGGCAATGTGTCCGTTCCGATCCTTAGGATTCATAAGCAATTTGTCGCCATCGAACCTCACACTCTGGGGTGCTTCTTCGTTAAGCAGCGCTGGATGTAGGCATTGCAACATCATCAAGCTGCGCAGCTTGTTCTGCGATGTCCTCGAAGCACCTAATGTATCGAGATTATCACATTTTATTTACAAATTATTTTTCAAAAAACTTTTCAGTTTTTTAATGTCTGGAATAAACATTAGAGCATCAATGACATATTACAAAAAGAAAATATTTAATTTGATAGCCCATGCATTTCATAAAACATACAATCCAACCATTTAAATATTGTATACATGCAAAAACAAAAGAAAACCGTTAAAAAACAAATGCGCTCCTGTACTAAAGTTTGACAAAAGGAACAGCCATGATTAATTATGACACAAATGTGGGCTATCTCAATGACACACACCAGAGGTTTAGAATGTCAATTCCTTATTAGGCCTTAAACCAAGACATATAATACATTTCTCAAAGACAAGAGGGTTCCCTCAGTGACAAAGTAAGTTTTTGAAAGACTTCCTGTTTTTGTAAGAAATTGCTGACACGTTTAGAACCCTAGAAGTTTAGGGGTTCTCCTCAGGACCACAAAACTAACGACACTGCAAGACAAAAATTGGTGGGGGGACTTTATAATCATAATTTCCTATTGCCTACAATAGTTCTAAATGGGCTAATGATCACTTTGCAGCTCTGTTCGACTTTCAAACTCCCATATTTCTATTTTCATTCGGAGATGGATTTTTTTCATGTCGACTGAGTGAATGTCCTTTTCTATTATCATTAATCTGATTGAAAACATAAATATGTGGGAATGGTTACCATTGCCAGCAATTGTTTCATGACTTTAACCATGAATTTATTTCTGCGAACAATGACTCGCTTGCTTTTTGAAAAGCAGCGAAGAAATCCTGCGGGGGACTTTTATTTCATCCTTTTTTGTGGTGTTTAAACACTGCAGGTTAAACGTTACGCAGCCCATCTACGAATAGTTTTCCTCTATTGTAATAGTCACATCAGGGCCACAGGAAGTCCCCCGCCCCCAAATGCCCAAACTCACGCAAATAATACACAAACACTGTGTTAGGTTTGGGAAAAAATTTCTGCAGGTTTATTACATACAGCATATGTAATGATGGTGGGTTAACTTACGGGCGATCCAGGGCAGGCCGCATTCTCACCACCTGCCCGCCTGTTGAGCCAAACAGCACAGTGGCGAACCACCCAACTGCTGTACAATTAAAATATAAATACTGACATGCCCATTGCGGGGCGTGACTAGGCAAACCCCCGGTTGCACAGGCCCACAACCGCCCGAAGGACTACTGGGGCGCCGACTCGAATTCCTGCACCTCCCATGAGGTTACAGGTTAGGCTCTGGCACCCCTATGTGCCCGCTGAAGTACATCGTTTGCACCTCTCTTCTTCCGGATCGCCCAGTAACTCCGCCTGCAACGAGAAATGAACACATTAAATTCCCCCACAACCCCCTCATACTGACACTCTGGGTTCGAGGAAGGGTGGGAAAAGAGTGTCCTGAAGAGCCCGCGATGGCGTCCGGAGCGGCAAAGAGGCCCTCCAACAGGGTCCAGGAGCTTAAATACCCCTGGAGGCCCCTCCCTGCCGCCCCGGACGAGAACACCGCCAGCCGACTCCTCCAACCAGGGAGGAGGAACAAGCTGGACATCCTGCTGGGGGCGGTACAGCCCTCCGAGACTAGGAGCCCGCCCTCTCAATGGCCAGTGCGTGGCCTCGGGCAAGCGCATAGTCACATCAGGGCCACAGGAAGTCCCCCGCCCCCAAATGCCCAAACCTGCAAATAATACACAAACACTGTGTTAGGTTTGGGATAAAATTGCTGCAGGTCTATTACATACAACATATGTAATGATGGTGGGTTAACTTACGGGCGATCCAGGGCAGGCCGCATTCTCGCCACCTGCCCGCCTGTTGAGCCAAACAGCACAGTGGCGAACCACCCAACTGCTGTACAATTAAAATATAAATACTGACACGCCCATTGCGGGGCGTGACTAGGCAAACCCCCGGTTGCACAGGCCCACAACTGCCCGAAGGACTACTGGGGCGCCGACACGAATTCCTGCACCTCCCATGAGGTTACAGGTTAGGCTCTGGCACCCCTATGTGCCGGCTGAAGTACATCGTTTGCACCTCTCTTCTTCCGGATCGCCCAGTAACTCCGCCACAGCCTGTGCGGTGGTACCCGCTGCCGCACGGGCCCCCCCACCATTGCTACCTTCGCTACCTGCAACCCTTGTTCATGAGTGCTTCTTTCAAATCCAGCAGGAAGAGGTCTAAGCCGACAGGCGTGAGGTGAACACCATCCTCCTCAAAATAACCCTTCACTTTGTCCTGAATCATGTCATGTTTGATAAAGCCTAGACCTCTGCGCTGGGTGAACTTTTTCATGGCCGCATTGATACGCATCCTAGACTTCTCAATCGCCTCACTGGACTTAGCACCACGCCAGGATCTCCTGGGCTCTATTTCGGACCACCAGACCTCGCATTCCCGAAAAAGCCCACTGATGATCCCCAAGTCGGTCTTCATTTTAAGCAGCAGAGTGGATTTCCCCAAGTTCGTTATGTCATTGCCACCCAGGTGAATTATCAAGTGGTGGGGAGGGGGTCCACCCAAAGCAAGGGCCTCCTGAAGCCGAAAGAGTAAGCTATGCCAGCGCATGCCCGGGAAACCCTACCACACACAGTCTATACTTGTGAAGGCACTAGTCCACTGCCTGATCGCTGCCCACCGGGCCAATCTGTCGACCATGGAGTGCCCCATGACCCATACTTGTGAACCTGTCAAAGAAAGACGCAATATGTTCAAGGGTGTTTATTGAGTAAATCACAAGTAAAACAATATCGCCACATCAAAACACAGCAAACAAAGCACAAAATTTACAAATGAGAGGAATCAAGGCCTAATGTAACGTTTATAGCAAGACGATTCCCAGCGCCCTACTGACTGAACCTGAACTGGCTGCATACCAGCACGGAAAGCCGATGTGGCCGCCCCTATGCGGAAGGAATGGCTAGAAAACTTCTTCCCCTGCATTAACAGACCAGCCCTGTCCAGGCAGGCCAGCATGATTTTGTCCATCTGGTATTTAGTCAATGGGCTGAGGTCAGCATGGACAAAAAGGTAACCCGGCCCAGCAGGCCGCATAGCCATGAAGGCCCGTAAGACCGACACCGGGCAGAAGCGGGGATCCCCAAGGGGGGAGAGCCTGATAACAGACCCTTTACCAGCTTGATCAGTCTTGGACCGCCTAAGCGTGATGGACAAACCCTCCACAAAAGCGATATCCTCCACTCCCAATGCATCCCCAGAGACATCTGTCTTAGAGCGGGCCACCAGTTCGCTACTCCGGAAGGCCCCAAAGAATGCTAGAATAAAGGCTGCAGAAAATAGGGCCGCTTCATACTGCGAATGCACAACCGCCCGCAACACTAGCAACATAGCCTGTAGCGAGGGAAAATCAATGGGGGACCTGTCATCCGGGACCCTGGGTTCCTCCCGAGCCCAACCCTTCAAGGCGGCCCTAATCACAAAGGACTTGGCTGGGTCACTCCCCCCACACAACCTAGCCTCATGGCTAATGGCTGCTAAGTGGCCACAAACCCAAGAGTGGGACTTTTTCTGCTTCTTAGCCCACACAACGAATGCCTGAACTCTACCCTCCAGAGGCAAGGCCTGTAAACCTAAGTCAGTGATGACTTTAAGGAAAGTAGAACGGTGACTCGCATAGCGTTTCCTTGTACCCAGCGCTAAAGATTTCTCTCCTAATTCTCTCAATTGCTGCTCCACTCCAAGATGCGCCAAAGCCTTGGTGCAAAGGGGGTCATCTCCTCTCTCGCCTGAGGGCATGCCGCCCGGAAACGGTCCCACTGCAAATGAGAAAGAGCGTCAGCTGCGACATTAGTGACCCCCGCAATGTGCCTAGCTCTAAATTCAACATTGCAGCGCAGGCACCTGCTAGCCAATTCACGGAGTAGGGACAGCACTAGCGGGCAGCTGGCAGATAGACCATTGATTGCCTGCACCACTGCCATATTGTCAGACCAAAACAAAACCTTCCTGTTGGACAGAGTATCAGGCCAAAGATGTAGAGAAATCACAATGGGAAAGAGTTCCAGGATGGTTATGTTAGCAGTAATACCACGCTTGCGCCAAGCATTGGGCCATTCCTGCGTGCACCACAGCTCTCCCAGAATAGCCCCAAAGCCCTCACGACCTGAGGCGTCCGTGAACATATTCAACTCTGGGCTCTCCACCCATGGGGACCTCCATATCACTGTACCATTAAAATCAGATGGGAAATCATCCCACATTTGCAAATCTTTCTTGAGTCCAGCGGTCAATCTAACAAAGTGATAATGCTTGTGGACCTTGGCAGTAGCCCTGGCTAGGCGCCTCGCAAAAACTCTCCCCACCGGAATGACCCTGACAGCAAAGTTCAGCTTGCCTAGAAGACTCTGAATGACCCCCAGAGGTGCCATATCCCTACCTAGCAAAGCATGAATGTCCTTCTTCAGACCAACCACCTTTTCTGCCGGGAGACATGACACCCCCTGAAGCGTGTCGAGCTCAATACCCAGGAAGGTCAGCACTTGAGCAGGGCCCTCAGTCTTACCTGGCGCCAGCGGCACACCTAAGCGACTAGCCAGGTCAATGAAACAGTCCAGGCCCTCCTGACATTCCTGCGTGCCCTCCCTCCCAATGAAGAGGAAGTCGTCCAGGTAATGTGACACTGCTGACCCAACCCTCCCGGTCGTACATACCTTACACTAGTACTGGAAAGAGGAGGGGGGGGCGGAAGCTCGGAAAAGGCCGAGAAGCGCCAAGCGGTCGCAAGACTGAACCTGAATCTGCAAAACAAAGCACGACAATATTAAATGAGGCAAGAGACCTGTGCATCAATGGACGTGCGCTCAAAAGAGCGGGAGAGGGATCGTTAGGCCAGCGCTGCGCACATCCCAGAAAGGGAAACTCTCCCGACGCCGGACACCGGGTTAGGGTCTAGACTGCGCTTAGTCCCCACGCACTGTCCTTGGTGGGTGCAGAGCTGGCTAATGCGCTGCGCTACCATTAGCATGAGGTAGAGACAAGTGCCTTACCAAGACGTACTCCAGAGCACAGGAGAGGCTCCTGAAAGTAAAGACGAAATGTCAATAAAACAATGCGGCGCAGCCACTGCGCTGGGGCAGGCGGGAGCAGGACGCGGGAAACACAGGCGGGGGCCAGGGGGGGCATTCGCTCTTTTTAAATTAAAGCACACGCGCCCCATGGGGGTACGAACCCTCGACTTCGTGCTTGCTAAGTCGCACGCTTTACCCCTGTGCACACCCAGGGTGCCTGAACATTGAAAGCACACCGCACCCCCCCCTGGCCCGTTCCTCCAGCACCAGGCTCGCCCCCCCATGAATGGGACACATTGCGCCGCACGCCGCACTCACAACTGCGCACATCCCACAAGCCCGGATGGCCTCAGTCGATCACGCAGTCAATGGGGCTAAATAAAGAGGCCCCCACCCTGCAGGCAGATCGAAACTCCCCATCGCCGCAGGACCACAAGAGTGGGGGGGGGCCCAAGAGCAAACCCACTGCGGCCAGGCCTGCACCCCACTTGCCAGAAACCCACCACGCTGCACAGCAGTAACGAGAAAAGCATTTGAAATTCAAATATAACGCCAACAAATACAGGGAAATGAAGAACAACAACAGCACATTTTCAATAAACAGCAGTTCCGGACAGCTCAGCATGTAACGCTCGTCGGGTCCCAAGCCCACGTGGAGCAAACACCGACCACACCACCAGGTTTCTTTTAAAACAATTAATCCTACCCGCTCCGACCCCCAAAGCCTATTTCGATGGAGCAAAACATTGAATGAGCAATAGGAAGGCGCGAGCACACTTGAATTCTAAAACCGACCACAGATCTGCTGAAATGACCGCCACGCTAACCGACCCAAGATGGCGGCCCCAAAGGCGGGAAAGGGGAGGGTGGATACACTCGCGGCTCCCTGAAGCCAGGGGAACCGACCCAAGGGGGATTGCGAACGCGGCACACGGCCCCCCTGCATTAATTGCTCGGTAGAGGATGCGCCGCCGATGGATCCGCTGATCACCTCGCCCCCCAGCCCTACAAACTTATCCATACCGGCCGGTTGGGGAGGCCGGGGGAGGGGCGGGGGGGGGAGGCCGCAAAGGACCTGGGCCCGGCAAACCCATACAGCAGCAACGAGGCTCGGGGATACTGCGCCAGCAAAGATGTTCTGACGCCGCGGCGGGGCCCGCCGGAGCTACAGGCTGAACGCAAGCCAGCCCCCCCTAATGGAGGAAAAGGGGACCCCAAAGGGGAACCGGAGCATCCCCCCCCCACAGCAGCCCGACGCTAGCGGGCCGCCTCGCCAGGCTCACGATTCCGAGGGAGGGAGTAGGCGGAGAAGGGGGGGGGGATTAGGCACAAGGCCTCGCTCACCCTGTAAGTCCCGAAAAGAGTGTCCCGAAGATCCCGCGATGGCATCCGGAGCGGCAAAGAGGCCCTCCAATAGGGTCCAGGAGCTTAAATACCCCTGGAGGCCCCTCCATGCCGCCCCGGACGAGAACACCGCCAGCCGACTCCTCCAACCAGGGAGGAGGAACAAGCTGGACATCCTGCTGGGGGCGGGACAGCCCTCCGAGACTAGGAGCCCGCCCTCTCAATGGCCACTGCGTGGCCTCGGGCAAGCGCATTTCAAAGCTTCCTGGTGGAAACCATGGGCGGCATGAGTCTGTCTCAGTGTACGATCATATTAACGAAGCAGCGTGGTGGAACTGCGCTTCTAACAAAATTGTTTACAACGTGAAATAGTTTTTATGAAGACAAACTCACATTTTATCCAAACATTTGAAGACAGATTTGTACCAGTTGCGAGGTAAAGGCGGTCGTGTGACTTTTAAAACACTCTATATAAACAATGTAACCGCAAATGTCTCACAAGCGGTTTTACGCAATTTCGTATCAAGCAAAGGGAAGGCCAGCTCAATGTGGGGCAATTCTATAAAGCACCGTACTTGTTCATAATCAACTCTGAAGAAATTCTTCGGTAGAATCTCCGTGTATCATGGTGACCACGCCTTGCCTCTGGCTGTTCTGTGAAGCCGATATGCTTTAGCTATTTTTTGTGCTCTTTGATGTCACACGCTCATTGTTGATTGGTTCATTCATTCTGCCAGTTCAGATTTAAATTCGTTGAGGAGGGAAAAGGGGAGGAGCCAAATTCAAATGATGCTGTCGTTTTTTTGATGTATGCTAGTTTACTCTAAAAGTAAGATGGATTGTTTCCTCTTTGGAGCCGAATCTGTCTGTGGCTGTGAATGTAAAATATTACGAATCTCACAAAATGTACGAGCATTCTTGTAGTCTCAGCCAGGGTCGGATTGGGATCACAATTCGGCCCGGGCACTGACGAAAAAAGTGGCCCACATTCAAGAGGCGTGGCCCATATTTAAGGGGTGTGGCCCACATTCAAGGGGCTTGCCCTTTCATGAAACACCATTTGCACAGACAAGGAATTAAAGTGGGAGGATACTGTTCTTGCACACGACACAGGGCCAAGGTGACAATGGCCTACATGCTGAGCAACTAAAAAAAATAGCAAGGCCCCTTTTTGTCACAAAATTATTCCAGCCCTCCAGCACAGGAGCACCTGAAAAGCAGCAAAGCCCCTGCTATTACTAACCTACTCAGCCCTCCCCAGACCTTCAGCTCAGGAGCACATGAACAGAGGTAAGGCCCCTGCAATTAGTAAATTAATCAACCCTCCAGGCCTTGGAAAATGTCCTGGCAGGGGAGCACAAAACACAGCTTTCTGGGTCATCCAAGGTAGCCAGGTAGCCAGGGGAGGCTGAGGTGAAGCTGGTGCATGGGAAGTGCCTTCCCAGTGTGTTCTGGCAGTTTGAGTGTTTACCATTTACTGTAGTATTACCCTTGTACATGTGTATGGTACCCTTTTGAAATTTGCACAAGTCACTTTTCTCTTGTAACACACTGTCTGCTCCTCTCACTTTTGTTTGCTTTAGATACTTGCACAAGTGCCACCATTGCCTACGTAACGTTTGTTCTTGTGCTGGAGTGTCTGCCATTAATTGCAGTATTATACCTCTACTTGTATGTTGTACGCTTTTGTAACCTGCACACATGTCACTTTTTCCTCCTGTAATGTATCGCTTGCTCCTATTGTATTTTGGTTGCTCACTATTATCACTTTTGATTCATGTAACTTAACGTTTGCTTTTGTAATTTGTCCACTTATAATTTTCTCCTCATGTATTATTGCTGTTCCTAGTGTGAAGCGCTCGGACACATTCGGTAAAGTCTGCGCTATATAAAATCGCATAAATAAATAAATAAAACAAAAAAATTCCAAACATCACCAGGCCCCCACAGCAAGACCCATTCTTCTTCTCCCAATATGCCCTGAATGTGAAGGGCTGTGGGCGAGGTGCTAAGACTAACACCGTTTCTGGGCTGCATGGGCCCCAGGGGGGCCGAGGTGCAAATGGCTCAAAGGCCTGAGAAACACCTGGCCCCCAGGGAGGCCGATTATTGCAAACAATCACCCCTCCCCACCCCATCCTCAGCTTGATTGCTTGGCAGGGCAGGGGTGAGGGAGAGCCCACAGCTGACAATCGCTGTCTGGCCGCACAGCGAGGCTGCTTTCATTTTCTCAGTCTCTGTCTCCGTGCACTCTGTGGGCCGGTTTTTTTCTCCCCTTTCCTAGTCCACTCTCTGTGGACTGGGACAGGGGAGAAAAAAAACGGCCCACAGAGGGCACTGAGGCACCGGCCCTTCGGCCCATTCCTGAATGCCCGCCTTGCCAATCCGCCCCTGGTCTCAGCTTTTAATGCTGAGGATACATCAATCAAACCATGTTTAGGGGAAAGAGCACATGCTCTTCAGCACTACTTAGCAGTGATAAAGTGCTCAGAGTCCTAAAGCCAACAAAAATTAGGTCAGAAAAAGTGGAGGTGGGAGGCAAAAGGTTTGGGGGTGACCCAGCAGAAAGAGTCATTTCCGACAGTGGTACAATTAGGGCTTTGTCACACTAGTAGCTTTTGTTTAGGCTCTAGGTACAAGTAGTACCATTTACTAGGGAGTAAATTAAGTGTGGCAATCAGGTGTAAGCCAATTTTACCATGGTATATGGAAATAGTTTAACATTTTATTAATGGTTATCAGGGAAGAAGTGTCCTAATTTCATCAAAAACAAATTCAGGAAACAGAAGACAAAAATCGGAGAGTGACCATGCAAAAAGGGCCAGGTCCAACACATACTTTATCCTGCAGAATTATAGTTCAATGCTAACAGGTCCTGGAGAAATTAAATGATTATGTGAAATCAACATTATTAATATGATTTTAAATGTAACAGAAGTAAAGTTCTTACTTTGTAAAACAATATAACACTTGCTACACAATGTGGGGACAGAAAAGACCGTTCATGATTATGAATGTGCACCCCTGCCCTGATTTTCACAGTTGCGTGGATATCTGGATCCCTGCTAAACATTTTTGATCATGGGGGAACATGAATCATGTGTGTATGACATGACCTAGGCCTGTCTCACTTTAATGCAGTTTAGTTAGACCAGAGGGGGAATGCCAAGTGCTGCCCTCATGAAAGTAGAGGGATAGTGCCATTGCCTGGAGTTAAGTGACATGAGCAGGTGGCAGCAGGGTACCCATTTTAATTTCAGCAGAATGAATAGTGTGCACAGGACATTTTACCTGTGTCACTGGAGTAGGGCTTAATGGCCCACTCCTGCAAAGTTCCAATGCTGCAGTCTAAACTCACCCTTGGCCCGCAGGATTTGTGTATAGTGGCGGACAGCACATCATACTTGTGTGTGTGTATGTGATGGGATGCATGTGGATGCCTGTGCCTGGTACATAACAGGGAGTCCTGTGGGTTCCACTTTAATAACATTGGGCCTGGAATGGCTGGAGAGGTGAAGACTGCAGCCAACAAACAGGAGATTGCTGACATTCTTGAGGGCTGAGGTGGAACATAAACACTCAAGGGAAGAGGCAAGGTATACCTTTCGGTTACAATTTCTGTACTGTGACGGAGTACTGACGGAGAGAGCGGGGATCCCTTCCCTGAGTTGTAACCAGGTTGAGGTGGGTTAGCTTGTCCTACAAATTTGGACAAGTTCCAGTAATACCGAATCACATACAGGATTACTGGTTAGGTATCATTGTTTATCTTATCTTTTGTTCACATTTTTTCAGCAGCAGCTTGTTTACCCTTTTGTCCTGAAGAAAGTCTAAATACTTTAATAGATTGCAAAGGCTGAAACATGTCGACCTCTTTATACATTTTAGCAGTTTAATTTTATACTGCTCTGCACTGCTTTTTAATCCTGCCACTTTGGGCGAGCCAATAAAGAATCTTTTCATCCGCACTAGGTAGTTTTAAACTCATTCTCACTCACTAATCGCGCTGCACCCTCACAACACCTTACTACTCACATATGAGATTTTAGCATCCGTAACGACTCTTGATCACTAATGAAAACATCCAAGAGCTCCTACCTCGCAGTGATGGAGTTGTTGCCCTCAGTGGGACTATGTTTTCCCACTGGGAGGAGAAGCCCATATGATGAAGCATGCCACTTATGGTGTTTGAGGGCATTCGTACTGAAAGGGATTACTCCCCTTTTGGTGTATGTTAGAGAGACGTACATTCACCTACTTTCTTCCTTTTCCTTCCCACACTGATTTCAGGCTACCTCAGACCCGAGAAGTCTTTTGTATTATGATTGAAATTTTAGGGGAATTACTTCTCGTAGGTCTCTAAACTAAATCCCTTGGACCTCCCCTTCGAGTTCCTTGTGTTTTGGTTACTGCACGGCTACGGCCTCAGGTCCGATACAATTAGTCCATTATACTCTGTCCTCATCAAATGTCTCTTTGGGGCATATTTACAAAAGAAGTGATGGAGTGTGAAGTTAGCCTTGTTGGCTTAACGCCACGCTCCATAGCTTTTGAAATGCAGGGCTGCACCATATTTACAAGACTACGGTGCAGCCTTGCTTTTCTCCCTGTGCTAGCGCTAAATTTAGTAGCCTAGCACCAACGCAAGCACCCTTGCACATTAGTCCAAGGGTGCCTGCGTTGAGGGGAAGGATTGTTTATGTGGAGGAAGGTGTCTCTTCCTGCACATAAACAATCGGAAATGGTGTTTTGTAACTTCTATGTGTGCTGCTTTGTGCAGCACACTAGAAGTTGCACCTTCTCATTTTTTTCAATGATTGCCTACGTGCAGGAAGGGACACCTTCCTGCACATAAACAATCAATAGTGTTTTGCTGTTTCAATGTGTACTGCACAACACAGCACACATAGACACAGCAAAAATGCAGAAAAATAAAGCATTTATCCTTGTTTCGCCAGGGTAAGACCAGGTTTTCCCTGGTCTTAACTTTGGCGCTGTCCTATATTTATGCTACCCTTGTAAACATGGGGCAGCGTCAAAATCAATGGTTGTTGCTGTGAAATGCCCACCACAACACCCATTGCCCGCACCATTGCCTAGCATGAAAGGGTGCCTTATTTACAAGGCTGTGTTAAGCCATGTTAAGTGGCTTAACACTGCCTTGGAAATAAGGGGAAGCCCATTTCACCAAAGAAACGTCACTAAAAGTGATGCTCCTGTGGTGATAGGGGCTTGTAAATATGCCTCTTTGATTTCAGGAAGGGTTACCTGGCAGCGTGGCAGTGTGGCCTGGGACTGATAAGGCTAGAATGGTGGAAAAGAAAATATTGATAGAAGAGAACCTTTATAGGGAATATTTCACTTGAGGCTGCTAGCAAGGTGTGATGTCTGGTTACTCCCGCGGCTTGTGTTGTGGACCAGTCAGATCTGGAGCCACTGCTGCTGTTTCAGACAGTCTGTTTGACGAAGGGCAGTAAAGAGAAGAGAGCACTTCAAAGTAGCTGACACCCCAAACATGCATTTCAAAGGTCAGACACTAATTCATATAAGTGTATGATTTTTGGAAGCCTGGGCAGAGTTCGTGGAACTCTGCCAAGCTACACGGAGTTCCGCGAGCGGCGGAGTGGGCTACCTCGTCCCGTTCACATTGATTTTTTGTGCAGGGTGTTTGTCCCACACTATAAAATCAGCATGAACAGCAGCTTGCACAGTACAAGAGGGCACTGCTTCTTCCTGCCACTCAAATAGACGTTCTACTCGAAATGCAGCTTTCTCAATGTGAACAGAAGGTTTCTCAATGCGAAAGGTCGCAACAATCCACATTCGCCCACGTTGAGAAATCTCACTGGGAAGTGGTCTAGCGTTGGATTTTCCTTGCTTGTGCTCGCCAACTTACCGTTGGAGTGTAGTTTTTCGGAACTCTCCAAGCTCCTTGGAGTGTAAAGTGTGAAAAACTTTGCAAACTCCATGAACGGAGTGGAGTTCAGCGCCCATGCTTAGTTTTCTTACTATGAAGGTGAAAGCATGAGTCAGCACTGACTCAACAGGAGAGGGAATATCACCAGGACTTCTTGATGCTTGAACGAGGACTAGGAACTAAGGTCTTCCAGTCTTCCTGCTGGGGGGGCCATTACCTAGGAAATCGAGATCACTTGACTTGACTCTGGAGCCTCAAACTTCTGTCCGCCGTACACCTTCTAAGGAGGAGAGTGTCTAGAGTCGGCGTACCTGCCAAGGCCAGTAGGCTCTGTGAGGAGGAGGAGAGTAAATACAGGGAGTGATGCGGGACTCCTGTCAGTGGATCCTGATGAATGATGTATGAGCTGTTCAGTCTGGTCAGGACCATTTCAGACGTGGGAGCCATCTGCCCGATTCTGCCAATTCGGTGACTCCCTTGTGAAGGAAAGAGCTACTGTGAAATTCGGGCCATGCGCATTTGTGCGCTGAGTCATATGATCCTATTTGAGCCAGGAGAGGGAGAGACACCATGAAAATCGGGCTGTAGCCCGTGTGTGTGGCAAGTTGGTAAACCCATGTGTCTCAGTAGGGGGGCCACTATGAAAGTCAGACCATCACTCCTGTGTGCCGGAGTTGACTTCCCACACCCATGTGCTGGGAAGGGGAGCCACTATAAAGGCATGGACTTCACCTTTGTGCAGGTGGCCCCCGTGTTTCCAGAAGAGGGATACCCTGGAGCCAGAAAAATGCTGGAAACACTGACTGATCACTGGAGGAGCTGAGAAAAAGTCCAACTTCAATTAAATCGTCCAGACTCTTAGGAGGATGACTCAAAAATGAGGAAAGACTGCATAAACATGTCAGACCTCAGCATCTGAAAACTGTAGCCAGTGAAAGAACGCCATGGTCCTCGGAGTTTCTGGCTGCCCTTGCATCGGGTAAGACTGTTCGAGGCCATTGGGACTGTAGGAGGTTTGCACAAACTTAGCAGTGGGGTGTTGCCTACTTAACTCATAAAGCCCCACCTAGACTTTGTTGATGTCAGGCTAGCATGATTCACATTGGGGAGTGGCCTCCTGTTTCGAATGGAGAATAACAAACCACACAAAAAAGAGTAGAGGGACTCAAGGATTCCGTCCTGAATGACGCTAAGATATCATTTTAGTGTTGCAATGCTATTCTTTGTGTGCTATATTAACACACTCCTTTGGCCATAAAAACAAGTATTTGACTTTAAAATCACCTTATTGTGGTTACTGTTTATACTGCCACACCTACATCCCACCGGAAGAGCATGAACTGCTTAACTCACTCTGGGACTGAGATTGAAGTGCTGGACGGAGGAGGACTTGTCCCAGTTACTCAGCACCCGCAGGAGGTCGGGCCCCGGGACATCAAGCACAAGTGCCTCCGCCCTCATGGTTGATCCTAGTAGCTCTTGCTTGCCCCATGGGCCTCTGAACCGGGTTCTGACAGACATTCTATGACATTGTGTGTTACTCCTGGGCTCCATGAATCTATCTTCTGTTCCAACAACCAACTTTTATCTCAAGTCTTGAACATTTGCCCCCACTACCCTTTGAAAGTAAAAATCTAAAAAAGGAGGCTCTTGGTAAAACATTGAGCTCACAGTAGTAATTAGCTCCTCTGGGTCCAAAGACTGTATAGCAAAAATTACTGCAAGAATTGCCTTCTTTCCTCTTCATTCCATAAACCTCGAGGAGTTTGCTTGACCCGTCTTTGCTATTAGTTCTTCCTTTTTCTTAATTGAAATGCCCTCATACTTGACCTCAGAACCGCCATAACTTCTCTAATTACATTCGAAAATACCCTCTAGAAATACCTAGTGAACAGAAAGTCTCAGCACGTCTAATCCTAGCTAATAGACAGTGGCCTTTCCTCTGCCCTTTCCATCTCTCTTTCCTGATCTTCCCCCACACTGATGCCTTTGTAACTCTCACGGCACAATTTCTAGTATGTAATCTTTTATAATCTGCTGTCTTCCGTCATCCTTTGCACTACCTACAACTGCACAGCTCTATGTAACCAGCAACTCGATATTATCCATGTGTATCCTTATAGATGCTATGTGCAATCTTTCTTGTCAACATTGATTTGCTTGCCAATAAATATACATTCAAAAATCTACAGAGGAAACCCTCTCTGTCTCATCACTACAGGCCACCTATGCCCAGGTAATACAACTCCCTTGCACCCGTGAAGGCACCATTTCCTTTCCCAGTGACTTAGCTGTTTACATCAGTAAGCAGACCAAATAGTTTTGCAGAGGGAGGGAGGGCAGGGAGGGAGGTGGGAGAGGGGAGGGGATGGGAAGCAGGCAGGCAGGCAGGCAGTCTCTGGCCAAGGCTGTTTTATTCTAGGTTGGACAAAACAACACCCCAATCTCCCAGAGTATTACAATTAACCATACTCATGCCCCTCTCTAAGACTATGGAAGTATGAACAAGAATAGATTCCAGGACATTACCTTTGAAAGTTACCTCCTATGCCCTTCTGATATAAAAGGTTGAGTTCTGGGATGACAAGTACCCGCATGCTATCCATCCATTCTGCTTAACTCAGCAATGCAGATTAATACTAAAAACCTTTCCAGCTCATGAGAGGTACTCGAGGTCAGGTAACTAGTGTATACACTTATTCCAGATATACAGCAAAGTGCAGCAGGAGTGAGCCACCTCCTTCAGAATTACTGGGCCCAGCATCCCATTATTGGTACAGAACAGATAGGACCACTACCAAGAAGGCAACATGTTGTTGACCTCGACAAATAGATAAGGCCTGGGGGGACCCATCATCCCTTCTTTTGATATAGCCAGCCCTGTGTCCGTCTAAGAGGTGCACAAGCACCTCATTAATTAATAAAATGGTAATCTCTTAATTTCTATTGGAGATTATTCTTTATACTAATTTAGCTCTTTTTATTCCTATTAACAGGCACCATTACATTTTCAATCATGGATTAATGAAGTAAATCTAATGTTTCAGTCCCAGGGTTCACTCTGAACCTGGTCACTCCTGGGGTTCTTCAGTCCTGTGGCAAGAACACTAACAAAAGTCCTGAGAGTTCTTCTGCCATACTAGAGGAAACTACTCTTTTACCACCTTTCAAACTAATTAGCTGCAAGCCCACTTCTCTAAACATCAAAATGTTTATAAAATATGGCTAACAATCTTAAATATAAGAATATATGCAATGTTTTCTCCTACCTCCATTTAGAGGAAAAGGTAACGTGGCCTTAACATAGAGCTTGTGGATGCTCAAGTTTTCAGCATATTTTGAAAAGGAAACGAAGCCTCTATTTGCAATTAAAATCGGTGAAAACACTTGTGCTTGCTCCCGCAAGTGAGCACGTTGTGTTATTAATTGAGTAAAGTTTATCCACTGATAAGAAAAAAAGAATAATCCTTTCCCCTGGAACAACATATGGTTAATTACTGTATATCACACCTCATTATCTCCGAAGCAACGAGGGTCTCCAACATTTTCTCTACTGAGAGCTACTTTTGTTCAATTAAATGAATTTAGAGCTACTAATATTATTAGTGTTGTATAATCTCAATTTTGTTACATGTATATTCAACCAAGCAAAAGTGTACTAATTTAATAAGCTGGGCTGCACACAGGTGAGCTACTCAGAGGTAGCTGAAGAGCTAAAGTAGCTCATGAGCTACTGGTTTGGAGACCCCTGAACCAAACCAACTTCAAGACTTCAGAGCCTGAAATGCAGTGGACTCCGGTAAGGAATTAATAGCAGCTGCAACCCTCGCCCCCTTTGTTCTTGGTTGGAATATTTCCATCCCCCTTGTAGAAGACTGTAGAGAACTGTAGCCAGCTTTAGCTTTAATCTCTTGGACTGGAATGCTATTTCAAGGGCTAAGAAAGATAACTCTTGTGGACCCACATGTACAAATCGCACAGGTCCTTTCCAGGGGAGCTTGTTTGTCTGTTGCACTTGTTGTTATGAAGTTCCATAGTGTGGAATATATGTAGACAAGGGAATATGTGGCTGTCTGGAAGGACGTAAGTAAACAAGCCGCAACTGGAATCTTTCGTCCACTAGGCTATAATACTATTGACCCCACCCGACCCCCACCCCCATCATCACCCTGTGTCTTGGGACTGGAGAAGGTCCAGTGGACTTAGGGATTTGAAGCTGCTGTAAAGGGAATCAAGGTACCATTTGCAATTTAACATAGCTATGAGGACCTGAAGTTCTGAGAAGAACTTTGCAAATGGAAATCTGGACTAATGTTTAAGGAACATGTCCTGCAGATCATAATAGGTTCTCACCAACTACTTTCTAAACAGGAACATTTGCTGTTTCAAGTGATAAGAGCAATTTTTATGGAGTAAGAGCTCATGTAAAGGTGGGCCTTATTGGAATATCCTTCTACATCTAGATTCCACTGCCTCATTTACAGGTGGGGAAACAACAGTGATTCTGACAGTGGGGCCAATGCTGGCTCTGCTCTTGGAAACACTCACTCTGGAGGAGCTGTCCTTTCGCAAAAAGTGCTTTCAACACAGCTTTGGGAGTACTTACAAAGAAAAGCCATGACGAAAGCCCTACAAACTCAGGAATTGGGAGGTGAGCATTCGCTGTTCTGGCAGAGGTGGGACCTCCTGTGCCCCAGCAGTTTGTTGGCCTATCTACATGATGTATTCTGGCCTAATTTAGATAAAGGCATACAGTGACTTCCAAATGCCAGCAGATCTCCTATAGGCTCTTCTGCCTCGATTAATGGTGGGAGAACCTCTGTGTTTCTGACAGAAAAGTCTCCAAGGGCAGAGCCATCTAGAAACATTTCCCTGCCTCCATCTGCGATAGAGAATGGTGGAGGAGGTGCTATATGCAAGATGGACCCTCTACAACCCTTTCTGTCAGGAGCATTCATGTCGGGGACCATGCAGATCCAAAGGATGTAGAACACTGAAGTGTCCTAAGCATGTTTGGAGAAATTTCCTAGCTTGCAGGGAACATTTATTTTCTTTCTAAAAGACAATCTTAACTTTGGGTATTACTGGTTGTAAATATTTTTTTTGCCAAGAGTCGTCCCACCAAACACGTTTGGCAAACATTTCCCAATGACAGGTGGGGAACTCTGGATTGGGCAGGCTGGCCAGAAATAGACTGATGGCACTGGGGCTTATGCCGACCTGGCCACTTGGTGGCCGCTCTGCATACCTTCAAATAAAGACTTAAAACAACTACAAAATGCTCTCCTGAACTGATTCACAGGAGAGCAGTGCTGTCTTTGAGCTCTGAAAACAAAAGCACTGTGTCAAAAGAAAAGCGCTGCAGCACTCTGGTGCTATCTCAGATCACAATGGTTTCATATTGCCTCCCACAAATAACGTTTCTTCAATAAGAATTACAATTTGATTGAGTCATACCTTCTAAGCCCTGCATCGGATTTCTGTGATATTTTTTTTTAATTTAAATATTATCCTTTTAAGTCATTTGGTTTGGACGTTTTGCGTCCTTTACTTTCTTTAGGAACACATATATTTGACATAGTACTGGCACTACAATTAATAGGAGGCAGCTGGGTTCCCCAATGGTACTTTTGTGTTGTTTCAGCATTTCTTCTCACGAGCCTGTGATCTGACAGATAGGCCTCTGCTGGAATGTATAGACCCCATGGCCCTCAGTGCAGAGCATTTCAGTGATCAAAAAATGGGCTAAGCAGGCAGCCACAAGGTGGAGACAGATTCTACCTACATAGTTCTTCCTGCGTTTGCACTTGGCAAAAAGGGCTCATCATTTGTACCATGAAGTCTACAGGACCATCAAGCATAAACGTCACTGTTGAGCTGGGGTGGATAGCTTGAGGCTTCCCCTGTGGAACTGGCCACTTAAACCCCCTGCCTTGGAGAGAACAGTGACCCAAGGACCACCATTCAATCTTCTACTCCAACAAAACTGCTCAGAATACAGCTGATCTTATGTGGGGCAGTCGTTCCCTGCCTTCTCAGGCATCCCTATACCAAAAGGCATCCCACTGTAGGTGGTAGATGGTGGGGCCCTCATTTGTATGGGGCACAAATCAATCGAAGTGAGATTCTTCCAAGTGAAAGGATACAAACTCTCCTTATGGAGTTAGAGAACCAAGGCACCTCTGGCCTTCTGAAATTGGTAGCAACGACCCCTCAGCTTTACCTGGGATTACCACCCAATGGTAAATGAACATGGTTTCTGTCAAGAGAACTTAGATGTTGTGTTGATCTCAATGCCTCTGAGCAATCATTTACAAAACGAACCCTAACTCACGTGTGCCATACCATGAAAAAAGGGCCCACATAAAATGATACCATATGCGGGCACTTCCCAGCCCGTGCTTTTGACCCCACTGTAAACAAGACACACCGGAAAGGTGAAATTTAAAAACGAATATTATTTTTAACGCCGGAAGAAGTCTTGAAGCATTGCATGATTTCCATGAAAATCAAATTTCCTCTTTAACATTTTAAGAACGAGAGTTCTCAGCACAAAAAATGGGTCCATCGTCAGTGACGCCGTGTCTGTTTGCCGGTGAGGCAAACATATGTTTAATATAATTGAAAATCTGGCGAACTGCGTTATACACTGGATAACGCAGAGCGGTAATCCCACAGTACACATGCAGAGACGAGGGGGCCCGATAATTGTATCCATGGTAAACAGCCAGAGGTTGTATGCAATATGGGAAAGACAGCTGTGAAAACGGTCCCAGCTGCTGCAGAGCGGCTCGGCAACATTGCTGACGGAAACAGAACTTTATCATCTTTAAATTACTGTAATCTTATCTACACTGAACCCACACAGAAGCATATTGTCTGCAGACTTGTTCAAATCAGATTCGTTGCCTCAACATAGCTTGCATATGTGGTTTTTACATCCATCTCTTAGAAGTACTGTCTATATTCAAACTCGGTGGTAGTCTGTGAAATGGCCCTAATACCTTTCCAATGGCCACCAAAGACCACCTCTGCATACCTATATATCATTTCAATGTATAGAGTGATACAAATACTTTACATAAAAGCCATGCATAGTACGATTGGTGCAATGTACCTTATGCAATTCTTTCATAGTGTCATGCAGTCTTCATAGGCTGCCCAACTCTGACCGACTTTCCTACCAGCACCATTACTTAATTCATACACATACTCAAAATTGGATATTTTCGTATGCCTAACCGCAAATGTCTGTGGCTGTGTAAACTTTCATAATTGAGCTATGATTGATAGTAGTATCAACATAACTATAACAATTAATTTGATTTCTTACTTGGTCCTGTCTTTTTTGCGCAGGGTAGTGAAATCTGGACAATTTAGTCTTGTTCGTTGCATTATAAAACATAACTGCAAATCCCAGATTTCAAAGAAAAAAAACCTTGACTGGAGCTGCACAGCATGCATGGATCTGAGAAACTTGGTAGCTATAGAATGACAGGTAAAGTACATCCTTGTCTACCATACCTAAAGACTCTTCAGAAGGTGGCGGAAAAATACACGAATAACCTCTGGCCAAATCACGCACAGAGACAACTACTTTTTCAGTGAGTGAACACACGCAGAGATAAATGTCAGTTCCCTGACCACAATCTCAATGGAGACCCATGCTGGGGTTAGTGTTCTTGAGAGGCACGAAGTATGTAAAGATGAAACCACATTTGATGCTGGAAAGGTGACGCTTTTAGTAGAAGAGCTCACACCATTCGACCTGCCAGCCAGTATGCAGAAGAGAAACAGTGACTAGCTGACATGGACCACTAAAAAAGGCATACAAGATTGTGACAAGAGAATCAAATGACGTTGGAGTAAATACACAGTAGGAGATGGAGCAGGGATGGAAAATCATAGATCAGAAGATGGACATTCTGATGCCTGAGGTCATGCTGAGACATAGGCCTTTATTAAGATGTCAGTCTGACTCATATCTGGTCCCGGCCTCAGCATTACAATGCAACTGCACACGGTGGGGTCGCATACTCTCATTTGTCTATGGGAGTTTGTGCTGTGGCCGTAAGTCCGCCATAGCACAAACTCCCATAGAGAAATGGGAGGATCTGTTCATTCCTGTACCGCATGGCAGGCACCTCAGGGTGCCTGCCACATGGTGCAGGGATTATGGTGCCCGCTCAGTCCCAACTGGAGGCTGCAGCATGAAGGGGGCCCTGCTAGGGGCCCCGAATGTCACTTTCCAACACTCTTTTTTATGTCGGAATGCCAAACATTGAAAGTCTATAAGAAACCAACATCATAATACCTATGGCAGAAATGCAGTCCATAATGATTACGGCAGGCCTTCGACTGGCCGATGGGCTCCTTGAGGCTGTCAGAATCCAGCCGGAATGACCGGCTGGTTTCACTTTCAACTGTCTGCCCTGTAATGAGGCGGTTGAAAGTGAAATCCGTGATGAGACCCAGAAAGCCTCCGACCTGCAGTCGAAGGCATTCCGGGTATCATCGTGAAGAGGACCATAATGTTAAGGTGCAAATTATCGAGCTGGGAATATTCACTTATCACAATATCGTAGACAAAATACTAATGGGTGAGTACATATAGGTGAGTATAGGTTTATTATACCACCACATATATGTACTGTGACAATATATACACCTTCAAGGTACGTAAATGTGGAGTTAAGACTAGTGAATCCACACTTAGGTACATTCACTTATCTTCCATATTAAGGTCCTCAAAAATTTGGCTATGATATTCAAGTAAATTGGTATTTCATAACATGTTTAGAAATTCTCATGTGGTATGTTTGACCACTATATCGAGTAGGAAATATTGCGTAACAATAGTATAGTTGCATTTATATTGTGATATCAAAATCTCAGTGTAAAGGAATATTGTTTTTACTGTTGTTTAATTAATATTGTAAATAAGACTCCCAGTTTACTGTTTTTACTGGTTTTACAGATAAATTCTTACAGAAAACAATGTTTTTCCGGCTTGTATTTATTTTTAAAAGCGGAAAAAGACAGAATATTGCTCTTCTTGAGAGTGTACTTCATGCTGTCCTTCATGAATTCCACGCCAACGGCTAAGCAGATAGACAGCTTGGCGACTTAAAAACAGGATGAGATTTCCTTAAATACACGCATATGTTGACCCATTTTTAAATGTAATGCTAATATTTACATGTGGGTGTAGTGTTATGTTATATTTGGCTGCTTAATTGCTAAAATGCAACAGGCATCAAAGTACGAGCGCATGTTTATTAGTTAAATAGATGTATAAATGTATCATATTATGACTCTACTTATTCCCACAACACAAAATAAATATGGATAAATACAATTAAGACGGTAAAAAATAAATATGGATAAATCCAGGCAGAAATGTTAAAAAAATAAATACCATAGAACCGGGAGCTCAAATTGCAATTAATATTGCTGTTTAAAATATAGTTGTATGTTGTATAATTATTTCCAATGCTATTGTAATTTTATATGGGTTATATGCTTTTTAATGATTTTCCATACTAATGTTAAATTGTTTTAAGGAATTATGTGAGATGTATTTAAAATTTTATTTTATTAAGGTATTTTTTAGAGATCATTTTAGTTGCAAAATTGAAATTGAAATTTGCATTTTAATGTATCAATTAGGCCTAGGCGGAGTTTGCGCAGTTCTGCTATGTGTAATTCACAGAGTGGCTGAAAAGCTCTGTGAGATTCTGCAGAATACCATCGGTGGGCAGAGCTGCTTGATGTGCCATTCGCGTTATCATTTTATAGTCCTGTAGTGCAATGTGCGTTTTCGTGCTGGAAACTGAGTGCTGATGGCACAACGCGGTTCGCATAGGTCCGGCCATTATTGGGATTGTTTTCAATCCACCCTTAATCTTTACAATCCTCCCCCAACCCGACTAATCCACCCCTCATTTTTCTTTATTGTATCAGTGTGTGTGTTTGTGTATTGTATGTTTTTGTAAGTTTTTTGTGACGTTTAAGTTCTTTTTTGACTTTCCCATCACTTTTTTTATTTCTTCCTTCCTTTTTATATTTCTTCTCTTTTTTGTTCCCTACCCAGCGCTATGTCAGAGCAGAGAAAGAGAGGGAGCAGCGGCACCTTGCGGTCATCGCCACTGCCAAGGGGTGCAGGCCAGTACCTTTTTTCAGAGGCAGCAGCTCTTGTTTTTTACGTACAGCGCCACCTCCCCTCCATGCTGGTAGCAGGTGTCAGGCATGAAAGCAGGAAGGCCCTGTAGGAGATTTGACTGCTTTGGGGGAGGGTGTGACGGCATTTGCGCCACAAAACTCAAGTCCAGTGTACCCAACAGCAGTTGACACACAACTAGGTTGACATTATTGACTGCAAACAGGACCTGCTCGGCCTGCTATGCATCAAGATTGCAGGGCTTAGTAAGTAATTATTTGTTGTGTCTGTGCTCTACAATTCTATTATTTGATCCAGTTTGAGCTATCTAGGTGATCAATGCTACATAATCATACTTGTGGGCACTCACTTTGGCTGATTATTTAAGAAGCCATGCAGACTCCTCTGTCCTGTCACTAAGATAGTGATATCAGTAAGTTAGTGTTCTCTGACTTTCGTTATGTAGCTTGTACAGTGATATGAAGTATGCATCTATTCATTGAAAAAAGGGAGACTGAGTTGGCCCATTGAGGGGTTGTAAAATGAGAATGCAAATCAAAGATCATTAATTGCAATGCATTAGTTCCAAATGTAGTTTAGGAAATTTGGTATAGGCCTTATAATTAAGATAGTCAACTCCATACACAACCCAAGTACTATAGGCGATCTGATTTAGAAAAGTACAATGTTACTACACTTGCCTGCACCTTCCCCAGCATACCTTAGATTGGAGTAAGAACAGTATATGTAACCCCATTTAAATTCAACACCTTCCTGATGTAGCTTAGATTTTTGTGAGAATAGTAAATATAGCCCCTTTAAAGTCCTACACCTTCTCTAACGTGGCTGAGAATGCTGTGGGAATAGTAAATCTTCCTCCTTTAAAGTCCAATACCTTCCCATTGCACCTAATACTGGAGTGAGCATAGTAAATGCAACCGCCATATGGTGAAAACTATCAGCAATATAGCAGGATTTGATTAGGGATAGTAACTGTAACCCTTTAAAGTCCAATACCTTCCCAAATGTAGCTTACATTGGAGTGGGAATAGTACAACTAACCCCTTTAAAGTCAAACACCTTGTCCAATGTAGCTCACATTAGAGGGGGAATAGTATTGTAAACCCTTGTATGTCCAACAATTCCCCTAACTGTAATTGAATTGGTAATAGTAATTGTAATGATTTAAATGTATAGTGTGTTCCTCTTCATATGTTTTGTAAGGTTGGGTGGAGTGTAATATTTGTCTATTTTTACAAAGAATATATACACATTTTTTAAAAATATTTTTATTTTTACACACTTAGGAAAATTGTCGCACATACAATAACATTGTTTATTTTGGACATATTTTAATTATAACTATATTACCTTTCACCATTTTATATGCAATATTTGAATTTGTAACACATTTATACATTTCGTTTTAACTTTTTAATATATCTTTTAGTGTTACTTTTAAACATAGCAATTAAGTGGGTAAAACCGGAATTGTGCCTGTGGGAACCCGGGGGACTCTCTGCTAACAGTACAGAGGCACCATAGACGCTTTTGACTAAATCCTGAAGAGTCACAGGGGAACTCTTGAGTACGGCCTGATAGTGAGCATTCCCTGGATGCAGTCAATAGCGAATGGGGAATAACCCCGCACACTTTACAAGAAGGAGGGTGGGACCGAGATTTGCTGGACAACTGTTTGAGTCCCGACTTCAAGGTGATTTTTGTTGATTTTTAATGCCATATTCCTTTGCATCTGTAGAGTTAGAAATAAAATACTACATTTCTTTTAAAAGAAAGTGCTTGTCTGGGCATTGATTTATTGTTTGTACTGTTTGTACGTTGAGGTATGATTCATGTTCACTGACCTGAATCTACATCACCCCGAGGGAGCCTTGACTGCTCGACCAGAGCTTTCACTATGAGTCAAGTGCTGAAGAGGAACTCGGGCCAGTTGAGCGGGATCTATAGTAGAATGGGAATGGAAAATCAGGAGTAAAAGGCCTCAACCAACAGGGTTGACCTCAGTAACCCCTGTGTGCTCCGTGGCCCTCTGAGAGGGGTTCTGAAAATAGTCTTTTTTTTACTTAGCAGCCATTTTTTAACTGCAATTCCTTTTTAATCAATTACCATTATTTTGGGGCAATTGAAATTCCTGCCAGTTATGGTTCCTGGCTGGTTAGATTACTAGTAACAGTCGTTTTAAGTTTTGTTTGAGGTATTTGGGGCTGGGGCATATGTAGTTAGGGCTAGTAGAGTTACATTAGCGTAATGTTTTGTTATTGTTTGTTTTTTTGTTAGGATGTAGTTTGAGTTTTTGTAGTGCAGTGAAGTTAGCTTTACTGTGTGCATATAAAGTATAATGTAGTAGTATATTCCTGATTTGTACTATGTGTTTCTGTTATTGTAATGAGTTTTGTTAGGTTTGAAGGGTTTATAGGTATTTGTTTTGTGTTTACGGGATATTGCGATTCTTTTCTGGTTTTCAATAGTCTCTTGGATTTGTCCTATTTTGGGATGTTTCTTATTAAAGGAAATAAGGTTGTTTATATTTTAACCAACATTTATTTTTACATTTCTTTTAATTTGTTGGTTTTCATGGAATGGTTTTTTTAAATGTTCAAGTTTTTATAGCTTCGGGGACTATAGTTTCTCTGTGTGGATGTGTTTTCATATATTGATTTCTTGGGGTGACTTATTTTCAACCATTTTGGTGAATTGCTTTTGTGTGGATATGTTGAAGATTATGGACTTCAGTCACAAAACTAAGTTAGATTAATGTTATTCTTTTACAGTTGTGTATTTTACTGTAATGTTTAATTAAATGCTATTTATTTTGTATATTGGTTGCTAATTGTTACTATGGGGCTGTTTACGAGTTTGGCGGTCTCTTGGACCACTGTACCTGCGGTGGCGGTCCGATAGTGGAGAACCTGGCAGTCTGACCACTGTATAACGAGTTGGGTGGATATACTTTGCAAAGACCATGACCTTCTCCGGGTTCGTGGTCGGAGAAAGACATCCGCCATAGGGCAGTACAGGGGAGCTGCACTGCTGTCCATTTTACGAGTTGCCTTTTTTCACGAGCTGCTGCAGCGGTCCAACCGCCTGCTAGAAGGTGATGGTGACAATGGGTTTGGGGTACATACTCACCCCTTTCTTGTTCTTCCAGGCAAACAAACATGGATCCCTTCCTTCAGGTTCCCACTTCACAGTAGGATCTTCACCCCAAAGATTACAACCCTGTTTGCGGCGATCTATAGGTGAGTCCTTTTCATACCATGCACCTATTGTCAGTACCTCCCAAATATTGGCTGGACCCTGGCAATGGCAGATGATATTTTCCCACATGTCTCATGTACATGTGTGCATCCAACAAATATTCAGTCAAAATGCACACACAGGCATCGATATATTTAGAAAAAGTATGCATCACCACCACAAGATCTCAGCAGCCACACCGCCAGCACCATGGTCAACTTGTAATACGGCAGTCTTTGGACCGCCAGCATGGTGGTCTACTGGCTGGCGCAGACGCAGTTCTTGCAAGGTTGGACCACCAAATTTGTAATCAGGCCGTATGTGTTTTGTTTTTATCTGATGCTTGTTTTTGGTTTTGAATATGTATTTAGTTATGTCTTAGTATATTTGAAAATTAATTTTATTTATCAGTCTTATTGTATTTTGTTTACAATGTTTTGTATATTTTTGACTGATTAGTAGAATTCCATTTGCTATATGTACATTTGTTTGGTAGGTTTATTGATATAGTTTTTTTGTAAGGTATATTTTTATTTGTAGAGTGTTCTTGCTATGGATTCTAGGTAGTGTAGGCCTTTGTGGTTAATAAACATTTGGACTTTACATTGTAGAATTTTATACATTTCTTTGGATATTTTTTATTTTGGGCAATTGATATTCTAATATGTTGGTAACTTTTTTCTTTTTTAGGTTTTCTAGGAATTGATATACAGGAGGATACTTTGGCCTAGTGTGGCTTGGAAAGTGTTATGTCATCCTTCCACACCATTGTTTACTGTGATTTGTTGAGTCACGGTGCTGTGATATACATTCCCTCATGGTATTTGATACTTGTGTTGGTATTGGTGCAGTCTGCTAATCCAAATATCTGGAACTATAGGACTTAGTTTGCCTTTATGTGTTTTACTAGTAAGGATATTCTGTGGGGAGGTTGTAGTGGTTGGCTACTTCTGTAACAGGTAGATAGGCTAGGTCTATTAATGTTTTTTTATCTCATAGGCAAATTGGGTATTTGTAGAGCATTCTACACTAGTGCAGATTTTAGAGGTTTCTCCAAATACTCTGATTGAAATCTTGGTAACAGTCCTGAATGGCTGTATGTTGATAGATTTGTAATATTGCACTTATCATCACCTGTTCAAAATCAATGTTAATTTTCAGGGGGTAGTAGTTATTCGTTTTTACTTTGATGTGGGTTAATAATTCATATTACATAGCACTTTGCTTATTGGAAAACAGTGCATAAATTAAAGGTATGTTTGTGTGGTGGCATTCACCATGGATAGTATATATTTGCAAAAATGGTGGAAAGCATGTTTAAATGTGCTGTCCATCATCCCTTTCTGTCTCAGTGTTCGTCTTAGGAGGTAATTTTGTGTAGAACAAGTTATTATTCTCCTATTATTATTTTAGTACATGAGGAAAAATATTCATTATGTATAGTAGTTAGAATAGGTAGAATATCTATGTCTTGGAACCTTTTATGAGTGCAGTTGTTTCTTTTGTATCCTTTCTGCTTCATGCTAGCAGTCTTTTTAGAATGGAATAGCTAGTAGTTGCCCGTGGATAAAATATTATTTAAAATCATTCCTACATTTCTTGGGAACTAGTGCTAGCATATCCAAGATTTTGCAAAACATGTTCTCACTTCTATTTCTTTCACATTTGTTGGGTAAATATGCTTTCTAACATTAAATACATCATCCTTTCTAGCCACCACTCCTCTTCTTTACCCGAGGAGAAATCTTGCTGACTAAGGTGATGCTGGTAACAGTCACCATCCTAAAAAATCTGTGGGTGCTACCAGGTTACAACCTTTTACTATGTAACTTTTCCTGGTGTTCGCACAAAATATTGAGAAAAAATATCAAGATGCAGAAATATTGAGTTGCAGATATCGTGATGCACAAATATTATATGCAAAAATATTGCTGAATAGAATATCAATTTTCTAAGGTAAGTAATATCAATGTTTAAGATATCTAAGTTGTTAATGTTTACAAAAATAACTATGTTAAAATCGAAGTGAAAATATTCTATCTTGCTAATATTGTTTTCAAATTTTTGTTGCTAATAATATCTTTTTTTAAATAATTTGTATGTGTTTTAGCATATATTTTGATTGGATATGTTATGAAATGTTTGTATAATTATTGTTAACGTTTTTATTCATATAGTCTGTAAATCTTTGGTTGCTTTTAAATGTACTTTAATAGTTCATTGTAAGTTTTACTGCAGAGCGGGTTATAGGATTTGTAGGGGTACAGGGTTGGAAGTAAATTATTTATAATTCACTAATAATTTGCAATTAATATTATTTATTTAATTGACATTTTATTATGTAAATTATGTTTTTTTTATTCAAGTTAAATTTTAGGTGAGTGTTGTTGGATTTGTAGGAAAGTGTGGGAAGTTAAATAAATATAATGAATGTATTTTTAGTTAATTATTAATAATTGTTTAATTGATAATTACTTATGAAAAATGTGTATTTATTATCATTCTGAAGATATACTTTTGGTGTGTGTTGTTCAGTTTGTAGAGGTATAGGCTAAGAAGTTATTTATGTAATAACACATGTAAAAATAGTTATTCATTCAATAAAAATTGTGTTATTTACTATGATATGTGTCAATTGTGTTATGCCTTTTAATTGTAAATAACATTACATTTGTTGACTGTTATGACTGTGAGAATATAGGGGCTCTTTACAATGGCGGTGGGATGAGCGTCTGTCCATCATCTCCACAGGCAGGGGAATAACTGAAAAGATGTCAGTGGTTCCACAGCCCAAATACAATGTGCCAGCTGGGCTAGCGGGTAGAAAAGTGCTCAATAACACTGCGGCTTGTGCTGCGGCCCATCATGCACATGTGCCAGGCACCATGTGGTGCCTTTTACACTAATGTATGTGGAGGTCATGACTGATTTGCATATGGCTGGGTCCGAACTGGGTAGGCAAAGTGAGCTAAAGAATGATGATGGATTCAAACCAGATCTGTAACTGAGAGTGAGTGTCTGAAACGTTTCAGCGCTCTGTCCATGCTTTGTTCTCCCTAAGTTGGCAGGGTATGCTTAGATGTGGGGCAATGCTCACTTTTCCACTGGGTTCAATCTAGTCTGGCTGATGAGGTGTGATACCTCGAAATCTGTCCCAGGATACTTGTTTCTGGTCTAGTGAACACCTTGCTTGATAGTGCAGACTGGACTGTTCACATGAGGAACACGGTCAAGACTGATTTGCAAATGGCTGGGTCCAAACTGGGGAGGCAAAGAAAGCTGAAGAATGTTGATGAATTCAATCCAGATCGGTGACTGGGGTTGAGTGTCTGAAAAGTTTCAGCGCTTCTTCCATCATCTCCTTGTGTTTGCTTTGCTCGCCCTTAGTTGGCAGGGAATGCCCTGACGCGCGTCCCTTGCTCACTTTGCCACAGGATTCAAGCTAGCCTGGCTGATTTGGGGAATTACCACAAAACCGGTCCCAGGATGCTTGTTTCCAGTCCAGTGAAGACCTGGATTGGCAGTTCGGGCTGGACTGTTCCCTTGAGGAAGAGGGTCAAGACTAATTTGCATATGGCTTTGTCTGAACTGAGTGGGCGAAGTGAGCTAAAGAACAATGATGGATTCAACCCAGATATGTGACCTGAGGTGAGTGTCTGAAAAGCTACAGTGCTCCGTCCATCATCTCTTTGTATATATGTTTGTGTAAAAAAAAACCAAGTATAACATTTAGATATATTCCAAATTATTTAAATATATTTAATTTACATTATAGCATTGTTATATGTTAATATATTTAATGTTTACCATTTCTTTTTATATATGTTAAAAAATTATATTTTTGTAAACGATATTAGTGTACGCTGATATTTTGTTTTGTTATTTACATTATAAGTACAGGAAAACTATATTAATGTGCTCGATATTTTTGACTCAAAATATATATACCACCATATTTAGGGTTTCAATATTTTGTCAGTGACCCACTTTCCTATTCACATCATTTATTATTGTTAGGAATGGGGGTCTATAGTTGAAAGGATGTTACCCTGACCAAGTAGAGACCTTTCTTCCTATTCAGAATAAGGGGAATACACTTCTAAAATTACCCTTGCTCACCCCCTTGGTAGCTTGGCTTCTGTGTGAAGTGCAGCAGTGTGGCATGCAGTGCCCTCAGGTTACGGTGCGGGCAGCAGTTTGGTGATGGATGTCCAGCGGCGGCGGTGAGACCACTGCTACAGTGCGAAGTGATGTGGTGCTCGTTGTGGTGCTGGCAGGTCATGGTGCAAGCAGCGGCATTGTTGTTGCTGAAGTACTGTCGTTGGCTGATGAACTGCAGTCAATGACGCTGGCATTGGTAGGCCAAGGCTGCAGTGCGGGATATGGGTGGTGCATCCTGTAATTTACGAGCGGTGCCATTGAAACACAGTGCAAGCAGCGGTGTCGATGTCCGTATGGAGCGTCGTTGTCGGGGATACCAGGGCGGCGGCGTGCAGCGAGGTAGTGCGAAGTGTGGTACTCACAGTTCATGGTGCAAGCAGCGGCACAGTGGCGGCATCAGACGGCATCATTGGTGTGACCAGGGTTGCAGTGCGACGTGAGGTTGAGCCCTCTACCGTGCTTTCAGGACATGGAGCTATCTGAGGGGTCATTGACAGTGTCGGGTAGATTTTACTTCTGTTGCAGCACAAATTACAAAGTTGCCAAGCAGATTAACTTCTTTGCTGTTCTGGAGAGTTCTTGAACAGGAGGGAAGCTCAACCTCAATCCCTTGGAGAAACTATCAAATAAGTTGCAGAAAATTCAGTCCAGTCCTTTCTCTGCCCAAGACAGAAGCAGCTACTGCCGATTAACACATCAAATGGTAGTACCTCCTCACAGCTTCTTCAGCTCTTCATTTTGGCTGGTTTGGTAGTCCAAAAGAGTTCTAAAGTCCTGGGGTCTGGGTTCCAATATTTATACCACATTTCCCTTTGTTCACTTGTGGTAGAGAGTCTCTGAGCTTAGTCGAAACCAGTTCGGTTGTCTCTGGCCCAGCTTCAGTGCAAGAGGTGGAGACAGCTTTTTGTAGGCAGACCAGGCCTATTCAGCGGCAAGGAAATCTTCTCCCACTACTCTAAATACAGCCCAGGTCTATTCAGCCCAGCCCTGATTCATCCAGGAGTGGCAGGACTCACCTCAAACCCCCAGTGGCTGTCTACAGTAAATGCACATCCCCAGCACCCTGTCACTCTAGAGCCAGCAGTCAATCCACAACCCAGCAGATGCACACAGGATGGATAAGCAAGAAAATGCCTACTTTCTAAAAGTGCAATTTTCAAACACATAATTAAAAAAAAACACCTTTACTAAAAGATGTGTTATTAAGTTCTAAGTTCAGAGAACCCAGATTCCATTTCCCTATCTTATCCCAATGGGACGTTATACTTGTAAGATGTTACAAAGTATCTCTTATTCTTTGCTATGAGCCAGATAGCCTTTCAATAGTGAGAAATGAAATGCACAGTATTTCGCTATCAGGACATTTCACACATGCCAGTACATGTCTTACCTTTCACCTACAATGCACCCTGCCAATGGGGGTACCCTGGGCCTACCGGAGGGGTGCCTCACATGTAAGAAAAGGAACGGTTTGGTACCTGGCAGGTAGGGACCCACTTGCCAGGTCGACATGGCAATCATAACTGCAAGCAGACACTGCTGTGACAGGTCTGAGAAATGTTTGAAGGGCTGCTTGTGTGGGTGGCACAACCAATGCTGCAGGCTCACTAGCAGCATTGGATGAACAGGCCCTGGGCACACACTGTGCACTGTACTAGAGACCTAACAGTGAATCAAGTAAGCCAAATATGGAAACACCAATCCATAAACATAATGTACTATAGGAGCACATGCACTTTAACACTGATCAGCAGTGTGCAAAGACACTAAACCAGCAAAACAGAGTCAAAACCAGGAGGTTAAAAAGCAAAATGACTGGGGCAACACGCCAGAAGAAGGCAGGTCTAACAATTACTGTATGTGTTTATGCGCTTCTAAGGGTTGAGGTACATGTCATATTAGATCTATGCTCAGAGGAAGCTCCCTATCCTGGTAAAACTGCCAGCAGGAGAGAAAATCCTTTGATCCGTCAGGACATTCACTCCACCCTGGATGCCATTGTGGCAGAACACCATCTACTGAGTGAAAGAACAACATGTAAATGTGTTCAATTAGTCTACAGTTAAATATTGTATTTGAATGTGTGTATGCCTGTCTTCACATACACATGTGGAAAAGGATGGGCGTTCAACTGACATACTTGGCTATATTTACCTAGGAAAGCACCACCTATGCTTACAGAAAAATAGGGAAGTGGTTTTACCAAATAGCTATACCACGAAGGAAGGCTTACTTGCATGTTGAAAGCAAAGTGTATGATGACCCCCACAGGTACCATGCCCACGCCTTAAATTGATTTACTGATGCTGCCAGTACAACATTGCTATTGGCAGCCTGGGGGGATATGCTGGCACACTTACCAAGCCATCCTTTTAACCCCTTAAAACTTTCATTGTTATGAACCTTACCTGGGAGGGCAGAATTTTGAGGGATTATAAACACCCAGCAGTTACTAGCATGTTGACAAGCTATTTTAGAATATCCATCAAGTCGCCTTTGTTGTGTCTTTCCTGAAAAGGATTATGCCCTAGATTGCACCAAAAACATTGTTACATCAAACAAGAACATTTCAATGTTATGCAGTTATGCTCTGATAATAACATTTATAAAGCACACAATGAATCATCCTCCACAGGGTCTCTCAGCACTGTTGCATGCTAATAAGAGTCACCAATCACCAAAGGAGTTAGAAGAGCAATGTTTAAGAAATGTCTTGAATGGGACTGGGCCAAGACAAGATCATATGTATCAGGGTAGCCTGTTCCAATAATAGGGGTCTAGATATGCAAATTATCTGCCCCCATTTCTGACAGTACATCTGTCGTGGAGGTGAAGTAATAATTTCCCACTGGACCCCTGTGTGTAGGTTTATACAGATGTAGTTTATTCCACAGTTCGAGGGGGACATTTCCAAAAAAGGACTTGTGTACTAGGTTGAGGAGTTTGAAGAGGGAATACTTTATTATTGGTAGCCAATCCAAGATCTGAGCATAGGCTCCAGCGAGATGGCAAATTACAAACCAGGCGGGCAGGTGTGTTTTGCACCACCTGTAGTTTGCCTAAAAGTGCTTTGTTTGCTGCAACCATAAGGACATTGCCATAATCTAGGTTACTTACAAAAAGTGCCTGGGTGCTGGATTTTCTGGTCCGAAGGTGCAGCCATTGGAAAGCACTTCTAAGAAGGCACATAATTCCCAAACAGGACATAAAGATGGAATGTTTCCTGTTCTTTCATAGAGAGGCTATCGTCTATCAGTATGCCCAGATTTCTAATGACCCTTTTAGGGGCAAGTGCTGGCCCCATTTCTAGAGGCCACCAGTCTTTAGACCAAAAAGAGGGAGCTGATCCAAAGAGCAAGATCTCGATCTTTCCAGTGTTCAATTGAAGTCATTTGGACGACATCCAGAGGGCTATTTTTTCATACCTTCACTGAATTTTATCTTTGTAGATTCAGGATTTTGCCCCATGGTTATAATAAGTTGCATGTTGTCAAAGTATGAAATGGCTTCGAACCTGCATGATCTTATCATTTGAGCCAGGTGGGCCACATAGATATTGAAAAGGGTGGGGCTCAAAGAAGAATCCTATGGCACCCCCTTTTCATACCCATAGTTCAAGAGTTAAAGAGATCTAGCTGCACTGCATGAGTCTAAACTCTCAAAACATTTTAAGCAAGTCCAGAGCTTTTCTGCCGACACCAATCTCTACCAGTCTTTGGATTAGAATAGAATGTGAGATGATGTTAAATTCTGTGGATAGACTAAGTAGTACTAACATGGTTTGGTTTCCTTCATCCAAGGAAAGTCTAATGGTGTCTAGAACATCCTCCAATGCTGTTTATCTGCTATAGGATGCCCGAAATAACATAAACACTGCCCACAAAATAGGATCTGGTTTTTATCTATTCATATTGCAAACCAGAATCATGTAGTTATGTTACCTAAAGAGGAAATAAAATCCTCTGAGTCCTTGAAGTAAAACTTGTGCTAAAATACTACCATAGCTACATGATATGAATCCATTCATCCTCAGTGGAACCCACAAAACAGCCATATAGCAGGAGGCGATAAATTATGTCAAGTCTTTGGGGAAGGGGGCCTGCACTGTGAGGAATAATAAAAAGAAGTGTCACGATGTGAGGAGGCAGGGAAGGAGAAATTCTCAAGGATTCAGCTGGCTGAAGTTCCAACTGGAGGGCCTTCTCGCCCAGTCTGTCTTATGACTTTAACCCCTTAAGTGCTGCCTCGGTGCATTGGCCGACGGCAGCACTACCTCCCCAGTGCTGCGCACGACCATTGGACGTCCATTCAGCACTAGTTCCAATGGACAGCCCAGCACTGGGGAGGAATGTTTAATAGCATCTATGAGGTTATGAAGTTTGTCCTTTCCACAGTCCAACCCCCCTATAGGCTGCCTTTTTCCAACAACACTACTATGGTTCCAGGTAAGATTATAAGCCTGCTCTCTCTTCCGTCTCACTCTTTGGCGTGCCCGTTGGTTGCATCTGGCTCTTCTTTCTCCATGTTTAGATCGGTTGATCTGCCCAGTTCTCTCAGAATCCTCAAGGAACTAAAATTGGGCTCACCCAACGACCCGGGTGCAGCCAGGCTTCTGTCGGATGTGGCTGATACCATCAATCCTGAAGTGAACTTAACAATTAATCAGTCGCTTCAAGACGCACATGTTCCAACGGTTTGGAAGCAGGCATTGATCCTTCCCCTCCAAAAAAAGTAATCTCTGGATCCTGTGCTATCTGAAAATTACCACCCTATTTCGCTCCTTCCTAGTTTGGCCAAGGTTTGCGAAAAGGTGGTCACATCCCAACTTACCAACTATGTTGAGGTGTCAGGCCTGCTTCATTCGGCACAATCAGGCTTCTGTGTGTCTTATAGCATGGAGTCAGCACTGTTAGAGGTGTCAGAGGTGATTCGGGAGTGTGTGGATGCCGGCGGGAGAGCTGATTTGGTTATGCTTGATATCTCGGCGGCATTCGACACAGTACCCCATTCTTTGCTCCTTGACCGTCTATCAGAGATAGGTATTTCTGGTTCGGCCCTGCAGTGGATCAGGTCTTTCTTGGAGGGCCGGCCACAGCAGGTCTGGCTTCCCCCGTGTGCCTCTGTGCCTATGCAGGTGACTACTGGTGTGCCGCAGGGGTCATCATTTAACCCCTTGCTCTTTAACATCTATCTGACTCCAATGGTTTATCTTGCGGAGTCCCTTGAGCCAAAGTGATGGCCTATGCTGACGATACCCAGCTACTGTTTTTTTGGAGCAAGGAAGATGACTCGGTGATGGTGGCCCAACATTGTCTGTCTTCCGTTTTTCTGTGGCTGGCGAATGCCCAGCTGGAATGTAACGAAGGAAAATCTGAAGTGCTTCTCTATGGCTCGTTTTCAACGGACTTCAAAGAAAGGCTTTGGCCCATTGGTTTTCCCCGACCAACTGCAGACAAAGGCGCCACTAAAACCCTGGGGGCATATTATCAAGCCTGGGCGATAAATTTTTTGCCGCTTTATCGGCAGGAAACTGCCGATAAAGTGGCGATAATGGGCTTGATAATATGCTCTATGGAATTCCAATCGAAGCTCATGTTAAACGTGAAGGAAATGTAACATGAGCTTCGACTGGAATTCCATAGAGCATATTATCAAGCCCATTATCGCCATTAGCGGCAATACTTTTATCGCCCAGGCTTGATAATATGCTCCCTGGGCGTCTGGTTCGATGGAAACCTTAATTTTTCCACACAAGTGACGAGGCTGGCTGGTACCTGCTTTGGCACTCTAAAAATCTTGAGGAAGTTTCTTCCTCTTCTGCCTGGTAGTGCCAGAGAGACTGTGGTCCGGGCACTCATTCTGTCCAGATTGGATTATGTCAATGCCCCTTTAGTAGGCAGTCCAGGCTTTCTTATTAAGAAACTGCAAGTTGTCCAAAGCTTGGATGCTAGATTTCTTTTGGCCTTGGCCTCAAGGCATAGTGTTTGCACCCACCTGAGTTCCTTGCATTGGCTCCCAGTTGAATCTCGTCTGAAATTCGCACACCGGGCCTATTATGGCCTAGGCCCTAGTTGGTGAAAATTCCTTTGTGCGCAATAGTGGCGGCTGGTGACATTTGAAAGTGGTGAGGCGTAAATGCTGGGTATGTGTGTTATGTCGCAAGCATGCGAAGCGCAGAAGCCCAACCAACAGAAAGGGTGATAGGGGGGCTCTTTCCCAGAAAAAAGTTTGAAGAAAACAGTGACAAATGGTACATTTGAAAGAAAATTTGAGAATGGAAGAAAGTTTATATAGCAATTGTGAATTTGTGGTGTTAGAATATTTAAACATATCAGAACTGCCCCAAACCTTACTGCATTAAAAACATTCAACAGTTTCTGGAGTGAGCCAGTTGTACAAGTGGACATAAGTACACCGAAACTCTGGAACTGTCACACGTAAGCAATCTGAATACTTGGCAGCTGTAAATAAACATTTTGACTGTCAGATCACCAATTAGCAATTAAAACACTTAAAATACTCCAAATGTGAATGTCACCTCAAACCAGCTTTCGCCTTTCCCTTCTTTATTTTCACTTTACACACTCCAGCAGGCGGCAATCCAGAGGCGGTTCCTCTATGATAGCGTTGGGGGCGGGGCCCCCCTAGTCTTGGAGGAAAGAGAAGGAGACTCAAAGATTGATCTCAGGCACTCATACTGCCAAGCCTAGTAGCAGTGCACCACAGCAGCAGACAAACACACAATGCGCATGTAACATGGACGATTTCAATATTGCCCGACTCCCGCATGCGCAGTGTGTGTTTGTGAGGCAGAGGTGAGAGAGCGCAAACTGAACAAAATGTATGAGTGCACCCGAATTGCAAGTAGTACGCACAAATCATAAAGAGAAATGCTATGAGTGCTGAAAATATATTCACCTATACCTTGAAATGTGTAGCTAGTTTAGAGATTTTATATAGAAGTAGAATTAATGTAGAAATGTGTGAAAAAGTATAACCTTATTAGACGTGATTAATCAGGATCCATGTTTTGTAGCTGCGAATGGAAAAAGATCATGCTGTAAGGCATAGAAGGGAATGGGCCTTATGGCTAGGTCAGAGGGGTTTAGAAACATAAATTGTTTCGCATAGACATGGACGGCACTAATGTTACACTGATTTGTTTATTCATTGAATTTATATTCCATAGATGTGTTTTCTTATTATGCCAGGGAAAGACGCTAACATGTTATTTTAGTTAACTTGCGAAAGGGTTGTAGGCCTGAAATGATGAAAGGATTTTTGATTTGCACGTACTGGTACAGGCCGAACTGTGTCAGGGGAAAATGTTGCAAGCTTCTGTTAGAAGTTTATGAGAAATGAAGATTCAGCTACGGATGTCTGTCTGCAATTGTGAGGGGGATCCAATTAATAATTGGATGAATAGAACGTTGTTTAAGAGATTGGTGCAGACATGGAGGAGGATTCAGGAATGTTTTAGGGGGTATCGGCGGGCCGGAGAAGAGTCTGAGAAGCAAGGTCAACGCTAACGCACGAGACCCAGAGGAAAAGCAACCTGGAAAAAGCCAGAATTGTCATCACGTGAGGGGCGTCTCACAAGGGGCGTCCCAAATGTTATTATGTTTTGTATTAGGGACAGCACCCCGGGGTGGAGTTAGAGCAGATGCCTGAGGACCCTTTAGAGAGCGGATGGGTAGGCAGAGAGGGGTCATGACTGGCGATCATAGGTTTTCATCTAGAGACTAAGTGTGGGTGACCTCCTTAGGAAGTCATTCACAGCTGACACCTTTTGATAGGTTGGGATTCTGTTAAGTAGGGATACCATCCAGAGCAGGGTAGGGACAGCCTAACCTGAACCTTTCACTCCTGCTGTAAATGACGGAGAGATCACAATACGTGTCTATGCTTGCAGCCCTTTTGATTTTAGAACTGGTACTCGTAGTGTTCTTTGCTCGCCTGAGGGCTTTTAGAGAGCACATGTATGTAGTGGTGCCGTATATCTTTTGAATCTCATTCTGAGATGCCTGTATTTGCAGTTAACCTTAACCTTGTAATAAATCTTTAAAAGCTAGAAGTAGTTTGTGGTTTTTCTGAGTCGAGTCATCATTAGCAAAGTTAACCTGGTATTGGATGCACTTTCTTTCCTCAAAGACAGGCAATAAAGGTTCAGTTGACCAAAACGGGGTTTAGATCTAGAGTGATAAGATAGAGATCTACAATCTCGCCCTTGCAGTTGGTAGCTATAGAGGATGGTTGCCTTCTTGAGGAAGGTGATCTAGGCCAGGTTAGATTACCCCAAGGCCCCTAGAGATCGATGATCGGAAGAACCGCCCGCCGAAGAAGGTCCGGATGACGTGAGACAGAAAAGCAGCAGTATCGGTCGAGAGTGAGTATAAAGGGTCATGCGTGTTAGATTGTGGTGTTTTTGTGTTGTATCTATGTTGTAATGTCTGGCGGAGTTGAATGCCTGTAGAGTGACTGTGGAACAGGTTGTGAGCGCGCGCAACCGGTGAAAATCTTAAGTTCAAAGAGAGCTTAAGTGGTTCGGGTGTATCGGACATCCAGAGTAATTGTCAACCAGTGTGAAGGGGGTCATGAGGTACCATTGATCGCCCGCAGGACCGAGATAGGGGGAACGTAAGAGTGAGTGCGTGAGTAACGGACGCTGGTCGGAAGTTACTGTATGTAAGCAACCTATCAGAGAGACGGAGGACGTTTCGTCAGTTGTGGTGACAATTACAGATAGACTGTGGACGTACAGTCAAGAGAAGTGACGGCTTGGTCGGAAGTAGTCATTTTTCGGTGTATGAATGGGACGCATGCATGACCGGGAGACAAGCTGAGAAAGGAGGGGTGCTGCTGCGAAGCGGAGACGAGTGACGTCAGAAAGCGCCGCGCTGGGATTGGCCGGCCGGAGCAAGACCGCGCTGTGATAGGCCAGCTAGCAAAGCCGCGCTAGGATTGGTGGATTGTCATCAGGAAGTAAACAGAATAGTGAGGCTGGAAATTGTACGTTTAATCATGAAATGTTTTAAATGGCTAAGAGCGGCGTTTAAAAGAGAGAGACGAAGATCTTATGATGGGGAAGAAGCCCCGCCGGAGGGTACGCCGGCTTATTATATGGCGGCAAATGTTGGGTTACACACGATAATGTGGATTTCAGAGTGGAGTAAGATTACACAAGGAAATGAGGAACTGACGTTCCCAAAGTACGGGACGTTCAGATTAGAGGTGCTACACCGATTAAAAGCAGTCATGACCTCAATGAGACCTATGGCTAGACCGACCCAGTTTGAAGCTCTCAATGCGTGGATTAGGGCAGCGCACGAGAGGAACCTGAATAGACGACAAGAAAGGGTGAAACGATCGGTAAGAGCAGTTCAGGATGCCAAATGGGATGCGGATGCTAAAAGATGGAGAGTGCATAACATTGAAGTAAACAAATTGTACCCAGTATTAGAGGTGACCGGAAACAAGAGCCCATTTGAGGAAGATGAGGAGAGCGAGACAGAAGATAGCCTGATAAATAGGTTACTAACAGATAAGCCACCCCCGTACAATAAAGAGACAGGAAATGTCGAGCCATGCAGGGAAGGGGGGCCTAGCAAAGGGGAGTATGGACCGCTTCCCACTACAGATTGGGATCCCATGGCAAGTAAAGAGTCGTCTCAACCTAGTCCGGTGCAGAAAGTGGTCGGAAGGTTTGTGGTACAAAGGGTGCCAGAAACGGAGTGTGCCACTTCCTACGCACTGCCAGATGCCCTGCAAGTACCTGTTACTATAGGCCCTATAGTATCGATTTACGACCCAGGGAGAGCTAGAGGGGAGGAACAGGTACGAGGGGACAGGGAGAGAGCGGAGATGGCAAGGAGGAACGATGCAATCAATTCCCCAAGTCAGTTGCCAAAACCGAAGGAGTGGAGCACTCCAGTACATACAGCAGCAGATTCAACAGGAGATCCGGGGGGCCCTAGATGGCCGATGGATCTGAGGGGATCAGGACGGAAATCCTTCCAGGAGATAAGCGAGTACATGAAGAAATGGGATGAGGCAGTAGAGGCTCACAAGAGCATCATAGCAGCGGAAGCTGGGAGGGAAAGTCAGGATAGCAGGAACCGGACTCACTGCGGGGCTGAGGAAAGCAGTCCGGAGTGGGACGGGAAGGGTCAGGATGGAAGCCGAGACACTCGTCATACCAGGAGTGGAGGTAGACCAGACCTGGAAAACAGGAGCCCTGAGTGTGGGGAGGTGTCTCGTAGAATACACAGTGAAGTGGACAGGAGAACGCAAGAGTACAGGAACAGTTTTAAGTGCACCCACTATGCGTCTGGCAATAATGGGCAGAACAAGAGTTGCGAGAGGTCTCGCCATAACCCCTGTGACTACGGACAGGAACGCAGTCCTGGGGAGATGGGGAGCCGAGAGGGAACCTACCGAATCTTGAGCGACACTAAGCAACGGGAGAATAGCGACGGAAGGGAGAACAGCAGGGAATCCTATCAGGGAGCAAGAGAGGACAGAGGGAGTGGACAAAATGAAACTGGGGGAAACAGGCCCGTGTTTCATCACCTTCCAAGACAGGATGGCCGAGCATGGGACCTAGAGAGATGGGAACAAGGGAGGACACCCCTTAACTCCCCTGAGCCCAAACGTAGGACTCAGAGTTGGGATGGTAGAGAGACCAGTGAAACCCCTAAGAAAGAGATATTGAGAGCCGAGATAAAAGCCCAGAGACTTGATGTTGCCAGCCTAAAATCAGATCTGGATGATATGGTGGATGGTACCTTGCCTCTAGAGAGAATGGAAATGTATGAACAGGATGAGATACTGTTCATGGCAAAGGACATCACTCGGAAAGCGAGAGCGGCACATGAGAAATTAGTCGAACTAGCAGGAAAATATATGGTAGACCTGTCAAGGACCAAAGCATTACAGGGTAACCATAGGCTACATTATTCCGATCAGGACCTAGATGAGAGAAGAACAATAGGATTAAAAACACACATAAGGGAACTGATCACGGGAATAAGGACATGGAGAGCGCTTGATAAATGGGAAGAAAGGTGTCCAAGAAAGGGACCGTCAGGTTAAGCATGCTTGGGATGACCCCAGAGGGAGGACTGCAGAGAATAGAGGCATACCCTTTGCGTGAGGTTGCAAATGGGAACTATGTGCATGTGCCATGGAGTAGAGGAGACTTAGCAGCTTTTACCAACTCCTTTCCTAAATTGAGGGAGAACCCAGTCGAGTGGTATAAACAGGTGGAGAGGTTCGTAAAAATCTCCAAGGTACTGTGGATAGATCTGAATACACTGTTTGACATAGTGGTACCAGGAGACCTGTGGACCGCATGTAAGGTTAGTGCCGAGTGGCCCACAGTGGAACCAGAGAGAGATCCACGGACCAATGGACCGTCCGAGACAGTAATGGTAAAATACGAGAGAGTGATGACCTGGCTGAAAGACAAGGTGCCAATGCAGGACATAGATTGGGTCAAAATAGATCGAACTAGACAGGAACCCAAAGAGACAGTTCATGAATATTATGAGAGATTGCTGAAAGCGTTTAAACAATATAGCGGGTTGGACGTAATGGACCCGAAAGACATAGGACAGTTCGTGTCTAAGTTTGTCTTGGGGTTGAGACCGGATATTAGTTTAATGATTCAGCAACACTTGATTTGTTGGCAAAATAAACCTTTGGATTAAATTCTGAGATATGCTAGGTACTGCTGTGATGAGATAGACTCAAAGGCAAAGAAGCTAAAAGAAAAACTGATGGTGGTGCAGATGCAGTCAGCTAGTAAGGGTGGACAACAGCAACAACAACAAGGAACAGGGACTGGGGGTAAGAAACAGTACAGTCAGAACAAGGGCAATGAGGAGAACTCCACCTTTAGACCGAGGGTAGATATAGCTGCACTGAAAAAGACGATCCGATGCCACCAGTGTAACGAGGTGGGGCATTGGAAACGCGAGTGTCCCTGCAACGTTGAAATTGGAGAACAAGAAGTAGAGGAGGAAGAGGTTCAAAGCCCTCCAGGGAGAGGGGCAACGCCGTACCAAGGAAAGGTGGTTAAAGGGGGACCCCAGCTCCGCGAGCCCAGTTCCCTCAACCACCCAGAATAGGAACAACGGGAAAGACCTATAGACAAATGCCTCTTTTCGTAGGAGGAGAGGAGTGCTATTACGTTGATCCCTTAACCGGACAGAGAGTAGAGAGAGAAGACTGCACCCTCGGGGCAGCCTTAGATGTGGATCAAAGGGGACCCTATGTTGAGGCAGAAGTGGCAGGGTGCCCCACGACATTCTTAGTGGACACAGGAGCCACCAGATCCACGATAAGATCAGCCGCAGTTCCAGGCCTGCCCATGTCTGGAGAGACAATCCAAGTAGTGGGGGTCGCAAACAGGAGAATAACAAGCCCATTGACAGAACCAGTACAGGTGAAAATAGGGAAGTACAGCGATGAGCATCAGTTTGTGGTTTGCGATTCTAGTCCTGTATGTCTGTTAGGAAGAGACCTTTTGTGTAAATTAAATTGTACCATATATTGTACACCACAAGGAGTGGAGGTATTGACCAATGATGATGACGCAGACTTCAAAGTCGCAAACTCGAGAATATGTGTGGAGCTGTATCCCACTTTGACAGTGGATGAGCTCCCATGGGATCTAAGGGAGACCGTGGCACCAGAAGTGTGGGATTTCACTGGGGAAGAGATTGGATTGGTCAAGGGAGTAGACCCAGTGAAAATTGTAGTGAAACCGCATGCTGAGTTTCCGAGAACACCCCAATACAAATTGACTCCAGAAACGATTGCAGGAATAAAGCCTGTGATTGAGTCCATGATTAAGCAGGGAATACTGAAAGAAATCGTGGGTAGTCCGTGTAACTCCCCGATCATGGGTTTGCAGAAACCCAACGGAAAATTCAGGATAGTGCAGGATCTTCGAAAGATTAATAACATAGTCGTCTCATGTTGTCCAGTGGTACCGAATCCATCAGTGATATTGTTTCAGATACCGTTCCAAGCCGAATGGTTCACTGTGATAGATCTTTGCCAGGCTTTCTTTTCGATCCCTCTGGACGAGGAGAGCCATTTTCTTTTCGCATTTAAGCTGGAAGGTCGCGTCCTAACATGGTGTCGTATTCCTCAGGGGTATACGGAAAGCCCATCGATCTTTAATCAGCTGTTGAAGAAAAATCTTGAAAGTCTAGTGCTGCCCCAGAAGTCAGTTTTGGTCCAGTACATAGACGACCTACTTGTGGCGTCAGAAACTGAAGAGGCTTGCAGGGAGGACTCCATTGCTTTGCTAAATCATTTGGCCGCAAATGGGCACAAGGTGTCCCCGGGAAAATTGCAGTACTGCTTGACGGAAGTGCAGTATTTGGGGCACAGAATAGAGAAGGGGAAACGGAAGGTGTCCCCAGACAGAATAGAGGCGATCATGAAGATGAATGCGCCGAAAACACAGAGAGAGGTCAGGATGTTCCTAGGGATGGTGGGGTATTGCCGACAGTGGATAGCGAACTTTTCACTGAAAGCAAAACCCTTGCAAAAACTGATGCACAAGGAGGTGAGTGATCTGGTACCATGGGACAAAGACTGTTTGATGGCGTTCCTGCAGCTAAGAGAGGACCTGTGTCGTACTCCTGCTCTGGGAATGCCTGATTACGATAAAATATTCTTGCTCTACTGTTGTGAAAGAGAGGGTTGTGCTTTGTCTGTGTTGGTCCAAATCCATGGGAATGCCCGTAGACCAGTTGCCTACTTCTCGGCTACTTTAGACCCAGTAGCCGCAGCGTTGCCCGGATGTCTCAAATCCGTTGCTGCAGCAGGTGTCAGTATCGAGCGCTGTGAAAATATTGTGATGGGGCACCCGTTAGAGGTGTATGTGCCCCATTCAGTTGAACTGTTAATGACCAGGACCAAAACACAGCATCTGACCAAAAGTAGGCTCATGCGCTATGAGCAAGTTATTCTTGCAGCAGAGAACGTGACCCTCAAGAGATGCTCTGTTTTGAACCCTGCTACCTTGATGCCACTCCCAAGTGACATAGATGATGATGTATGTACAGACCATGATTGCCTTGATGTGACTGAACTATGCACCAAACCGAGACCCGACATCGTGGATGAGCCACTGACTGACCCCGATGAAGTATTCTTTGTCGATGGCTCATGTGTAAGAGACGAAGTTGGGCAGTTGAGAGCAGCTTATGCTGTTTGTACAATTACTGGAGTTGTGGAAGCAGGATGCCTGGAAGGAGTACACTCCGCTCAGGTAGCTGAAATTATTGCATTAACGCGTGCTTGCCTGGCAAGCAACCAAATTCGAGTCACCATATACACCGACAGCCAATATGGTTTCGGGGTAGTTCATGATTACGGGCAATTATGGTCTCAAAGAGGTTACATGACCTCTTCAGGCTCCCCCATTCGTAATGGAGAGTTTGTACGTTTACTGTTAGAAGCTTTGCAATGTCCAGCAGGTATTGCAGTTGTAAAATGTACCGCCCACACCAGAAATATGGACTTCGTGTCACAAGGCAATAGATATGCCGACGAAGTCGCGAGATACTGTGCAGAACAAGGGTACTCTTTCACGGAGGTGGAAGTGGGCGGAATAAATGTAAGAACGGAATTAGCTATGATATTAGAAACTGTAGACACTTGGGATGAGTTAAAATGCATGCAAGAAAATGCACCCGATTTTGAAAAACAAACCTGGAGGACAGCAGGATGTGTGATAGGTGAGGCACATTTCTGGGTTTCGGCTGACGGAAGAGCAGTGTTACCCAATGAGATGGTGAGCCCAATGGCCAGACAGATACACGGTCCAGTACATCTAGGGAGAGATGCTATGCTGAGGGTGTTCAGGCAAACCTGGTACAATCCTAAGTTCAGAGTAGCAGCAGAAGCCGTGTGCCAGCGTTGTGTGACCTGTCAGCAGTTGAATGTAGGAAAAAGAACACCAGTTACATTGAGTCACATAGGGAGGTCTGGAGGTCCATTCAATAGGATGCAGATAGATTTTATTGAAATGCCAAGGTGCAACCGCCTTCGTTATGTCCTGGTGGTTGTTTGCATATTTTCCAGATGGGTCGAGGCATACCCTACACGCAGGTGTGACACCCTCACGGTAGCCAAGTTATTGCTTAGGGAACTCATTCCACGCTTCGGGGTACCGGCCTCTTTCGAATCAGATAGGGGAACCCATTTCAATAGTGAGCTTGTGAAGATGATTTGTGCGGCTCTGAACATAGATCAGAAATTGCATTGCAGTTACCGACCAGAAGCTTCAGGAATTGTGGAGCAGATAAACAGCACCATCAAGAATCGGATTGCCAAAATGTGTTCATCAACGTCCCTGAGTTGGCCTGATGCTCTGCCATTGGTCCTTATGAGTATCCGTAGTACCCCAGACAGAAGAACGGGACTGTCACCGCATGAGGTGTTGATGGGGAGGGCAATGAGACTGCCATCAGTACCAACTGCTGCACTGTTAAACATCACAGATGATATGATCCTGGACTATTGTAAGGGGCTGTCTGACGCCATTCATTCTGTGTCCCTTCAGGTGCAGGCTGCCGAGGTTCCATCGTGCCAGGACCTGTGCCATGACCTGTACCCTGGAGACTGGGTGCTTGTGAAGAAACACGTAAGGAGAAGCTGCCTAGATGTTCGTTGGCGTGGACCCTACCAGATCATCCTGATCACGAACACAGCAGTGAAGGTGGGAGGCCTGCCCAATTGGATCCACGCGTCTCATACGCGGAGGGTTCCAGCACCTCTGGAAGAAACAGCTCCTCTCTCGGATGGAAGTCCAGCTGTGGACCGAGAAGCCATAGAGGGGGCTAGCCAAGCTGTAGAGGTACAAGAAGAAGCAGGGAACGAGTCTGACCAAGCTGAGGATGGTCAGTACAACAGCGAAACGGACGACGCTACAGAAGGAGGAAGTAGCTGGGAGTACGAATCAGACACCGACCAGTCTGAAAGAGAGCGCGAACAGACCAGAAGGAGAAGGAGCAGAAGGGTACGTGGAGAAGCCAGTTGGCCACAAAGAAGGAGTTCTAGCCTGAGGTCAACTCCAGAGAGAACCCTTGCTCCAATATCGGAGGATTCAGACCCGGAGGAAGGTGCGCAGGGCGCTGAAGCACCAGATCTAAGAAGGTCGAGAAGAGTACGTGTGCCCAGCAGAAGATACGCCACTCCTGAGTGGACATATCTGGCGACAAATGTCTTTGGAACGGGAGACAGGGAGGATACGAGCGGTGGTGGTGTCCAGCTCTGAGCCCATCATCACTGTGGAAGTACAGCTGTTAGTACCCGGAGTCGAAGCAGAAGGGTCACTAACATTCACACTCCTCAACCCTCCCCGCCTGAGCAAGTTAAAGCACATGTTTTTCACTGAATTGCAATTCCCTGACTTTGGAACAAAGATAACAAGCCATGAAGAGCACACTCTTCGCCTGGAAATATTGAACTATGCTATTCAAGCCGCAGGCTCGAAACTTATTGTAGATGCTTAAAGACTTTTGTAAATAAGCAAGAAAAAGAAGATTACCTAGCGCCTAGGAAGCAGAGAATCTTAGGGACTTCCTATTAGTTGACGGAGAAGGGCTAGGGTTGTCTGTGTTAAAGCTTCAAAAAGACTTTTGCAAAAAGAGACTGCCAGCTTCCAATTGTGTGATTCTAAAGACTGGTTGATCAAAAGAGACTGTGAAGGAATAAAGAAGAAAAGAACTTTTGGGTTGAAACAAGAGAGAGAGAATCATACTGTCTGAAGAAATGGAGGCCGGTAGTCCGAACCGTAGAGCCAAATGTATAATAGGCACACTAATAGTAGGAGTGAAACTTCTAATAGCTTTGGTAGTTACTGTATCATATGTAGTGGGACGTGAGAGGGAGGCAAGGGTATCAGACGAGAAGTCTGTAGTGACACCAAGACCCACTGTTGCTGGTAAGATAGGAGGAAACATACATGAGAAAGCGTTATTAGCAGCAGAAGCCCGTAGGTTACACATGGATGAGTCCCAAGGCGACTTTAGGTCAAATGCTTATGCTAAACTTTTGTATGAATATGTGGATGCCATGGAGGTCAAGGATTGCTACGTCTGCATGCAACTGCCTGCATCTGTAGACGAAGGCATTAGATATCATCACCTCCCGTTTGCATATGGCATTACATGTAGCTTATTGCTTAGCATATTTTATGGGAGAGATAGTTTTGAATACTATTTCTCTAATTATGACTCAGTGTTACCAGAAGTCCCAAACTACAAGCAAATGAACAAGTGGGACTACTGGAAGAGTGAAGACAGATTGGCCAAGTTCTTCATTCCTTGGGATACCTTAGATACTTCACATGCCCGCAGAAATAATTTGACATGCAAGGTGTCAGAAGTCGAAAAGAAGTTTATAGGGCAGGTGGATGATCGATATAGAAGGCAAAAGATTTTGAAGAAATCAGGACAATGGAAAACAGATTGGACCGAGGAAGAGAAGGCACACAAGAGAAAGGGTAGTAGTGGTCCAATAGCTTTGGATAAGACACAGAGAGGGAAGTTATGTCTTCACAGAAGCAAAACGTATTACGAAAATGTATTCGTAGGAGAAGTCAGTTGTGAACATGCTTTCAATTTAGAATATTACACAAAGGATTTCTTGAAAGGAATGCAAGTGATTCCAAATGTATATTTTGTATGTGGAAGAAATGCCTACGTGAGACTACCTGACAATTGGTATGGATCATGTTACTTGGCAATTGTCTTTCCCAAAATATACCATGCTCAAGACTTAGAGATCATCGAGGGTAAGGCCTCGAAGAGAGGGAGAAGAGATGTGGGAGATGCAGAATTAGTTGGAGATGTATTTGGAGCTGCATTTCCTATCTTAGGACTGATCCTCAATGATGTCAAAATTAGGCGACTGGCAACAGTCGTAGACAGGTTGTCTGCCAGCACTGCTAGATCCTTAATGCTGGTGGAAGGAGAGATGCAGTCGATAAGGGCCATGGTGCTTCAAAACCGTCTTGCATTAGACGTCCTGCTAGCAAAAGAGGGTGGAGTCTGTAAGGCTTTGAAGGTCCAGGAATGTTGCACTTACATTCCAGACAATTCAAAACCTCTTGAGAAGGTCATTATGAATATAACTAATATTCACAAGGAGATCAAAGACCTAACCAAAGTAAATGTATGGGAGAAGGTGGGTCATGGAATGGGCGAAGTTGGAGGTTGGTTTGCCAACCTAGGGAAGAGTTTTGTGTGGTATGTGCTGAAACCTATCATCATAATAGTGATCTGTGTGATCCTGTTGTGGGGACTGGTGAGGTCATACCAATGGTATAGATCGAGGAGATTGGAGAGATCCAGGAGAGAGCAGTTACAGAGATTGGCTGCAATACAAGATAATCAGTATCGGAGTCTGAGGGCTCTAGAAACGCAGAAACGAGGAGCATTAGCCATTAGTTCAGTTTAAATGTTGGTGATGACCCCTAGAGGTCATCAAAGGGGGGAACTGAGAGAGCGCAAACTGAACAAAATGTATGAGTGCACCCGAATTGCAAGTAGTACGCACAAATCATAAAGAGAAATGCTATGAGTGCTGAAAATATATTCACCTATACCTTGAAATGTGTAGCTAGTTTAGAGATTTTATATAGAAGTAGAATTAATGTAGAAATGTGTGAAAAAGTATAACCTTATTAGACGTGATTAATCAGGATCCATGTTTTGTAGCTGCGAATGGAAAAAGATCATGCTGTAAGGCATAGAAGGGAATGGGCCTCATGGCTAGGTCAGAGGGGTTTAGAAACATAAATTGTTTCGCATAGACATGGACGGCACTAATGTTACACTGATTTGTTTATTCATTGAATTTATATTCCATAGATGTGTTTTCTTATTATGCCAGGGAAAGACGCTAACATGTTATTTTAGTTAACTTGCGAAAGGGTTGTAGGCCTGAAATGATGAAAGGATTTTTGATTTGCACGTACTGGTACAGGCCGAACTGTGTCAGGGGAAAATGTTGCAAGCTTCTGTTAGAAGTTTATGAGAAATGAAGATTCAGCTACGGATGTCTGTCTGCAATTGTGAGGGGGATCCAATTAATAATTGGATGAATAGAACGTTGTTTAAGAGATTGGTGCAGACATGGAGGAGGATTCAGGAATGTTTTAGGGGGTATCGGCGGGCCGGAGAAGAGTCTGAGAAGCAAGGTCAACGCTAACGCACGAGACCCAGAGGAAAAGCAACCTGGAAAAAGCCAGAATTGTCATCACGTGAGGGGCGTCTCACAAGGGGCGTCTCAAATGTTATTATGTTTTGTATTAGGGACAGCACCCCGGGGTGGAGTTAGAGCAGATGCCTGAGGACCCTTTAGAGAGCGGATGGGTAGGCAGAGAGGGGTCATGACTGGCGATCATAGGTTTTCATCTAGAGACTAAGTGTGGGTGACCTCCTTAGGAAGTCATTCACAGCTGACACCTTTTGATAGGTTGGGATTCTGTTAAGTAGGGATACCATCCAGAGCAGGGTAGGGACAGCCTAACCTGAACCTTTCACTCCTGCTGTAAATGACGGAGAGATCACAATACGTGTCTATGCTTGCAGCCCTTTTGATTTTAGAACTGGTACTCGTAGTGTTCTTTGCTCGCCTGAGGGCTTTTAGAGAGCACATGTATGTAGTGGTGCCGTATATCTTTTGAATCTCATTCTGAGATGCCTGTATTTGCAGTTAACCTTAACCTTGTAATAAATCTTTAAAAGCTAGAAGTAGTTTGTGGTTTTTCTGAGTCGAGTCATCATTAGCAAAGTTAACCTGGTATTGGATGCACTTTCTTTCCTCAAAGACAGGCAATAAAGGTTCAGTTGACCAAAACGGGGTTTAGATCAAGAGTTATAAGATAGAGATCTACAATCTCGCCCTTGCAGAGGTGAGGACAGTCAGGCGCTGCCTAAAGCAGCAGTATTTGCCAGGCTTCGTTCGAGTTTATGTCATCGTTCCAGGATCCCGCCTCCTTTTCTAAATGGCTGACCCTTGATGCTGTCAGCCTATGAGAATAGGAGGCGGGATTATAGTTGGGACAAAGTATTTCACGTGTCCTGGCATTCTAAACAACCGTTAGGGAAGCCTTTTGCCTCCTGGTCACCCTTCAGCCTTTGAAGCCCTCTGTCTTCTCACTCGGGTCGTCCCATCGACTTCTGACTTGACTCACCGGCATCAGAGCTGGTAGAATTCTGTAACGTGTGCCAGTGCAGGGGCCTGTATTTCCCTCTGTCCTTCATCACCTGCAGCTGAGAGACGCCTATCGGAGGAACGGCCATTACTATCCTGTAGCCGAAAGCGTGAGTACTATCCTTTTCCTCCTCTGTTTGTCAAGCTGCTGCGTCATTTGTATATATGGATTGCGATCGCTCCATATTCCCCCTTCCAGCCTCTAACAATTCCCCTTGGAAGTTGGAACACTGCGTGTCTAGAGTGCAATGAAAGCATGCAAGCGTGAACCTCATCAGAAAGGCCTGAGCACGATTAAGATTCACACTTGCATGCTTGCATTGCACTCTGACATTCACGTATTTAAAGACACATTGTCTTTATATACGTGTGTGTCAGAGTGCAATGCAAGCATGCATGTGTGAATCTTAGCAGAAAGGCCTGAGCACGACTGCTAAGATTCACACTTGCATGCTTGCATTGCACTCTGAAACGCGCATATTTAAAGACATATTGTCTTTAAATACGTGCGTGTCAGAGTGAAATGCAATCATGCAAGAGTGAACCTTAGCAGTCATGTCCTGGCGCTATGCATTCAGATATTCTCCTTGCTTAGTTCCGAGTGCCCACATTCGTTGTCATTGGCATGCTTAATGTTTAGAAGATTGGAAAGTACTTTGCAATTTGGCTTTTGTTTAATGATAATTGATTCATAAATAGAGGAGGGAGGCCGGTCGTTAAAGTTCGTTGTGTGTCTGCTCCATTCTGTTTCCCGGGGATATGGCTGTGGTTATTACAAGATCTCTGTATTCATCTAAAAATAATGAGTTGAGCGGTATGACCGGGAGGTCAAGTTTTGCCCAATTTTTTCCTAAAGGTAAGGAATCTCCTTTAATTTAGTCAAAACAACACATGTATGTTGGTGGTGAGAGTGAAGAGTGAAGGGGGTTTGGTATGCACGTGTGGAACAGTACTTTAATTGTTGTCAGAGGAACTTTTTTTCTCATTTATGCGCTGGCAATAATTCTCCCAATGTGAGACAAAGCCCATTATTTAATCCTGTAATAAAATGGGCATGGTATGTCTGTCTTGGAGAATACCAGAAGCTAGTATTTTTCTGTGTTACTGTACGGCAAATGTAATGATTGCTTTCATTATAAACATAACAAAGGGCCGCTTTTTCATCATTAGGGGCATTGGCTCAGCATGGCTCATCCATTTTGAGGGTGTAGGGGGCTGTCATATTTTATGTTTCGCACCCTGCTGGGCACACATTGCAAACTTTTACGCCCTACCACTTTCAAATGTCACCAGCCGCCTCTGCGGCAATCACCAGGGAGGGAGTGTTGGGTTGCGACAATCAAGGGCTCACCAGTTTGGACAAATGCCAAGCACCTTCACAAGCTTTCATACAATAAAATCTCTTAGCTTTCCAAGACTCTGCAGCCTTCAATATTTATGCTGTTATGCAGAGCTCTTTTATCCCACGCAGAAGATGGTGCAGTCCTGTCACATACATACAGTCCAGGCACTGAAGAAACACTGTTTGAGCTTCGAGAGATTACTATTGAATTCCAGTGACGTCTACATTCCTTCCAAATTGTTATGAGCAATGTGAAATAAAGACGATGCCAGCTCAAGCACACTTTGTCAGTAAGCCTTTCAATTATCTTAATGAACAGAGAGTGAGGCCGAGATTCAAACAGCGCTCACTGCTTTTTTAACTTTTTTCACGGACCTCGTTAGCCTCGTGTGCTTCATATATACACATTTTCACTGTATGGAGCTATAGTCTGTACATAAATATGTATACATGTAGCACACAACACAATGTGAAACGGAGGCTCAAGAAAAAGCACTAAGGGCCAGATGTCGGTATACAAATACCGGTCGGTAACGGCCGAAAATACTGATTTTCGGCCGTTACCGACCGGTATTTGGATACTGAGATGTAGGGCATCCCAAAATACAGATTCGGTAATTTTACCGAATTGGTAATTTTACCGAATCTGTAAAATTACAGAATCTGTATTTTGATATGTAGGTGGCACTGTAAACAGTGCCACAGGGCTTTAAGGATTCGTTATTTACAACCAACTATTAGTTGGTGGTAAATAACGAATACCTGTGTATATGCAAATCTGTGCAAGTACACCTGTGCCATGTAGCACACATACACGCCCTAAGGGCCCTAAGTGCATGTATGTGTGCCATATGGCACACAAGCACTAATCAAGGGTGCAACAGGGTGTCAAAGTGACACCCTGCCACCCTTGAATAATTCGGTATTTACCGAATCGGTAATTACCGATTCTGTAATTGACATTCATTCCTATGGGCCTCCAGGCCCAAAAGAATCAATGGCAAATACTGAATCGGTAAATACCGATTCGGTATTTACCGAATCTTTCCAATTCGGTAAAACATACCGAATAATTACCTACATCAGATTTACCGATTCTAAAATACCGAATCGGTAAAATTAGGTATTTTAGAATCGGTAAAAATGATTTACCTACATCTAGCCGCTAGTGCTGTTCGAGTCTCAGCGCCGGCTCCAATAGATCCTGTGATTCTGGGCAAATCGCTTTGCTTTGTGGTGCTTAGAAGCCTCTTAGCTGGTGTAATGTAGCCAGGGCTTGGTGCAGCAACTCCCATCGGACTGATGTCACTCTCTTTGCAGGTGCCTCGAGGGCGAGGATAATTCCTCCCCCAGTTCAGCACATGTGTGGAGGAGGGGACTCTCGTTCCGAGGGTACGACCTGGCGACCTCACAAAAAAACAACAATATATTAAAATGTTTATTAGAGTAGATTAGAAGTGAAGCACCAAACAGTGAGCAATGAGCATGCCATTTAAATGACGTTGACTTAATTGTCTCCCTTTTTTTCTCTGCTGCTCGGAAGCTGGGAGAGCAACACCCCTTCCGCCCGTTAATACCAGCCGCCACTGGTGCGCAAAGCTAGTTTGGCTTGGAACATGCTACCTTTGGCCCTTCGGGGCACCCAGGACCCATTGCTGTTTAAGAAAAAAATAAAAACGCTGCTTTTCTAGTCTCTGATTGTGTGCATTTCGAAGTTAGCGCCGGGACACTTTCGAGTAGCTGAGCGCTGTACAAATTAAATATAACAAATAACTCTCTCTTTCTCTCTCTCTCTCTTACTCTCTTTCTCTATCTGTCCCTCTCTCTCTCTATTTGTCTGTCTGTCTATCTCTCCCGTTCTCTCTTTCCCTTACTTGAAGCAAACATAAAGTCACTCACCCATATCAGTTCTTCACCCATACTTGCATTGTTAGGCACATGTCACATTTTAATAACACATTCAAACACAAGACTTACTACATTCCTACATGTTGCATAATTATTTATATTTCTATTCACTTTTCATACAGCCATTCCTTCAGGTGTACTGGTTGCAGCAGCTGGGGAAGGAGTCATTCTAAATGAGACAGGGCAACACACACAGACGGTCTTCAGAAGCAACTAACCTACACACACAGGTATGCCCTTATGCTGACAATCTTACTACACTCTATAGGGGATTTCTATCACTTGTTTGGTTAAACTCTAACACTATATTTTGCAACGTGTTTTGGAATCGGGTATAAAAGTAGGCAAATATGTCAAATATAATCTTGACACTTATACTGTTCCACTATTTTATACTTTTCATACAGCCATTCTTTCACGTGCACTGGTTGCAGCAGCTGGGGCAGGAGTCATTCTAAGTGAGACAGGGCAAGACGCACAGAAGATCTTCTGAAGCAACCCACCTACACACATGGGTATGCCCTCATACTAACAATCTTACTACACCACAAAGGAGATTTCTATCACTTGTTTGTTTAAACCCTAACGCTATATTTTACAATGTGTGAATCACGTATAATAGTAGTCAAAAGTGTCAAATGTAACCTTGACACTTATACTATTCCACTATTTTATACTTTTGTTCCACAACTGTATTTGGGATGAGGCGGGTGCACTGGCCTTGATTTTTTTCTCAATGATTTAGTTAGTTTATAAAATGTTCCAGGTGCTCTATGAGTGGCGTCCTCCGTTCATGGACGTCGATAAATGAATTAGAAAAGTGCTCCTAATAGGTCATTAGTTGCATCCCCACAGGCACACTTTTGTTCCTCAGTCAGAAAATGTGGATACCACACTTTTTTCGAAAATGGTGATATTTCTTATTTTATGGTTAATGATTTCAAAGAATTTTCTTCTTCATTCAATGATTTTGTTGCTCATACATCATTACTGAAGCATACTCCAATGCATTTCGGGCTTAAGAATTGACCTTCTTCAGGGAGCAGTACTAAAAGAATAGACAATAAAGCATTATGTAGTCTCTAACGAATTATAGCACATGTAACCATGTTATGATGGAATTCAATAGTGTATAGTGCTCATTGGTTGTGTCTGGTGAAAACAAAATTCTATGTTTAATGCAGTGCTCGGCGCCACCTTATAACCCAGTGTCAAATAAACCAGAACGAAACGAGCGTTAACCAAAGGATATCGGGAATGCACTTACATGACATTGATTGACGGGTTATGAGCAATCTGTATTGAAACAACATAAATATCAGCGTTAAAATTCACGTTTGAGCCTTAATATAAGCGCACTGCTGTTGGTATCTAACTCTGCTAACACACTGACCTGTTAGTGTAATGATCTTACTCCTCGTGGTCGCAAAACTCCCGGTTCGCTTCTTTTCACCCGCACGCCAAACACGTATCCATATCTAATGTTATTCGCTTTGTGATTGGTTAGTTCGTGATCATGTGATGAGTTACGACATCATTAACGTGAAAAAAAGACTATCCACTATGCAACGCGATCGGTAACACCAACTATAAATTACCCATCATAACGCGAGAAAAATCAAACGCGAGGAAAATCAATCAAACTAATAAACTCCACAAACCACAGTCGAATAAATAAAAAGATGAAAAAATTACTCTAAAGGAATTACTAGAGGTGAAAATTATGGTACAGAGGATGTGAACCCTATCATCTGTGGTGGTGTAGAGAGTGTGTTTGATTGAGTGTGCTATGTCTGAAACATGGTCAAATGGCAATGTGTATAATAGTAACATAGTGATATTTACAAGAGCCCACCTGTTCCCAAGGAAGCAATATTACAATATACCAAGTCATTACAAATAACATGACAGTTCAATACAGTCATTGAGACCATTCGGTTTAGAAGAACCCAGTCTCTGAATCCAAACATTTTCTCTCTGTAATAAGTGCTTTGTGTTGTCTCTTCCTTCTCTGTTTTCAACGCACTCCAAGACCAAAAACTTAAGTTGCGATATATTATGGTGTTCTTCACTGAAAAGGCACTGCAATTGTACATTTCGTGCTTTTTGTGCGGATGTTTGACTTATGCTCAGTCAGTCTCACTTTAATTTTTCTTTCCGTTTTACCAACACATACTTTCCCGCAGGGACACTTTAACAGATAAATTACATTTGCAGTATCACAAGTTGCGTTTACTCTGAATTTGATTTCGTGTCCCTTCATCGGGTGGTTAATCTTGTTGCCTTTAATGATATTATTACAGCTGGGGGGGCGGAGCTAGCCGGCGTCGATGGCGGACGCGTGAGCCTTCGGCTCCTCGCATAGCCCCGGAATAATCCTGTTAAACTATCCTTATTTGTGCCGAACATGTCATAGCGGGCTCTCGATAGGCATGGGCGGAAAATCCGTTCCGCTCGCGGATTTTGCGGATTTTCGGGAAATCCGCAATCCGCGAGATTTGCGAATTTCCTGCAAAATCCGCAAATCCGCGAGCAGCGGATTTTGCTCGCACTGCTCGCACTGTTCGCGTGAGTTCGCGCCCCGCGAATAAGTGCGAAATTGCAGAAATACGTTCTAAGCAAAACTGAAAGTAACTACTTACCAGGTTCAAAAGTTCAGGCACATCATTAGTAGCCATTTCCTGTAGTGCTTCCTGAGGGGCCCCTCCAGAGTTCAGTTGCCAGTTGAAACTATTATGTGACCCTGCTCTGAACCTCAGAATAGTTACACATATGCCACAAAGGTCATGAATTACAGCTAAGGGAGACAAGCAGGAGCCAGGCTGGAAGTTAAAATCCATTAATCAGCCCCTAATTCATTATTGTCAGTTGGGGCAGGGCAGGTGTTGTAACTAATTTTGCAACAATGAAAGCACTTAGCAAGTGCAAAAGATCACTAATCAGGGCGCACTAAGGAAGCAGGTGCCAGCTAAAAAAATATTCTGTGACACATTAATCAGCCCCAAATTAATTCAGGTCACTTGAGGCAGGGAAGGTGTGCTTTGCTTTGCCGAAAATAATGTACACTGGACAACCAGAGGGTGTGGTGATGAAACAGAGGGTGGCATGGGTGGGCCAGAGGGTGGCATGAGTAGTCAGAGAGTGGCAGTGGTGACAGAGAGTGGCAGTGATGAAGAAGAGTGTCCCAAACAGGTTGGACACGTAGAAACAACAAGTTCGCAAAACTTGCGACCCGACAGGTAAGTTCGCAAATTGCGAAATTGTAAAAACCCTCGCGAACTGGCAGAAACACGGGCGAACACAAAAAAAAAAAAAAATCCGCAAATTCGCGGGAATTCGCGGATTTTGCGGATTGCGAGTTCGCAAATCCGCAAATTCGCGGATTGCCAATCCGCAAAATCCGCTCATGCTTAGCTCTCGAACGCCTACTGGCACCCCCGGCTGCCTTTGGAGAACTTTTGGACCGGCTGTGTGTGAGCCTTCCCAACCATTTGAGGGTGCTGCTCCCGGCGACGCGGCAGTGACGGACTAGGCCGGCAGCCGCGCACTATCCTGGAGAGGTGGCCGGGCGACGTCATCGGACGTGCGGCCCCAACGCCGAGAGTGATCGGGCTGGGTGCGGACCGGACCGAAAATTGGATTTATCACTGCTTGAGGAGTTCTCTCCCTCCTATTCGGCGACTGCTCATAAGTGAGGGGCCCGGAGGCTTCGCGACAGGGGGAAGCATACAACCCTGACCGTCTGCGCCACGAGGTGGAGCGCCCACTACCTTGGTGCCATAGCCGATCTGGTTCTCCGCTGCGGCGAACCGCTATCCCGCTGCTCCCTGGGGAGAGGTAAACCGGGGCAGGAACTGTGGTCCTGACTGCCTTCTAAGCCGTGAGGGTGAGAGACTTGCTGTAGCGCGGGGAAGGGCTTCGTCCGCCATTGCAGGCGCCATCTTGGTCGCGTCAGAAACCCGGAGATTGGTGGCAGTGCTTCGCTTGCTTGCAAAGATCCCAGGGTTGCATGCTTGGCCTGCTGCCGTAGAGGGGCTCCCCCGCTCTACACCTCAACACATTAGGGACTGCGATGGGGAAGAACGACGCGGCCCAGAGGAAGCTCTCCTTTGAACGGCGCCGTCCAAAGGGGTCGGAGGTGGCGGCGCCGGAGACATCGCCGAAGGGGGCCACGGCGACACCCCCGGCAACCACGGAACTCAGAGACATGTTAGCTGCAATGGAGAAAGGCATCCAAGATAGCATTGCATCTGTGGGTACCAAGATAGACGCTCTGTCCTACTGCATGGATCGTATGGCGGAGCGTGTGGATAAACATGCGGAGCGCCTAGACATGGCGGAGCGCCGTCTCACTGAAGCGGAGGAGGCTCAAACAGAGTGGGACAAAGAGAGAAAGCAGTTTGATAGGCTTCTTCATGTTATCAGGGACAAGACAGAGGACTTGGAGGCGCGCTTCCGCAGATCCAACCTTCGCATCACAGGCGTAGCGGAAACTACACAAACGGGGAAGATGGAGCTATACGTAGAGAAACTGATGAAGCTTCTACTGGGTGAGGAAGTGTTTTCCCCCATGTTCAATGTGGAACGAGCGCACCGCACGTTGGGCCCACAACCTCAGCCTGGCGCGCCTCCTCGACCCATTATCGCAAAGTTACTTAACTACCGCGACAGAGACACGGCCCTTCGAATGGCGAGGGAGAAGGGCAAACTACAACACGAGGGTATGGATATCTCCATATACCCGGATTTCACAGCCAAGGTGCAGGAAGAGAGGCGACAGTTTGCGCCATACAAGAAACAACTCAGAACTTTGGGCCTGGACTATGCGATGTTTTATCCCGCCAAGCTCCGCATAAACACCGGTGGGAGGTCGTATTACTTCACGGACCCCAAGGAACTGCACAAGTCCCTGAAAACTTGGACGCGGGAGCGGAAGGAGGCCCGGCGAGGCCAGGACGACGACGCCGGCTCGGCATCGAACCTGGAAGAGCAGGACTAGAGGTCACCGTAAAGAGGTTTGGTACTCTTCCATGGAGGTGGCCACCTGACCCTGGCACCACAAGGACTCCATGTTTGCAGAGGCCCGAGAGGTCTACATTCGCTACACAGGGGTTGCTTTGTTAGGGTGTGGAGATGCTGATCGGACATAGGTCCCACGCACTGTTGGTAAGGTAGCGGATGCAACTTGGGAAGGTTTCATGGACAAATGCTGCAGAACTGGGGGGATCAGTTTGGGTGGGGGAGGGCGGATATACTTGCTATTAGAGGGGCACTGTTACATAAGAGGGGCCGGTCTGAGGCGCTGATCACACATTCCTTCGGAACAGTTGGTGGTGAACTATTTTGGCGCGCTCTGCCCTGGTGCCTTTGGTTGAGATACTCTCGGAGGGGTTAGTGCTGAACTGTTGAACACTACACTTATGGAGGGTTGATGGGGGGGGCTTTTGGGTGCTGTCTGACCAGGTTGGGGGAGGTCGGCTGTGGGTGGGTTGGTGCTCGAGGGGTGGGGGCTAGGATTTGGTCTGTTGGGGTGAAATGTTGCCTGGGGATGTTTGTGGGGTTTAACTGTACGGAGTGTGTACTGCGGTGTGGTGCTGTCCCTGTTCGGAGACGCTGGCTGGCGTTTTTGAAATTGCGTGAACTGCTGTGTCCTTATTCGCCTATACCTGATACACATACACGAGTGAATCCTTGTAATGTCTAATGCTGCACCGAATTTGCCTACACATGGCACGGATACGCTGAAACTTATAACGTGGAATGTGAGGGGTCTGAACGACTTCCATAAATTGAGGAAGGTCCTTAGCTATCTCAGTAGACATCATGTGGACCTAGCCCTATTACAGGAAACGCACTTACCACACTCCAGTAGAATGCTACAGGCTAGGGGATTGGCTGGGAACATAGTTGCCGCGGGCTTCACGACACACACCCGTGGGGTATTGATTTGGGCCAATCCTTCCTCACAGCTGAAGCTCATCCCAGTGCACACTGATCCGGAGGGCAGGTACGTCATGGCTAGATGTGTGGGTAAGGGCCTAGATCTATTGGTGGTGAATGTTTATGGCCCCAATTATGACCACCCTGAATTCTACGCAACTCTGTCAGCTCTCGTCAGGTCACACACGCAGCCTTGGACGCTGTGGGGCGGGGACTTTAAATTTGTATTTGACCCAGCTATGGACCGCACCGCGGGCGTTGCTCGGCGCCCGGTGGCTTCGGCCTCGTATATGAGAGCGGAAATGACTAAGTCAGACTTGGTGGATGTTTGGAGGGAGAGACACCCCACGAAGGGTGGTTTTACACATTACTCGGCCTTCCATGATGTCCACACTAGGATAGATTACTGGTTGGCGTCCCCCCAGGTACTTGGCAGCACTAGCGCATGCGAGGTCCTCCCACGCACACTTTCGGACCACTCCCCTATCCTTCTACACCTCTTAACAGCCAGGAAGGGGATTCCGGCCTTCACCTGGAGGTTCCCCCCTTTTGCGTTGCTTGATGAGGCCTTCAGGGGGGAGATCGCGGAGGACATAGACCAATTCTTTGTGACAAATATTGGTACAGTAGACGACTTCTTTACGGTCTGGGAAGCTTTTAAGGTGTACATCAGGGGGGTGGCTATGTCCAAGCACTCAAGTGTGTTACGCTCCATCAGACGGGACCTCACCACTTTGGAGAATAGGATAGCGGGGTTAGAGGCTAGGCGACTGCAATCCGGCGGCGATTCTGAGGGGCCGGAGATCAACCAACTCCTATCTGAGTTTCAGGCTCTGGCAGACAGAGAGATTCTATATATGGGTAAATATGCCACCGCCAGAGTGTACGGGGAGGGGGAAAGACCTGGTGCGTTACTGGCACGCATGGTGCGGAGCTCTAGACGCCCATTGGTAGTCGAGGAGCTGAGAACCCCGGAGGGAGACACAGTCACAGACGAGGAGCAGATACTTGAGACCTTCAGAAATTATTACGCAGGGTTATATCAATCCAAGACGCAGGGAGTGGAGAACGAAATGGAGGACTATTTAGATCATATTGCTATGCCGTTCCTCAAGAACTCGGATAGGGAATTCTTAATGGCCCCCTTCCACCAGGACGAAATCCTGGAAGCTCTAGCAAGTATGAGATCGGGCAGTGCCCCGGGCTCGGATGGCCTCACGGTTAGTTTTTACAAAGCCTTTAAGGACCTACTGCTGCCACACTTGGTTACCCTCTTTGATGCAGTCTGTGAGAACGGTGAAATGCCACCTACTATGCGTGAAGCACTGCTCATCACTATCCCTAAACCGGGGAAGCCGCCTGACCTCTGCGGCTCGTACAGACCGCTCAGCTTGCTGAATGTCGATGCTAAGATTTATGCTAAGGTAATAGCCACTCGTCTGGCCTTATTGGTCCCTGGACTGGTCGCCCCGGAGCAGTCCGGGTTTGTCCCGTGCAGAAATTTGACCTACAATATACGCACGGTACTGGGCACCATGCAGCATGTCAAGCAGGAGAACAGCGCGCTGGCAATCTTCCTTGACATGGAAAAGGCATTCGACTCGGTTGAGTGGCCCTTCATGGTACGTGTATTGCGGAAGTTGGGTTTGGGCGAGCCATTCATGCAGCGGATTGGAGCGCTGTACCACCGTCCCTCCGCCAGGCTGCGTTTGGGCGATAGAGTGACGGAGCCGATCTATATTGGAAGGGGCACGCGACAGGGTTGTCCCCTGTCGCCGTTGCTCTATGCACTGGTGGCGGAACCCCTGGCATGTGCGATTCGGGAATACCACAGCCTGGAGGGCATCAGTTTCCCCACCTATAAAATAGGGATATCAACCTATGCAGATGATACGCTGCTGTATGTTAGGGACCCGGAGGCTAACTTGGCCGCGGTTCTTCGTGAGGTGGTCCGCTTCGGCTCGCTTTCGGGCCTGAAGGTGAACTGGGATAAGTCAATCGCTTTTCCGCTCACCCCGGTGACACGGCCGTTCGCTATGGAATACCCGCTTCAGTGGTCCTCCGACTCTGTTCGCTATCTGGGCATTCGCCTTCATACAGATCCCGAGATTCTCATTCGGGACAATTACGGGGTGGCATATAGCAAATTGGTCGATGACGTCGATACCTGGATCAGGCTTCCGCTCTCCCTTGCGGGTAGAATCGCTTTAATGAAAATGGTGGTGCTCCCCCGATTCCTGTTCCTCTTCCTGAATTTGCCTGTTGTATTGTCGAAGGTCTTCTTTAAACAGCTTACCAAAGTCATGATAAGACTGGCCTGGGGGGGCAAACAACCCAGAGTTCGATGGACGACCCTGATACTCCCTTGCGAGATGGGAGGACTGGGAGCACCGGACCTAGAACGCTATTATAGGGTAGCACAGGCATCGCATTTACACTCATGGATTCATGGTGATGCTCGGACTCCGCACCTTATACTGGAGCGGCTATTTGCGGATCCGCTCCCTCTGCCTGCTACTGTCTGCCTGCCCACGGACCGCACGGTTGGACAGATGGACTCGCTTAAGGTGACCAACCATGCCTGGAACCATTTGGTGAGTTCTCGTGGCAGCACATTGCTATACTCCCCACTGATGCCCGTCGAGTGGGCCCTTTGGCTCGACCCGTTGGGTGAAAAAGGAGTGATTAAAGCCCTGCGGACCCTTGGCGTGGAGAGAATGGAGGACCTATTTGCGGATGGCACGCTTAAAACCTGGGACCAGCTGACCCCCACGGAGTCAGGCTACACCCTGCTACAGAAATTCCAATATCATAGACTCCGCTCTGCGTTCCGTGAAACACTGGGCCCAGACTTGGAGGAACCGGAGGAGGTCCCGGAACTGACCTATGTTATCAAATCTACCTCGCCGGCGAAACTCGTTTCGCAGGTTAACAAGTTGGGTGTAGCGCATCAGCGATTGCAACCCTCTAAGGCCAGGGAGGCCTGGCAGGCTGATTTTCAATCCCCAATAGACGATCTTATGTGGCGATACTGCTGCTCTAGCACGCGTAAGATCTCATTGAATGGCAGGCACCGGTTGGTGCATTTTAAATATCTACAGCGGGTGTACTATACACCTGAGCGTTTGCACCGTTATGGCCTTCGCCCCACAGCTGAATGCGAGCGCTGCCGGACAATGGTGGCAGATTTTTTCCATTTGGCATGGTTATGCCCTGGGGTGCAGGCATTCTGGGGGGAGGTCTTTGCCGAACTGGACCAGATTCTGGGGGAGACCCTGCCCAGCACACCGGCGCTGGCGCTTATTGGTTATTCTAAGCCACTGGCCCCTTCTCTGCGTCGGCTGGTGGACATGGCACTGTTATTGGCGAGGAGAGTGGTGGCGGCTTGCTGGATGCGAGGGCCCCTGCCAACCAAAACAAGGTGGATGCGAGACCTACAATATTGCTGCACCCAGACAGAACTATACAGCAACCTGTTACCGCCCAGAAGTAGGCCCAAAAACTTCTAGGATCTTTATAAAGAATACCTACAGAAGGGGGAGGAGGAAGGCTCTGACACATCCGAGGCGGTTGAACTCCAGGATGGGGTGGAAGAGTAGGCTCGGCTTGTGTTCTTCGCTATACTGGAGGGGGGAAAGTTGGGAGGGCTCCGAGTTAGGCGGGGGATGTTGAGACTGGGGGCTGACGGGGGGGACCGTTCACTGAGGGAGGTTAGACACTGGATACAGAGTAGGTACACGTAGGTACACAGGGAGACATGTTCGTTAGGGCAGGGCTGGCGGACACACAGACACACTCTAGAGGGTGGGGTGGGAGTTTAGTTGGGGTAGTTTTTTGACCTTGTCTCAGTATTAGATCTGTTAACCGCGATTGCAGTAGTAGATTGCCAGTTGCCACACCGAATCAACACGAGGCCTACCACAAAACGCTTCTACTGGCACAGTTACACAATCGATGCATTACCTCGCCGCCGGGCCCCCGGGATGCCGGCACTAAGGCTGTGTTCGTAATAATCCTCTGCTGCTCATGTGATGATCATACTTTATGTGGAAATGCACTGTGCCCAAGTGTTACATCTGGTGTTGTCAATGGCTTTGCTATCAATAAAGATCTTTTTAATAATATAAAAAAAAATGATATTATTACAGCTTCCACAATTTAAACAGGCTCTTGTTCCTTTGTAGACCTCACTTGGTCGTGATTTTTGTTTTAGTATTTCTCCCATGCTCCGACCTCGTGTGTATGCGAACAGTGGTGGTTTTCAAAAAATTGAGTTAAAATCTGGTTCCAGATCAAGTATCGACCAGTGCCTTGTGATAATTTTTCTGAATTTACCACTGAGTGTTGAAAATTTAGATACTGCCACAATTCTTGTTTCCTCTTTGGTTTTCTGGGTCTCCGAAAAATCCTTCCTATTCATTTTCTCCACACGTTTTCTAGATTCCTCAATAACTTCTGGATAACCTCTGTTCGAGAATCTTATCTCCATTTCTTTAATCCTCCATTCAGCTTTTACTTCATTTGATGTGATTCTTTTGACTCTGGTCATTTGAGAAAAGGGTAAATGTCATTTGAGGCTGGTTTGGTGAAAGCTCGAATAGTGCAACATATTTGTCAGGAAACACTGAGTCGCCTCAATCTGTGCTCCCAAGTTTCAGTCCAGGACACGGACATTTGCGAAACCCAGCCGGGTTAACATTTGGTATCCTTTGTATTAGTAACCCTTCCCTCCCAAGATGGCCGCCGCAGTGGCCATCACGCTATCCTTAGTAATCAGTGGCAGTCTAGTGGAGGAGGGAAGAGCGCGGCTTTAGAACTGCGCACTGAGGAAGAAGCACCCGAGTCCTGCTGCTCCGCGTCTACTTGTCATGACGGGAGTCAGTAGGTAGCTGAAGAATACTGAACACCAGAGTTTTGCTGCTCCGCGTCTATTATCACGACGGGAGTGAGCGTTTTCCTGTAAAATTGAGAATTTAGTCACAAAGTTACCAACGGTCACTCTGTCTTTCCTCCATAGACAGAGTAACCGTTTTTGATATCGTTCACCTGATTAGTGGGCTCTTTCAGCTGGTGAGGACAAGTGCAGCGGAGAGCTCAGTCCTAGTGAGAACCAGAGAGGAGAATCTTCGCGCTCAGACTGCATTGCGGCATATGACTTTTGGAAGCTGAATCCAGAACTGAGACAGTAAGACTGCGTATTCGCCAAGCATTAAGCAGCGTTAGAGGGCCAAGATTACCTATCCTTCTTGCGCTTGCCCTATCCTTTCCTTTCCCCCCTTTGCCTTACCCTGTACCTTTTTGCGCGCTACCAGGAGGATTTACACTGGCCATAAGCTGCAAACTATTTAGCCTTTGGAATTCAATTGGACTATCACAGAAGCCAGTTACAAGGTCACAACAGAAAGTCTTTCAGGTATTAATAAGTGAAAATAGAAAGAGGATTAAATGACTGCAGTATTTGGGAATAATAGGAATTAATGAAAGTTCTTTCTCTCCTCAGCAAGAAGGCTTCCTGTAAACAACAATATCAAATATAGAAGAGTAGCAATTACTTTGGAAGCAGCTGGTAGGATAAGCTTAAATTAAGTTCATAGAGTCAAGTAGAGAAGTGGGTTTGTTGTCTTATTCCTTCCCTCTACACTTCTGTGTATTAGGCACCTTGAAACAGTACGGGAGTGTCCTGCAGAAGAATCCAACCGTCCCGTGGGTGACAGCAGCTTACAGAGTGTCTCTTCTCTTTATCCACTTCCCCTTTTCCCCCTTACTGGTGACTTCTCTCTTGAAGCGTGGGCACTGGGAGGGTGGCGATTGGGACTAGCATCATTCTGCCTCTGCGAAGGGACTGGAGCCTTCTGACAATATTATTCCTGTCCTTTGGCTTTCTATATATGTCTGTTTCAATCGATGTTTTTGTTAAAGTGACCTCAACATCCAGGAATGTTACTCGTTCATCTGATATCTCCCAGGTTAGTTATATCCGTTCATCTACTTGGTTGAGTTCAGTTAACGCTGTCTCCAACTTCTCTTTCGTGCTCTTCCAGATGATACAAAATATTGTCAATATATCTGACAAATAATTTTAGGTTGTCTCGCCATTCTATATTGGTTAAAATGTTGGATTCCTCATACTCTTTCATGAAAATGTTAGCGTATACCGGCGCCGCCGAATTTCCCATGGCAGTTCCTACCAATTGTTGATACCATTCATCCTTATATCTAAAATAGCTTTGATATAGCGTAAATAGCATGAGTTCCATGAGAAATGTTTGAAATGGAATTTGTAACTCAGTGTTTAGTAGGGCTTTTTCCACAGCTTCTATCCCTAAGGAATGAGGGATCGATGTATATAGTGATCTGATGTCGGCTGTACATAGAATTAGGTTCTCTCCTTGTTGAAATGTTATAGTTTTCAACTTAAGCAGAAAATCAGTGGTCTCTTTGACATACGTTGCCATGTTCCTCACTGTTGGTTGTAAATACCTATCCAATAGTTGTCCTATAGGTTCATGTAAGCTCCCGCAGGTAGACACAATAGGTCGTAAAGGAGGATCTTTGAGGTTTTTGTGTATCTTCGGTATCATGTAAAATACCAGACTCTTAGGATGTGTTTTCATAAGAAAATTCTTAGTTCTGTCGTTTATTGTACCCATCTCAAGCATTGGAGTATGCTTCAGTAATGATGTGTGAGCAACGAAATCATTGAAAGAAGAAGCAAATTCTTTGAAATCATTAACAATAAAATAAGAAATATCAACATTTTTGAAAAAAGTGTGGAATCCTCATTTTCTGACTGAGGAACAAAAGTGTGCCTGTGGGGATGCAACTAATGACCTATTAGGAGCACTTTTCTAATACTTTTGTTCCACCCATCAACTACCACTACAGTAACTTCAGCTCCCGGCAGCACAACTAAATCTGGCTGTTACCACTCACAAGACAGATGGTGCATTTTAGTATCTTAAATGTTTGTTCTTTTACATTTAGATTGATTTTGATATAATATATTGTCTAAATACTTTTCCCCTAGACTATGGGCAATCCGAGAAGAGAATACTCATCCAAGCGAAGATGTCAGCAGCCAGCACTGTTCAACAAGAAGAGGAGGAGGAACTGGAGTGCATCAAGGAGGAGTGAGTCCTCTGACCCCGGTCCAAGGCTCGCACTCTCCCCTGCAGCTCCGTTGTGCTCTGCGCTGCCACTGGAAGCCCCACTTGTGCAAAGTTTAAGACTGCCCTCTGCCTTGCTCCCTCGGGGCTGGTTCCGGTGATTCTCGTATTCTGACTCTGGTTTTTGCTCAGCCCCCCTTGTTGCCCCTATTGTTGCTCTGTTGGTTTCTTATGTTTCTATGATAGTGTCTTACTGTACTGTACTTGGGTTTTCCCATTACATTCTCCTGCCATTCTCTCTGCCGCATTTCCCCGTGACCCCCTCCCCCTGAATACCCCGCTCCCACCTCCCAGCTTCACAACCCTCCACCCTCCCCTACATAATGGCGACCGCTGAGGGGGAGGGCAAGTGAGTCCTCCGATCCCGGTCCAAGGCTCGTACTCTCCCTTGCAACACCGCTGTGCTCTGCGCTGCCACTGGAAGCCCCACCCATGCAGGATTCGAGACTGCCCTGCACCTCGCACCCTCCGGGCTGGTTCTGGTGATTCTGGGAATTCTGACTCTGGTTTTTGCTCAGCCCCCCTTGTTGCTCTTATTGTTTTTCTTTTGGTTTCTTTTGTTTCTGTGATTGTGCCTTATTGTACTGTACTTGGTTTTTCCCATTAGATTCATCCACCTTTCCCGCTGCTGCATTGCCCCATGACCCCTCCTCCTGACTGCCCCGCCTCCCAGCTGCACGTCCCTCCCCTTCTCTACATAATGGCCGCAGCTGGGGGACGGAAGGTGTGCATAAGGCAAGACCGTCTGTGCCCGTCCATGACCTGACCGCGGCCAGCTCCAGGAACCCTGGCTCTACTAGACCCCACCGCTAAGAATCCACCACCGTTCACACACTAAATCCCGGCTGACTGTGAAAGATTATCGCCGAACACTACCCATGGACAGTTCTCATGCAGACACTGCAGTAGATCCTTCACCATCAACAAAGCCCCCACAACCGCCGAAGGCCTGCATGATGCACGCACCACCGGAACCTTGACATGCATCCTCCTCAACGTGCCCTCCCTGCACCGACACGCCAAAGAGATCTGGACCTGATCGACACCCACTCGCCTGACGTTGCCTTCTTCACTGAAACCTGGACCAACGCCACCTCCGGCCCCGACATCGCCACTGCCATCCCTGACGGCTACAAGATCTAGAGGAAGGACCACCCCCACCGCCCAGGAGGAGGACTCACCATCACTCACAAGACCCCCTCTGACTCTCCACATCCAGCACGAGTGACCGTCACTCCAACACAGAACACCTCCACTTCCAGATCCAGGCCAGCCTCAGGACCATGCTACGAGGCACCTACATCTACAGACTGACGGGACCTCACACCCAGCCCGCAACCACCATCGCCGAGCTCGCCGCACCCCACGCTATCACCTCCATGGACTATATGCTACTATTGGACCTGAACTTCCACCTCGACAACTGCAATGACTCCACCACTCTCCTTGAAAACCTCGCCAACCTCGGACTGAAGCAGCTCGTCAACACACCCACTCACAGAGCTGGACACACCCTTGACCCCATCTTCGCAGGAGGGACAAATATCCGCTTCAGCCACACCACCCAGCCCCTCTGGACGGACCACTGCTGTGTCCACTTCACCTTCAACACCTCCACCACACCCAATCCAGCCCGTGCCCACCACAAAGGAACTGGAGCAAAGTCACAGAGCAACACCTCAACACTACCCTCTGCCTAACCCTCCCTAAAGCCATGACTGACACCAACTCCGTAGCCAAAGAATTTCACCACTGGAACTCCTGCTGCGCCGACAAGCTCGCATCCCTCCACCACTCTGCCAAACAACTCCCTCAGAAGACCACCTGGTTCACCACCGAACTACAAGAAGCCAGGCACTCATGCCGACGCCTCTAGAAAACCTGGCGAAACCAGAAAACCATGGAAGCACGGAACCATGACAGGTGTGCACTAAAGGAATACCACCAGCGAAAAAGAGAAATCAAACAGACCTTCATAAGAAATAAAGTCCAGACAAATGCGACAGATGCCAAGAAACTGTTCTAGTCATACAGCAGTTTGCCAAACCCACCAGCGAGGCCACGGACATTACATCTTCCCAGGAACTCTGCGACAAACTCAGCTCCTACTTCCATCTTAAGATCAAGGCCCTCTATGACAACTTCAGAGAACAGCCACCAGACACTGCCCCCCTCCACACCGCCGCCAATAAGCCAAACCACTCAGGAGCCCCAAAGGACTACTGCCCATGACAAATTCCACAGGGCTGCCTCTGCTATTGCACCTGAACTAGGACAGACCATCAACGCCTCCTTCAGTTCCGGCATCTTCCCAGACGACTGAAAGTGGGCGGAGGTTAAACCCCTCATCAAGAAACCTACGGCCGACCCAACGGGCCTGAAAAACTACTGGCCCATCTCTCTACTCTCCTTCACAGCCAAAGTCACAGAGAGACTCGTAAACGCCCAGCTGACCGCCTTCATCGAAGAGAACTCCATCCTAGACGCCTCCCAGTATAGATACTACAGCAACCACAGTACCGATACCACCCTCCTTGCCGCCACTGACGACATCCACATGCTACTCGACCAGGGACACACTCCGGCCCTCATCCTTCTCGACCTATCTGCAGTCTTCGACACCGTTTCACATCACATGCTCGCAGCCAGACTCCACTGTGCAGGGACACAAGGAGCCGCCATCGACTGGATCCAATCATTTATCTCTGGCAGAACCCAGAGGATCAGACTCCCTCCCTTTGTCTCTGATCCCACCGATATCAACTGCAGAGTACCCCAAGGATCATCGCTCAGCCCTACACTCTTCAACATGTACATGGCGCCCCTCACCGCCATCGTCAGACAGCATGGGATCAGCATAGTATACTACGTCAATGACACCCAGCTCATCCTCTAACCCACGAAGAATCCTGTGGACACCAGACTCTGCTTCCATGAAGGAATGAAGATCGTCACAGCCTGGATGAAAGACAGCTGCCTGAAGCTCAACTCAGAGCAGACCGAGGTCGTTATCCTTGGACCCTGCATCTCTGCATGAAACAACACCTGGTGGCCCTCCGCCCTCGGTAACCCACCCACCCCTACAGACCATGCACGAAACCTTGGCGTCATCATCAACTCCTCCCTCTCCATGAACAGCCAGATCAACGCCGTCGCTTCCACCAGTTTCAACTGCCTGCGCATCCTCTGCCAGACCTTTAAATGGTTCCCCCCTGACTGCAGAAGTACCGTTACCCACACGCTCATAACCAGCAGACTGGACTACGGCAACGCCCTATACACCGGAATCAACAGAAATCTTCTACACAAACTCCAAACCATCCAGAATGCAGCAGCCAGACTCATACTCAGGACACTGAATCACAAACACATGACCCAACGCCTATGAGACCTTCACTGGCTCCCCGTCGAGAAGAGGGTCACATTCAAACTCCTCACCCACGTCTACAAATCCCTCAACATCGGACCCAAATGCCTCAAAGAGAGAGCCTCCTTCCATGCACCCAAGAGAAACCTCGACTCCAATGACCTCGCCCTGGCAGAGGTCCCCCTCATCTGCAGGAACAGCTGTTGTGTGGGCTTCCAGTGAAAGCACCCTGTTCATCAGTGAAGCAGCCCCTGACATTGCAGACAGCTTGCATGTTCATGGAGAACGAGCAGTTTCTCCTACATTGCAGCCAAGACCTGGAACGAGCTCCCTGTGGACATCAGACGCTCCCTGACCCTGCACACATTCAGGAAGGACCTTAAGACCTGTCTCTTCAACTGAACAAAAGCTGCTTCCCCCTACACCTAGCACCTTGAGACCCTCACGGGTGAGTAGCGCACTTTACAAACCCTTAATTGACTGATTGATTGATCTGAAAGAGGCGGAGTACCTCGTTACCCCCTTACAGAATATATTCAAGAAGAGCACTTCACAGCTGGGCAGTAATGCTCTTCCTCAATCACATCTGATGATTGTAAGTTCACTGCCATTTAGCCAAGCAGCCACAGATGCTTGTTTCACCTGTGAAACACTCACCTCCACACAGGCTTCAACTAAGAGGTACATCTGTATAAACACCCACACACCTCCTCCCATAATGGTGCGTCTCCGGTATCCTCCCAATCAACTTAGGTTAGAGGAGGTAGCCCTCATTCATCAATCTCCCTCTCTCTATACCTTTCCATTTTCCACCTCTCTCTATGCTTGTTAACCGGCTGACCATGTCAGATGGCCATGCATGTGCTGTATAAAAGTTTTGGCACAGTCTTATGCTGCTGAGTGGGAGAATCAGTTTTACCAACTTCAGTCTAATGTGCAGGAGAATATTCATGCAATGAGCAGTTACTTTCTGTTATATAGCTGCCTCTCATAAAGGACTACCTCAGATGATTGATAGCAGACCCGTGCCTTGGATAACCCTGTGACATGTTACCAAGACAAGGCCCAGATGCACCAAGAATGTTATATAATTATAACTTTGGTTGAACAGAGTGCAAGTCAACTTGTCTTGACCATAAAGATGATACAGGCAATAAACAAAAAAGTCCATGTCAATCTTCACAACCAATACATGAAGAAGATTCTACAGAAGCACCTAAGCATGAAATAGAAACAATACCTGCCAATCTCACACCTTTGGCACAACCACATGCACCACCTACACCTCCCAACTTCCAACATAACCAATTCAACAACCCAGGACTCAAGACAAATCTCTCACATTACCAACCACCATTGTTAGGGGAAACCCATCAAAATGAGTGCTTTCGTTTGTAAAAAAGAAACTCCTTCTCTTTCACAGTCACTGCCACCATTTTGGTCTAATAAAACAATCTACAATTTTTTTATTATAAAACATGTCTAACTGTTGTCTGTGTTGAATGTTTGATGATGCATTTACTGCATTTACTACTTAGGAAAATGTTATGCCTTTTTCTTTGTTGGTGCACCTACAGTGTGCAATACATTTGAACATTTCATTCTGATACTGAAATAATGTTCTAAATATTTATTTTGCCTGAGATGCAATGCATCAATCTGCAAAATGTTTAATACAGAAAGAAAGACATTAAAGTTTGAATTATAAGTAATTTATTATGAAGAAGGAAACTTACAATATTTATCATTTCATTAATATTTTTGCGGAAACTAAAAACTGTCCTTGGGAATGGTCCAAATTAAATAAAATGGATACTTGAAGCGGAGGTGAAAAGCTAACGAGGGTATAGAGTATGGTTTTACAAATGACGAAAACACATCAAGGCACATAAATGGAACTGGTTTATATATACAGGGAAAACCAAAGTCCAAAGCCTAAAATTGTCCTCAAAAATTGTTAATTGTCCAAAATGATAATAACATCATTCCCACAAACCATAGGGAGCTTCCAACTCAAGTTCCTGGCTTGGGGAAAATGTACCTGATGATCCTTGCACTCTGTATTTACTACAATTATGTTCAAGTCCTCCTCTGATGCAGACATTAGATGGCTGGCCATGGTAGGATCAGGCACCCTACTTGAGGACCGCATCACAAAGGTAGGAAGGTAAACAGATATCACAGACAAATAGGGAGATGGGACAGTAGGAGATGAGGTGGGTGGGGAGGCAGGTATAATATAAGACCTGCAATCATTGAAGTTATGAGGCCACATAACGTTCAGCTTCTCAAGGTATCGGGACACATCCTACTTAGTCCTGGATTTCCCAAGAGATCTCTCCTTGAAGCACTTCAATAAGCCTCAGGGCCTCTTTATGTTACCACAAAAAAGACAATGTTATAGCATTTCCATTATGACAAAATCAGATTAGTCAGGCCAGAAAGCAATACTACTGGACATGCATGCTACCAAAGTGTCAAACCTTTCTTAACACACAAACAACAGATGTTAACTATACAATGGAAGGTTAAAACAAATCTAAAATTGAACACATGACAGGACTCCACCCTCAAAACACACTCACTTTAGTGAATATTGCAAAAAACATTAATGTTGCTGCTGCTCACATTGTTCCAGCTGAGCATGGAAGGTCATCTAGGCAGCTTTAGGGACCCTCTTGTACACTGGTGTCATGCAGGGGTGCTGAGATTGAGGATCGGAGGACAAGTCAATAATACCCTGGGCCTTGATGTGGGTCCAGTAACAAAGGTTCTCCCAGTGCTTGCAACAGAATTTTCTCCGCCGGATGTGCGCACCCACTGTGCTTCAGTGCATGGTATTGTTGCGTTAGATTTGTACCCGCACTGAATTACTTAGCTGGGTCTGTGGACCCCAATAAAGCTGAGGATCCATTTCAACGACTCCCTTACTGATGATATCTAATTCAGCATCGGTGAATGGGGAGGCCTTCTCATGAAGCCCCTTAGTCATGTTGGGGGTAAGATTAGTTCATGAAGCAGATGGAGGTAGAGGAATGGTGTTGTGGTGAAATGTTGATTGCTCAGAATGATCACAACATCGTCAAATTCATCTATCTGTATTCTATTTCCCATTTGTAGCAGTAGGGTTTAGACTCCACACTCGCGGCAGAGGCTCCACATTCAGGAAGTAGCCCTCTGCACACACGAGGGAACCCTCCGCATGAGGAAGGGATATGTCTGCATACAGTAGGGGGACCCTTGCCTGTAGCAGAAAATATAAAATTGATATAATTAAAAAAGTAGAAGGGATTTATTTAACTAATGTATGTGTGTTAAGTAAAGAGTACTGTATGTTTGAAGCCCTCAGAAATGTGGGTAGTATGTGATATGGTATGTTGTAATGATGTGTTAGATTGTATGAGAAAATGAAGAGTCAACTAATTGTAATCTAGAGCATAGCATGTTAGTTGACAACATTATGTTAAATAAACAGAGTTGGCTCAGGATGGTATATATAAACAGTGTGTTAGTCGTCCACCATTCATCATTGACAAGAGACAGTCCAGTTATATCAATGCAGCAAAAATATTAGGAGCTAAAGAAGAAAAATTGTTAACTAACTGACTCTGCACTTGAAGGCCCTGACCGCTGTTCTGTACCCCAACCTGGGTACCTGGATGTTGGCTTAGATCACAATCAAGATCTGTTTGTAAGCCTCGTCGCATGGTGATTTTGAATTGCAAATTGAGGATCCCAAAAGTGCGTTTAGTAATGGCTTTTGTGTGTATGTATATGTGGACTAGTGTACATCTGGTGAGATACTGTGGTTAAATGATTGTAGGGTGTAATGAGTTCGGGAGAGAGAGCATACTCGGCATCACCTGCAACAAAGACATGTGAAATGTTTACAAAGGGGCTTCTATTCCAATTGATATGCATCATGCCTGCAGACATGCAATGTGTGTCGGTAAGGTGTGGGTTTTGAATTGTAGTAATCATTGTTTGTGTTTGAGATGCCACTACGAGATGCACATGTAGCCCCAACGCGAGGTGTAGTTACCTTCAATAAGCTACTATTCACCAAAATCCCAGTCAACCAAGCAGCATGCAAGACATAGCTGCCGGAAGATGTAGCTGTTGTGTGGGCACCCTGTTCATCAGTGAAGCAGCCCCTGACATTGCAGACAGCTTGCATGTTCATGGAGAACCAGCAGTGTCTAATGAGGAATAGGTGTGTTGTGAGGTGATGTGGCTGAAGTGCCCCATGGGCTCAGTCAGTGGCACCTTACTCACCAGAGAAGTGGACAAAGGCATAATATCCCCATGCCAACCTTCAACTTTCAACCAATGACTGTGGCATGGCTATAGGCTGGTGCATTCTTCTCGTAATGCAATTAAATACCTGATGCAAGGTTTGAGGCTGACTTGTCTGTGGTACCAATGTTGTAAGAGATGACCCTCTAGAAAGATCCAGTGACAATGAAATGGAGTGCAGCCAGTATTTTGACATAGGCTGGAATAGCTTGGGAGCAGGCTGTAGGTGAACCAAGCACCTGCTCCTACTCAGCCGCCATGTCAAAGATCACATCAGGTCAAGAGCCATGTCATCTTCCCTGGACATCCCAAATATGTTTATCCTTTGCCTGTAAACCCTTGCTATCCTCCTCCGCAAATAATTATTCCTCAAAGTGAGAGGCAAAACAACAAATATGTTCACTGACATAGTGAATGCAGCAAACGTTGTTTTATGTGTGAGTTCAACTCATATGTGGTCAACCTGGATGTGATTGCTTAGTGTTGAAATGTGTTTCAGTTGGAGATGGGTGATGGTATTGAGAACAGTCACTGCTTTCGTTACTGGGTGTGTCACAAATGCTGTCATTCTTATAATGTGAATCAGAAGCATTTACTTTTAATGTAAATTCAAGATTATTAAAAATAATTGTTTTGGCTGGAGCAATACACAGCATTTTAAATAAATAAAAAATAATATAATTACATTTTCTCTTGATAAAAAATTATACATGAACTATACATAATAAATTACAAACATATTTTTTGAAGATAAAAAAAGAATACTTTACCCAAGATTTCATTAAAAGTTTCACTGACTTGTATAATACACCCCCACAACCCTCCTAAAAAATGTTTCGCTTCAAATGCCTGTATATTTCTATAGTTCTTTGTTTTTATCTATCGCTTTATGTGGAAGGGTGTTGCAGCACCATAGTTTGTCCATGCCTGGTGCTGGGCTCCCTCCAATGCTGAGCTGGAGTGTATTTTCTAACACTTTAGATGTACTAACTTCTGAAGTGCAGTTTGTGAACAGCAATGCTCTTACTCTTTTGGGGATAGGTCTTTGTCCATCCTTAAGACCCGCCTCTTAACCCTTTCCATTTAATAGTAAATATTCCCTATTTTCCATCCACTCCCCTTACCCCATATAGTACGAAAAGATATATGTATGTGGGTGGAGCTCTTCGGACAGAAAATATAGGTGAGACGGAGATGGAGACCATCGTCCATAGGATTACGAGTAGCATTTTGTAGTGAGAAGGACTATTGTACTACTAAACGTACAACAAAGTGACCCTTTGCGAATAGGCCTCTGGATTCTTCAAAAGGAGATCTGGGGGAAAGAAAAAGCTTAAGCATCTACCCAAATGCAAAAAATCCTAGACCATAAAAATGTCTGGTATGATTGCAATCAGTGGTGTAGCTAGACCTTTTGCTGCGTTTGGGGATAACTGCTTTTGCTGCCTGGTTAGAGGCGGCCGTCGGTAGGGGAGGGGGGGCCGGGGGGGGGGGGGGGAGGGCTGGCAATTCCTGCGTTCGCTGCCCCGTAACGGCCGCAGGTAAGCGCGGGGTGGGTGATGCTGACCCCAAAACTTATGCCACCCGTAGCACACCGCCCCCACCCCCCACCCCCATCCTCCTTGTTACGTCACTGATTTCAATTTTTAAAAAATCAGCCAGAAAGGTGTGTGTAGGAAGCAAACATAACAAATCCAAGTCCCTTTCTGCACAGCGGAAGTTGCGCAGAAACTGTTTTTCATGATTAAGCTATAAAAACTGTGAGCTCTAGGATGGTGGAGTTAAAACAAATGTGTTTGCTCCGGTTTATAATTAACTGCATATTCAATCTTCCATTTCATGCGGTTAGGTCTGACTTAACGAGGATACTGTTTGGAAATTCAGCTCTGAAACGATCATGGCACCATATGTTGCCCCTATTTCTATGGCATGAGCGCTCAGGAAAGAAAAACAGATACAAGTTATTGCTTTTGTGGTGGTGTTAACCGACTAAGCCAAAGCAGCTATCCCTCCCTTTTGCGGTTCACTCAAATATTTTTTCTTTTTATTTCACCTATTTTGTTTGTTATCTATTAAGTATTGCAGAAAGGGGTGGGTAAGGTTTAAATTTCACAACTTCTGTACTTCATAAATTTATGAAACCGCACTACTGCAGGGTTGAGGGCAGTGCCTATTTAAGTCGGTGCCCACAGACAATGAAGGTTAGACAATCACTTATTTTCCTCATCAGACTTTGACCTAGATGAAGAGGTATTAAAAAAAGGTAAAAAAAAAACAAGGAGGACAATAGGGGGAAGAGGAAGGACAAAAGTAAAAAGCAGGAACGTGCAAGAATGAGACAGGGGGCAAAGAGTGTCTGGTGGTGGATTAAGGCATGAGGTAAAATTATGACTACACAGTAAAACTTTGGGCCACACCACTTAACTTTTTTTTTTTTTATTAATTAAGCATTGATGGAGAGAAGGATTTTCTCATTCAAAGTTGTTTTTTACAGATATTTACAAATTGCATATTTTTGAGAAAAGCATTCTGCAAAATGTAGTTTTTGCATAGCTCTTAATAAACATCTTTTTTTAGGGCTTTTGGATGTTTTAAAAAAATGTCAGTTTTTTGCATAGACAGAGCTTGCAACTTCACCCACACACATACAATCATAAAAATAACAATATTGTCTCAATTACATTTTTTCTTATTTGTATTCTGTGTTGTTTTCTTTTTTGGCCATTCTTTTAAGCTGAGCCTGTAATGGTGTACTGTTCAATTTAAAATTCATAATTAAAATTAGCAATTAAATTAAAATAAAATCAGCTGCAACATAATTTAAAACAGGCAAAATAAAATTACCAATGGACAAGCAAAATAAACAAATATAGGAAAATGTAAAAATACATTACAGTAATTGATCAATAACTAGGCGAAAAGACAGACTATAATAGGATAAGACTTTTAGAGCCTTGGAGTTACTGGGGAAACAACTTAGGTGTATATGTAGAAGAAAATGGCATAGCGAGCAGCTGTAAATTTCCAAAACACAGGCATGCGCTGTATTTACAAGAATATGGTGCACTTCTATGTTTCCCTAGCGCTCGCGCTAAAAATAGCTGCTTGGCACAAACACAGACATCCTTACACCATAGTCAGACCCCCCAGGATATAGCGGCATGGATTAGCAAATTTAGCGGCACAAAAATGGAAATTTAGCGGCAATTTTGCAGCATTTTCTTTGCCCACTTTTCCTACAACAAAGACAGATATCTTAGTTTTTTGAGTTATTTAACAATATGAAGCTATGTATATTTGGTTTATTTAAAATGTAGACACTTTATTTGGCCTAGACACAGCTGTAGCTAATAAGACGCATGTTTAAATAAAAAAATCGTAATAGAAATAAATACATATATACCCAAAGACTAACTTTCAGGCCGTCTCCATCTAGTGATCTTTTCAAATGTCATTCACGTTTCGGCCCCCCCACCTTTAGAATATGGCCTGAGACACTGCCCTTTGAACCAACGCCTAGCTGCGTTATCAGTGATGGCATTTTGCTCCAGCACATGTCTATATCTGTCTAGAAAGTAGTCCACATAGCAGAGGAGCCGCCACTGTAATTGGTATCACTTACTACAACTGCATTTGCTTCATGACATGTGGGTAGGCATTTCATCATCTATACTGGAAAAATGTTTTATGATATCACTACTGTTTGGGGTTCATCATTTTAGATTGATGTAATCTGCTTGCTCTCTGATCTTTTAAGCGCTAAATGAGAAGCAGAGTTGTATGAGCCAACATGATTTGGCTAGCACTGCTGCATTTTGCGCATGATTGTTAAAGGTGAGGGAAAACACAATATTTTGTAAAGTAACCAACATCTTTGAAGACTGGAGGGTTCTAGCCAATGCTCATCACCCATGAGACCTGGCCCACTTAATGCCCTGACAATATCAGCAAACTGCAGGTCCTCCAAATTCTTCAGCTTGATTTCTGCTAAAGATTCCCAAATTCTGCTCAGTGTCTCTGGATATAAAAAAACCTGCACTGGCTTCCCATTAAGCAAAGAATCACCTTTAAGGTGTTATGTATAGCTTATAAGGCACTACATGATCTCAGCCCTGATTTCTGAATCATAGCTTTAAATGGTATCTCCCTGTCAGAATTCTTTGCTCTGGAAATCTATAATTAGCGGTACTGCCAAGATTTAAACGAATAAGGTGAGGTGGCAAGAGCGCTACTTTGCAGAGTTGGCAATGCAGCACGCACAAGGTAAATAGTTGTAATTATTTATTTACTTTCCTTACTTCTGTTCCATCGTATGTCCGAGTCCACAAACCCCTCACCCTGCCCCTCCCCCCCTCACACTCGCAGCACTCCCTCTGCGACCCGTCACTGGTCATTTCTGTTTTGCTGTGGCAAATTTTTGTGTATCATACACTGTACATGTATGGTGTAACACGCAAAATGCAAGGTTTGATTTTATAGCTATAAGAAAACATTGACTAATGCAAAAAACAAATGTAGCCAAAATGCACACACTAGTTGGTCACAGTGCGCTGTAAATTAAGCGTTCAGTGTGTTATCTGAATATAATAATTTTGTCAGAGTCAACTCAGCCTTTCTTCCCAGATCGAACAATATTGTATAAAATAATATGTTATTATTATTATAGTCATCTCCCAATAAAAACTAACGTGAGTAAAGCAACCTAAAATTACATTCTACACAGAAGCAGAGCTTTCAGTCAACTGGCTAATAAAATCATAGATTTTTCAAAGGGCATTTCTTGTAATTCAATAGTAGAACGTTCCCAATACAAAAAGCATATTATTTGAAATGTTCAAAGCCCCCAAGACTGTTTTAAATGCCTTTGATGGGGTGGCAGGTGAGACTAAATCGTTTCATGACATTAACGGAAAATAAAATGCATTATAGTCTTTTTTAATTTGACCTGCAGGACTCCTATGCTACGCCCACCCTCTTCCTCTCTCACCAAAGTCACAAAATGGTATATAGAATGGAACTGATTAATATTGTGTTTTCCCACTATGAAGAATTCATCGAAGTCTTTTTATCCTGTTAAACTTTTAAAGCTTTCAGCAATAGTAGGAAAGGTTTTTAACACAAGAAATCTCTCCTCCCTGGGCCTATAAATATTTTTAAAACTTTGTAGTTTTGCAGAGAGAAAAATTGCAACATTATGAACATTGTGCCCTGTAGCAGTTTTTTGTGGCATTGTTTCCATAATGAGGAAAACGCTTTTCCTAGAGAAAGCGAAGACATTTAAGTGCCTATTTCGTGGGTACTTTTGTTAAAATGCCGCGATTTTTACAAAAGTGCCGATTTTGCAGCACTTTTGTAAAAATCGCGGCATTTTAACAAAAGTGGCGATTTCGCGGCAAACCGCGAAATTGCGAAATCCTGGAGGGTCTGCATAGTGCGGGGATGATTGTTTATGTGCAGGAAGGGACACTTTCATGCACAAAAACAATAATTAATGGCATTTTGTTGTTCCTATGTGTGCTGCAGAATGCGCACTCATAGAAAAAGCAAAAACAAGGAGAAATTAAAGTATTTCTCCTCGTTGTGCCAATCTACAGCCTGCTTTTGCAGGGCCTTGGTTTTTTGTGCTTCCTCAGATTTACAGGTCCTTGTAAATCTGGGGCAGTGTAAAAAAGCAATAGGTGTTGCGGTAGAACACCCACAGCCACAAACATTGTACGCCCCTTTCACACAGATACCTGCGTGAAAGTGTAGCATATATGAAAAGCGTCATTAAGCCACAAAAAGTGGCTTAACGCCACTTTTTAAATATGGTGCAGGGCATTGTGCCACAGGAACATCATTAAAAATGATGTTACTGTGGTGCAATGCCCTTCTAAGTATGCCCCTAAGTTTACTCTTCATCATGTTAAAACATGACTAAATGAGCATGTTATATCCATAGCCACTTACATAGTCTACAATGGAACTGGCATCAGACATCACAAACTATTCCAAATCATAGAAATTATCATTTGGTTGTTTTTTGATTCACAGTTTGCATTGGGCAACCAAATTGTCAGTTTTTATTGCACATATGGCATATTTTTACTGTATTGTAATCATTGTGCCCTGCTCCTGTCTGCGTTTTATTGATTGCAATATGTGTTTTATGACTCATGTCATTGTAACTCTTTTTATATATTTGAACACATTATCTTTATCATTATATTGATGTCGTTCCTTTGCTCAGGAGGTTTTCAGACCCCATAAATGTAATACAAAATGTATGTATGAAATAAAATAACATATGTGATTTAATTCTCAGGAGTTCTTCAGATCCGTATCTTTATTAGTTATTTAGTTTTAATTCTCGGGCGCCAAAGGGTGTTTAAATACATTTGTTGCATGGAATGCACACAGCAGCATCCAGTGCATGCCCCTTTCATGCAGATACCTGCATGAAAGGGTACCATATTTGCAAAGCAGCATTGGGCCACTGTTAGAAATGGGATCCCTGACTGGCCAGGGCTTGCGCCAAAGTCAGTCAGAGACCACCACTCCCAAGTCAGGGCAAGGGAGTTACACTCCAAGATAACCCCTGCTCACCCTCTAGGTAACGTGGCACGAGCAGCAAGGCTAAACTTGGCGGCAATGTGAGTTAAGTATTTGTGCACGCACCCCAGCAACAACACCCAAGGCAAACACAAAGGAAACTCCACACAAGGTTATATATAAAAAATAGCCTTTGTATTACACCAAAACACATTTGATAAAAACACACACTTTACAATGTGCCAACAGGGACGGGCAGAATTTACAGGGGATATGTACAAGACAGGGCCACTTGGACCACTGTCAGGGATCAGCACTTTTAGAACTTAGGACTAGGTAGAATTAGCACTTAGAACATAGAATATAAATCACTGTAGCATAAAATAGAACATAAAGCACACAACCAGTAACTACTGGTAAAGGTTAAGTACCACCTACGCAATCCTAACCACCTTAAGAACAGGTCACGCAGGGAACCAGGACCTCACTAGCACCACCTGTACTAGCAAGAACAACCACCTAAGTATCGCAATACCTGTAGGGGTAGAAGCACATTACACATGATGCATCACAACACATTCAGAGGTGTAGGGAAGGAAAACACATGATGCAGAACCTACATTCAGCGGTGTAAAACAAGGCACATGACGCATAAAAACACATTCAGAGGTACAGCCAAAGAACAATTACGCCAAACTCACATAAGTCACCACCTGTGACTGTCCATAGGCGAGCTGGCCTTGTTGGGGCTAGGACACCCTGTGTCCCAGTGTCCAGGGTGCCTAAACTTGGCAGCTGCCCACGAAGTGCTGGGCAGCTGTGTGACAAAGATCGGGGCAATGCTGGAGCCTCGCAGGCTCTGAAACAAAAAGGTGGGCTGTGAGCCTCTGTGGGCTCGCAACGACTGATGCCCCTTGAGCCCTCGTGGGCTCTTGAATAATGATGTGCCCCTCGTTGGAGTCCCTCCTGGGCTCAAGACAAATAAATGCCCCCTAGAGCCTCTCTGGGCTCGCAAAGAACAAAGGTGCGGCTCGAGCTTCTCGGGGCTCTTACACATATGTGGCACTGGAGAGCCTCTGCTGGGCTCTTACTACAAGTCTGCCACCTCGCTAGGGGGAGCGATGGGGTCCCTCACGGGGGACCCGTGCACAATTGTGGATGGGGAGCCTACCAGTAAGGGTGGGCGTAAAATCCGTTTCGCGGGCGAATTTGCGGATTTTCTGCGATTTCGCGATCTGCGAATCTCACGAAATCGCGGTAAAATCCGCGAATCAGCGGGGACGAATTTTCAGCCAAGCAAGGGTTACAGCAGCAGGTGCAAAAGTTGAACCTAATTTTTTTGTAACCTTTTACAAAAGGGTTACAAACAAATTAACTTCAACTTGGACACCTGCTGCTAATTGCTTCCTGGCGCCTTGTTGCCTACTTGCAACTATTCTCTGAGCCTGCTCTGACCCTTGAAGCAGGGTCAGAGAATAGTTACAAGTAGGCAACGAGGCACCTGTCCAAGGAATTAAACCTCATCAGGAAGCACTTACAGATATAAAAAACAGGAAGAAGGGAGAGGATGGCAAATACACCCATTTTGAGTTGTCAGGAGGGGTTAAACTAAAAGAGACCTTTACAGCACAATTTTTATATGCATTTTGCTAAAAATAAAAAGCTGTATGTTCTGTAGGGGCAACTCAGGAATCTGGCCCTTCAGAGATCCGGCCTCTCTTTCTTTCTCTCGTTCTCTCTCTCCCTCTCTCTTTCCCTCTCTTTCTCTCTCTTTCTATCTATCTATCTATCTATCTATCTATCTATCTATCTCTCTCTCCCTCTCCCATAAACGACTGCATGGGTAACTTTGCTATGCAAGCGGCTCGCGAAGACGCAAAAAGCCCCGCAAACACTCAAAAAACCCCGCAAACACGCAAAAAACACCGCGAACATGCAAAAAACCAAAAATCTGCAAATTCGCACAAATTCGTGAATTTTGCGGATCGCGAATTTGCAAATCCGCAAATTCGCGGATCGCGAATTCGCAAAATTCGCCCATGATTCGCAGGGCTCAACAACTATGCCCCCAGGAGCCTCGGGCTCCAAAGCACAAAAGGCCGCCTTGTTGGAGTCCCTCACGGGGGACTCAAACTCGCAAATATGCCCCCAGAAGCCTTGTGGGCTCTTCTGCCGCCCCGAGCGGAGGAGCGGCCCCGGGGACGCCTGCACTCACAAGCTGTCGGTGGAGGCGGCGGCTCACCTCACGCATCAGGAACTACCACGGAGACAGACATTCCCCATGCATTCCTATGGGAGGGCAGGCGAACTTCACACACGCACTCAGGGAGAGCACGCACTTTACACTGCGCCACAGTGTCAAAGTGCGCAAAGACCAGAAATCACTATAATTCAAGGCAAAAAGTTCAGGGGTGAACCTTCCAGAAGAGCCAAGTCTAACAGCCACAATTAATGGCTTAACTCCACTTTGTAAATAGGGAGAAGGGTATTGCACCACCAGAATGTCGATTATAGTGATGTTCCTGTAGTGCAATCCTCTGGTAATATTCCCCTTAGAGTGTCAACATTTTGTAATCACGAGCACAATAGGGTCATTTCCTGTGTAATTCTACTACCACCTCAGATATGGAGTCTCTTGTTACGTGATTGTCATAGGATAAGCCTTTTGAAAGCCAGGTAGCATGAACTGAATTGGATGCGATTTAAAGGGAGAGACAATGAACCGTGATCGACAGAGGACCATATGCTTAAACTTCAGGATTCCCTGTAACTTGTTCAGACTGCTTACATATGACCACAAACTTTGATGTGAGACTCAAAAGAATAGCATTAACACTGCCTAGCCTGGAAATCACCAGTTTTTGTATTTTAGTTCTTCAGCCAGATGATGACAGAGTTTTCTTTTGATTAAAAAACCAGCAAACACATTGGATTAGTTGTTAAAACATGCATCAGTCGTAAACTCCAAGATGTAGCTGAAAAAGCATATGAGGCAGAATTGCCATAGTGAGAGTGCCCATCCTGGAGATCAACCTAAACAAGCTGAGTGCCTCCAGGAAACTGAAATGAAACCCCTCACAGCACGATCTATTGCTTCCATGAAAAAGGAAGGAATGGCCAATAGTTTCCCAAGGTCCACCGTCTCTAGGACCACTGAGTAATGAAGGAAAGCCTTGAAACAGGCCCCGCTCAGCACACCTTTTCATAGTTCTTTTTTTAGTTTAAGAGCTTTATTAAATAATTTAAAGACATAGGTACAATATATGTCAATGCATCTATAACAGGAAGCATTCAATAAGAAACTGAATATATAATTTGGCCGAATAACTAATACGATGAAACTAAGATAAAGGAGAAATATGCCAAAAAAGGGGAAAACAGGAAGAAAAATATGTACCTGAAAATCAAATAGCATTTTACATTTTTTAATTTTAGGGGATTAAATAAAAGGAAAATAAAAAAAGAAATAGAAAGAATAAGAAATGTAAAAAGGCAGAGAAGAAGGAAAAGAAAAGAAAGAACAAGAAAATGTGAAAGAGAGCAAAGAAATTGGAGGTGTATTAATCACGATATCTTACATTATATTACAATATAAATCATCAAATAAACATTGGTTTTCAATGAGGAGTGCTGACTATACAAATGGTATAATATGAAACAATAAATTAAAAAAAGAAATGAGTAAAATTCTCATGGTGGTTGAAAAACAAAGAAGTGTCTTGATTACGCAACGCCAGCGCCGATAAGTGATTAGTAAGTGGAGACCAGAGGGCTTCTTTGTGAATACATTGTTGAGAGGTTTTGGCAGAAGCACGATCCAGTCTGTGATGATAACATAGAAGGTTCTACCAGGCAGAAAAGGAAACCTTGGAGGTGTCTTTCCAATTAGGAGTAAATACCTGAAAAGCAATTGCTATTAACAAGTAAACAAATATGCCTAGCTTACATGATCCAAACCAAACTGTAGAGTTACTTCCCAAAAAAAATAGAGAATATATCAAAAGGAAAATCAATATTACAGATAAAGGAAATTGATTCAAAAACCTTAGTCCAAAACCTAGCAATATTAGGGCAAAGGAAAAAGGAGTGCATAAAGGAACGGGGTGTAGAAGAGCATACCCAGAAATTCAGGGATGAATTGGAACTATATTTGGAGATTGATAAAGGAGTTAAAAATAATCTATGACAAAAATAATAAAGGGTCTGAGTGGTACTGGAATTGCATGAGGTGTGATGTATGTGTGCCCATATGGAATTCCAAGTATGAACCAAAAGGGTACGTTGTAAAAAAGATTCCCATATAAGTTCAACTTTACTTTTAGGATGACTACTTATAGATACCTATAGATTTGGGAGGCTTTAATCTTAGCGTCACAATTAAGTAACGATAAAGGCCAATAGGAGGCGCATTGCGTAGGATTTTTACCTGGTTTCATAATAGACGTGATCACCATCTCTCTCATAGAACGGGGAAGTATCCCCACCTCCAAGGAATCCTCCAACACTTCTTTTAACACTGGTGCCATTATATCAATAACACATTTGTAGAACTCGGCTGGGAGCCCGTCTAAGCCGGGTGCTTTCCCGTTACAGAGAGGCATTATGGCATCTCGGATCTCATCCAATGCAAATGGGGCGCTGAGGAATGTCCTATGTGTGTCACTCAGCCAGCATAAGACCAGCTCCCCCAAAAAACCTTCCAAATCAATTTACCCTGTGGATTGGGTAGTATATAAGTGCGTATAATGTGTTTGTAGAGCAGCTAAAATGCTATTGTGATCCCCACAGATCTCTCCCTCTACACCCTTAAGTTCTAAAATGGTGTTAGTGCCCCGTGTGCCCCGCACCGCCATTGAGAGTGCCCTCCCCAGGCTCTCTCCCTTATCATATTTACGAGCCTTCCTATATTTGTTCCTAAAGTTCACTTCCCACAACGCCTCCTCTTCATACTCCGAAAGTTTGGTTCGAAACTGTTGGTGCAGTTGTCCTGTGTCTTTCCATAGCATCTGTCTTTCCAGTCCTTTCAGTTCCACCTCTAGTTTCCGTATTGTGCGCTGAATGTCTCGTAGAACCCTGAAGCTTTTGGCAATACACCACCCCCGAACTGTGACCTTAAAGGCCTCCCATACTGTTTCCACACTGTCCACAGTGTCTTTATTGCGGGGAAAAAATTCCTCTATGTCTTCCCTCAGTTCTTCACGAAAGACAGTATCCAACAAGGCAGTCGGCTGTAGCCGCCAGGGACGCCGGGGACAATTGTAGCCCGGCATAGCCAGTGTAATCAACACCGGACAATGATCAGACTGAGTTCCGGCCAGGTGTCTGGCATCAGTTATACTAGGGGCCAAGTCTCTGGATAAAAAACAGTAGTCTATTCTCGCCCATGTCCCTGTATAAGAGGTGAAACGAGTACCTCCTGAAGCACCGGGTGCAAATGTCGCCAGCTGTCTATTAATCCACCCTCCTCTACAATGCCCCGCAGTGTCTCCCTCGACCTGGGATGGTATTTGGCCTGTCCATCTGCCCTATCCAATCTTGGTGTCACAGCCACATTAAAGTTCCCACCCCAGATGATGTGTCTGGAGCCTATGTCCCAAATCAGTCCCCATAGTAATGTAAAAAATTCTGGAGTGTCTACATTCGGAGCATAACAATTGGCAATTGTGACAGAGTCCCTACCCAACCTTACCCACAATATCACATATCTTCCGGCTTTGTCTGCCAGCTGACCAAGAAGTGTGAAGGGAGTTGTACAATGTATCAGAGTAGCCTTGCCCCTAGAATATGATGAATAATTAGAGAATACCCTGACTCCCGCCCATCTGCTAGCGAAGGTAGGATTGGTGTGTGGGGGATATGTGTCTCCTGCAACATCACCACATTTACCTTATGTTTATCGAAAAAGGCTAACATTTGTCTGCATTTGTGAGCATCTTTAAGGCCTTGTACATTCCAGGATAGTACTGTGCACCTATTTGTATTAGTATCACCCATCAGGGCTAACAGTGACACGTCTAACATACCACCATAATGTCCACACCAAGTCTGCTGTTCCCCATATGTCAATATTGTCCAATATTTCCTCTTGAGTTGCCACAATCAATGCAATAGTTGGAATCTTTCACTCCACCACCCCCTACCCTCCAAGGCCCCCCAATCGAGTCCTTGGTCCCCTCCCCTGCGCACCCTCTCCGTTCCTTCCCAAACTCTCCCCCTCACCCTACCCCCTTCCCACTGAAGCATCCCAATCATGCCAGTCATCCTCTGCCCCCTCTCCCACCCACCCAACAACATACCCAGCCCATGAAATAGTAGGGGATCTCCCATGGGGTGCAGTCCATAAGTGGCGCACCAAAATCTTGCGATAGATCAAGGGATCATTGATTCTCAACAATTCCCAGGACCAGCAAGGGTGTCATATTCATTGTGATACGTTCTACTCCCTTCAAAACTTTGTAGACCTGCAAGCAGTAAGACATTGAACAAACACAGCACAATATTCAACATTATACGTTACAGTGGTCTGCAGTTCAAAGCCATACGTGGCCATCGTGCGTCCGTCCGTCAGCAGCATTGCCGCCATTCAGCTGTCTCTGCAAAGTAATGTCAGGTCATTCCACATCAGACAGCGGTAGATGATCATCTTCATGTTGGCCTGTAGGGTCTACTTTCCGCTTTTTCATCTCCTTAAGGAACTTTTCCGCCGACTGCGGTGTCAAGTGGAAGCTTTGCTTGCCCTGATGAGTGATAAGTAGCTGCGCTGGATAAAGAAGGGCGTAATCCACTTGTTTTTGGCGTAACTTCTGCTTTACCCCATTGAATTTTTTGCGTTACTCCTGCATCCGAGCTGTAAAATCCGGGAAGATGGTGAAGGACACTCCAGAGAAGTTAAGTTGCCTCTTATCTCTCGCTACTTTAAGGACAACATCACGATCCCGGTAATTCAGCAGACGGGCTATGATGGGACGAGGATTGGCCCCAGGGGGTGGACGGGGTCCCAGCGATCTGTGCGCCCTCTCCACAATGAACTGAGCATATAGCGCACCCTCCTCTGTGATTGCCATGAGCAGTTTTTCAACATATTGCTCAAGCCGCCCTGTGTTTGTGCTTTCGGGTATGCCTAAAATGCGAATATTATTGTGACGACTTCTGGCTTCAATATCCTCATTCTTGGCGTCTATTATGCGCATGAGTTTGTCCATTTGAGTCACCGCCACCTTGAGTTGCTCCGTGACGTCTTCTGAGTCCAATATTCGCTGCTCTGCCTCCTTGATCCTAGTCTCATGGCTGTTCAGTTTATGAGTGATGCCTTCTATGCGGGTTGTAAGCGTGTCCATCTTTGTCGCTATGGTTGTAAAACCCTGCCTCATTTCCGTGAGTATGGCCTGTAGGTCACTAGTAGCGCTCGGATTTTTCTCAGGCAGTATCTCCTCTTCGGTAAGCCCTTCTGTTGCTGGCGTCTTCTTAGAAGTGCGCTTGGCCTCAAACGTGAGGCGTGGTTGGCGGGAATCTAAGCGGCCCATGGCGCCTCGACGTCAGCAGTTCTCCGCAGTGTACTCTGTCAGTAAAGTCCAAGCGCCCTGTAGTTTATCACAGTAGGATGCCCCCGCTGCCGCTATGTCTCCTGGTGCATAGCCCGATTGTCGAGCTATGGGGCACCTCAAATGACCTTGTCACTCAGCAGTTTATGCTTCTCCCAGAACTGTCCATTAGATTGAAGCAGATGCACAGTGCCTCCCGGGGGGGAACCCAGAAAAAGAAGTCCTCCACGTCCTGTATCCAGTTTCTCAGCCCGGTTTTAGTATGCTCACAGCACCACCTGGCCTCACGTTATCTCGTCGTCATCTGGCCGTCAGGCTGGGATCATCACTAGTCGCAATCAGGCCCTCCGTTCACATCCAGTAACGCAATCCACTGCCCGGTGTCCCTAAGTGCTTGTCATCCCGCACATAGGACCCTGTTTGCAGTTGTGTGGGGTATCAGGTGCTCCCTAGCCTCAGCATAAGCTCTGGGGGTATAGGCCCAGGTGCATCAGGCATTCAATGTTAGGAGTCAACAGATGGCCGTTAGGCAGCGTCCCGCCCTGGAGTTCAGGCAGCGCTCAGCAGCGCACGTCGCAATGAAGGTCCTCCAGCCTGTGCCCCCAAAGGATCTGCGGCCCACCCTCAGATGTACTTTGTATTGCTGTTGCGCTGGTACGGCACAGGCCCCTCAGGTAAAAGCCTTCATTTATCGTGCAGTATTGCGGTTCGTGGAAGCGCCACCTTCTTTTATTAAGCGCATTAAGGCCAGCTAATGTTTCCCGTTTTCCAGCCCTCCTTCTGCAGGTCAGCGGTATGGGAGTATCTGCTCCTGCCGTCGCTGACTGCCCAAATGCTGCTATTTCCCAAGGCGTTTCACAGCTAAAAATGTCTATATTTAGCCCCACGCATGCAGGGTGCCAGTACTTGTGTTGCGCTGTTTTCACCGCTTGCCGCCACCAGGAAGTCTCCCACAATTCCGGCGAAGCGCGGCTCTCCCCGTGGCCTGCTCTCCACGTGGGGACCACGGTGCTCACGTAGCAGCCATCCCCCACTGCGGGCACCAGATCAACTCAGGGCCGTCGCCGCCGCACTAATGTCGGCCGCGCTGTGTGTGATCGCAGCAGCCGCCGGCAGTCAAACTTCACCAATGAATGCAGCAGCCCTTCCGGTAGCAAAATGCACCGTGGAAATGCCAATATCAGGAACGTATCTATAGGATAATTATAGTATAGGTGACGGAACTGCGGGAGCCTCACGAAGTTTCAGCCATTCCGCTAGTGCGCCACCTAGCGCCCCCAAATAACAGGAGAAAAGTTGACAGGCAGCCAGACAACTGGAAGAAAGAAAGGATGGGAGCTGCAAAGGGAAAACAGGCGGCAGAGCCAGCAAAGGAACCAGAGGACGAAGGGAACAAATAGACCAATTGATAAAGAAGAAGGAAAATGGGAGCACATTAAAAGAACATAAGGAAAAGGGCTGATATAAAGGAAAAGAGGTAGCAAGCCAATACAAATAAGGGATAATCCATTATGATGAAATGGACAATGAATGAAATGGGAACATGAAAACTTACCACACAACAAAGATAATTGTAAACGATAGGGTCGATATGATAGGGTAAGTGTGAAGAGATATCAAAGGAATGATTCTGTAGTGAAGGGAGAACACCAGTGGAGAAAACACATGGAGTAATGAGAGATGGCCGTCCACATGAAGAGAAAAGAAACAAGAAACAACATTAAAATGTAAAACATTGAACTACAATCAATATCAACAGAAAAGAAACATGATGCGGCCATCAAAACCAACAGTGGAGGAGATAACGCAACAAATTCTAGCTAATACAAGAAAAAACAACGTTCAGGATCCTCCAATAACCATCTCCTCTCCCTTATGGCGAGAAATAAAGTGACACAGGTCTTCAGGGCGATCAAAGGAGGAGAAGCGATCCTTAAATGTGATTTTGAAGATGCAGTGGTGCACCAGGCCATATCTGGCGTTCATTGATCGAAGTTCAGGGCAAAGAGAAAGAAATTCCTTGTGGCGAGCAGCAATTGATTGAACCACATCTTGAGAGACAAAGATTTTTTCACCGGACAACAACATCTGCTTTCTTTGTTTGGCAGCGGAGAGAACCATCAATAATTCAGTATATTCCAAAAACAGAACAATTATCCCACGAGGACGATTATTTGATGAAGTAGAGGAGGGACCTCCAGATGGTGGACCAAAGCGATAAGCAAGTTGCAAGTTGAGGTGGATACCGTCTTTAGAGCCAACAATCTTGGGGATGTGGATCTTCAAAAAGGTAAGCATATCCGATCCCTCCTCTCCCTCAGGAAAACCATAGATGCGAAGATTGGTACGCCTGTTTCGGTTGTCCAAATCTTCAGTTTGCTCTTTCAGTAGAGCAATTTCTTTAGACATGGCTTCCACTTGAGGAATCACATCTTGGGTCTATTGTTCCACCTCAGAAACTCTGGATTCTAGGTTACACCAATTTTCTTTGAGCCTCTGAATGGCAGCGTTTGTGTCTATAACAAAAGGCTTCATGAGCTGAAGTACTTCCATAAGATCCTCCATAGTGATTGGAAGTGGTGATTTCATAGGAGAATTAGGCTCTTTCTTTTGGCGCTGGTAAGTGGCAGTCGTAGTAGAATCCTTGCGCTGAGAAAACATTGCTGTAGGAGAAGTTTTCAAAAGAAGTGAAGGGGAGGATCCATGAAGATATCAAAATCCAATATAGGCTAGTTAAAAGGAGGAATTGGCTGTATTATCCGACAGTATGGCTAGCTGTAAGAAGAGGTACAAAGTAAAGCCGCAGGGACAGTCTAAGTTGAGGAAACAATGGCAACGACAGCCGACCTCAACTTTGTATGCCAGACCAAGCAGAAAAGAAAAAACATTAAAAACAATAATGTCCAGCCGAATGAACAGTAAGTGTGCACCACTGGAGGCTTTAGAGCTTGACAGACAGAAAAACTCCCCTCAGTATAAAGTAGTTAAAAAGCAGGCCAGTTCAGTGTTGTCCCAAATGAGAAAAGACCATAGGGGTGGACGGTGACTGATGTGGGGAGCGGTGATTCTGAGGTATATAAACTAGTCACCAGGAAGCTGTAAGAAGTAACTTAGATGAAGAACTACTATTGTAGAGGCCCATTCAGGAAAGACACAGCATGGTGGCAGTGGGAAAAGGCTCCTCTATATAAAATGAAAGGTCTCCAACAGAAAAAGAATACAAATGCTTTACATTTGGTCAGTTGCTGCATGAAGTTGCATTACTGCGCCATGAATATTGCCCAAAAGCACTGTAGATACTACAAAAATGCCTAACAGATGCTTCATGACTGACTGCATAATAGCTGCAAAATTGTATCCAAGCGCCGATTATGTAGGAAATACAGGTGCTTTATAACGTTCCACAGCCTATTTGTAGTGTTCAAGTACCTCACAGAGAAACGTCCAGGATTCTGCCAGCAGTCCGCGAAGAGTGCATGTAAGGGAGCCTAAAAGGCTGTGTAATTACACAAACAGTGTGCAAATACCCAAATGTTGTCCATATAATGGCCAGCGCCGCTCCTTCAGTGACGCGGGAACACCCATTGTGAGGAGAAAGTGAGGCGGTGCCCTCTGTGGACAAAATGGCAGGCGCCACTAACGAGGAAGAGAGGAGCGCAGTGCTAGGGGAACAGGTATTCAGGCAGCTTAAAAATAGGAAAAAAAGATCAGCTACCTGTGCCCCAGCGTCGGCTGCCCTACTGCAGCCATTCCATAGCCGGGTGAGGTCCCGTACCCGCTACAGACAGCAAAACAGTTCTGCTCGCTTGCGAAGCCTCCGCTGGGTGCGCCCATCTTGCTGGCGGCCCAAGCCACGCCCCCACCTTTTTATAGTTTAACAAGTTCAAATTCCAAGATCCCTCGTACATTCTTAGTTGAACAAAAAATTCTATTTTGCACTCCAGTAGTTTTGGGAGACAATCTCTAAATTACCTCAGTCTGTCAGTGTTGCCAAAGAAAGATTACTGTTGCGAATTCTGGGGGCGAATTATATATGCGGCACATTTTCCTTCATTGTGCCGGGTGCGCCTTTTAAAAGGTGCACCGAGCACAATGAAGGAAAATGTGCTGTATTATGATAAATATGCTGCCCTCAGAGCAACCGCAAACTGCGGGGCAGCGCATTCATGTGAAAAACGGAGCGGCTGCTTTGGAGCCGCTCCGTGTTTTCACAGTGCAGGCGGCAGACTGGCCATCGAAGTGTCTGCGCACACAGTTTTAAACTGCAAGGTCGACCTGGAAAGTGCACCCACTTGTCAGGCCCCAACCATCAATTTTCTCTCATGTAAGACACTCCTCAGGTAGGCCACAGGTACCACCATGGGCAGGGTGCAGTGTGAAAGGTGGGACATGTACTTGTGTGTGTGACAGGTCCTGATAGTGAAATGCTGCAATTTCATTTTTGACTATTGAAAGGCTATCTGCCCCATAGGCTAACATTGGAGTTGCTTTGATACATCTTACAAGTATAATAGAGATAAGATGGAGAACTAAAGTATAGGCTCCATGAAATCAGAATTTAATAACACATCTTTTTAGGAAGAAGGTTTTTAAATTAAATAGTTGAAATGCATTTTCTTGTTTAACTATTCTGTGTGCCTCTGTTGTTTTGTGCATTGACTGTCTGGTTTTGCAGTGGCAGGAGCTGGGGATGGGCATTACCTGTTGACAGCCACAATGGGGGTTGAGGTGTGTCCTGCCTTTACTGGGTGTCGCATAGCTGTGATGAATAGACCTTGGATGCATTTAGAGTTGTGGGAGGAGTTTAACTTACACCTGAATAGGCTGTGTCTCCTTTGGACAATGCTGTCTTCAACTCCTGTGGTCATGCTGCACCAGAGATAACAGAACTGGTTGGACAAGGCTCAGAGACCCTTGCAATAAAGAGAAAATGGGGTATAAGTATTGGACCTTAAACCCCAGAGAAGTAGATCGCTTCTGGACTCAAGAGCAACCTCTGCCTAGTATAAGAGCTGTAAGAGTTGTAAGGAGGAGTCTGGCCCTCTGTTGTTTGTGCTTTGCTGAGTTCACCTGTAGTTGCTGCGACTGCTAAGGAGAGGATAAAGACTGGAACTTTGTTGGGAACCTGCCTGAAGAAGATTTTCCAAGGGTCTGTGTGTGCTGGCCTCCTGTTCTGAAGTCTCGGGCCACAAAGATTTCACTTGCAACCCACTGACCAACACCTGTACCCCTCTGTGGAATCCTACAATCAAAGGGCTAAAATTCCAGTTACTGGGCCCTGAGAATTGTGTGGTTGGTGCTGCAAAGCAAGAGAAGCAATTCTGACGCCATCAGCTACGCCATCAGTGACTCCGTATTATGCACCGAGGCCAGGGTCACCTCTCAAGAAGTGCACAACGCATCACCATTCTGCTGGTCCAATGCCCTCGACGCCTGCTATTACCTGCCTCCCCGATGCCAGGGCTCGCACCAACGCCACATGTTCAGTGCATGCATCCAGTTATCGCAGAGCTAATAACCGATGAGGGCGACTTCACAAACTCTTCGACGTCATACCACCTCACCAGAACTGATGCCTCACTGCCAACGTTGTCTAACTTCCCTTGTCCTGGATTCGACTCAATGCCTCACATCCCTCGTGGCAACCAGTGAAGCAGCTTCACCTAGGCACCAACTTCTCACCTCCTCGACGCTGTGCATCGTCCGTAGACTTCATTTCCAAGGTACTGTTCTTTGCTGATCCTTGCAACTCCGTGCCTGACACCACACACCTCCTCGTTGGGCCGTACTTTGGATTTTTGCTGTCACAATGTCATAATCACCCCAGGTAGAGCTATTTTGTTTCTACAGGTGCTATTTTTAAAATAACTGCTCTGAAAGTATACCTTTATACATGTATTTTGGATTTTTGTTGTTTTGTTCTTGTTTGGTTTAGATAAAGATACTTTTTTCCTAAACTAGTGTGGTGTCCATTTGTGGTGTTTTCGCAGTTTTACTGTGTTTTTAGGTGCAAATACTTTACACATTACCTTTAGAATAAGCCTTTCTGCTCGTGCAAAGCTACCAAGGTTGTGAGCCTGGGTTACCTAAAGTATGTAACTCCCTTACCATGACAAGAAGCAAGTATCCCTACTTGGACAAAGGGGCACACCTTTGCCAATTAGAGACCCTCATTTCTAACATCAATTAAAAGGACACACTGCCAAACACACCTGGTAACACTGTCACATGCGTTTCAGCAAAATGCAGTATAACTATGCTGCATACCCATTTGCACAGCTTCAGAAAAATACGTTGCAAGCTTTTCAACTTTTGATTCATTTTATTCTGGGATATTCGCATGTAATCCCACTTGACTTTATTTGTACACGATAAAACTGTCCAAATATCCTTATGCTTCAAGTAAAATAGTTGTGCCAGTCCAGGCCTCTACCTACTTCATGACAGGACATTTAATTCATGAATTGCAGCACACATCATACTCCCAATGCATTTCGGGCATCTTTTCTTGCCCTTCGTCAGGGGAAGCTGTTTAAATAAATAAAGCCCATGTTACTCTTTCACATTTCTGCTCCATGATGTTAGTTCAAACTCACATGCTGTAATCATAATCTACGTGAATTGCTCTATTGAACAATTTACGGGATCATTTGGGGCCAGATGTAGGTAAATCCCATTTACAGATTTTGAAATACCGAATTTTACCGATTCGGTATTTCAAAATCGGTAAATGGGATGTAGGTACCAACATCTGGATTTTTTACCGATACCTTGAAATTCGGTATTTACCGATTCGGTAAATACCAAATCGGTATTTGCTATTGAATCCTATGGGTCTTGAAGCCCATAGGATTCAATTCAAATACCGATTCGGTATTTACCGAATCGGTATTTACCGAATCGGTAAATACCGAATTTGTCAAGGGTGCAGGGGGTGTCACTTTGACACCCTCTAGCACCCCCAAAACGGGCATGTGTGCAATGTGGCACACAGACATGCCCTAAGGGCACGTCTGTCTGTCACATGGCACATGTGTACATGCACAGATGTGCATGTACACAGGAATCAGTATTTTACCATGGATTTGTATTCCATGGTAAAATACCGATTCTGAAAGCCATGTGCCAATGGAAAATTGGCTACCCACATATCATTTTCGGTAATTTTACCGAATCGGTAAATATTACCGATTCGGTAAAATTACCAATTCGGTAATAATACCGATTCGGTAAAATTACCGAATATGTGCACCTACATCTCCATAGCCCTTTATCGATCGGAAACGGCCGAAAATCGGTATTTTCGGCCGATTCCGATCGGTAAAGGGCTACCTACATCTGGCCCTAATCCTCGAAACCCTTCTAACTATGTCCAAAGTGTATTTGCCGCGGTAACTTCCCCCTATCCAACCTCACTGTTAAACCTGCCAAAACTGTACCCGCGTTGCTAAATAAACACTCAACAGCCCCAGTGCAATAAACGTGACCTCAAAATCAATAAAACCTTATTCCCAATTATCCAAAAAAAATTAAATGCCTGTATTCTGTTCCTGTGCCCTTAAGCAAAAATCTTCACGGTGTACTGAATTCTAATTTATCTGTTTAAGGACGTTGCTCGCATTTGCTCTATGTTCTCTTTTTTACCAAATGCTCAAACAACCCTGACATTGCTCTATGCGCTATTTAAGCTGTTACTTTCGCGCCACTTCTACCCGTGACGTACATTGACTCGCTCTGGGATTACTCAATCAGAAACCAGCTATCCGTTCACCCTTGCATCCTATCCCGGTTCCTCCTTCCTACTCTCAACTCCTACAGATCCCATAATCCTTCACAACGGAACAGATTTGTGCTTCCAAATAGTACGTAAAAAGTTTTGTTTACAAAATTTAAACACATCCAGTTTGTCATAAAATCTAAACTACCATAAAAACACAAGCAAATGAAAACTGATACATATCCATTTTACTTTAAACCAACTTGCAAATGTGCGAGTGATTACAGTAAAGTGTTACGATGTTGAAACCTTTGCGAGAGGGAGAAAATTCTACGAGTCCTTTTTATTTCCTCATGAATGGTAGCAGCTTTAATCGTCGAGATGTTAAAATGTTCATCCTTTCATCATCCACTTCAGCATCGGATGCAACACAGCTTATGAGGCAAGAATTTTATTACTAATGCACATGAAGAAAACTGTTGCACACCTGTTAATCAATTTTCTCTTGTTTTGCATTATTATTCCTTTTTATGCGTGCAGTCTGGGACCGTGCCACGCCTCATTGCACGTACAATGATTCGCATCAGCTTCAGAAACATACGTTGCAAGCTCCAAGTGACTCCACCAGTTAAAGTCTATGCTGACTTCCTAGCACTCTTTATAATTGGTGATTATCCAATTTTCAGACATTTGCTTTTCAGGCAGCAGAGATGAGATTTTATGTTTTACACAAAGAGGCAGAAAGCCTACTTTGTGTCTCCGGCATAGAAGTGATGGTCCAGTGATGGTCCAGTGATGGCAGAGCAGGCAGGCTGCTTTGCAGGGTTGTAGGCATTAGTGTTGAGACCAGTGCTGTGGCACCAGGTCCCAGTGGTATGACGGGCCAGCTAAGCACCATATATGTTTTACTATTCTTTCTAATTGGCATTAGGGCCCAGTGGAATCTTGCTTTGGTAGTGTTGCTTTGGGCCTCTGAGTAATGGTCCAGGTTTGGGGGAAATTGAAGCAGAGGACACACCTTACTTTGGGCATCAGAGAGATGACAGTGACTGGTAAGAGGCAAAATGGGAGGTTATGTTTTTAACAAAGTGCAGAGGAAACATCCCACTTGATAAGGCAGTAGCTATCATTGGTGAAGCCGGCGCTGCAACACTGGGATCCTGGGATCTGAGGGCCCCACTGTATTACAATTTTTTTTTTTTAGAAAATACAAAAAAGGGTATTGTGGCTCATTTATCTTGCTAGCATTAGGGTAGAGGGTACCTTTGCTGCAAAAAGGGGAGGACAACACACAGGAGCTAATTTTTCCCTGAAAGGAAGGACATGTGGCCTAATGGTGAGAACTGCTGACTTTGGAATTGGGGAACCAGGTTCAAGCCCCAGTGCTCACTCAACATCCTTTGATTCTTGGCAAATCACTTAATTTTCCTGAGCCTTATAAAAATCTCATCTTGTGTAATGTACTTGGCGGAGATTTCTTGCTGCTCAGGGCAGCAGGTGCTGTTGCATTGTGATCGACGAGTGTTACGGGCTGGCAACACCCCAATTATGGGGAGCAAAGTTTTTTGGGTTGAATTTTGTTTTTGTTTGATGACTTGACTCATGTTTGTTGTGGAGTATACGGTATACAAAACATCTCTCTGAAATGATCTCATAAGTTCTCCCCCTGTGCTCAGCCCTGCCCCTCCCCTAATACTTGCCATAAAGGTTTGGAGGGGGGCCCTGATTTTAAAACATTTTATATGGGGTGGTCGGGGCTTACAACAAAAGCATCTGAAGACCTCTCTTCTAGGACCACACACAAGTAAGGTCGTTTAGAGATATTCGTGCAGGGATTGTGCCTGTAGAAATATGGAGAGGGAGACCAGATGCACTGCACAGGTGTTAATACAACAAGCCATTACAGAATATTTTACACTAAACAAGGATGTGGCTGTGTGTGGTGTGAGATGTATTTAAAAGTTATAATTTGTGGTAAATGTATGGAGGCTATTCATGTGGTGCAATGTGATCTGGTGAATGTTGTAACCAAAATGGAAAATGAAATTGAGGTGCTGGAAAGATGAATAGCCCAGGACAACAATGGGCTGCCTAGCTATGAAAGAAAAGGGAGCTCTTTGAAATAATGGGCAGACTGGATAAATGAAGCCACACTATAGATATGACAAGGACGGACAGCGTCTACCGCGGTCGGTAAATTGGAAGAAATGGCTGACAGTAATTATTGCTTCTAAAGGTAAATGGGGAGAGTTAATGGCTTGCCATAGATTTGTGAAATTCTTCAAGGGTTTAGAAACTCAAGAAGACAAGGGAGACCAGACACATGTAGCTAGTTTCACACAAATGGCAGATGACTGTGGTAGGGCTGGCGTCTTTCTACAGATCTTGAGAACAGAAAGTGGCTGTTAATTTTAGAATTCGCAAGACCCAAGGCTGACGTTATACCTGTCGAATTTTATGAAGCGTGTGTGAAACTAAGAGTACCTTTAATTTTGCAAATGTATAATGAAGTCTGGATTAAGAAGAGGCTGGCTGATACCATGAGAGGGGAGAAAATGGTGGTTCTCTCTATTACTGGGAAAGACCCACTACTATCCTTAGAGACCACTGTAGATGATCAATGCTGACAACAAGACACTGGGAAATATCAATAAAGGATCAATCATGCTTTATAGGAGTCTGAAACAACACCTACATTAAAAAGAAGTCCTACGTGATTTTGCTATTGAGGGGTTATTACTATTGTATGTGAAAACACTCAGTGGTTGCTATACCACATATTCTCTTGATAATAGAGCATCCAGGTCGGCTATCAGAATTCCCATAACTCAAGCTCATCCAGGTTTTATAGCCTGAAGTGCAAATATTCATACTAATCCACTATACACCTGTGCATAGAGTGCTCATGGCACTGAGGATAATGCATAAAATCTGATCTATGTCCTAAATGTGCCTTTGAGTGTTTGTAGGGATAAACCTGAAGCTCCATAAAGCAATGGTTGGGTAGCGTTTGTACCTGTTTTGTGATAAACAATACTAAAATACCAATAATAAAAAAAGCTAATTATATAAAACTGTTGTAATTCAACTACATGAGTGGATCAAATTATGTTCACTCAAGTTTACAATAAAATGTTACAATGTACAGATAATGGCTTTATTTTGAATCATGCCAGTTGAGAGCCATTAATTGAAAGCAGATGAGTACACTATGGGTCCCATAATTATGCCGTTTCATCCCATAACCACAAACCCCCTACGAGTGAAGAGGAGAAGAACAGCATGATGCAAGGTAGTGGAAGGCTAATTAATGGGCAGAGAATATGCTCAGCCATCGTTCTCCAACAGGGTCCATCCGGTTCATCTGGGTTTGCATGGGGTATGTGGGGAGAGATACTTTGCTGTGGGTGTACCAAAATCAGGTAATTATACACCACTGGCCAGATTCATGATTTGTCACAGCATGCCAGTTACCCAATTCATTTTCATAATTCATTGAATATCAGAAAAAAGAACTTGCATGGCAGTTCTGAATGTTTATTTGTCTGGATCTAAGATTCTGGGGCACAGTGCCATAGCTAGGTTACCATGGGCCCTAGTGCAAGCAAAGTATCTGGACCATTCACTAGGGTGATATCTGAGTCTGTCAGCTGGCCCAGGACTCCTCAACCTCCTTTGGTAGTGTCTGTTTGTGCCAAATAAAAACTCACAACCATTCTCTTACACACTATTGTATTTCCACTCCCTGCTCTGTATTTCTGCAAGCCAAAGCCATATTCCTTAACAATTTACAAAAGCCAATAGGTTTGGCCCTTGAAGTTCATTGACACAAAAATAACAAGCAGGAAAAACACACTCACAGTGTAGCCATCACATAGGTCCACCCCTCACACTACACTCCCACTGGGATATGCCTCCTTCTGTAATAATACAGTTACAATTTTCAACCTCTACACCACTTTACCTGCACCCCAAAAGACAATGTCAATCCTACATTCACACAGTTCACCCATAACAATGCACTCACAAAACGTGGTGGCAATTCTGCATTTACACAAGCACAATGCTAATCCAAATGACCACTTACTAGGAAGGAGCAGAATTGGAACACTTGGTGGCATAGGATTGACAGGTTGAGTGTCTGGTACGTCTGTCCAACTGTCCAAATCAAAGCCATTGAGGTAGGCGACACTGAAGCCTGAATATCCACTGAGGTTATCTAATGTCCCATTAGTCATATTTGGACCATGAAAGAGGAAGCAAAAACACTTGGAGCCCCATGCAGACTATCTGTGTCTGATCTTTGTGGACTTTTGCAGAAAGAGTCTTGGTCTGTAAATATACCACTTGCCTTCGAAAAAAACAAGGTGGTGGTTATCTTCGTAGTACAAGCATATGCTAAAGTAAATAACGAAAAAAATAAGCCTGCTAAATAGGGAGGGCTTGTGCTTTAGTAAAACAAATAAAAATTAAAGCTTATCCCAATCCTCCCATCTCGGACCACTAAAAAATGATGTATAGTATGAATGATGAGTATGAAGAGTAATGTTTAAAGATGTTGGCTGGCTTTGAATGTAACACCATTGATGATGGGTACTGTGTACTAGAAAGTTGTAGTCCAGTGACAATGGCTGGTACTCTCATTATTCAATTAGCACTAGCCTGTAATTGCAGGTGAGCTGCTGGAGATGAACTAAAAGGAATATCCCCTGAGGTTAGTCTCCTCTGGATGCAGAGTATCAGCAACTAAGCAGGCAAAATACTGTTACTCAGACTACCTGACAACCAAAAGACCAAAGGTTGCCTACCGAGCAGTGCCAAATATTGGCAACAAAGCCAATGGCTAAAGAGGTCTCCACTGCCCAATTGTATGTATACTGTTCTGTAGAGCTGAACAAATGTGTAAATAACACTCTGTCTGATAAATAACTGTAGTGGACTTACCCAAAGCTCACTTTCTCGAAGCAAAATTATGTATTATTTTATTTAGAAAAGTTTGAGCCTGGTGTGACAGCTGAAAAATGTTTTTGGTCAGACCTAAAACACAGAGCAATAGTTAGAGCACAGGGAGCAGGAGCACAGGGGGTCCTTGGCTGACACGCATAACAAATAAAGCAGTAGTCAAGTGCATCACAATGGAAAGACATAGAACAAGTGTACTACTGCAAGACAGGAGCAAGTCTTCACAGACTTGGAACGTGTGGCACTGCCGTGCCAGCTAGTGCAAGATTCATTCAGATACATAGAACAAGTGTGCTGCTGCAGTACCGCTCTCTGCAAGCTACCTCTAAGACGCAGAACAAATGTGACCCTGATGGCGAGTGCAAGCTTCATTCAAAGGCATGGAACAAATGTAACACTGAGGGCAAGTGCAAGGCATTGAACAAGTGTGGAACTGCAGAGCCGGTGCAGCTTCCTTCAAAGAAGTGTGGAAGTTTAAATATTTCCAAGTTCATGTTTGAAAACTATCACATTTAATAAATGCCTCTTTAGTGTACTCCTGCAAGGCCGGTCAGTGCAAGCTTTCTTGAAGAACATGGACCACATGTGGTCCTACAGGACAGTGTAAGCGTAATTCAAAGACATGGACAAAGTGTGGAAATGTAGGGCCAATGCGAACTTCCTGAAAATATATGGAGCAAGTGTGGTACTGCAGGGCCAGTGCAAGCTTCCTTCAAAGACATGGAACAATTGTGGAAGTTTTATTATTTCCAAGTTCATGGTTGAAAACTATCACATTTAATAAATGCCTTTCCATCCAGTGAGATAATCTGATGTACTAAGGAGAAAGGCTTGTTAAAGAAATAAACAGTTTTGAATCGTACCTGAAACCTTGCTGCTGCTGCTGCTGCTGCTGCTGCTTTTCTTTGCCGTTACTGGGGGGAGAAAACCACCACCCCCAGCATCCCAAGCAGTACAGACGCCGCCAACGCCATTATTCCAAAGCACCAGGATGCGCATTTATTCTGGCCAGGGCTTCCACAGCGCGGGAGCCGTACCTGAAACCTTGCTGCTGCTACTTTTGTTTGCCATGACAGGAGGGAGTAAACCACCACCCCCAGCATCCCAAGCAGCGCGTATGCCGCAAACCTTGTTATTCCAAAGCACCAGGAGGCGCATTTATTCAGGCCAGGGCTGCCGCAGTGCAGAACGTGAGCGGGCGTGCTCGGGCCACGCCCGGGCTAAGGGTAGGCCTGTCTCCGCCCATCAGAGCCCGCGTGAGACTGGGCTGGGCTGGGCCCACCCTCTTGGTTTTTTCACTTAATTGGTATATCGTTAACCTCTCATCTGGACTTTGTTAGCTTGGATTGGTGACTGTTGTCTAAGAAGATCTCTGTTAAGTAAGTTGCTGGATAATGTGTACTGATATTAGTTTTGTTTAGTGTGATTCTATCCAGCTCGTCCTATAGCGAAAGTGAAGCACACAGGGGTGACGGAGAGTACCCTCAAACACTTCCCGAGCTCCACCTTTGACAGTTTTCTAACACAGGCTGCAAAAGCCATAGATAAAGAAATATTAGCAGTACTGCGCCGGCTATCTGTAGATGGGGGGTCAACTGTAGGCTTAAATCAAGATACTTCATCAACTGCCCAATCGAAGAACACAGAGTTAGAGAGTCCCATTGCAGATCAATCCATATTGGAACTCACCCTCCTGTAGATCCTCTGGCCCGACCTGACACATCTCCAATGCCTTGTCCACCAGCCAAAAGAAAGAGGAAGCAAAAACACTTGGAGCCCCAAATAGTAGTAAATACTAGATCTAAAAGAAGAACTAAAGGGCCCCCAGTTGTGGATTGCTATAGCACTAATATAATACCTTTAGATGTACTGCATTCCCATCCTGTGCTATCAGTCCCAGCAGTTTTATCTCCATAAAATATTAGTTCCTTAATGACTGAATTTGAAATAATAATGCTAAATAGTCGTTTACCCATTAGGAATAGTTTTGACAGTTTGGAAGCTAATGTGGAAAATATAAAAAAGTTGCTAATTGTTTTGACCATATAGGCAGGGAAGCTTGCCCACCTACGCCCAGAGCCAGTAGCACAATTAATCGACAAAAGCCATAGGAATCACAATGCCATCGCGGAAACCCATTATTGTAATTCAAAACAACCCTTAGTTGGGTCCATAACCATCATCTAACTGAGGAGGGGTATCCCGCCAATCATTCCAGATCTAACATTACCAACAACCCATTAAATGGGAAAGGAACTGAACCCTCCGGAGAACTCAAATTACAAATAGGTAATTTACCTACAGGGGCAGACACTGGTAACGATGTGATCTTGCACCTCCCTCCAGAATGTTGCCCATATGTGGTGATCCTAACAAATGTTCCACCACTTACGGTAAATCTAAAGGAATCTACAACCCAACTGAGTAACAAAGTGTGCCACTGGCTATCACAGAACACTGATTTTCCAATTCCAGTTTCCATGATATCCTATTTGTACGAAGAGTGAGTTGGGTTGGTCACTTACGAAAGGTTGGTAAAGGCAATTGCATAGTAATTAATTGTTGATCCCCAGATCTTGCAGGGCAGCTACTTCAGAGCAGGAGGAAGCCACCTGGGTGGGTCCCTGGACATCGGATTGAGAAGTTTTTTCTACAAGCATCTAAAGTCAGCTGGGTTATCCCCATCATTAAGTGCCCGCCCAGTACAGAATCCATTATACAAAAAGCTTATTTCCCCTTGGAAATCGGTAATAGATACGAGGCTCTTACTGATTTGGATAGCCCGGATTGACTGAACCAAGGGAATGCAAAAATAATGCTGTCTCATGCTGTAGTTACAACTGCAACAGCAGAGAGAATATTAAATACTGGCAATACCATCTGCAATGAGTCAGTGAATAACACCGTACCGACCCAATTAAATAATTGTGTACTTGCTCAAGAACTAACGCCAGTAAATTCTATAAGCAGCTGCCCGCAAGAGGGAAGCAGGGTTACCAAACAGTCATTTCAGATTATGTCTTGGAATAGAGCAAGAATAAAACCCAAGCTAAGTGGCCCTGAGTGAGGCAGAATGATGGATAGTTGCCAAGTATGTGTGTTCCAGGAAACGTGGCCGACAGTGCGGGTGTTCTGGCTGGGGTTCACTACATTTAGTATTGAGGGCAGGGCATCAGGAGCAGGCTGCCCGGCTGGAGGACTGCTAATATGGGTTAGGAGCCATATTGACTGCAAAACTAAACTACTAGAAGTAGGATCCCATGTAATCCTTGACATTGATATGATATGGCCCAAAGAGAATATCCATCTAAGGCTATTTAATATATATAATAGGTTCAGTAGCCATCATGGGCAATCAGAAACGATTACAACACTCGTTAATTTTCTCAAAACCTGAAATGGAGAGTCCCACCTTATTCTAGCTGGTGATTTTAACACAACTTATGAGCCAGAAGAGTTAGTACAAGAATTAGTGCAGCAAGAAGAGCAAGCAAGGGGTATAATTAAGCTCCAGATTCCTCCCATCAAAAGATGTACCAAGGTTGGGCAGCAGGTATTGTCTCTCACCCCATGGGATGCATGCCTATAATGTGCGGACACCCTTAGACAAGGAAGCCAGGTTTACGTTTGAGAGGGGGAATATTAAAAGTAGGATAGACTACATTATGGTGGATCTCGACCTGTGGCCATATGTTAAGGGTATGACAGTTCGAGATCGGGAGGACAGTGATCACAATGCCCTGTTTTTGGAATTAACTGGCCCCTTTACTGCACAAAATCAAATTTATCAAATAACAGCCCTAATCTTAACCACAAATAATAATAGAAGAATTAGATGGCCCGAGGTTATGGTTTGATAGGGAAATACTTCCAAAAATGTATTTAGAAGTGGCACAGACCCTTATGCTATTTAGTGATCTAGATGAAAAAGAGCATGATTCTATTGTGGCCAGCTTTCAAAAACTAACTAATAGCATTAAATCTTATTTTAGCAAATCGTCTAATTTTAATGTGTTCAAATGAAATACCGCCCTATGGCACAGTGAAGCCTGTAAAACAGCCAAGGACAACTTAACAGTGGACGTTAAGCAGGGGACAAGAGATGACATCAAATATAGAAGGATGTTGTATAAGAGGGCTCAAGACAGGGCCAAAAGAAGCTGGGCGGCTGAATATTGGCGCAAATTAGCTGAGGTCTCTAAAAAAAAGGATGGCAAGCTCTTCTGGCACCTCCTCTCTAAGGGCTCAATCAAGCAGGTTAGTTAGGACGACTACTTTAAAGAACCACATGTTTGGGAAGAATATTTTAACAAGCTCTATACTGGTGAGGCCCGTCACTCAGAGAAGGGAACTGTAGTGGTAGCAGGGGATAGTATCCTAATGACAATAGAGAAACATGTTGAAGGGTTTTCCCTAAAGGAAATTACGACAACAATTAATCAACTCCAGGCAGGGAAAGCTCCTGGCCTAGATAGACTTCCAGGAGACTTGTACAAAGCAGAACCTGACATCTGGGGCCCACAGCTCCAAATTGTTTTTAATGTCATTTAGCAAGGTGGGAATATTCCCCAAACCTGGAAAGGAGCTGGAATCATTCAGATTTTAAAGAAAAGGAGATAAAGGGGACCCTTCAAATTATAGACCAATAAAGGCCATAGGTATCAAAAAAGAGTTTTGCGATTCTCAAATTGCTATTTTTAGCGAATCGCAATTAGAGAATCGCAAAATGCAATGTATGTAGTATTTGCTAAAAATTTCGCAAATCCTATAAATATCCTTATTTGCAAATCGCAAATTGAGATTCGCAATTAAGGAATACCTTTCCATTCATTCCTATGGGCTACGAGGTCCATAGGAATGAATGGGAAGACATTCTCAATTTACGATTACCAATTAGAGAATTGCAAATTGAGAATGCAATTTCAAGGTTGTAAGGGTGTCAAAATGACACTCTGTTGCACTCCTGAAATATGCATGTGTGCCCATTTTGTGCACATACATGTCCTAAAGGCATGTATGTGCGTCACATGGCACTTTTAAAAATCCAAAAAGTGCTTTTTTACAGAAAATCGCAAATTACCACCAACTTGTTGATGGTAATTTGCACTACCTTAAGGTCACATAGCAAATTTCTGGTGCTTCCAGAATTGCATTTAAGGAATCACAATTTGCAATTCCTTAATTGCATTCGCAAAATAGAGAATTCCAAATTTTCCAATTCTCTACTTTGCGATGGCCATTTGGGATGATACATCCCAAAAGGCTTTTTCCAATTCACAAACGGGCCGATTCTGAGAATCTGCCCATTTGCGAACTGGAAAAAGGCTTGATACATATGGCTCTAATTCTTATAGATCTAATTCTTATAGATATCTCCCAAAAACTTTTTTGTAAAGTAATTTTGCTCCATCTCCAAAATTGGTTAGAGGAAAATGAGATTATTTCACACCTGCAAGCAGACTTTAGACCTTCTATGAGTACTCTAGATCACGTTTTTAAATTCTTGTTGCTTATTTGGAAGGAAGTGAAGATACAGCAGGGTCATTTATATGTCGTATTTGTAGATCTCAAAACGGCATTTGATTTCATTGACCACAACAAGCTTTGGCCCACACTCAGAAATGTAGGACTCCCAGGCGATCTACTCCACCTATTGGTTCGCTTGCACCATGACAACTTTGCCAAAGTTAGGTGGATGTCTGATGGAAGCCTGTCTAACAATGAAACAATTTCATAAGGGTTGCGCCAGGGCTGTTTGCTCGCCTCAACCCTTTTTACTTTGTACATAATGGCCAAATAGAAGAGTTATTTGATTGTGGAGGTGATCCACCAAGACTAGCAGGTAGCCCTATACTCCTCCCTGCTATTCGCAGCTGATACATTGCTCATCTCTAAGACCCCAATGGGTATTCAGAATGTTTTAAACAAGTTTGCCGAAGCATGTAAGGATTGGGGCCTTGAGATTAACTGCTACAAAACAAAATATATATTGTGTTTAACCCCTATGAGTTCACTTAGGGGAAACTGATGCTTGGTACCCAACTCCTAGAACAGATAAAGGTTTTTGACTATCTGGGAGTTAGAATTAGGGATAATCTAGCATGGTCATCCCAAATTCAGAAAAGCGAGCTAACACTGCAACATGCAGACTGCACTATAGTGAAAAGGGTAAAACGCTCAACTTTTCATCCAATCTCTCCTATACTGGAAATACATAGGGCCAAAGGACTAGGTGCAGCCCAGTATGGGGCAGAACTGTGGGTGCTGGACAATATGAAACAGTTGGAGGCAATTGAAAATAAATACTTAAGGGCAATCCTTAATCTCCCAATCAATACACCCATAATGCTACTACGCCTTGACCTGGGGCTTAAGTCCATTACGCATTTCGCGGTTCTCATTGGCTTAATGTTTTGGGTTAGAATCTGGACCAACAATACCCAGATCCCGGTAAACGAAGCAGTGGTGGAACTATTAACCCTCCAAAGACAGACAGGCCGACTAGCCTGGCCTAATAGGGTATAGGTGTGGCTTATAAGACTGGGCTTGGATGTGATGTGGGAGACACTTCAGTCTATTACCAAAAAAACGGCCCCCCTGTTGAAAAAGAGATACAGGGATTTTGTTGATTCTTATGCCATTGATACTGTAGCACGCAGCACTTCAACTTGGTAAAAGTTGTTTTAAATTTGATATGTATATGGATGATATTGAACCCCCTCAGACACGTGCACCTTGTATACAGTTTAGGTTAGGGACTCTTCCTTTGAATGCATGGAAAAACTGTTGGGCAAATGTTACTATATCTTCTTTGTGCCCGTTATGTCACTTTACCGCAGACACTACAGAGCACTTAGCTTTTTCTGTCCTGCGTATGGAAGCCTAAGGAAATCATGGATTATTCCAGCCTACCGACTGCTCCCCTTTTCATGCACCTCTAAAGCCTTACGCATATTCAGGTCTGATACAACAAAGTGGCTTGTTTTTACAATAACTAGATACCTGCTATATGCTTGGCAGCTGAGATCGGAAGCTGTATTATAACAAATGCCGGGGATAAATCATCCTTGATATATGTGTTTTTAAACTAATATCTCTGTCCTTTAAAATCTGCAAAACTGTCATCTGTTTCAAGCACTCTTTTTTTTTTTTTTTTGAAAATTCTTTTTATTGTTGCATCAGGCGAATCATAAGTACAAGAAACGGGACATCGCGGGGGAGCGTCAACATTCCGCTCTTCCCGTCATTACGCAACTTTTTAAATAGTCAGTTACATAACATTCATCATGACGAACCCATTTGTCATTTTCACCCCAAACTCCCCCCACCCCCCTCAACTGCAAGTAAAGTCATCAACTGAGAGACCTCTTCTCGAAGCCCCCCTTCCCGCCCTCCACTTCCCCCCCCCAAGCAGCTTGACACCCTTCTCTACCACCCCCCGACCCCCGAGTCTCCCTCTGCCCTCTAAGTTGTGCGACATTGAATATAAGCAATCGCATGGCCCGAACCCTCCGGGAGCAACTATACTGGAATCAGCGACAAAAGTACCACCCCGGTGATCAAGCACTCTTGATAGTTGAAACAATCACATTTTAAAACATTGTTTTAAATCATGTCTTAAAAATCAGCTCACCAGTTTATATGCAAAACTATGTACTTGGGATTTTTATGTTTTTATGTTGTGTATGATCATGCTATTGGTCGATTAACATAAAAAAAACCTGTTTTGAACTTTGAAGACACTTTATCACATTTTTGCATGATATGTGTTAAATGATTTTCATGCCAAATGTCCCCATGGCTCAGGGCGTGCCTTAGTCTCCTAAGGATAGCAAAGGATTTTGGGTAACCCAATAGACCCTTGTAGGCTTGGGCAGTGAACAATATAAGGTAACGGATAGCTAAAAGCGATTTTGTTTATCAAAAACTTCAGTTATTTAAAAAGTGAATATTGGAGGTTAGTTTTCAGCAATCTACCTCAAATGTATCCAAAGGATAACAACAATCAATGTCAAAATACATAACAGTAAATGAGGAATCAAAAGAATGAAGTAATTGAAAAAGCACACGGAGAATCCTATTTATATGAAAATATATTTGTATTATTTCAGTCAAGAAATGATTAATCAAGGGGATACAACAAACAATTCGATGTAAGCAATAAATATCATGAACAGATCTATGGATAAATCAGACAATCAGTTCATGACAGGTCAACAGCTCCTAGAAATTGGACAGAACAACTAAGTTCAATAATGTACAAAAGCTACTCTTGAAGAAATAAAATGCTTTGGAGATGATGACAAAGTCGACGTTTTATTTTTTTTTAGCACTTGTCTATCAGACCATCATCAGGACAATAAAATATTGCAGAGGAAACCCCCTATGTGGAAGCAATATAATAAATTACCAAATTGTTCTGTGTGTCCAAAAATATCCAGTGACATCAACCCACAAAATCATATATTTACATAGGATAACCATGTGTACAAAACAAAAATGACAATTACAAATTGTTCGAAAGTGCATCTTACAAACAATTCAGTCGCTTGTTGCGATATATTCTCGATATGTCGGATTCAATCTTGACATATTTATCTCATATATATTTCACAGAGTTCAGTCACTCATTGCAAAGTGATTTCAATGTATTAACTCCATATTGGCATAATCATATAGCTTGTCTATTTTTAGAGGGAATCCCACCAACGTTCATTATGCTTTTTTTCAAAAGAATTTTGGACTTACTGGTCAATGTAATCGCAAATTGCAATTCGCAATTAAGGAATACCTTCCCATTCCATTCTATGGGCCTAGAGGTCCATAGGAATGAATAAGGAGACATTCGCAATTTGCGAGTACCCATTAGGAACTCGCAATGGTGCAAGGATGTCAAAAGGACACCATGTTGCACCCCTGAAAATAGGCATGTAAGCACATGTGGCGCACATACATGCCCCAAGGGCATGTATGTGCACCACATGGCACTATAAAAAATGCAAAAAAGTTATTTTTTCTAGGAACTCCCAAATTACCACCAAATTAAAGTTTCTAAAGGCAAACTTGGAAAAGTTGGGTGCTTCCAGAATTTCATTTAAGGCATCGCAATCTGCGATTCCTGAAATGCATTCCCAAAATAGGGAATGTCAAACTTTGTGATTCCCTATTTTGCTATGTCCTTTTGGGATGATACATCCCAAAAGGCTTTTTCCCGTTCGCAAATGGGCCAATTCTTAGAATCGTCCCATTTGGGAAGGGGAAAATGGCTTGATACATATGCCCCTTAGAGCCTAGATGGGCTCCTAGTGCCAAGACAGATGATTGGCTGGACTCTCCGTGTTAAATTTTTACCTCGCAAACCGCTACTACATTACTGTGGATAACACTTACTCAAGTTTCCCCTCTCACAGTATCTTGCTCTGGGGAGCAGCATCTTATTTTTTGAGATCCTGGCAGGTTTCGATTGGTTTCAGAAGGATAACTATTCCTACTTCTGGTTTAAAGAAGGAAAATGCACATTATTGTCCCCAGAAAGTTTTGAAGTTACATATACATTTTTTGCATAAAATAAAACAAACGGCGCTCAAATAATTCACTTTCCCACTTCCAGCACTCTGTCCTATGAAAATCTATGTTTTTGCAGTAACAGCCATTGTCTGCCTTCCACACATCAGGCTGAGTGCAGGGGTCTCTGTGACTGTCTTGTTTTCAGAAGTCAAGCACCTCATGGGCATAACTTCATATTGGATATCTGCTGGTGGCAGGCAGACTCAAAAGGGAACATGCGTACTGCTCGGTCATTCGATCCACATGCAGTGAGGCCTTCGCAGTACCCCTGCTGGTGCTTCTGTGGATTCTGCTGCTTGGAGACTGACTCCTGCAGCTTAGGCCCTAGTAGAAAGTGGTGCTGGAACAATTTTCAGATGGGGGGGCACCCATTAACTTTACACAACTGAAACGAAATCCAAGCATCACACAAAGAACAAGTGTCACACATGAGACATGGCCATTCAGCAGGAGAGTGATATGGGTGTATTATATAGTGTATATGCAGCTGCACATGGGAGCACGCTGTCACAAATATATTACTAAAGCATGGTGTGGTAGCACATTGTCTTTACAGGCAGTATATTTTTCATTGAAATGACCACTACATTTTTAGACATACAGTTTTGCTGTTAAAACTATATAGCCCACAAACGATAATGTGCAGAAATTGGGTTTCAGCGAATGTTTGTCATTTGCCCATCATCAAGTTAATTGTCTTGTTTTGTTTTGATTCTATTAAACTCTTTTGTTTCCATCACAGTCAAAATTAGAAAAACTGGCTTAACCCCTTCCATGCGGCCGCAATTCTGCGCCTGTGCTGCCGAATCGTGAGTGGGTGGGTTCATGACGGCCCCTAGCCGTCATGAGCACACGAGCACCGTAGTGCATGACGGCTGGGGGCCATCATCAGTATGGAAGGGGTTAATTTGTGCTATCTTGTTTATTTTGAAATATGTGTACAGTTCATTTACAGGTATTTAAATTTTGATTTGTGTTAGAAGAAAACCACATGCTACACACAGCCTTTCCTTTAACACCAGTAAAGATGTTCACCTAGCTTACTTTACAAAATCCTCACACTTTGCAGTAACAGAAAGAAAAATAAACACCAGGCTCCATGTTAAAAGAATAATTGACAATTTGTCACAAGGCTAGACAGACTTTTGACCTCTGTCTTTGAAAGCAGAGTAAATGTGACAAGATAAAAACCAAATTAAAAGTCATCTTTAATACTCCGTCATCTTCAGAACTCCCTCATGTTTATTTTGGGGGTGATAAAGCAACCCCACTGCCCTACTTCAAGTTTCTATGCAAGTAGGTGCCCTCTAAAGGCTTAAGGGGCTGTTGTAGTTGCCCCCCCTGTGCATTGCAACTGCTACACCAAAGGTATCTACGCCTCTGCTGCGACAGTGTTACCACCAAAATAGTAGAAATATTAGTAGAAAATAGCATCAATGATTAAGTTTGGGAACTGTTGCAAACTATTCTTACATTATTATGTCATAAAACAATAGGATATGCGAAGTTTGTGTTGCAACAACCCTTATTTTAAAGAAATGCCAAGTTTACAAAAAGTGTTAAAAAAAATGTCACATGCGTGACAGAAGGAAAACTTTTCAACTTCCATTGAGGAGTGTGAACGGAGAGAGAACACTTGGCAGCCAAGCAGCATCTGTGTCACACTGCAAAGCAGCGGCTAATACAGTGTTTCTGGGAAACGTCATCCTCTTTTTCAAGGGAAGAAGGTTCCCAAATTTGATTGACTTCCCTGGCAAAGCTCCTATTCTGCCCATCTGTAGAAATGTACGGAATGGAATATTTTGGATAAAGACTTTCTCAAGTTTTGCACTGTGCACACAGCGCCTATGTGTGAACTAGCTAGAAATCCCAAATTAAACATCTGAATGCTGTCCAAAAGATTGATGATTATTGACGTATTGCCAATGCCTTTTCATGATAAGAACTGAGGTTGAAGTGAGCGGGAACTATTAGGAACTACATTCCAATACTATTTATTTTCAGTAAAAGCTGTTCTTATCTTTTATGCGAAACACAGCCGTTACCGAATGGGTGATCTTTGCTTGGACGTGCCTTTGAAATAGTAGCATGTGAGAAGACAGGAGCACTCTGACAGAATAAAACTAATAGGAATCAGTTTACCTCCTGCTGGCCAAGGTGCTCACGTTTTCAAAGTACTAGAAAAATGTGATATATAGGGGTATATGTACAAGCCCCTATCGCATCACAACGTCACTTGACATTGTGATGGCAATAGGGGCCTCGCCTTATTTACAAGACAGCGTTAAGCCACTAATGCTGCCCTGCAAAAAACACCCCCTTTCATGCTATGCTTAGTGTGAAAGGGGTGGGCAATGGGTGTTGCGGTAGGCGTTCCACTGCAACACCCATTGATTCTGATGCCGCCTCCTTTTTACAAGGGAGGTGTAAATATGGGGCAGTGCCAGAATTAAGACCTGGGAAAACATGGTCTTACCCTGTCACAACAAGGAGAAATGTTTAATTTTTCCTTATTTTTGCTGTTTTCATGTGTGCAGAAAATTGCAAGAGGCCAATGATTGTTTGTGTGCAGGAATGTCCCCCTTCCTGCACATAAACAATATATTTTTTTAAATGCCATTTTTCAACTTCTGTGGGTGGTGCCTCAAGCAGCACTCATAGAAGTTACAAAGCAGCCTTTAAAGATTGTTTATGTGCAGGAAGGGGGACATTCCTCCACATAAAGTATTTTCCCTGCATGCAGACACCCTTACACTATGGTGCAAGGATGCTTTCTTTGGCGCTAGGTTTTAAAGTGTAGCACCAGCGCTCGGGAAAACGAAGGACTGCACCACCTTCTTGTAAATATAGTGCATGCAGCCCTGCGTTTCTGAAGTGGCGGAGAGAGGCATTAAGCCAGGAAGGCTAACGGCTCACTCAGCCACTTCACTTGTACATTTGCCCCATAGTCTGATTAGCTAATCTGATTCCAAATGAAGAGACATTTGATGGCAGCCATGTACACCCCTTGTGACGTTGCGAAAGGTAGAAAAAAGAGGAGGTGAAGATGAAAAGAGAAGGTAGCAAAGGTAAAATGGAACAGAGCGAGAAAGAGACAGAGCCAAAACAAGTTGGGAAAGAACGATAAGACCGAGCAGAGGCACAAAATTGAACAAGAATTGGTAAAGCTAAGAGGTCTTGTATATGCAATGGCAATGTTTGAGCAGGAGCACAGTTGCTGTGCAACACTGTGACCAGGAGAGTGAGTGGGGAGCAGGATGGGTGATAGAGGCAACAAGGATACTGGAAGAAATTCAGGTGGCAGGGGTAACGGAACAACAGAGGTAAGGTGAGTTACAGGGGCAACATAGACAACAAGTGAGGTAGGATGGGAGTCACAAAGCGCATCTGAGGCTTAAAACAGACAACAGAAAGAGGTGGGTGTGAGGGGCAACCCAGACAATTGAGCGATGTTGGGTTGTGTAGGTAACATGGATAACGGAGGGAGGGTGGGTGTGTAGCCAACACCGACAACAGAGGGATGGTGGGTGGTGCTAACACAGACAAAAGAGGCGGATGGGTGCTAGAATTAGGGGTCTCTATTTGGCAGTGGCTTGCACCCTGTCCAAGTAGGGAGCCTTCCTTCTAGTCTAGATGAGTAAAGTACACACCTACATTTGCCGGTGCTCACCCTCTGGTAGCCTGTCACAGGGCAATCAGGCTAAACTACAGAGGAAATGTGTGAAGCATATGTATATAACCCAAAGTAACACAGTGAAAACACACCAGTTTAGAAAAATTAAGTATTTTTATCTAAACCAAACAAGAACACAATGACAACAGTGCAAAATACACAATTCTAAATATGATTTCTAAATATGATTTCTAGAAGGTAAAAACAGTTCTGTCCATAGGAAACTGTAGATGTATCACTTTTAGCACAAAGTACCTGGAATGCATCGAAATCACAAGCAAAACAACAGCCACATGGAAGGAGATGCATCGGTTCCTTACATGCAGGGAGGGGGATGCGTCAGTTCCTTCCTGCCACACAGGGGAGGTGATGTGTTGGTTCCTTACTGGAGAGGTGGTGATATGTCGGTTTCTTACTGTGCAGGGAGGTGATGCGCTGGTTTCTTACAACAGCCCCAGCATTGCTCTAGACTCGGTGCACATGTGTAATGCGTGGAAAATCAGGATGTGCTGGAGGCGATGCAGGAACAGTGATCCGGGGCTGCATCGATTTCTTCAGCCGCGGACCAATGATGCGTCAATTCTTCTTGACGGCCACCATGGACTGCATCAGATTTGGTGCAGTGGTCTTCAACGTCAAAGTTCAGTGCATGGAACTCAGCATTTTGTAGTTTTTAGGGCCACTGGCAGGCACTGCATTAATGTGTCAGCTGCAAAGGGCTGTGTATCGGGAATTCCTCCCGCACAAGGGCGCTGCTTCAGAAAATTCAGCCGCAAGGAGGACGTAGGATCGATTTTCTTCAGATCCTTAGTTCTTGGCAATTTTCTGCAGCAGGAACAACCTCAAGAGGCACAAAACTGGGATAGACAGCTCCTGGCAGGTCAGACTCCTAGCAAAGAAGTTCCAGGAAGCTGAGGGTGAAGTCTTTGTGTCCCTGAGATTTCAGAACAGGAGGCAAGCATACACAAGCTCCTGGAGAAACTTCTCAAACAGGTTTCAAAGCAAAGCTCAGTCTTTGTCCTCTCCTTAGCAGAAGTAGAAACTGCAAGCTGACCCACAAGGCAACGCACAGTAAAGAGGCAGTTCTCCTCCATACAGCTCTTCTTCCTTGGCAAAGGTTCCCCTTGATTCCAGAAGTAATCTAAAGTTCTGGGGCTTTAGGTCTCATATTTATACCCCATTTCTCATTGCAGTCTTTGTTTCCAGAGTCCTTGAGCTCAGTAAAGCAAGTTCTGTCCTCCCTGGTCCAGCTTCAGTACAGGAGGAGGCAGCAGCATTTTGCAGAGCAGGCACAGCCTCTTAAGGTGCTGGTGAAACTCCTCCCACCTTTCTACATGCAGAAAGATCTATTCAGCCTGGCTATGAGTCACCCAGGAAAGGCAGGACACACCTAAACCCCCCTGTGACTCTACAGTGTATGCACATCCCTAGACTGTGTCACTCGTCAGTCCAAAACCAGATGATGGATATACAATCAGAGGCAAACAGGATGGTTAAACAAAAAATACCCACTTTCTAAAATGGCATTTTCAAACACACAATTTAAAAACAACCTTTACTAAAGGGTGTGTTATTAAATTCTGAGTTCAGAGAGCGTAAACTCCAATTTTCTAGCTGTTCCCAATTGAATGTTACACATGTAAAATGTTACATTGCAGCTCCAATGATAGCTTGTGTGTGAGCTGGTCCTTGCAATAGTGAAAAACGAAATACTCATTATTTCACTATCAGAACATGTAAAGAACTCCAGTAAATGTCCTACATTCAACATACACTGCACCATGCCCATTGGGCTAGCTTGGGCCTACTTGAGGGGTGCCTTACATGTAAGAAGAGGGATGGTTAGGGCCTGGCAAGTGGGTGCACTTGCCAGGTCAGTGGCAGGTCTGAGACACATTTACAGGGCTACACATGTGGGTGGTACAACCAGTGCTGCAGGCCCACCAGTAGCCAGTGGCGGCTGCCTCCGCTAAGGTGGAGTAGTGTGGACCCACTGCTGTTTGAGCAGTGCAAAAATAAAAATAAAATGATAATAACAAGATGTTATTTTCATTTTAGGTTTCTGTGTGGGACTGCAGCCACCAAGGTCGGGCGGGGCTGAACAAAAAGTGTTTTTCACTCTCTAAGTGTGCATAAATGTTTGGCCGCCCCACTTGGGCCGGCCAAGCATTCATGTACACACTTAGTATATTCTCTATCTGGCTGTGATGCACAGCCCATTGGAGAACATGCCCAGGCTCCCAGGCACTGCATGAATGATTAAACAGGTGACTCAGAACAATCACAGCGCTGCATGAGCATCATTGTTATTGGCAGGGAGAGTCTGCTTCTTGTGCTGTCACTGCACACCAGAGGAAGGAGAGGTGTGTGGACGTGGCTACGGGAGAAGGGCAGGTAAGTTCCTTTAATTTTTTTATCCGTTACTCCCCCCGCCCACCACCCCCGTTCCGAGGCAGCTGCCGCTAATAATAATAATAACGATAATTCCATTTATAGGGCGCCTAGTTATACTCAATGGTGTGTCCCTGCACTAGGCTCCAGACCCCCCCACAAAAGGAGAGCAGAGATAGCACCTAAGGGAGACGAGGAGTACAGGAAGGGATATGGAGAATTTTGGATTAGGGGTAAAAAAGGATTTTAGATCTTTACAAAGGATGCTCTCAGTTGGTTCAGCTCTCAGAGTCAGCGGTAAGGTGTTCCACTGTTTAGCTGCCAGATAGCCAAAGGATCGTGTTCCCATCCTGGCCCTTTGGAATTAGGGCACTTTGACCAGGTGGGCTCCCTTTGACCTCAGTTTATGTACAGGAATATAGGGGGTTAACATGGGTGGAGATAGCTTGGATCTCTACTCCACAGAATTATGTGGCGATAGCACATGGCTTTATAGATGATCCTTTCTTTCCACTGGCAGCCAGTGGAGGATGTCCAGAGTTCTGGAGGAGGATGATCTTCTGGGAAGATTTAGGACCAATTGGGAGGCCACATTCTGAATGCGCTGAAGTTTGTTGAGTCATTTATTTGCAGCTCTTAGATAAAGTATATTGCCGTAGTCATTCTGAGATGTGACTAGAGCATGTAAAATAACTTTTCTGGCCGTGAGAGGTAATAGGTCAAGGATTTTTCTGAGGTCTTTAAGAGTCCCAAAGCATTTCCCAGGTGCCTTCCTGATCTGTTCTCAAAGAAAAGTTTTTGATCAAACCAAAGCCCGAGATTTTTTGGTTTCTTCTTTAGGGGTAGGGGTTGGCCCCAAGGTCTGGGGCCAGCAAGACGAAGACCAGATTTAGGGGGCTTTGCCCACGATCAATACTTCAGTATTATTGCCGTTCAATTTAAGGCAATTGTTGGATATCCATTGGGCAAGCTCCTAGTAGCATTGGAATTACAGGCCCTGGGCACACACAGGTCACATTACTATTGACTTGCCAGTAAATCAAATATGCATATCATGGACAACCAATCACAATCACATTTTACTTACACTTTGGCACTGATCAGCAGTGGCAAAGTGCCCAGAGTACCTAGGCCAGCAAAAACAAAGTCCATCACACAGTCAAAAATACAGGAGGTAGATGCAAAAAGTCAGACAGGGGAAACCAAGCCAAGGATGCCAGGTCTAACAGTGGGATACAGGTACAACACGACAACAAAGGGAAGGAGGATGGGTGACTTGGACAACATGAACACAAGAGGATGTGTGGGAGAGGCAAACTGGGTGTAATGGTCAACACAGACAACAGAGGGAGTTGAGAGACAACAAGGAGAATGGAGGGAGGGTAGGTAGTCAGGGCAACATTAACAACAGAGGGAGGGTGGGGGGCAACACAGACAACGCAGGGTTGGTAGGTGGGGGCAACACAGGCAATGAAGGGATTGTGGGTTGGGGCAACATGATGGACAGAGGAGAAATGGTGGGTGGGAAGAATCCATAGGGTGAGAAGTGCATGTGAGAGACAGCTGAAAATTCACACTCTGGAAGATTCCTTAAACACAAAGAAAAGGGTAGCATCTAAAAAATTGACCAGTGGAAGAACACAAATAATGTGTCTATGCTCCAGAGGAGGCACAAACAAACAAAGAGAAACGAAGCCGATAGCAGCTGACCAATATACAGCAAGCAAATGAGAGTGACAGTGAAGCTAAGCAAGGGAAAGTAATGTCCAGTCTCTAAGCCCACTGTTAGAAAACAATATATCTTAAAAGAGACAGCACATGGACTGCCATAGGTGTGACCTAAAAAGGAAGAGAGACAAAGGATATAAGGGGAAAACACAAAGAAAACGCATACTGAAAAAATACACAAAGGTTTATATATGAAAGGAGACTACAAAGACAGAACAAAGGGACAGAGCTAGACAGGCAAAACTGCAAATAACTTAGTAAAAGGAAACTAATGAAAAGGGAAACAGCAAACACAGGCAAGGATAAAGAGAGAAAAAAAGATGATAATAATATACAAAAGAAGAATCATAGGGCACTCAATTGTTCAATTCTGTATATAATTTGCAGGTCACTGCGAGGTCTAGTCTCAGTGAGGTACATCAGTCGGTTAATATGCCAGCAGCAGAGATACATCTGTAACCTGCAAGTCAGAGAGAACAATCTAAATCAAAAAGCTTGGTGGGAGGAGGCGTGGCCAGAAAGATGGCTGATCTGCAGCACTATATGCAAGGTCTGTCATTGATGAATGGGATCCTACAACATCCTGCCATCCCTGTGATGCTACTTATTGTGTCCCATAGTGAGGTGTGAATGGAGGAATTGCATTGTGCCTCCCCTGAGTCTTCCTGTGTCACACTGTTTTCACAGGCGAAGAGGCCTGCCCGGGTTTGAATGCATAGCCGTGGCCCGTGCAGAGGAGGCTGCTCTGAGAAAACTTTGGGTCGCAACAACAGAGCATCACAAGCCTTGGACTACTGTCCTGCTCCTACATCATGCACAGAGTCGGAGGAGAGCATTATCATCCCGAACCTTGGCTATCTGGGACAAGCTGAAGCTCCAGACATGAGCTCCCAGCAGTGGTCGAAGAGGGGAAAAAAAGTAGGGGAACTGTGGGCGTAGGATCAGGGGGCGGGAATAACCAGACGATTGGGTCATTGGGCAGAGTCAGAGGTATGGCTGAAAAAAGCAAAACATACCAATTTTTAGTAATTTTAATATTTCACTGACCAGTTACAGCTTATAATATTACTAGCAGCCCGTCCCGACCTTGTCCGGGAGCAACAGGCAGCTTCCCCGACCCCCGCCCGCCCCTACATTGTCCATCAGGCCGGGCCCCCGCCCGGCCCGTCCCCCGCCTTCCCTGACCCGAACCACTTCTCAATGGACTTGTGTACAACATATCTCTCCGGAGCGAACTCCCAAAATCGTTGCTAGGCAGGGCAAATCTTTAAAAAGTAACCACTCTCCCACTATGCATATTTCAGAGTGGCCTGACCGCATGACTACAACAGCCCGTCCCCCGCCCGTGCCGTCCCTCGCCTGCCCCGACCCCCGCCTGCCCCGAAATGGGTCCCCTTACCTCCGCCGGCGCTCCTCCCGCCTGTTCACTCGCACTGCCGCTGGCCTGTCCGCTGCTCCTGACGTTACCGCTCCTCCCCTGCGCCATGTCCACCGCTCCTCGGACGCCGTTCCTCCCCGTGCTCCTGACGTGAGCACGCACGTCGTGGCCGGTGCTACTTTGGGGGGACTACTTTTTTTTAATATAAATATTGTAAATAGCGTTTATTTTTTACATTTATATAGCCTATAACCATCTACACACCCTGACGCTTTCAACGGTGTATCGGGTGTGTAGATTGGCGCCATGGTTCCCGAGTTTACCCTCCTCAAAGCCTGGAAGTTCTTACTTTATTATAGTAGTATAGATTTAATGCAACCAATAGATAAACTTTATTTGAGGGCTACTATATGAGTTATTGACATTAAAATACATTTACAATGTGGGATATTTTTTCAATCACAGAATGTCCCAAATACGCTTATAAGTGGAATCATAAGCCATTTGTCTTCGAGCCATGCAGTTTCTTTCATCAGCACTTCTCCTCTCTTTTTCAAACCAATTTGGAACATAACATTTAGGTTTTTTAATTTTTGTGACAAGAGACCCCACGTTTTGAGGAACACTGTTGATTAAATCATTCTGTGCCCCATGGTCAATGCAAAATTGTAGTTCTACATTTTTCTATGAGCTTCAAAAAACATGTCATGAAGCCAAAATAAGATGCCTCTTAGTTTCCCTTTATTGCATCTAGACATAGCACCCAAAAGTGAATATATACACCTGAAACAACCCAGACATGTTGGTTTTGTAGATGCTTTAAGCAGTATCACATGATTGAGATACAACTATTATGTTAGTAGTTAATGAAATCACTTCTCAAGGTAGTTATCAATGAGAATTGCAAATGTATCAACTCTGGATTTATGAGTGCATGATACTGGCTCTGTATAAACTAAATCAAAGTTAGGTATCGTGTATGCATAGTCCAGTGGATCCCCAAAGGCTTACAAAGGTAAAAGTAGATAATACCTAACTCTCTATTTGTGGTAGTGTGGGCGAGCAGTAATGCTTTATCACAGGATAGTGGTGAGCATTTATTGTACACACTCAAGCAAGAAATAATAGCAAACACTCAAAGAATAAAGTCAGACCAATTGTTTGTATAACAACACTTCTTTTAATGTATTATATTTTTAGAACCAAGCAGAACTTGGTAATGGTAAGTAAAATTGTACTTTCACAGTCAGTTTGATAAGAATATGCAAGCTGAATGAATTTGACTTTGTTACAGGTTGGTACACTGCTTATAAACAGCTATACTTTTGGATTACTTTTTAGGTCACTTTTTCTACTCAGTGTGATATGCCTTTATATCACACAGGGACATTTCCTAGACAAATGTAAGTAAAACCCTTTTACATTAAAAACACAGTTACTTACGTTTCTATACAAACACAACTCAACACAGAACTTTTGCAGAGGAAAACAGTCTATGCAGTTCTATGGAGGAAAATGTGGTTATTGGTTTGCAGGTAAGTAATAGGTCTTGAGGGTTGAGTTTCAGGTTTAGAACAAGGAATCCCCCAGGGTCAATGATGAACTCAAAAAGCCCCCACAGCGGCACAAGGGCAGCTGGGTGCAGCGTGCTGATGCCCAATGTTAGCCAATGGGGCTAGAGGGGCCTTTGTTAGTGGAGGAGTGTGGCTCACTGATTAGAGCGGCAGACCCTGATGCAGAGGTCTGGCCCGGGACCAGGGTTCAATTCCCGACGCGGCAGGGTCCTGAGCCCAAAAATGTCCACAGACTCGATAATTCTCGCCTCGGTGCCTACTCTAATCATGGGGTCCCACGCTGCAACTCTGGGCAATAGCTTGCTTATCTCCACTACGGCGGCCCACCCGCTGCGGGATGCCTGGCTTTCACATTGGGGTTGCCCAGTAGGGGTTATCTCACAGGGAAAAAGCCAGGACGGGTTCCCAAGGCAAGCGCCTTGATGCCTTCGGGTGATACGTGCGCTATATAAGTCGCAATACATTTACATTTACATTTAGTGGTTGCTTAAGTTATGGGCCAAGCTCCTAGGGTTAAGGTCAGGGCAAAGGGGGTCCCATGTCAGCACTAAGTCCACAACATGAGCTGCGCCGGGGCAGCCGAGTGCAGAGTGCTTAGGAGAGGTCAAGAGCCCAATGCAATCCTATGAAGATTGCCTGTTTCATTTTTTAGCTGGAGGCTCGGTCCAAGAAGTCTTTCGGGAGGAACCAACAGTTGGGCAGGTAAGTTTGAGGGGTCGGAGAAGTAGGTCCAGCTCAGGTCCTCTTCACTAGGGTACAGGGCTGCTGGTTGCAGAGGTGCCTTTTGAGGTCAGAGAGTCCTGCAGGGGTCAACCCACGGTGAACTTGGACTCTGGAGCGCTGGGGGAGCTCACTGGGGTTGATGGGCCACTTAGACTCGGGCGGTAGGCGACAGGTGGAGTGGTGTTTCCAGGCATCGGGTTTCTCTTTCTTCAGCAGGCTCAGAGTGTTTCTTTGGAGATTCTTTATTGAAGGCAGTCAGTACTCCCAAGGGTTCTGGAGGTCGCTGGCTGCAGGACAAGATGACTTCTGGTGCAGGACCTCTGGAATCTGAAGACAGGCAGTTAGGGCCGGGGCCAAGTCAGTTCTTCTCTGCAGTCTCCTCTGCTGTGCCTCTTCTTTCATCCTTCTTCTTTGTATGTTGTGGGACTCTCCCTTCTGGGTCCAGGGCAGCCCCGAAATCACAGTATTTAGGGGGTGTTTTAGGGGTCTCGGATTAGTGAACAATGGGCTACTGACCTTAGGGTGACTGCACCCTTGGTGTCTTCACCCCACGTGGGGGAGTGGGCACCCTCCCTAACCCTGATTGGAAAGTGCCTGCCATCTGCAAGATAGAGGGCACTGAAAAGAGGGCTTCACCTTGCCCCCCCCCCACCTGAAGGGTGGAGTTGGTAGTAGTGAGCACACCTTCTAGGCTGTCGTAATTTTGCCCGCCAGTCTTCCAGCTGAAAAGGAGATGTGGAAGGGGGCCTGCTCCTGATAGCAGGAGAGGCTGTGGGTGGAGTTGTAACGCCGGCAAGGCCTTTGAATATCCCCTGCCACAGATGGCTCTTCCTGACCTGGGGGAGGTGTGAACACCTCTTCCTAAGAATGGCTTTGTTTCTGGCCTCAGATAGCAAAGGCTCTCACCCCTGGGGTCCAGAAACGTGTCTTGTGGTATGCAGGCTAGTGTCTACCCATCAGGGAACCCACCAGATGCTGGTTGTTTTCAGGTGGCATCTCTAAGATGCCCTCTGAGTGCAATCTGGAATAAATCCCAATCTGGCATCAGTGTACCTTTCCGCACAAAAATAATCCTGAGAGGCTTTTTTCTCTTTCTATGTGTGCTGCACATATGGAAAGAGGAAAGAATTGGGAGAAATAAAGATATGTCTCCTTGTTGTGCCTCCCTTGGGGAGGCATTAAATTTGAATGCATTCCTAGGTTTACAAGTCCTTGTAGATCTGGGAATGCATCAAAAACCATGGAAGTTGAGTGGGGATACCCACTGCAATGCCATCCTTGTGCAGAGTAAGGCAAAGCAGCGATTTACGCTATGTTACATGACTCAATATTTATGAAATCATTCAATGCCATGCAAAGTGGCTTTGTGTGGCTTCATAAATATGACTTGGCGATTTGTCATTTGTGTCATGCATTTACCACGTTCCATGGCGCGAGCATGACGCAAGACCCTCGTAAATATGCCCATTAGTTTGGTGTGCGTGTATATCATGCATTGCTGATCCATGGTGAGTTGCACTACTACTGCTGGAACAGTGCCAATGGAGGCACCAATGGGTGAGGTGGACTAGACTCAAGGGTCCTGCAACCTCAATGACAATGTCTCTGGTGATCCAGGGTGTGCTGATTTGTAGGCCTGTCTGCAAGACTGGAGGCGAACTTCAATATGGATTGTGGTGGAAAGGGCTTAAAGGTTAACCCACACTGGCCACTGGTAGGGTCCACCTGCTGGTGCGAAGAGACCAGGCATTCTATGATCTAGTGGGGTCTTCTAAGGTCCAGTTGGGAAATGTGTTCCCTCAGGATAGTGGTCTGTTGCACTGGTCATGAAGCCTAATCGTGGTTCCGCAGTTCCAGATTTGGTAAATATGACCAAAGTGCCACATCCTCTCCCCACTGAACACCTTTCTGCCCCACTGAGAGAAACATGCACTGCCTTCACCTAAAACCCAATTGTGCCCTGATATAAACACCTGGACGTGACTCAATTTAACCCGTTCCCAGCGTCAAACGTTCAGCGCCCAGTGCTGAACGTTCGGAGAACGAATGCTGACCCGACGGCCAACGGTTGTGCGCAGCACTGGGGAGGTAGCGCTCGTGACGACCGTTGGCCGTCGGCAGCAATTAAAGGGTTAACTTATGCACTGCCTGGAAAAAAATAATAACATACTGGAAAAAGCAAACACTCATAGGCAATAAACGATTGTGTAAAGCATGCAAAATATAAGCAGGAACAACATGGTTACCTTAATGCTTTAACACTCACTGTTCAGAAATCAATTAGTGTTTTTTTACTCAAACATTGAAAATATGAATACAGGGCTCCTCCTGTATACCGGTGTGCCTTTGTTGCACTCGTGGACAACAAGGAAGGGTTTAAGCATGGCTCAGAAAATACAGGGACTCTTCAGGGAAATCTAATCTGACTCACTGAAACCCACAAGGGCTTCTCCACATTCATGTCAGCTAGCTAGCTGCTTAAACATCAAGATTATGTATTGTAGTGTCATGCAAAGTATACCTTTTGAAGTGTCATGCTTGGCTAACTCTCCGTCCCACAAAAAACTTGAGAGAGCTCTTGAGAGGAAAAGGTCAAAATTATATTTTCATTTGGGAAGTGAAGGATAGATCCAACTTTATTTTATGTGGTGTCACAATAGTATGTAAGTGATGCTGAAAAGCATTGCTAAAAACATTCACAAACCTAAGAGGTCCCAAAGGCAAGACCCATTGGCTTTGCAAAATGCTTGTTAGATATTTCATTTGCTAAATGGGGCACTTTTAATTTGGTGCCAGACAGGGCTGAATTGGAAACCCTAAGCAGTCCTGGCACAGAGGTTCCAAAGACAAGACCTATTGGCTTTACCAATGCGTGTTTAGATATCTCATTTGCTAAATGGGGCACTTTTAATTTGGTACCAGACAAGGCCGAACTGGGAACCCAAATCAGCTCTGACACTTTGTTCATCCCCTGTACGGTGTGTTGCTTTTCCGTTATTTCCTGCACTAAACAAGTTTAGCGCTAAAAAAGTAAATTGGGAAAAAAAGATTTTGCGCCGATTTGCGTCACTTTTGAGACGAAAACACAGAACAAAACCTTAGTAAATCTCCCCCTTAGTGTGCTGGACAGCCCTGCTGGTTTTGTTACTGGGGGACAGTTTTGAAGCCCCCAGTACCAAAACCAGCCTCCCACTCCTCCGGCCTCCCTCCTGATGCCCATTACTCCAGTCCAGTCCTTGTTGCCTGGGCATATTTGTTTTCACAGTCCGACCCTGGATGGGGTCCACGAGGGACTATGGTGCCTGGGTGTCACAAACCTGGACACCTCGGGCTGCTTTTATGTTAATACCTTAAAAAAGGTAAACAGGCTTTTTAAAAATACCACATCCCTGAACACAGACAGAGCAGCAGTACACAATTTATAAAATATAATAAGGAAATAAGGAAGACATTAACCCGCTAAGCGCGCCGGAAATTCCGTCCCAGTGCGGACGTTCCATTACGCGGGCGGGATCCGAATGTTCAGCGGACGTGCGCAGCACTAGCGAGGTAGTGCACGCGACGTCCCCTGAACGTTCGCAGCACTTAAAGGGTTAAACGTTTTCTACAGTTTTTTTTTTTTTTTTTTAAAGTGCCAAGGTTTGGGCTCAATCTGCCACAAATTCCACACTGGAGTCCTCATCCTTTTCTTGTGGCGTCATCAGTCTGGGTGAGCCCGAGAATAAAGGCCAGATGAGGTCAAGGGCGGGCCGCCAATGCAGCCTGATGTGAAAAATTGTATTAAGTCATAGTGGTGGGCAGGCGGTAACATCGTCAGTAATGGATATGTAAATCATTGCAGCAGCAGGGCCATCATAGGAATCCACTTTCTCATGCTATTTGATTGTTCTTACAGTGCAAAACGGCTCCTACAGTGTTTCTGGCAGGCCCCTTCCCACAGATACAGAGGGAAGGGGGAGGAGGTCACGCAACTACAGAGGCCTTCCTCAATGAGCACCGCACAGGGCTCGTAATATTTCTTTTAAGTTTGGACCATTCTGCCGTCCTGGGATGCAATCTGAAAATAAAGAAGTAGGGGAACGGACTTTGGTAAATTTAAAGAGTAGGGGCACACCTTGCCCTTCAGTTCCCTACCACTTTGACCACTGGCTCCCAGAGACCATCGTCCTAGCTGGCGGCTAATCAGTGGGCAGCCCTCTGGGAGTGCAGCACCAAAGCCATCCCTTGAGGCATCGTGGGACCTCTGGCAGGAGTGTCTACCCAGTAAATTGGGACCCAGTAGGTTGGTGGACCAGGGTGTGGATAGCCTCCCCAGATTGACATCTGCATTTGCAAGACACTGGGCCCTGCCCTTGGGGGCAGAAGGGATTTGAGTGGTCGGAGCTTCCCACTTACGGCTGGGTGGCCAAGGCCACCCGGTGGGGGTGGGGGGGCTGGTTTGACTTGGGGAACACAGACCTGCATTAGTTTGGTGGGGCACGCAGACTGGGAGCTGCCCGCCTCAGACGAGAGAGGGGAGAGTCCCTGGCTACAGAGTGGCCCTGCAAGAACCCCACTGAAACACTGCACAAACCCCCTGGAGCCAGCTCATCGCACCTGAACTAGTGCCTGCTGCTGGCCCGCTGAAGGGGCCTGCCCTTAGTATGCTTCCCCTCGGCAGAGTTGGTGCGTAGGGCCCCGAATAATAATGAGGATTTTCCCCTCCCCCTACTTGCGGTAAGATGAGCGCATTTGTGTGGTTGGAGCTACCCTCTGGAGGTGGAGTGTGCCCCCTGCCAGCCCTGGAACACAGACGGAGGGGTGCGACACCCTGCTGAACAGAGAGACATCCTGGCTGGGGCAGCTTGCTGGCCAAAACGAATAGGTGCCCTGCTGGGCTGAGGTGCGGCCCTATAAGAGTTGCCTGTGCATGGAGGAGATCCCTGGTAGGCTGCCGGTCATGTCCGCACCTGCACCTGTCATCGAACCACAATGGGAGTCTGACTCTGAGACCTTTCCTCCAGCCCGGGGAACACGAAGCAATAAGGAGCTGCTGGACAGTGTTCACAAAACAGGAGTCTCTCTCCCCCGCCACCCCTGTGTGGGTGCTCCGGGAGCTGGAAGGTCCCGGAAAAAAAGGTTCATTGCATTGTCTGTTCTACTAGTGCCGGCAAACGCCACCATACCAGTGACTGTCTTGGGTGTGCCCAGTCTACAGACAAGGAGGCACTAGCATAGGTCACGATCGCTTCACAGCCTACAAATATATCATGGGCAAAGACAGACCAACCAGGGTAATTCAACAAATAAAACTGGACCAATTCACCACGCCTGGTGCGAGTGGCAGACTGCAGACGAAGGGAGATATGGGACCACCAATAGGCCCTGAGCCATCGGTGAGCCAAATCCTGGCTGCCGTTGAGGCATCATGTCTGGCAGTACATGCCAAAATTGATGCCATGGAAATAGACGTGAACATCCTTAGAGCCGATCTACGAAATTTAGCTAAAAGATCTGTAACTGAGATGCGGAAGAAAGTTCCCACTCCGAAGGCCTCAGTGGCCATGCTCGAGGCTTACTCCAGCCGATTGGAAGCCAGAATGAGGGCACCGAAGGACGTTCCCATCACTGTAACCTGCAATTTGTGGGATTTCCAGCTGGCGCATAGGGTAGGGCCCCAAAGGTCTTCTTGGAGCACTGGATAAAGTCAGCTTTCCCTTCTCAAACCCTTTCAAGGTTCTATGAGGTGGAACGGGCGCAGAGGTCCTTGCCCCGCCCCCCAACTAAAAAGGGCCACACCCAGAACTGTAACAGCAGAGTTTCTCAGTTATAGGGACCATGATGTAATCCTACAAGGGGTTCATTGGTATGGAGACCACACATTTGAAAAGCACAGTATACGTATTTTTTCCAGACTATACAAGGGTTGCCCAACTACAGCGACAATCCTTCAGTGCACCAAATAAAAACTAAAAGCGATGGGACTGTTTTATATGCTGATTTATCCGGCCAAATTGACGGTACTGCATGATGGCTATTTTCACTTTTTTACAACACCTGAGGAAACTTAGGACTGGTTGGAAATTCAAGGTGGCGACAGAATCCCGGAAACGCCTGCAGGCCGGCTTCCAAATGGTAACTGATGAGAAGGAGGCCTGTCATTCTCATCCAGGAGAAGAACCAGACGTAGATGTTGTTTGAGATCCACTGCAAGAGTGGTCTTTCACAATGACAGTGCTCTGATTCTCGAATTCCAATGACAGGAACGCGAGGAGGCTAGGGCACTTGTGGAGGCAGTCACCTATGCAGCTTCCTCCTGCACTGAGTCGGATCCGGTAGATAGCCATGGGCAAACGAACAGAGATGCCAATGTGAAATAACAGGAGTGGCCATGCAGAGACCTCCTGGTGAAAAAGGTGGGCCCTGTTGGAGAGGGTGCTTGACAAACTCCTGGTGTACGTGTGGAGACCTGTTGGGATGGGTGATCATTGGTTCAGGTACTGTGCACCTGGCCTGGGTGATGGGGAGCCTCCTCCAATCAGCGCCCCCCTTGTGGACACTTCATGCGGGACATGGTGGATCCCGAAGGTAGTGTAAGCAATGGGACTTGTTCGCCTATACACTTGGGTGACACCCCCCCACCTGTTTCCTGTCTTTTTCTAATTCCCGCTCTCAACCTGTACACTTTGTTTCTCTTCCCAACACTGACCTCAGACACAAACTTGAAGTTTTATTGGGGTTATTAGTTTGGGAGGGTGGATATAATATACGATAATGCATGGAGAGATGCTAGTTGAGTTCTGGATTCTTTATTTGGCGAGGGGGTATGGGTTTTGTTTACAGGGTATAGTTTGTGCAGTGGCAAATTGTGTGCTTGAATCAGGGAGGCGGTTTCAGGTGGGGGGCCGGAAATGATAATTGTAGCTGATGAGATACTTTATCATGCCTGACTTAGTAGGTATACTCACATGGAATGTGCATAGGTTAAATTCCCTTGTAAAACAATATAGGACCCACACCTATCTCAGGAGGACAGGAGTACATGTTGTGATCCTTCAGGAGACACACCTCCTAGATGCTATAGCCCAGAAGCTACATAAAAAGCGGAGAGGACAATTTTATTCCTCCACTTCATAGGCCATAGGGGTGTCTTATGGGTGGCCCAGAGATCCCATTCCAGTAGTGGGGACAGGTAGCTGATGTGGCTGGTCAATTTGTTCTTCTACATGTTGTATTGGATGGGCAGAAACTATGCTTGTTTAATGTATATGCCCCCAATGGGGACCAGGAGGGGTTCTTTGGGGCTCTGGAAACTGAATCATCCCCTATGTTGGTATGCCTATCTATTGGGTGGGTGATTTCAATTGTATTTGATATGGGAGAATGGACCAGCATCCTCCCCGGATGGGCACATAGCCTCGGATGGTGGCAGGACTGAGGGGATCCATGCCTAGACTGCAACTGGTTGACATATGGAGGCAGCCCACCCCCTGAACACAGAATTTTCTTGTTACTTCCTTACTCATGGGACCCATAGTCGTCTAGACCATTTTCTCCTAACCATCAAAGGGGTCATTAATGCAGTTAATGTCAGATATTGGGTGCAGTGTCTCTCCGACCAAACCCTTCTACTACTTGAATGTGTTGTGTGGGAATATAGACCTTAGTTCCCCTCATGGAGGCTGCCACCTGAGGCATTGGGAGACCCAGAATACCACATAGATATGATGGAGGCACTGCAGTGCTTCTTTACCACAAACTGGAACACCGCCCTGATGCGCTGCATGGAGTGGGGGGCTCTAAAAGTAGTAATCTGAGGGGAAAGCCTTGGTATGACACATGGGATTAGGAGAAACTAGAGCAGGAGTTGGAGGAAGGGGAGGAGCACCTTGCAGTATTACAGAAACGAGTATTGGGCCATGACGCGGGAGATCCAGCCCTCTCAGAGGCACATAGGAAAGTGGTGGTTACCTCGGACAGACTAGACAGCCATGTCTGGAAGGACTATAGTAAGTGTCTTCACAATAAGGCGATAAGTCATGCAACATGTAGCCTGGCTGCTCAAATGCGAATGCCCTCCACCAATTATTTTTGCCATCCACACACCGGGTGGTGTGTTAGTTATGGGCCAAGTGGCAATTATCTTGCTTCAACGTGATCACCTGGCGAGGGTGTATGCGACTTCGACGTAGGCCGTCATCCATGTAGTTGATGTTTTTTTGTCCCAGATTGACATTCCCTGGTTGAAAAAGACCCAGGCAGAGGGATGAGGAGAGGCACCACACGGGAGAAACTGGTTGAGGTCCTCTGGGTTATGGCCAGATGGAAATCTCAGGGACCTGACGGTTTCAAGCTTGAATATTTGTATTTATACTCCGCCTCTCTGCTCCCTCACTCCTTTAAATTAAAAAAGATTCATGGTAGATAAGCAAATTGCCGCTCCATATGTGGGAGGCCCACTTAACTATGCTCCCCAAACCAGGCAGGGACCCCACATACCCAAGATCTTACAGGCCACTCTTGATGCTTAACATTGACATCAAATTATTAGCCAGGCTACTAGTGCTACAACTGCACTGGGTGGATACACATCTGGTATGCAAGGACGATTGCAGCTTTATGCCTTGATGGGGTATACATTGAGAAGATCCCTCATGTGATGCACAATACTCAGAACACAGATATACAAGCTGCACTAGTAGTATTAGACATCGAGAAGACATTCAACACCTTGTCGTGGACGAATCTCTGGGAGGTCCTCCACCAGATGGGACTCAATCAGGAGTTTCTAAAGTGGGTGCAACTCCTGTACCCAGTGGCAAGTACAAGGGTGAGCATGGGTAGTGAGGTGTCTGATTCGTTTCGTAATGACAGGAGTACAATGCAGGGCTGCTCCTTGTTGCCACTTCTGTTTGCCCTCAGTGTGGAGCCACAGGTGATACACATTAGGTCCGAACTACGAGACTGGGGCATAGGGCTGGGAGATGTGACGCATGTAGCGTCTATGTATGCTAACGGCACGCTGCTTTATGTACTTGACCCTGCACACTCCTTGCCTCTTCTTTTACAACTAATGTCAAATTTGAAGAGGTATCAGAGCTGTGTGTTAATTGTCATAAGGCGGTGTTGGCTAATGTAGATGCACCTGATCTCCTGGGTGTGGGTTTACCATGGGAGACCAGGAGTTTCCATTATTTGGGGATGAAAATATCACATGATCCCCACCTACAGTAAGATTTGAACATAGGTAGGGTGTTGAAAGGCTTCACAGCCTCTTTTGAGCTCTGCATCATAATGCTGCTGTCAGTTATTGGTAGGGAGGCCCTAAGCAATATGGTCATCTTGCCCCGCTGCCTCTGTGTGCTGCCATCCTCGTAGTTTTGGCAGATTGATGGACTGTTGGTGACCCTAATATGGGTAGGGTAAAGATGGAGGGTCCACCTTGAGATCCTGAGATTGGATCCTAGCTAGGGTGGACTTGGTCTCCCCGACCTCAAATTATACTATATGGCAGGACGTTTGGAATACGCTGTTTTATGGTGTGAAGATAGCCTCAACTGGGAGAAGACACTACCATCCAGCTCATCCATACAGGCTGAGCTCCCCAAGTTGCTATTATATGCAGATGACGACTTCCTGGCGAACCCCTTTGATTACCATGCTGGTGGCTCGGGCATGGGGAAAAAGTTGTCATGCAAATTCTGAGGCGGGCACCATATGCGAAAATCCTCCCGATTTGGTGGCTGTGCCCCTTCTTGCATATCTGTGACTCCATGGATATTACTAACTGGATGGAGGGGGCCTGCCAGAGTGGAAGAGCCCTATTCCTCAAAGGCACCTTTATGTTAGTAGAGGAGGTTGAGACTCAATACAGCATAGATCTGAGACATGTTTTGCAGTACGCAAGCATATCCTGCACCATCCAAGAGATTTGGATGTCTTTTCCATACGAGCAGCGTGAGTCACAGGTCCTGCAGGTGATCCTAGACTCCGGTTCTTCAAAGGGCATTATCTCCTGGCTTAATGCCTCATTCAAGAGCAACATGCAGATGAATATTGCAGCTAGGCACGCTGAGACCACCCTACCAGTGGGCAAATGGAAAAGGGCCCTGCTGCACGTCTGTGATGTAGCCAGCAATACCTGATTCAAATTAGTGCATTTGTATTAGATACATAGAGCTTACCTGACACCACAGTGCCTAGTTCGGATATACATGATGCATCCGGCAGGCTGCAACCAATGTGGGACACTCCTCGTAGATTTTGGGCATGTGGCATGGGGTTGTAGGTGGATATGGTAATTCAGGGGAGGAAGTACTGGAGGTGCGTGGAGTGAAGAAGGTGACTCAGAAGTGACAGACCAACACTGCCTCTTGGTAAACTGTTGCCTCTTCTCAAGACGGGTAAAAAGATGCAATATAGATCCACATAATTGGGACTAGTATAGGTGAGACAGCACTTAGCCATACATTGGGCCACTCCGACCCGCTAACTGAGCCTAAATGGCACCCTGACTTCCTGGGATGAGCAACGGTGGAAGAATGTAGACTTCAGAAGGTAAACACTGAGGAAAATGCAGAACATGACTTTAAGCTTTGGGGAATCATGTTGGACAGATTGAATAACCTGGGTGTGGACATTTCTGTATGCTTATGTGTCTTTGTGCCCTGCCTGGATGTGTATTGACCGTCTGGTTTTGACTGACAGGAGAGACGGGATGTGCCATTACTCCAGCCAGTCCTAAGGGTGGGTTAAGGTGTGTCCAGCCTTTCCTAGGTGACTCAGCTCTAGACTGAATAGACCTTGGCTGAATTTAGAGTAGCAGGAGGAGTCTTCCCTTTCACCTGAATATGCCAGGTTTGCATTTGGAGTGGTGGGAGGAGTAGCACCTGCACCTCAATAGGGCTGTGCCTGCCTTCCACAATGCTGGGTCCATCCCCTGTAGTGTGTCTGGGGCCAGGGCTGAAATGAGAATGAGGTGTTGTGCACTTCAGTAGTATTTGAAGTGCCTCCCAGAACAAACACATTGGCACTATAAGTACAGGGGCTGTGACCCATGTTTTTTTAGAAGACACTGCGTGGGCTGGTAGCCAGATGCTGCTGGCTCGACCAGCTGGCCATCTCCAGAAGGAACTGTTCTGCAGGCCAGGAAGGATCACCATTGGGATTGCTTGTTTAGCTGGACTGACCTGATCCTCACTGATTGCTGGGCTGCTGAAGCGAGTACCACTTTGCAGTTTCCTTATGTGCGGGTCTGCGGCCTGTTCCCCTGATCTTGGGTCCCCAGTGTTCTCCTAGGGCTCCGTGGCCGGCCCTGTTTAATTTGAGGAAAGCGTGTGGTGAGCGCTGTGTCCAGCAGCCGATTTTATAATAAAACGCGTTTGCAGCTTTTTAGAATGTGGGATCAATTTGCTAAAACCAGATGTGGCTGCTCGTCACCTGAGCGAGCGCCACAGGAGCACCAGGTAACCAGCCACCAAAGTAGAAGAGCCGCGGCTCGCTGCCACCCAGCAGGAAGCCCCTGCAGCAGCTGGAAGCCTGGCAAAAGTGATGGGCCCCGTGCGGCCAAGCCTGGGTGTGGGCAGGGCTAAGCGGGACCACGTTCCCAAAAGTAAGTGGGGAAGAGGAGGGCAGCCGTGTGCCGGCGTCGGCCCGAATAACGCTGCGAAGGGGGAACAGTCCCCAGCTGGGGATAGGTGAGTGTCTTCCCCACACACCTTGGAGGCACGCACCACTGCACAGTCCAAACGCAGGACGCTTTTGGATTTTGCCTTTTGTTGGGGAGAAACCTGGAGAGTGGCGCATACGGGGTGAGGGGGCGAGGCTGACCCCGTTGGCCTGAAGTAGTTGCCGGGCCTGTCTCCCGAGTTATTGGCAGCTGCGTCACGTGCCATGGGCAGTTGCCCCTCACTTCTTGGGGGCATAAAGGAGAAACAGCAACAGATGCCCCCACTCCTCACTGGGAAAAAGGAGTCGGATTGGAAATCCCCAAGTGGGAAAGGACACTCCCGAATGTAACTCGTGAGCCTTATGATTGGATTAGGAAGCCTGTTTGTGCTTCCTGTTCTGTTCCAGTGGTGCTGAGAGATGAATAGGAGAGACGGAGGAGAGACGCTGCGGTATGGTCAGTTTTTTTATTAACTATTTTTTTTTTTTTTTGTAAAATTTTTATTTTGCATAGTACAAAAGAACAGTAAACATAATGTACCACAGCGGGCGCATAGATGGTCCCACACAGTGGGAAAAACAGTAGATCAGGACGAGGCAGTAATATAGTGCAAGAAAAAGAAGCAAACTCTAGGCTCAACAGTCGCAGGGTAGAGGCAGTCTTATACGTAGCTCCACAGCTGGAAGTCTCTGCTAAGCAAGCTGGGAATAGGCCAAGAGTCACAAAAAAGGGGCCTCGTCCATGAAGCATAGGCGCCCCTACTGCAGACCAAAGGGAACACAAACATAACTTCCCACACCCCACCCTCTCCCCCCCCGTGACGGTGCCACATTCATTCCCCAATCATCCGTCATGCATACTTAAAGCTGAAAAAGGTGTAAGGTCCTCAATGATGCTGGGCATACTGCCGAGGGCAAACCAGTAGAAAGAAAGGACACCAAGGGACCCCATATGTGTTTAAAGTTTTTGTAGTGGCCGAGGAAGATGTCCGCCATTCTCTCAAGACTCAGGAGCCTCCACAGTCTCGCGTGCCAGAGTGAAATCGCCGGTGCCTCCTTCCGCTTCCAAGCTGCAGCCAGCGTGAGCTTGGCAGCGCCTAAACAAAGCCATAGAATCTTCTTGTCCGCGCGTGTCTGGTGCTCAAGGCCGGGGTCCCTCAGGCCCAGGAGGATGAATGCTAAAGAGTTGTCAATAGGATACCGCAAAATATCTTTAATATGTGAGAGAATCTCATCCCAGAAGGGTTTGATGATTGGGCAGTCCCACCAAATGTGGCGGAAATCCCCCAGAAGGCCACAGCCCCTCCAACACCTATCCGAGACAGCCGGGTAGATACGATGAAGCCGGGTCGGGACCATATACCACTGTGTGAGAGTTTTTAAGTGCGCCTCCCTCAGGAGGATTGAATGATTAAATTGAGTCAGATCCCTCCATAGTGCCGACCATTCACCATCTGTGATGTCCCTCCCCACCATCTCCTCCCATTGCTCCATGTAACGCGGTCTAGGAGAAAGGGCGGATTGAAGCAGCAGTTGGTATAGGAAGGAGATGGCTCCCTTCATAGTGGATGTTTGTAGCAGGAAGGCCTCAAATTTGGAGGGAGGCCTCGTGGCTGCCTCCCGCACTCCCAGCGACGTGGCCCAATGAAGTAGTTGTAAATGCCTGTATTTATCAGTTTGCGGCACCTGATAGTCCCGCATGCAATTCTCGAAGGTCAAGGGGTCAGGGCCATGAAACAGATGGAGCAGCGCACGGCATCCTCCTTCCCTCCAAGCATCAAAGGGGCCCTCGGTGAGAGCCGGCGGGAATGCCGGGTTAAAATGCAATGGGGTGAACGGAGATGGAAAGGTCGTCCACCGCTCATCACCTACCAAAGTGTCCCACACTTTCAGTGTAGTCCCCGTGGGCGTGCTGATGTACGCATTCACCGGGCGGTCTCGCTTCGGCCTCCAGGCCAGATCCCAAATGGACCGACCAGCCACGCTTCGGTCCATATGTAGCCAATGTTTCTCGGAGAGTTGTTGCGACCATTCCACCATGACTCTGAGTTGGGCAGCCTTATAATAGAGGTGTAGATCCGGGAGGCCGACCCCCCCATCAGACCGTAGTCGTCGTAGGAGTGCAAACGAGAGACGTGCCCGACCACCCTGCCAGACAAAGTTCAGGATCAATGTTTTGAGCTGGCCAAAGAAGGAAGTACCCAATGGAATCGGTAGGGCCTGAAATAGATACAAGTATTTGGGGAGAAGGACCATCTTAATGGCATGCACCCTACTGAGCCAGGACAGGAATTTCGGCTTCCACTTCTCCAATTCGGCCCGTGTCTTAGCCAGCAGGGGCGGAAAGTTGGCCGCGAACAACCCACCCACCGTGGGGGTCAGGTGGACTCCGAGATAAAGAATCGAGCCCGAGGCCCAAGCCAGTGGTGTTGAGGCCCTCGCCTGAGCGACTTCGGCCTGTGATAAGGTTAAGTTCAGAACATAAGACTTGCCATAATTAACCTTGAAGCCAGCCACCCTTTCAAATTCTAGCAGAATATCCCGAACGCATGGAAGAGAGCTAGCGGGATCAGCCACCGAAAGCAGGACGTCGTCCGCAAAGAGAGAGATTTTGTGTTGCTCCCCCGTGAACGGTATACCCTTCACCCCTTCATGTTCCCTCACTGCCATTGCCAATGGCTCAATGCTGAGCGCGAATAGGAAGTGGGAGAGGGGGCACCCTTGTCTGGTGCCACGCGAGTGTTGAAAAAAGGCCGACAGGTGGCCGTTCACCGCCACTCTCGAACGCGGGCTACAGAAGTTCGCCTTCACCATGGTGATGAACCTATCGGAGAAACCAAATGCTTGCAATGTGTGGAATAGAAAGCCCCAGTCCACACGGTCGAAGGCCTTCTCCGCATCTAGGCCCACCAGCACAGCTGGAATGCGGAACCTATCTGCCTTCTCAATAAGGTGAACCACCCTACGGGTATTGTCGTGCGTCTGGCGGCCTTTGATAAAGCCGGACTGGTCCGGGTGTACAATCGCCGGAAGCAGGTCCTGGAGACGGCTTGCCAGAATCGCCGAATACAGCTTCGCATCAATATTAAGTAATGCTATGGGACGGAACGAAGCACATTGCTCCGGATCCTTCCCCGGTTTCGGCAGGACCGTTATCACCGCCTCCGCCAGGGTCCCTGTGTTCGCACCGGATGTAGCCATGTCGTTAAAGAGGGCAACCAAAAAGTCGCACACCTCAGTCGCATAGGTCTTGTAAAAGACCGCAGTGTACCCGTCCGGGCCGGGGGCTTTATGTAATTTTAGATTTTTGATGGCGGAGAGAACTTCCTCCCTTGAGATCGGCGCTTCCAACAGGTCGTTCCACGCACTAGAGACCTGCGGGAGCGGCAAGCGCTGCAGGAACGCCCGCTGTGACGCAGCATCCAGCGCATCGCCTGTGTACAAATCGGCGTAGAAGCGGCCAAAAATGTCCGCCTTCGCCCCGTCGCGATGATGGAGCACTCCCGTGGAATCCCTGATCCCCCCTATGTATTCTCGTTCCCTTTTGTCCCGTAACTGTCGGGCCAAGTGTCTGCCAATCTTATTGCCACTGGAGTATGAGTACCGCCCTAGTCGAAGAAGAGTAAGCTCGGCTCTGTTGGCATAGTGTGCCTTCAGCTTACCCCTAACCGCCGTCAACGGGCGGAGGGTCACTCTCGAGGGGTTAAGTTTGTGAGCCCTCTCAAGCTCGAGCACCTCAGCTTCCAGTGCTTCACGTTCCTTCCTACGCAGGGTGTTTAGCTGCGAATTGAGGCCCAGGCACGTCCCTCTTATCGTCGCCTTAAAGGCGTCCCACGTATTCGTCAAAGAAGTATCCGACGGGGGGTTGAGATCGAAAAATTCACGGATGGCCAGACGCAAGGCTTGGTTGGAAACCTCGTCCCTAACCACCGACCCCGGAAAGTACCACTTTCGATTCGCGGTGTCAGGCGGCGACCAGCGGAGAGTAAGCACCAAGAGACTATGGTCCGGCACCGAGATCGGAAGAATGGCGGCATCCAGAATATTCCCCCTGAGGGACTGACTAAGGAAGATGTGATCCAAGCGAGAATAGGAGTGATGCACGTGTGAGAAGAATGTGTAGTCTTTGTGGTAGGGTGAAAAAATCGCCAGCCATCTACTAGACCCAACTCCCCCACCCCTTGCTGTGTGGAATCAGAAAAAAACCCTGTATCCGCTCTGCGCCCCCCCGAGCTATCCAAACCCCTGTCCCACACCAAATTGAAATCCCCCAGCAGGAACAAAAGCCCCCACCTTTACAAACAGATCCTGCAGATACTTGTTCTGGCCCGCATTGGGCAAATACACCACTACAAACGTGCACAATCGACCCTGTATGTGCCCTTTAACCATCAGCCAACGGCCTTCCCTGTCGTGGCGAACCTCCACTGGTTGAAAGTGCAACGCCGCCCTGAAGAGGAGTGCCACCCCCCTGTGTTTCGTGACAGCAGAGGATCTGTAAATAATGGGGTACGCCCTATGGCGGAGCCTCAACTCATCCTTCCGTGCCAAGTGTGTTTCTTGCAATCCAACTACATCAAGGTGGTGGTCCGTTACATACTTCAGAACCCTCTGCCGCTTCTGTGGCGAATTCATGCCCTTAACATTCCACGTTCCTATGCTAAGCGGCATAGCGAATATACACCCCAGAAACTGCTCTCAGCATGCCAAGCGCCCCCAACCCCGCATCCAGCCCAGCCCACAAGCAACCGATGATCAGTAGCCTCCAGAACAACCGCAGCAAGACATCTCCAACAGTGAAGTACACACTCAGCAGCAGACACGCAACACACATCCCCTTTGGCCACCCGTCACGGGTCCCCCCCAACATCCCGAACCCCACAACACCCAACCCCGCCCAAAAGGATATTCAATCAAAAAACTATAACAAAAACAAAAGTGCAGAAACAATACTCATCATGTCCAGAAGGCCGAAGTCCGTAGGAAGCCTCCCGTACAAGAAACAGGCCGGGGGGACTAACACACTATCCCCCAAGGCCATAGTCGAGGGTGTCTCCTCCAAGAGTACTTTCATACCCCTCAACCAGAAGGCCTGGGCCCCTCCGGCGCCGATCCACCAACTCCATGAGGTCACGCCGCTCCAGAGCTGTGCTGCGTGTCGGCCAACGTGACCGACGCCACCGATGCAACTGCTTCACCCCGTTCCTGCAGGCTGGCAGAGAGATCCGGCCGCTGTCGGGTAGGCGAATCGCCAACCCTTTGCCAGGAAGACGAACGGCGGCGCCTCCGGGACGGAGAAGCCGTCGCGGCCTGCGAAGGCGGCATATCCTCCAGGCCTAGAAGCTCTTTTGCGGCTTGAAGCGTGCGAATTTGAGCAAGACGATTCTGCCACCTGAAAATGATTCTAAAAGGGTGCCCCCAGGAGTAGGCGATGCCTCTCTCCCTCAGGAATGCAGTTACCGGGCGAAACTCCCGCCGCTTTTGCAAAGTAGAGGCCGCCAGGTCCTGGTATAGCTGAGGTCGAAGATCCCGGAACTGCAGCGATGTGAGGGTTCTGGCCTTGCGTAGGATCCGTTCCTTAAGCTGGAAATCGTGGACGCACACTAGGATGTCGGCCCCCCCCCCCCGCGCCGGGGCAGACCAACCCTATGCACTCTGTCCATCTGGATCTCCTTCGTGTCTTCTTCATCCAATATGTGAAGGAACAGGTCTTGAACATATCCCCGCAGGTCCCCAGCCTCACCGTCCCACGGCACCGCCCGTATTCGGATGTTGTTTCTACGGGAGCGGTTTTCCAGGTCCTCCGTGTGCAACTGCAGATCTAGGTTTTGCTCAGTGAGGCGAATGATGTCCTGCTGTAGCAGGTGGACCTCGGTGGCCACACTCAGATCTCGATCTTCCAAGGTTGCCACCCTCTCGCCTAGGCCATCCACGTCTCTCCGCACCTCCCGCAAGTCGGAGGCCAGCTGCGCTCTAAGTTCGGAGATGTCCTCCTTAATGGAGGCAAAGAGTTCGGTCATGAAGGCTTTCGTCGCCGGAGCCTCATCATCCGACTGCTTCGCTGACCCACTGGCTCCAGGGGAAGCCGGCTGCTGGGAAGATTTCGGGGCATTATCCTTCCCCTGGCCCCGTTTGCGTTGCACATTAGATATGGCGGCTCACAGTGCTCCGGCCCAGCGCCACGTGGTCAAGTATAATGGCGGGCCGAGTCGGTCAGTCCAAACGCACTTCAGCTCACGCTCCGCAGTCTCCAGCTGCGCCCAGCCCCACTTGCACAGCAGTACGATCCGTGGGCCCCACCGGTGTCCAGGCAGGACAAAGTCCAGGTGCGGACGACTGCCCCCAAGCACCCTCCAGGCCTCCGTGCGATGCAAGCTTCGCCGGGATCCGTTGGCTAGTACTGCACCCCTACTCCACAGTAGACATGGCGGCTCACAGTGCTCCGGCCCAGTGCCACGTGGCCAGGTATAATGGCCGTTCAGGTCAAACGCACACCAGTCCTCGCTCCGTAGTCTCCAGCTGCACCCAGCCCCACGTGTACAGCAGTATGATCCGTGGGCCCCACCGGAGATCAGGCAGGACAAAGTCCAGGTGCTGACGCCAGCCCCCAAGCACCCTCCGGGCCTCCGTGCGATGCAAGCTGCGCCGAGGTCCGTTGGGCCAACACCGTTCCCCTACTCCATGCCAGGGCAGGGAGAGCCCCGCCGCTCAAGGCCAACACCTTCGGAGTGCAGGTGTCTCGGTAACACCCCGGGGGCCAGTGGAGTCGAAACTATATCTGCCGCCAGTTCTATTGTTCGTCGGAACGCAGCGACCCTCCACCTTCCACCAGCTCCAACCTCTTCAGACGAGCTTCAGGGCCCCGCCCACTACTCGTGCCGGGCGCCGATGTCAGGAGAGCCCGGGGTCTCGCAGGCCGCGGAGTGCACTCGATCTCAGGAGCAATCTCGGGGCCACACCGCTCCAGCGGTCCCACCAGTGCCGACCGCTCTGTCAGACGGACTTCCCCACCGCTTTTGAGGTGGGTGCGCTCCCCCAGATTCGTGCTATTAGAAGCTTTGTCGGATCAGCGCCGGAGCGGCACGAAAAGGCGTCCTACTCCGCCGCCATCTTGGCCACGCCCCCTAACTATTTTGTTTTTTTAAATAATTTTTATTCTCCTGAACCTCCCTCCCCCCTGCCCCACCACCCCTTATCGGTGCCAGCCAACAATTAACCTTAGGGATTTAAGTGGGGAGGGTCTGATTTTAAAACAGGTCCTTATGGGGCCATATATTCATGTCTTTAACTAGACAAGCAAAATCACTGATTGATTTTTTTTACAATAATTGCAAAACCTCTCAAGTAATCCATGTCAGTGATACAGTACCTATTGACATTTCATGGTGTACGTCATCTTGCGTTCTCTAAGAGTATTTGTTTTTTCCAGATATTGTACCTTTGTTGTTTATTTCATGCAACATAAGGGCGCTTGTATAGTGTGTGCCGCACACTCAGTCAGGTCCAGGTGCCTGGCTGAGCCCAGGGTGTAAATGTGTGTTCATAACAGAGCACAATTGAGATTTCTGGAGTTGAGGTAGATGGCAGTCTGAGTTTCACACAGTGCCTATCACTGGGTCATAAAGGAATTCAGACTACATACGTATTCAATTTGTGGCCTCTCTGTAGCGTGAACAGAACAATGGTCACTTGTGTGACAATTTGTGTCACCTATTAAATTGTTGGAAAGTGTGTAAAGGAGGTCCACAGCAGTCAAAATATGGATGGTGCCAAAAGGAAAGAAAATGCAGTTGTTAAAGGCTAGTCAGTGGGTTACGTGTGGGGGAGATGAAAATAAATACATAGAGAAAGAAAATGGAGCGAGTGTTTAACAGGCTTAGAGATTCGAGAGGAAAGTGGTCTGATGGGGAATATTAGAGCAATTCAGGCACTCCAAAGACCACTACCCATTCTACAGATGTTAGTAATGTTTAATTAGAACTCCACATCATATCAAGTAGCCATACTTCTAAAGAGCAAAAAGTGCAAATTGCAATCAAGTTTTGAGGCAACAATACACTCGTAGGAATTGGCCAAGATTTGAAGAAAATAAGAGAGAAGGAGGGAGAACAAAAAGAACTAAATAGTATTTACTATGTGCTCCTTCTATTCCCCAAAATTAGGCCAGAACACCTCAGACAGACTCCGCCTGCTAACCCACGTCACACATATAATTCAGAAGATTAACCTATCTTAGTTTTCCTAGCCCTAATGCCTGCTTTCAAAAAAGCGCAGACACAGTAAGAGATTTCGTTGTTGTCACTTATTTATTGGATACTGCTAACAAGCGCTGGCAAAGCCATTAGCACTAGCTTGATTTAAGTATATGTCCGTTGTCATGTTATATGATGATGTCTATTTGTAGAGCGCGTGGCTGCTTCTAATGAAACATCCAAGTGCTAGGATTTTTATGTCTGAGGGCAACCTTAATGCAGCGAGATAGATGAAAAGACTGGAATTAATTAAAGAGCTAGGTTTTTAGTTGCTTTTTAATGGCTGCTTCAGAAGTGCTTTTTCTAAAACTCAATGACATGCTATTCCTGATCTTTGAGGCGAGATATCTAAGAGAACCACGTCCTATTCTTGCTTTATTGATGCTTGGTACAGCTACCAACCGAAAATCACAGAATCTCTGTGATCTTGAAAGCTTGTAAGATTTTAGTAAACTCGGAAGATAGCATGGACTAAAGCTAGGAAGTGCCCTATAAGTATAGCACATGCCATAAATTGAATCTGCTTGCTCATCAGCAACCAATGCAGTTCTGCTATGCCTGACCTGATGGACGAGAATTTAGGTATGTTCAGTAACAGCCAGACTCCTGTATTTTGAATCTTCTGTAAGTGATATAGCCGTGTCTCAGAAAGACCCAAGTAGAGTATATTCCTTTAGTCCAGTTACGAGGTTACCAAATTCTGAAATACAGTTTTCTGAGCTGAATGTGAACAAGTCTAATACTTTCTTCAGGCATCTTAGCCTCCTGAAACATTTAGCTGAGAGCGACTTAGTATGATCATCAAAAGTAAGGGTCTGCTCTAGTCAAATTCCTAGATATTTTACTCTTGACTTTGAATATGGGAAAACGCATAAAAGGTCTGGTCACCAGGTGCGGGACAAGATGTTGGCCTGGTTTCCCAGTGCCATGCCCTCTGTTTTCTTCCCATTATGCTTGAAACAATTCCTACCCATCCAGTTAGCCACCTTCTCAAGATAAAGATGCAATTGAGGGGCTTTCTTGCTAGTGTTTTGAGAGAAGGTAATAATCAGCTGCATATCGTCCCCATATGAAATTAGTGAAAATCTGAATGCTTCTATAATGTCCACCATATACTAAGTCTGGCGGTGAACTCCACTCCGCTCGTGAAGTTTGCAGAGTTTTCTGAACTCCATGTTACTCGGAGCTTGTAGAGTTCCAAAAAACTCTGCTTCGTGTAGCGGAGTGGAGTTTGTTTCCTTGCTCGCATTCGTCAATGTGAAGTTGGCTAACATGAGTGTGGAAAATCCACCTCCCGGCGAGTTTTTCCTTTTTCTCGATCGTCAACATCAAGTTGGCGAGTGCGAGCATCGAAAATCAACCTCTAGGCGAGATTTCAACAACGCGGGCGGTCAGATTTCTCATTGCGAGTGGTCGACTGGCATATGCTCGCGACGGCTCACGTTGAGAAACCGTCCGTTCACGTTGAGAAAGCTGCTGTTCTAGGACAAATCTTCTTGAGCGGCAGAATGGAAGCAGCGCTTGATTGCATTGTGCATGTTGCCGTTCACAGGGATTGCACAGTGCGGACAATCACCTGGCACTGAAAATCACCACGAACGGCATTCATCTAATGCACTCCGCTGCTCGTAGAGCTCCGCCACGCACTCCGCCCAGGCTTACCATAGACTGAATATACACATTAAAAAGAGTGGTGCTCAAGAACGAACCAAGAGGAACACCTTGCTGCAGTGAAAAGATATTATAGAATATCTTGAAATGATCTGTCTTGCAAAAGTGAAGAAAGCCAGGATAGAGCCTCATTGCAGATCCCACACTCAAAGACTTTCCTTAAATAGAATATTATCTAAGACCAAATCAGAGCCTACACCCTGGTCAACCAGAATAAATGCTGCTGATCCTCCTTGATCTAAAATTGACCATAAATTTTCCATAGCCAGCAGCGGCTGCAACTGGACAGCTGTGATGGGGCAGGGGGGAATAACAAAAGACATCTGAAATGAAGGGATGGCCACCCCTACTCCATCCATTTCATCTTATGGTCCCAGTGTCGGCCGTCAGCAGCAGGAAGCACCCAGGCAGCAGGCTCTCCTGAGCCAATCACAATGCTGCAATGCAGTGTTGCAACTAGTTCCCCATAGCCAATCATAACGCTGCAATGCAGCATTGGGATTGGTCTGAGTACCGTGGTTCAGCACTCAGACGGGTACAGTGAGGCTTGGCATGCTCCTCACCAGGGTATGTACTGCAGCCTGGTGGGGAACATGCTAAGTGTGCAGGACTACTTGGCTGGCAAGCAGTCATGCACACTTGGGGAGTGCAAACCACTCCTCCCCCTGAGCTGCCCAGCCACGCCACGCCCCGCGAGCCACTGACTTCCAAAGGAAAAATACAATCATAATAGGGATAGGTATTATCATTGTATGTTTCCTTTGGTGCATTAGGGCGATGCTCCTCTGCCTAAGTGGAGGAGCCGCCACTGTCCGTAGCAACAAAAAGCAAATTTGGTGCTATAGGAGGGGCGAAAGTCTGAGTGTAACCGATGAAGACGGTTAATAATTTCTAAGAAATCAAAAACTATCTTGAATGAAACGCAACGAGACTGGAGGAGAATTCTATGACTTCCAGGAGTCTAACATGCTTTTTTAAAAGAGGAATCACCACTGAATGTTTCCAAGCCTGAGGAACAGTCCCGCGGGTGATTGATATAGTCAGTAACTCACCAACAGCGGATAAATGGAGGCAGAGTCATTTTCCAGAATGTAAGGAGGTGCAGAATCTGAAGCAGAACCTGAAAGTATTGGCCAGGTCTTCAGAAACAGGTAGTTGCTTGCCTCCTCATGAAACGTGGCATATATCTTGTTTACTTTTGGAAAAAAGAAGGAGGTTAAATCATTACGTCTGTCAAGTGAGGTTGGGGAAGAAGGAGTGACTGACGATAAGCCTGTCAGGTATTTGACTATTACAAAAAATCTCTCTCAAAGAGTTGGCAACTTTCTGAATCTTTTCAGCAAAATACATCTTGCTGGTTTGCCTAACCAATGTCGGGTCAAGTTTAAGGGCTTCCGCATATTCCAGTCTACTTGCTGCTTCATAGGCTTTATGCCATAACTGTTCCACAGCATGAGATTTTTCTTTATTAATAATAAGTTATCATTAAATATGGTGGCTGAAGATTTTGATCTAGATGAGAACAGCACGGTTAGTGGAATTGTTTTATCCAAAACGCCTGCAATCCACCTGTCAACTTCCAGATTGGCTTCAGCCACATTCTTGAACAAGCTGAGTTCGGGTGCATCTAGAAGTTGGCAGAAGAGGTCAGGAGAGAGCTTTGACCATCGCCTAGCCAATGTAGGCATCCACTAATTTTAATACCGGCCACTAATAAAGGGATGGCAAAACGGTCTGACCAAATCATTGGAGTAGGTGCCCCAATTTCCAAATTATCTAATGTAGAAAAGACTGGGTCCAAAATGTGGCCCGCAGAATGTGTTGGATGCGCTACTCGCTGTCTGAGTTGTATACTTTACATGTCACCTACCAGTCCTTACTTCAGAACAGAGGATATTATCAAAATGTTAATTAAACTTTCCTAACATCGTAACATTTGAATAATTTAAAGCAAATGGAAGAATTTACTCTGATAAAGAAATTTGATCCAGTCCCTGGTGGGTGATAAATCAGAACTCCTGGGAAAGAGAAGTTACTGGCTAATTTAAGTAAAAGATACAGCTTCACATCCTGGAATCTTGAATTCTAAATTTGAGCATTTCACATCTGATTTGCATATAATAGCAAGCCTTCCTCCCTTTTTGTCCTGATGATCCTGTTTGACAATAAGATAGTCCTGTGAAATAACTAGCACAATATCAGGTGTGTAGTTTACATGTCTAGATGTATTAGCAGAAAACTCACAAGAAGCCACTCAGACCCTGGTCAGGGGCATGTCGGGTGAAGCACAGGATTTTAGTTAACATGTTTTTAAGCCAAGCTTTAATCACATAGGGCATGCCTCCCAAGAAGGATTAACAATAATTGGCCCGATTCACAGAATGAACTTACTACTTTTAGCATTCACAGAATGCACTTACTACTTTTGGTATTCACAGAATGAACTTACTCATTTCGGTATTCACAGAATGAACTTACTCATTTCGGTATTCACAGAAGTTAGGACTACTAACTTTAGGACTCCTAAATGCCTTCTGTGAATACCGAAAGTCTTAAAATTAGGATTTTTCTCAATTTAGTAGTAGTAAAGTTAGGACTCCTAACTTTAGGATGCCTAAATGCCTTCTGTGAATACTGAAAGTCTTAAAATTAGGATTTTTCTCTATTTAGTAGTAGTAAAGTTAGGACTACTAACTTTAGGATGCCTAAATGCCTTCTGTGAATACCGAAAGTCTTAAAATTAGGATTTTTCTCAATTTAGTAGTAGTAAAGTTAGGACTCCTAACTTTAGGATGCCTAAATGTCTTCTGTGAATACCGAAAGTCTTAAAATTAGGATTTTTCTCTATTTAGTAGTACTACTACTAAATTGAGAAAAATCGTAATTTTAAGACTTTCGGTATTCACAGAAGGCATTTAGGCATCCTAAAGTTAGTAGTCCTAACTTTACTACTACTAAATTGAGAAAAATCCTAATTTTAGGACTTTCGGTATTCACAGAAGGCATTTAGGCATCCTAAAGTTAGTAGTCCTAACTTTACTACTACTAAATTGAGAAAAATCGTAATTTTAAGACTTTCGGTATTCACAGAAGGCATTTAGGCATCCTAAAGTTAGTAGTCCTAACTTCTGTGAATACCGAAATGAGTAAGTTCATTCTGTGAATACCAAAAGTAGTAAGTGCATTCTGTGAATGCCAAAAGTAGTAAGTTCATTCTGTGAATCGGGCCCACTGCTTTTTTAGCTACTTCCCTTTTAAAGCCCCCTCCATCCACACACTTTTTATCCCATGTAAAGCACTATTTAATTTCCTGGGAAGGGTTAGACAATCAAAGCTCAGTCTACATTGGACTGGAAGGGATAAAGATAAGAAGAGAAAATATACATTGCTGTTGATATATTACATCCTCAGTTGTCTCTGTAAAGTTCGACACAGGCTGATGTTTTGAGTTTTGTCTTGTGCAGACAGAAACCATTTCAGGGTGATTTACAACTGTAATCATCAGGACGCTTTCACAAGAACACAGGCCATCAGAACCTGGACACAGGAACATTTCCGAACCCAGATCCGAGGGAAGACCAGGCTTAATTAGTGCATCTGGTAGATGGTGGTGTGCATTAATCTAATTTTGAGGGACTGGGCTTTATTCTTCATCATTTTACTACAACCCAGTGCTGGAGACAAAGGTAGCAAAGGAAAAAAAGAAGGGGGAATAGAAAAAATAGGAAAACAAAAGAAGAAACAGGAATGCCAAATAACCATCAAGAGTGAAACCAAAGGATAGGAAGTGTAGAGTGGTGGAAGATAGAGGCATGAGGTAGTCTGAGGTATGTGCCATAGCATATAATGAAGGCTTCCAGTTTTCCGTTTTTTTACTGATTTTTAAAGATAAATACAGACAGAAAACAATGAGCCTCATTTATGACTTTTTGCTGTAGGGAAGCGCAGCAGGCCTTCCTGCTGCGCTTCCCTACGGCAAAAGAAAAAGGCAGAAATGCGCCGTATCTATAAGATACGGCGCATTCCTGTCCTTTTCCCCTGCGCCAGCGCACAATGGGCTGCCGTGCGCCAGCGCAGGCACCCTTGCACAATGGTGCAAGGGTGCCTGCATTGTGGGGATGATTATTTTTGTACAGGAAGGGAAACCTTTCTGTACAAAAATAATCACAAGAGGCTTTTCCTCTTTCTATATGTGCTGCAGAATGCAGCACACATAGAAAAGGAAATACGCGGAGAAATAAAGACATTTCTCCCTGTTGCGCCTCCCTTACGCCTCCCCTGGGGAGGCGTAAGCTTTTGGCACTGCTTCAGAGTTACGATTTCTCGTAAATCTGGGGCAGTGTCAAAAGACCATGGATGTTGCTGGGAACGCCCCCAGCAACACCCATTGCACGCCGCTTTAACGCAGAACACTGCGTTAAAGGGACTGATATTTATCAGGCAGCAGTACGCCACAAAAACTGGCGTACTGCTGCCTGATAAATACCACGCAGGTTTCTGCGCCACGGAACTTCATGAAAAGTGAAGTTCCGATGGTGCAAGGGGCCTCATAAATGAGGCCCAATGTGTTTCCTGTATGTATTTATTTTTAAAAGTGGAAAAATATGGAAAATTGTGCTTTTTGTGGGTGACTCTCCATGCTGTCTTTCATGAAGTTCAGCCAACAGCTAAGCAGATAGATAGCATGGAGAGTTAAAAAACAAGATGAGATTTCCTTAAATACAGTCATATCTTAACATATATTTGCAGTATAACGCTAATATGCACCTGTGTGTGTAGTGTTTTGCAATACTTGTCTGCTTAATTTGCAACAACGTGACAGGCATCCATGTATGAGTGCACATGCAAGAGTTAATAAACATGGAAATATACCATTTTACGTCTCCATTTATTCTCAAAATACAAAATAAATATGAATAAATACCTATAAAATGGCCAAAAAATAAATATGGATAAATTCAGACGGAAATGTTATGAAAATAAATACCATAAAACCGGGAGCCCTACATATAATGCACTTTTAATAAATCAGTGTAACCCATTCGACAAACTCTAAATAAAGCCCTTAGAATGTGTCAACCCCCCATTGGCAGCACCGGTGGAGGGCTTCTAGGTAAAATGCTAGGCCCATGCCCATCCAACTGTACATATATTGCAAATTAAGCACTGGGAAAAGCAATTATAAGACAGATTTCTCTGTTACTAGCTACTGTGTGGTGATTTGTGGGTACAGCTACCCTTCTGGATTTCACCAGGGAATGGTGCAATGTGGTGAATAATCCTTTCTTGTAAATGAACAACTCAATTAGGTGTGTGTCATTTTTAAATGAACAACTGAATTGGGTGCAATGAACTGGAAACAGGCCCGGACTACCCATAGCGGGCACCGGGCAATCCCCCAGTGCGCCGCAAGGGTGGGGGCCGGTTTTGAGCCCCTGGGGGCTGGTTTTGTTACAGGGCCGTTTTTGCAGCATAACAAAATCGGCTGAAAACCGGCCCTGGCAAAGCGCTCGGTGGCACCTCCAACCCCCCCGAGTGGGGAGGGGGGGCCGGCCGAGCACTTTGCAAGGGCCGGTTTTGGTTCCCAGTCCGGCCCTGACTTGAAATGACACGGTACTCTTGGGCAGTAGTTTCAAAACTGCCTTACAGAATCTTGAAGAGGAGAACCTAACCTTTAGCAGCAGCAGCAGCACCCTGGAGCATTGAGGGGCGCACCTGACACGTTTGTTGGTGCACTGGCACATTCATCAATACATTTGCACCTACAGCAACTGTTTGTGGCATAGTGAGCAACATCCCTCTTATCTTCAGCGGCACCAGTGGCATCTTGGGCACCATCCTTACCATAATGCGACAGAAGAACCACTGCATAATGCGATAAGTTGTGTCCTACTGACATGCAGAATGCCATACCAGGAACTGGCCTAATGCAACTGGAAGCACTTTTGCATGTAAAGCAGCTTTTGATTTTCTTAGAAACACCTGGGAATGCAGCAATCTAATGATACAATCAGGTCCCAGCATGGTGCACAGTACTCTGATGATATTAAAAGCACATTATAATATTCATGCGGCACACTAGCATACAAAGGCACCCATTATGGCGATATTTTACTGTAACAGAAACTTTAATTGGCTGCACATAAACACAGATACAGTAATGTGCATTATATATCCTGTCACAATAATTAAAACTGGCATTACATTTCCCTCTGCTGGATTTATCATGGGTATTCATTTAATACATACCACATATATAAACTTGACGCTATTTCTCTTTCGGGAAAATTTCTCTGTGTTTTGCATCCAGTGTTTCTAACGGCACACAATTTTACAGTAGCGGCTCATGGAGGGAGTGTTGCGGGCGGTGGGGAGGGGCTGGAGAAGGGCGGGGGGAGTAAACTATGGTATATGGCTGAACAAAGTTAAGTAACTAAATAAAGAAATAAAATGAATTATATTGCGGGCGCTGCATTTCCAAATGCGATGCAACGCACGCAAATGAAATTCGTTTTATTTATATATTTAGTTACTCAACTCTGTTCAGCCGTGTACCGTAGTTTACTACCCCCACCCTGCCCCTCCCCCGCTCCACCACCCCACAGCACTCCCTCCACGAGCTGCTACTGCAATTTTATGATGACCATAGCCACATTCCTAACTTCATAGGAGTTTGGTAGGTATACTAGGATGTTCCTGGGGTCAAATGTGAACCCAGGTTTGTGTTGTGTTAAAAAGGACCAAAGATTCAAGCCCTGACGGCAGCCCAGTTGTGTCAGCAAAAAAGATGAAAGAGTGCAGGCCTCTGGCCTGCAATGAGCTCCAGTCTCAAAGGACAGTTTTTCTTTTCTTTTTTTTGCCAGCATAGATGTAATTGGTCCTGAACTAGACCAATCAAATCACCGCATTTGGCGTCACACTTCTTGAATGCTTCATTTATTTGATGTATAAACTGCAAAGCGGTTACAGGCTCGTCTCGTGACGATGAGCCAAACCTCTGGCTGCCTCACAATGTTCCGACTTGGCAGCAGGGTTGATATACAAAACAGAAAAGGGCTTAGACAGCACACCTCTTGTCACTTGCTAATTATGTAACATTCCATTGCAATTATGGGTATATGTATCCCCATTAAGCTTTGGTACACAAGCATCAACAGCAACTTTGGTCAAACATAGGGCTCCAAAACATGTAGTAAGTCTTGATATTCTTTTATTCCCAAAAATGTTCACTTCAATAAAAGTTCCCAGCACACGACTTGTCGACACGTGTTTCGTCTTACAAAGACTTTTTTAAGGCAATAATAAAATCGCATAACATGGACATCCAGACGGTTCAAGGACCAAATGTGGTTTTCAGAGTAGTAAGCAATTCACAGGAAGTCACCCTGAATTCTGAGACTATGAACACTCAGCGATGAACCATTGGTTAAATTGGGCGAGGCCGTAAGAGCTCTGAGGATGCAGAGAGTGCACAGAATGTCACTGTGCAGAGAGTGACTGCCCGAGCTGTGGACAAGGCCGTCAGAGCTCTGAGAGTGCAGAGAGTGCACAGAATGTCACTGTGCAGAGAGTGACTGCCCGAGTTGTGGACAAGGCCGTCAGAGCTCTGAGAGTGCAGAGAGTGCACAGCATGTCACTGTGCAGAGAATGACTGCCCAAGCTTTGGGCGAGGCCGTTAGAGCTCTGAGAGTGAAGAGAGATCACGATATGTCACTGTGCAGAGTGTGACTGCCCGAGCTGTGGGCGAGGCAGTCAGAGCTCTGAGAGTGCACAGAATGTTTATTGGCATGTGGTTAAATGTCACCATATGGCTATACAAAATTCACATGCACTTTTAAAGACACATTCATCAACGAATTACTATGAAACGGAGGCGGCACAAATTCCCATTGTTTGAATATCATGAGAAGTGTAACCTAAAGTTGGGGTGATATCCCTCATAAAAATCGTCAGCAAGTCCATTTATCACGTCCAATGCTTTTTAGGTTTCGCCTGGCATCCGCTGCGCAGCAGCGTTCGCGTAGGCAAAATCTTATGTTTTAACAGTATGTGGCTTTGTCCCGCCTCTCTCACCATTGGCTAGCTCCATAAATGGAGGCTAGCCATGGGAAGAGAGATCTGTCCGTCATTGCCGGAGCAGATTTGTGGGCGTTCCGGCGATTTTTTCGCTCTCCGACCCTTTGTTAACGTCATTGCGGCGGTGGGCGGATGTAGGTTTTTTTTTTCGCCAAGGTTTGTTTTTGGCATTCCTCCGAAGATGGCGCCCGAAGAACAAGCTGGCCAAGGGCTCCCGGCTCTCGCGGGCCCTGGCCTTCCTGGAGGATGAGGAGAAGTCCGTGAAGCTCCGCATCTCCACAGCGGAGCTGCCCCCCTGGGTAAGTCGGTGCCTCCTCCGCCCAGCCCGCCCGACCTGTTGCTGTTTTGGACTCCTACTTCCATTTCCCGACAGTGACTTCCTCTATCTATGTACGTACGGAGGCAAGACGAGTGGCATAGGGACAATGCCAGTGCCTAAGTATCCGACAAGGGGGCGTCGGAAGAACCAGGTCCCTTCTCAGGGTGTGTGTGGAAGTCCGAGGCCAGGAAGCTCCCTTAGAGTGTTACGTTCGAAGAGACCAGCAGAACCCCACAGGCTACCTATGCCACAAACTCAGTGTAATGGCAGGCCTTCAAAACGGGAGACAGCACCGGTGTGTTGCTGCTAGCTTTGTAGTCATGTGGTCCTGTTTGGGGTTTCCGTGGCATGTGTTTGACGTTGCTTGTGCGTGTGATCTCCACACCCCGACCCCCCCTCATTGCTTGTGCATGTGATCTCCCCACCCTCGACCCCCCTCGTTGCTTGTGCGTGTGATCTCCCCGAGCCCCCTCGTTGCTCGTGCATGTGATCTCTCCACCCGACCCCCCCTTGTTGCTTGTTCAGTGTGATCTCCCCACCCCGACACCCCCTCGTTGCTTGTGCGTGTGTTCTCCCCACCCCGACACCCCCTGGTTGCTTGTGCGTGTGATCTCCCCACACTGACCCCCCTCATTGCTTGTGCGTGTGATATCCCCACCCCGACCCCCCTCGTTGCTTGTGCGTGTGATCTCCCCACCCCGACTCCCCCTCGTTGCTTGTGCGTGTGATCTCCCCACCCCCAACCCCCCTCGTTGCTTGTGCATGTGATCTCCCCACCCGACCCCCCTCATTGCTTGTGCGTGTGATCTCCCCACCCCCAACCCCCCTCGTTGCTTGTGCATGTGATCTCCCCACCCCAACCCCCTCATTGCTTGTGCGTGTGATCTCCCCACCGACCCCTCCTTGTTGCTTGTGCATCTGATCTCCCCACCCCCGAACCCCTCGTTGCTTCTGCGTGTGATCTTCCCACCCTGACCCCCCTTGTTGCTTGTGAGTGTGATCTCCCCACCCCCAGCCCACCCTCGTTGCTCGTGCATGTGATCTCCCCACCCGACCCCCCCTCGTTGCTTGTGCATGTGATCTCCCCACCCCGACCCCCCTCATTGCTTGTGCGTGTGATCTCCCCACCCGACCCCCCTCATTGCTTGTGCATGTGATCTCCACACCCGACCCCCCCTTGTTGCTTGTGCGTGTGATCTCCCCACCCCGACCACCCTCGTTGCTTGTGCGTGTGATCTCCCCACCCGACCCCATCTCGTTGCTTGTGTGTGTGATCTCCCCACCCGACTCCCCCTCGTTGCTTGTGGGTGTGATCACCCCACCCCCGACCCCTCCTCGTTGCTTGTGCGTGTGATCTCCCCACCCCCAACCCCCCTCATTGCTTGTGCATGTGATCTCCCCACCCGACCCACCCTCGTTGCTCGTGCGTGTGATCTCCCCCCCGACTCACCCTTGTTGCTTGTGCATGTAATCTCCCCACCCCCGACCCCCCTCGTTGCTTGTGCGTGTGATCTCCCCACCCCCGACCTCCCTCGTTGCTTCTGCGTGTGATTTTACCAATGTTTATAATGTAATTAAATTTTACCATCTGATGGTAACTTGGGTTTATTTACTTAAAGACTCTGGTATTCAAATAATGTTTATTCAACTACAACACCCTTGAATCTTGATCCACACTTTTTATCAAACCAAGGTGTTGCCTGTCATTTTTGTGTATATCTAAATTCGTTGTTTCCAGTTTTTTTCGGTATTTTCCTTTTAGAGAGTAGGAAGTCTTCACTGATCTATAAACTGACTAATTTGCACCTTATATTTGTATATTAACAGTTTTTTAAGCATAGTATAACACTTGATCAATGTTAAGGAATCTACTGATGAGACAGTTTGGCAAGAAGGCAGGTGTGTGTGTGTGTGTGTGTGTGTGTGGGTGTGTGTGTGTGTGTGGGTGCAAATGCAATAGGTGTCGCATTTGCGAGAGATTAGGCAATTGGCATTGTAAATGTCAATGCCATTTATTTATCTGTTTTCAAAGCCAACACATAGATAAAAAGGTTGTCATTTACAATGCCAATAGCTCTAACTTTTGCAAAGGCGAGACCGTTGCATTGTAAATGCTAGTTCATTTTGGGGTGAAACTCTCTGTAGGCCGCTGCAGAAAGGAGGTGTATTTATCACAGGATACGTACCCGATTTCAGAGCAAAATCAATCAGTAAAAAGGCACAAATCGTCTTTTTTCATGTGAAACGCACATGAACTTTGAACAGTAGCTCCGGCATTGGGCCCCAAAGTGTCTACTGTCACTGGAAATTCACCTTGATTTCAGATTGAACCCCAATCGAATGCCTGAACTCCCCACCCCCCAACACACCACTCACCCACCTCCCCAGGCTGGTAAGGACTGCAGTCACGTGAAATGCACCTTCATTTGGGGTGAACCCCCATCACACACCAGTTGGGTAAGGGACGCAGCGAGCATGTTATCACGTGAAAAGCACCTTAATTTTGAAGTACCCTCCCCCACCCCCAGTTAAAGGCAGCAATGGAGCACATTTCACATAATTAAATGCAGATCAGGTTTAGGTTAAGGTTTCAGCAGGGCTGGCTGTTCCTTTCATCCTTATGAGAACGGTTTAACTCAGTACCATTATTGAGTTGGATTAGTAAGTGTGCCTGCTTAATTTTGCTCGTAACAAAGCCACTCATAGTTGTAAAAATGTCTCATAATTTCACTGAAATTATGAAAATGTCACACATGTCAATCTGAAACCTTGGCCGCTATGGGTTAGTCCACTCGCTTCCAGTAAAAACAATTGGGCTGACTCAAAGCCACATTAGAGCTAATGTTTAGCATGGGGCTCGCTCTGTCACAACCGGTATTTATGTCCTACAGCCTCCTTCCTATGTCAATTTAAATAAATGTGGAAAAATACTAGCTGTTGCGTCTTCTTTTGCTTATGGCAAAAATAAATGTGGATAAATACAGATAAAATGCCCAAAAAATAAATATGGATAAATACAGACGGAAATGGCAAAAAAATAAATACCATAAAACCGGGAGCCCTAAGTATAATGTGGTTGAATGATGGGTGCCCACAGTGGCATCCTAGCTGGCAAATGATTTAGAAGTCAGTCATGACCATGATTAGTCCAGTTCTTAAAAGATGTGCAGCCTGCGATCCACACACTACGATTCCGATTCTGGCAGCAGGGTTGGATTGGGATTAAAAATCGGCCCGGGCACGCTAAAAAAGTGGCTCTCATTTGCATATTGCCTTTCCACAAAACGCTGCTTCGGCAAAAACAGCCCACAGCTGCAACTTGGATACTGGCCCCATGGGCATTGACGGGGGTCTGTGTTACCACTCCGACCCTGCTTGGCAGCCCGGTTTTAGTCCTCTCATGGAGTTATTTTAATGGCCAAGGCCTGCCGTTCCAGGGCTTTAAATCGCGTCTGAATGACGTGGACGCAAAGTGAATCTTCCAGAATTGGATGATCTCAAACGGCGGCAGCTGTGGCCTCCCTGGCTGCCGACTCTCATATCATGTCACTTAATAGGACGGCGAGCAATGAAAAGTCCTTGTTCCTGGTGCCAGAAGTGCGCTGCCTGTCTCGTGCGCCTACCATAGATCTTTTGTCTCTCCCCATCTGCAAACATGAATAGCAGCGTGGGGTGATTTACGACACCGGCAATGCAATCATAAAATGTGACAGCCCCTCCAACAAGGCGCCTTGGCTTTTTATTTCTCGCATTAAAAACAAATGGCAATTTTTGATGGAATGGGACTCTCTGCCGCCTGCGCCCGCCCCACGCACACACACATAGAGGAGCGCACGCCCAAAGGCGTGGCGTGCCCACATTCATGCCCCCTCTCCCCCCCCCCCCCCCCCCCCCCCCACACACACACACACGCGCTCCAAGCTTACCCTAGGCCCCTGAATTACAAGGGAAATAACATATCTGCTACATAAATTAACCACAAACGTTATCACAATTCTTCAACAGAGACGTTCAAAAACGCAGTTATGCAAATGTCTTATCCCACAACATGCCATTTGAGAGAAACGCATAGAAAGAATGCATAGCAATAAACTATCGCATGCCCAAAAGAGATAGATGGATAGAAAAAGCTATGAATATAACAGGCACAGGAAGATACTCGCACAATGTGTACACACAAAGGGCATTAGCAACAAGAGACCGGAACAAACGCACAACAGCATACAACTAGAAAAGGGAACACTAAACATGGCCTGAAATAAAAGCATCAATAAACATGTAGGTTCACTTGTACAGAATGAGCATAAAAAGTCAAAAAGTCAAAAATTACTAACACTTCTTTACACTTGGTTTGCATCAAAAAGTAACCCAAGCCCGGCTCAAAGGGATGTACGGGGATTTACTTTCCAACACAAATGGTAAAGTTTCCTAAAGTAACACAAACTAATTATATTATGCTATTTTGCATCAAGGGGGAGTTCCATGGGTGGTAATGGATGTTCCCATAAAATCATTCATCCCCATATCATTTGACGCAAAACCCTATCTTCTAAAAAGGCTGACAGCACTTTGTACCAAAAGTTACACATCTTTCTGGCAGCAGTAAGGTTTGAGAACTTTATATATGTGCTGCATTCTACAGCACATATAAAAAAAAAAACTCGGAAAGTACACAAATTATGGATAGGTCTAAGGTAACAGATATAGTCTAAGGATAGTAATTCTACTGGAAGGATCTGCTTCCAATGCAAAACCTATGCTTGACCACACACACAGTCCCTTGAACTAAGGTTCACAGGTGTGTGCATTTGCACAAGGCAGCCAAACGTGCTCAAGAATGGGGGAATAAAAACAGTGCCCTATCTTAGTAAATATGGCAAAGTTTTTCTCTTTAACTTTGATGCAAATCATTGCTTCAACTTTGGTTACTGCTCTATGCTGCATCCTGCCTAAGGTTAGTAAATGTGGCTCTTAGATCCTAGAGATGAATAGACATTGAGAGGAGAATAATCTGTTACAACACCTTAGTAGCAATATGGGAAATACAAGACACCATCAAACATAGAGGCCTGGATGAAATAGAAGCCGAAGGAGGCTGGATGTTAGAAGTTAATGTGTGTTGGGAGCTTTTCCTGCGACTATACAGTCATATATAGAGTGTTTCAGATGTGATATTGAAAAATTCATGAACCTATTGTTAAAAAAAACAGGAGTCTCAAAATTGCACTAAAAAAAACACAAAGAAAAAACCCAAAAACGTGTTATTGAGCGACTGGCAGATGCAAACATCCCGAATGAAAAAATCTAACACCCTTGAATGGTTCATATTTTTATTTAAAAAGTTTGCAGTGCAGTAGAACGTACTAGTATTCTTTATTATGGATTTGCAACATGTCTACACATCACAGTGAGGACCTGACACTAAATTCCATTAAGGGTTAATATTCTACTTTAACCCTAAGTCTACTAGGATTGCCAAGAAAGAATATTAAATTAGATATAAAGAAATTAGATATAAAGAAAAACTTTGAAATTATGGATACATTCTAGTGTAGGAATGCCGCAAAATACTGTGGAGATGGCCCCCATGGTGATTGGGAGTTGCTCAAATGAATGCCTCCAACTACATTCCGATGTTACTTTGGTCCTTTGGTGATGTTATAAACAAAAACAGACACACACCTCTCTCGCTTTCTCTTTCTCTCTTTATGAATCCCTCTCACTCTGTCTTTTCCAGATGATTGACAGGTGTGCCATGTGACTTTTAAACAACCTCTCAACAAAATCTTTTCTTTTCAGAAAAGGGATCCGCGAAAGTTTGGAGATTAGGCGCTAGTAGAGGTCAGGGCTAAATGGTGGCTGAGGAGAGGAGATCTGCTTTGAAGCTGATCTGGATGTGTCGGGTTGAGTTGGGGGGACAAGCACGAGTTGCACAGATCTAGGATTCTGTATAAACTCAATTCTGAGGTACTTTAGTTTTAACAAAGCATATTCCCAGGATTTGGAAACTTTTCAAGAGCCTATGGGAAAGGAGTGAACATCCTGGGATTGGGTCTATCCGAGTCATTTGCCACTGGTGCTTGGGGACTTAATCTTACTACTGCATCAAAAAGTGGACACCAAGTACACCCAAGTAGCACTTGATTCTCAGGGTAGTGAGGTTGATTAGTCCAAGCTTATACAGGGTGATGGTGTGATATGAGCGATTCAAAACTCAGTAGAACATTTAACAGCAATTAACAAATCACTGTCCAGCCAGTACTTTAGTTTACTATATATATATATATATATATATATATATATATATATATATATATATATATATATATATATATATATATATATATATATATATATATATATATATATATATATTTATATTTATTTTTTGTCACAAAAGAGGCGGCACAACCGGATACTTTACTGAAGCCTTTTAATCAGCGCTTCACCCCACCAACGCGTTTCAGCCAAACAAGGCTTTGGTCACGGTCAGTAAGTCCTTCTACCATTTCCATTTAAATACTAGCCTATTTTAGCCTGAGGTGGCATTATGGGATACGTAGTTTGGAACAAAAATCATTTTAAAATTACAAGAGAGAAAGACTGGTGTGATTCAAACTTTTGCAATGTCATTAGTACATTTTGCTACATGCTAATTCACATGGGCGGGGTTATTGATTAGTATTCATTATCGGATTAGTTCCTTTTTTACTGTTCGTTTGAATTTCGGGTATAGTACCCTAGCAATTGAACTTTTCAGCCGGTACTATCAAAGTCATTCTAGATGTATGTGGAGGTCCTCCCCAAAGTTCATGCCTCTCGGGATTTTTGTTCGAAGTCGGATGATGAGGCAGGACTCAATTTGTCTCAATTTTCGAACAGTTTCCCCTCCTCTTTCCATTTTTGTCAGCATCTTCAAACCATAAAATTTCATTGCTCTCCAGTCTCCTTCTTGGCAAGCAATTATGTGTTTAGCCAAGGCATACAGCATGTTTTTGTTCTTCACTGCCCTGATATGTTCCAGGATTCTCTTTTTTAACATGCATGTGGTACTGCCTATGTATTTGATCCGCAGCTGCATTCAATTACATATACCACATTTTTAGAACTACAGGTAATTTGTTGGGCAATTCGCATTATTTTGCCATCTGGTTCTTCAATGCTTTTCTTACTTGTTCCAATTTTACATGCTTTACAAGTAAGGCATGGTTGGAATCCTTTAAGTTTGTCCATTAGCCAGTTTGTTTGTGATTTCATTTGAAAAAGACTTTTCACTAGGAGATCTTGGAGAGAAGTGTTCTTTATATATGTTATTGATGGTTGTTTGCCTACCAGTTCTGCTATATCCGGGTCTCCTGATATGAGATGCCAATATTTTTTCATCTTATTGCCGATGATTCCGCTCTCTTTATTGTATGTAGTTACAAATCTTGGAGGATCATTCTCAGTATTTATTTCGGGTTTTTCTACCAAAATTGCTGCTCTCTTCTTTTGGTCTGCCTTCTTTTTGCATTTCTTTAGGACACGATCTTCGTATCCCCTTGAAGCGAATCTAGCCATGCTTTCTTCCATTTTGACTTCTGCATCTTCAGCTTTAGAACAATTACTTTTTAGTCTTATGAATTCTCCATATGGTATACTTTTCAGTAGAGCTTTAGGGTGAAAACTGGTGCCATGTAGTACACTGTTGGTGGATGTTTTTTTAATAAAACAAGGTGGATTCAATTTTTCCTTCTGAGATGTAGATCTTGGTGTCTAGAAAGTCGATTTGTTTTTTACTTGTAGAACATGTAAATTGTAGACCGACGTTGTTGTTAAGTATGGAGAAATATTTTTGAAATTGCAGGTCTGATCCATTCCATATGATAAACAAATCGTCTATGTAGCGTACCCATAGAATTATACGATCCAGATCTTGTTGGTTATTGGTGTTCCATGCAATTGTCTTTTCCCACCAGCCCATGGTAGTATTGGCATAATTTGGGGAAAAAGATATCCCCATGGCAGTTCCACATTCCTGCTTGTATAGTTCCTTATTAAACAGGAAAATATAATTTGTTAAACACATATGAATCATTTTTAAAAGCATATTTGTGTGTTCCAATGCTGTAATGCTGCGTTGTTTCAAGAAGTATTGGCAGGCTCCTATTCCCACATCATGTCTTATCGATGTGTATAACGATACCACATCTATTGTGGCTAGTAGGTATTCTTCATTCCATGTTATATCCACAAGGGTTCTCAAAAAGTCTCCTGTGTCTTTGATGTAGGAGGGCATGCTTTGGGCAATAGGAGCAAGAAAAGTGTCTACATATTTTGAGATATTCTCATATAGGGAACTGCATGAGGAGACAATTGGTCTGCCTGGCGGATTCATCAAAGTCTTATGTATTTTAGGTAAGAAATATATGCAGGGCATCGTTTAGAAATTTTTTCTCGTCCTCATTAACCAATCCTTTCGTATGCCATTAATTTAGGTGTTCTTTCAATTCATTTAACATTCTAGCACTCGGGTTGTTTGTGAGTTTAGAATAGTTTTGTTGTACATTTAACTGTCTCATGGCTTCATTAACACAGTCAGATGTGTCCATTATCACAATATTTCCCCCCTTATCAGCCGGTTTGGTTGTAATTTTTTCATTGTCCATGAGGGATTTGATTGCTTTACGTTCTTCTGATGTTAGATTTTCCCTGCTGTTATTTCTTAATTTTGTTAGTTTGTCCAGCTCTTCACTCATTGCATCTGAGAAGAGTTCAATTTTATTGCCAGGTGATAGGATGGTGATGTCATCAGTGATGTCACTGACCATGTCATGAATGATGTAATATGTGGCATCATTAGCAGTGGATTGCGGGCGCGCGAAATATAGTTAGTACAACTAACTACATAGGAGCAATTTCAATGGTTTTTTAAATGCTAATTCCTAACTATATAAGGCCTGAAACCTATGGTTTTTTAAGTGAATTTGCAAGGTTTTTTAAAAGCTAATTCCTAACTATATAAGGCTTGAAACCTATGGTGTTTTTCAGTGAATTTGCAAGGTTTTTTAAATGCTAATTCCTAACTTCCTAACTATATCAGGCGTGAAACCTATATTTTTTTTCAATACATTTCAAAGGTTTTGTTAATGCTAATTCTATTAGCGGATAACGTTTATATATGTTATTATCCTTCTGGGACCACCTGAGCAGCCATCTTGTTTCTCAAGAGAACTGAGGCACAAGAGAGCCAAAAACAAGAGTGGAAAACGTGAAAAGGGGACAGGGTTGAGACCCCTTTACCCCCTAGCCCTTCTCAGGGGGTCCCAGAAGGACCACCAAGTGCAAAAAATATATATTTTTTTTAAATCGCGGGGTAGGCGCATGGTACGCGTACCCCTTATCAGCGGGTTTGATTGTAATTTTTTTCATTGTCCATGAGGGATTTGATTGCTTTACGTTCTTCTGATGTTAGATTTTCCCTGCTGTTATTTCTTAATTTTGTTAGTTTGTCCAGCTCTTCACTCATTGCATCTGAGAAGAGTTCAATTTTATTGCCAGGTGATAGGATGGTGATGTCATCAGTGATGTCACTGACCATGTCATGAATGATGTAATATGTGACATCATCAGCAGTGGATTGCGGGTGCGCAAAATATAGTTAGTACAACTAACTATATAGGAGCAGTTTCAATGGTTTTTTAAATGCTAATTCCTAACTATATAAGGCCTGAAACCTATGGTTTTTTAAGTGAATTTGCAAGGTTTTTTAAATGCTAATTCCTAACTATATAAGGCCTGAAACCTATGGTTTTTTAATTGAATTTGCAAGGTTTTTTAAAAGCTAATTCCTAACTATATAAGGCTTGAAACCTATGTTTTTTTCAGTGAATTTGCAAGGTTTTTTAAAGGCTAATTCCTAACTTCCTAACTATATCAGGCGTGAAACCTATATATTTTTTCAATAAATTTCAAAGGTTTTGTTAATGCTAATTCTATTAGCGGATAACGTTTATATATGTTATTATCCTTCTGGGACCACCTGAGCAGCCATCTTGTTTCTCAAGAGAACTGAGGCACAAGAGAACCAAAAACAAGAGTGGAAAACGTGAAAAGGGGGCAGGGTTGAGACCCCCTGACCCCCTAGCCCTTCTCAGGGGGTCCCAGAAGGACCACCAAGTGCAAAAAATGTATTTTTATTTTTTAAATCGCGGGGTAGGCGCATGGTACGCGTACCCTACGCGTACGGTGCGCGTACCCCGCAATTTTTTAAATTTTGTTTTGACCTTGGGGGTCCTTTTGGGACCCCCTGAGAAGGGCTAGAGGGTTGGGGGTCTCTACCTGGCCCCCTTTTCGTGTTTTCCACTCTTGTTTTGGGCTCTCTTGTGTCTCAGTTCTCCTGAAAAACAAAATGGTGGCCAACACTTCCTGGTTTGGACAGTTTGGAATGTTGACAGTCGACTGCCAGCCAATCAGAAACTCGCTCGCGCAAGTAAGGGTACGTGCACGTACGCGTACCGTACGCATACGGTGCACGTACGGTGAGCGCATATAGATATATAACTTGATCAAATTCAATATTTTCACCAAATATAGAAAAGGCACTACTGCATACCTGTCCTTACCATTTTGCCAAGTTTGGTGTAATTCCGTTCAGCCGTTCGGGCTGTAGCCGTGTCTAAAGGTCCCATAGAAAATGCCATTTGAAAATTCTCAGATTCAATTTTCTCAAGAACTACTGGAGGGATTTTCACCAAACATAGCAAAGGTACATCTGCATACCAGGCCCTACCATTTTGCCAAGTTTGGTGTAATTCCATTCAGCCGTTCGGGCTGTAGCCGTGTCTAAATGTCCCTATGGAAATTAACATGGGAAAAACACGTTTTGGGAACCCATTTTCGGCCCCCGCTTGACGAATCCCCCCAAAACTTTCAGGGAAGGAGCGGAGCTGGCCTTAATTCTGGAAAATTACACAGAGATTCCCCAATCGGCGCCAAAGTTATTCCCAATAGAATATTGAGCGCATATAGATATATAATTTGCTCAAATTAATTTCCTCAATAACTACTGGAGGAATTTTCACCAAATATAGAAAAGGCACTACTGCATACATATCCCTACTATTTTGCCAAGTTTGGTGTGATTCCGTTCAGCCGTTCGTGCTGTAGCCGTGTCTAAAGGTCCCATAGAAAATGCCATTTAAAAAATTTCAAATTCAATTTTCTCAAGAACTACTGGAGGTATTTACACCAAACATACAAAAGGCACTGCTGAATACCAGTCCCTACCATTTTGCCAAATCTGGTATAATTCCGTTCAGCCGTTGGAGCTGTAGCCTTGTCAGAATGTCCCTATGGAAATTAACATGGGAAAAACACGTTTTGGGACCCCCCTTTTTTCTCGGCCCCCTCTTCACGAATTCCCCCAAAACTTTCAGGGAAGGAGCGGAGCACAGCGAGGCAAATTTAAGGAAAATTACAGGCAGATCCCTCAATTGGTGCCAAAGTTATTCCCAATAGAATGTTCGGAATTTCCTATGGTAACTAGGTCCTAACTATATATACCTACTGGCGACCGCCAGTAGGTAATATATATATATATATATATATATATATACATATATGGGGTTAGCGCACTACAAGGTCCAGCATGCTCGGGGGAAAAGGTTCCCATTAAGACGCCCACCAGAGGGCTTAAAATGGAGCAGATAACTTTAATGGTGCGCAGACCCAAGATGCCGGGGCTTACCTTCGAAAAAGGTCACGAAGACCGAAACGCGTCAGGACTGCCAATGCTGTAAATAAATTGAATTGATCATCATCGTGTGTGCGGCTATGTCTTTCCTCTCAGGAGAGAGTGTGCGTGATATTCAGCGGCGTGGTTCAGCCGCAAGCGACGCACCACCAGCAAACAGCGCCGTGACTGTCCCGCCTTGAACCATTTTGGGAGAACGTAAAAACGACAAAGGGACAGTGGTTTGCCGCCAAAGACTGACTTTGGTTTGGACTCTATGAATCCTTTAAAATGGGAAATGCGACGGAGCGATAATTAATACAGCAATGAAATAAACTTTTGAAAAATAACGGCAACCCACTGGAGGGTGTGATTTTGGGGTTAGCGCACTACAAGGTCCAGCATGCTTGGGGGAAAAGGTTCCCATTAAGACGCCCACCAGAGGGCTTAAAATGGAGCAGATGACTTTAATGGTGCGCAGACCCAAGATGCCGGGGCTTACCTTCGAAAAAGGTCACGAAGACCGAAACGCGTCAGGACTGCCAATGCTGTAAATAAATTTAATTGATCATCATCGTGTGTGCGGCTATGTCTTTCCTCTCAGGAGAGGGTGTGCGTGATATTCAGCGGCGTGGTTCAGCCGCAAGCGACGCACCACCAGCAAAGAGCGCCGTGACTGTCCCGCCTTGAACCATTTTGGGAGAACGTGAAAACGACAAAGGGACAGTGGTTGCCGCCAAAGACTGACTTTGGTTTGGACTCTATGCCTCCTTTAAAATGGGAAATGCGACGGAGCGATAATGAATACAGCAATGAAATAAACTTTGAAAAATAACGGCAACCCCCTGGAGGGTGTGATTTTGGGGTTAGCGCACTACAAGGTCCAGCATGCTCGAGGGAAAAGGTTCCCATTAAGACGCCCACCAGAGGGCTTAAAATGGAGCAGATGACTTTAATGGTGCGCAGACCCAAGATGCCGGGGCTTACCTTCGAAAAAGGTCACGAAGACCGAAACGCGTCAGGACTGCCAATGCTGTAAATAAATTGAATTGATCATCATCGTGTGTGCGGCTATGTCTTTCCTCTCAGGAGAGAGTGTGCGTGATATATATATATATATATATATATATATATATATATATATATATATGTATATATATGGTATTTATAGGGTTCAGGGCTTGGTTTGGGTTTTGGGGTACATGGGTATTTTTAGGGTATATATATATATATATATATATATATAGCAGCCCGTCCCAACGCTGTCCGGGTATGAATTGCTGCCGGCCAGTAGTATATTGTTTTTTAGGATTTCGTTTTGATAGCATTTCTTATCTGCTCAGATTCACGGTGCACTGATGATGCACTTAAAAGTGCGCGTTCAGTAGTGTGTGAACTCGAGTTTCCCTACTTTATTTTTCCTTGCAATATTATATAGCGCGAACTCGACAACATGGCATGAGATCAATTTACATTACAGAAGAACACATTCATTTGTGGAAGTCACGGGAGACAAAGCGATTTGCCTTGAATCACAGGATGTTGAGCTGATGCACAGATTCGAACGCAGCTCCCCAGCTCTAAAGTTCGCAATTCTAGAACTTGTGACGGGAGGTGTGTCTAAAAGTGTATGTCGGTGCTGGCCATCAATGAGAGAGACCTGTGCATTTTTCAAATGGGTGGTGAAAAAATATGAGTATGTTGCTGGAGATGTGGGCCACCGTGCCACCAATGTACTTAGCGGGGGAGGGTAAACACCCATTATTCCTCAACTTTCTTTCCGCATACCATCACTCCGCATACTTTCATTACGAAAGTACCATGACTCCGCAATGCCATTATAACGCATGGCATTACATTTTATATGCTTTTACCACGCATACATTTACAACAAAATTCGTTGTAAATGCATGAATGGTAAAAGCATGTTTTTTTTAATGTTTGGATAAGGTAAGTATGGGTATAGGGGTATATGTTTTGGGGTACTGAGGTATATGTTTTGGGGTGTTTGGGTATTTTAAGGGTTCAGATATAGTTTTGGGTTATGGGGTACAGGGGTAGTTTTAGGGTTTAGGGATAGGTATGGTTTTCGGGGTACAGGGGAGTTTTTAGGGTTCAGGGCTAGGTTTGGGTTTTGGGGTATTGGGGTATTTTTTAGGGTTCAGGGCTAGGTTTGGGTTTTGGGGTACAGGGGTATTTTTAGGGTTCAAGGGCTAGATTTGGGTTTTGGGGTACAGGGGTATTTTAGGATGCAGGGGTAGGTTTGGGTTTTGGGGTACAGGGTTATTTTTAGAGTTTGGGGCTAGGTTTGGGGTTTGGGGTACAGGGGTATTTTTAGGGTTCAGGGGTAGGTTTGGGTTTTGGGGTATAGGGGTATTTTAAGTGTTCAGGGCTAGGTGTGGGTTTTGGGGTACAGGGGTATTTTTAGGGTTCAGGGGTAGGTTAGGTTTTGGAGTACAGGGTATATTTATATGGTTAAGATGAGTTAGTGTTTAAGGGTGTTGGGGTATTTTAAGGAGTAAGGGTGGGTTATGATTATGGGGTGCAGGGATATTTAAAGGGAGCAGGGTGGGATTAGCACACAATATGAGACATGGCATGAAGGGCGGAACATACCACATGCCCCCAGCGTTTGTCACGCCTCCAGCACACGCCCACAGCACAATGCAGACACGCCCACAAGGGACTACTTTACTGGCATGATTCTTTTACCTTTTAAATGTATATGGTGGGCGTCTGCATAGCCAATGTCCTTATGCTGCAACTGCCCTTTCCAACGCTGTATTGGTTGTTGTGATTGGTGCTGTGGTTGCTGAGATTACCCGCCTGAAATGTTTGGGCTCTCTCTTTATTATATTAGTATGGATAGCGCACCAATACTCAAAGTTTGGAAAACAGCAACTGCTATATTTGCAGTGATGCAGTCCCTTATGTTGCTACCTCATGCAACATAATACAGTCCACCTTTGACCCAACAGTGCTGAATATTGTTAACAGTTACTGTAGAGAAGATGTAATATTCTGTTGTCTGAGGCAGCTCTTCACGCTGATGAGAATGTGACCTACTTCATTTCTAATTTCATATTTCCTAGCTACTTTTATCTGCTTGTTGTATGTGTTTACCTAATAATTTAGATGGAGGGCCAGTTTTTTACTTTCTTACTTCCATTTGTTTGGATGAGAGGTCAAAAATCTACAGCTTGCTTTGGTGAATTTGAGACAGGTGTGCATTCTGTTCAGAGTAATGCAGGGGAACGTTCTCCTTCCCAGCGATAGGAAATTCACCCACACTGCTGAGGAACAAAGGGAGAAAGAAGCATGGGACTTTTTTATGACTGGCAATGCTTCATCAAAAATAATGGACTGGTTCATCCTTTAAAATATTCTGATTGCTCATCTTCAAGGAAGGACTCTGCTGAAATGCAATAGGAGGGAAGATTTTCCTTGCAGCTCTTGCACTGAAAATCCATGCCTGCCTGCTTGTCTGAACACTGAAGAGAGATGTCTCTAGTGGTCTTGAAATTGTGCTTGAACATTTTGTTCCAGTGCTGATTAAGACAGCCTTCTGTTTACATATAGGACAGAACAGAATCAGGATCTGCCATAGAAGCTTTTTCCCCTGCATAACTCCTACTAGAGAATGTGAACTGTAGCCAATGGGGCATACATATAATGCATGTTTCAGGGGGCTGCAACTAGGGCTGTGCGCGACCGGAAGAATGCTTTTTCAAATGTACAAAATGCAAAATGCGATTTGGAAAGCTGTTACCGAATCACATTTTGCATTTGCGATATGGTATTTGGACGGGACGTGTTTAGGGCGTCCCTTCCAAGTACTGAATTCGCATTGGTGTATGGCCAAAATAACAAATTGAAAATGATGAGTTGAAAAATATTGAGTTTTTAATATTGTGATATACAAATATCATGATGCAGGAATATCATTGACAAGAATATCGATTTTTTAAGGTGAGTAATACCAAAGTACAAAAATCTATATTGTTAATATCGTTTACAAAAATATCTATGTTGTTAATAATGTTTACAAGTTTCAAGTTTCAAAAGACCTTTATTCGAATTTGTTAAAATTCATAAAAGTATGTTTACAAAAATATTGATAATATTGTGTTTTAAATATTTTTATATATTTTAGAGTATGTTTTAATTGTATATGTTTTAAATTGTATAGGTATAGGTAATGTTTTTTAATATAGTTTGTGCGTTTTTAGGTTTTTTTCTAACTTAATTTGTTTTGTATTGTAGTTTTTAATGTATAGCAGGTTGTGGGTTTTGCAGTGGTAAAGATGAGAAGTAATTTAATCATCATTAATTAATAATTAATTTTTAATCATTTTTAATTATTTAATTGATAATTAATTATGTAAATTGTACAATTATTTTATTTTTTTAGATACATTGTAGGTATCGGTTGTGGGGTTTGTAGGGGTATAGGATGGGAAGTAATTTAATTATAATTAATAAATAATTATATGTTTAATTAAAATTAACTATTTAATTGATAACTAATTATGTTAATTGAGTAATTTATTTGTTAAGTTATGTTTTAGGTGCAGGTTGTGGGGTTTTCAGGGCACAAGAGGACCTTATCTCCCCACCAGCAGTGCGCCACGAGTCGTGTTTGCAGAGTGGTCTAAAAAGGGACGTGGCTTTGGACCACCTCTCTGCAATCCAGCTGTGTGGCATGTACTAGAGGTTCCTCGTGGGCTAGTTTCCCTCAGGCACACTCAGTATTCAAGGGGACTTAATTCCCCAACTTACAATGTGCCAGGTGGCGTGTTTGCAGAGTGGTGAAGGGAGGGGGCTGGATCTCCGGCGAGATGGCAGCTTTTTAAAATTTATTTTTGTTAGAAGGGGGGCTCTGTGGCCCCCTTCTTTCAATCTATTTTTGGGTCCTGGGGACCCCATCCCCCAGAGCCTGCCACATTAAAAAAAAAAAAGAAAATGCTTTGGCGGCCCCCCTCCTGAGGCTGATTTTGACCCCGGGGACCCCATCCCCCGGGCCATGGCCTTGTGTTTTTTTTGTATGTTATATGGGTGGGGGCGTTTGGCCCCCCTTCCATTGGCCACTTTTGGCCCCAGGGACCCCATCACCTGGGGACTGGCCTTCAGTTTTTTTTATTTAATTACGGGAGGGGGGCCATGGTCACCCTTCATTTTTAATTATAGAGGAGGGGCAGGTGGCCCCCCCTTGTCAGGCCACTGTTGGCACCGGGGACTCCATTCCCTGAGGCCCGGCCATTTTTATAAAAAAAATAAAGGGGGGCCACTTCTGGCCCTGGGGACCCCATCCCCTGGGGTGGGCCTTTTGTGATGGGGACCGTGTGGGGAGCCTCAATGCCCCCCACGGTCCCACCAGCTCCCCACCTCCTGCTGGAGCCGTCATTGCTTTTGCACAAAGGGAGCTGCTGACATGCAGCTCCCCTTGCGCAAAGCAATCCTGCTTTACTTCATTGAAGCGAGAGCAGGTTTTCCGGCTCTCGCTTCAATGAAGCAAAGCAGAGTTTGCTATGGCAGGGTCCCGGGGGTGGGCACCCCGGGACATTGCAGGAGCCGGCCCTGAGGGGTGGCGGTCCCCGGGGCCTTTAAGGGCTCCAGGAAGGGGGCCGTGTGGCACCCCTCCCAGCATTTCAAAGTTCTACGGAGGTGGTGGTCCCCATGGCCAGGTGTCCGCTACAGACCCCAACATTTAAATGAGTATGTTCCCTGGGGAGGTGGCAATCCCCGGGGCTGCGGGGGACCGCGTGTCCCTTGCATGCAAATAAATAAGCCCCAGGGAGGTGGCAGTCCCCGGGGCAGCGTGGGGTGGGTTGGGACCTCCCCACACATTTATTTTTAAAGCCCCGAGGAGGTGGCGGTCCCCGGAGCTGCAAAGGGGCCGCGTGCACCCACATACAATTAAATAATCCCCAGGAGGTGGCGGTCCCCGGGGCTGCGGAAGCCCCCACAAATTAGTTAGGCATTGCCAAGGGACCTGGCCCACATGGGGGCTTATATAAAATGTAGCGCACCGAGCGCAAATGTGGCTGATTCCTTTTATTTTAAAAATGCTTTTTTGGGCCCTGGGGGGCAAAAGTGGGTTTATTGCAATGTAGCCATATATATATTCACTGAAAAAACCATAGGTTTCAGGGGTGTTATAGTTCGTTGGACATTTCACTCGTACAAAACCATAGAAATTCATCCGTTATAGTTAGTTCTGCTAACTATAATTCGCACCCCCTCAATGCAATGCTGATGATGTCACATATTACATCACTCATGACATGGTCAGTGACATCACTGATGACATTTCAAATCACAACACTGATGACATCACCGCTGACATCATCCAGTGACTGTGTGTTTCTGTAAAGTTTAAATATGTTTAATATATATAGGGAAAGGCGTATTAAAGAATAAGTGGGTGTATAAGTGTCTGAATGGATGATTTAGTAGGTGTGTGACTGACTCTATAAGTGAGTGATTAAAAGTATCTTATTGAATGCACGGGTTAGTGACTAAACTGTGTGAATGTCTGTATCCGTCTGTCTGTTGGTGTGTAACCGTCTATCTGGGTTTGTGAATAGCTACATAAGTGTCTATATGTGTTATTGATTGGTTGTCTGAGTATCTGTATGGGTGCCTGAGTGTTTATGTGGGTGGGGTGTGTGTGACTCTGTACATAGATATGTGAGTGGGTGATTCACTTGGTGCATGGTTTCAAGAGTGCATCTGTCTGTGATGGACTCTATGGGTGGGTGAGTGTGTGTATGGGTGTGTTAGTGAGTGAATGTATATCTCAGTTGTACATGTGTGAGTACCTACATATGTAAAAGGCAGTATATATGTGTGTTGGAGTATATAAATGGCTATAAGTGAGAGTGTGTGATACTGAGAGTGGATGTATGGATGACTGTGCTTGTATCAGTGATTGTATAAGAGCGTAAGATTGTGCTAGTATTTGTATGAGTGATTGAGCAGGTGTGAGGTATAACTGTATAGGTGAGTAAATTGCAGTGTTATTAATGATTTGCATCACTGACTAGGCGTGGGAGTACCTCTATGGATGAGTGGTGGTGTGTGAGTGTTTATATAGGTGTAGGAGTGCTTATATAGGTGTATGAGTGCATATGATAGTCCTGTACTGAGTGACCATAAGTATGAGTGACTGTACGGGTGAGTGAGTAGATGTGTGTGTAAACCTAAGAATCAGTGAGTGTGTATGTAGTTATTTCTGTTGGAGTGTCTATGGTTTTGAGAATGGCAGTCTGTAATTTAGAGTAGGTGTATCAAAGGTTATATTAGGGTGTGAGAAGATGCATCAATTTATCACATGGAGGATGTTATCATTTGAGATGTCATCAGCGATGCCATCAGTGATGTCACTGACCATGTCACGAGTGATGTAATATGTGACATTATCAGCAGTGCATTGCGGGGGCGTGAGTTATAGTTAGCAGAACTAACTAAAATGGATGAGTTTCTATGGTTTTGTACGAGTGAAATATCCAACTACAACACCCCTGAAACCTATGGTTTTTTAAATGCTAATTTCTAACTATAAGGTGCCTAAAACCTTTGGTTTTTTTTCAGTGAATTTCAAAGTTTTTTAAATGCTAATTTCTAACTATAAAGTGCCTGAAACCTATGGTTTTTTCAGTGAATTTCAAAGGTTTTTCAAATGCTAGTTTCTAACTATGCCTACAGAGGTAGGACATGTGAAGAAAGAAGAAAAAATGCACAGAAAGAAGCAAAAGAAATGCAGAAAGAAGCAACAGAAGTCTACAAAAACGAAGAAAAATGCAGGAAGAAGCAAGACATGTGCAGAAAGAACCAACAGAGGAGCAGAAAGAGGCCTTGTTCCAAAATTATCCTGTGCCCACAACTTATTCGGACGGGTACTGCTGGTAACTGACTCTGACTAACCAGGCCTGGAGCCAGTACTACGCTAAAACACACTTAAAATGCAGTTAAAAGAAACACCTGCATACACTAGAGAACACTATGTGTTGGGGTACCCCTGTGGTTAGCATGACCTCTTCTGTAAGACCCTAGTACATAATAGGGCAGGGGGATTAAAACGACCTCTTAAAACGCACTACAGGGCGCGTTTGCACAGTGGTGAATGGAGGGGGGCCTGAGGTAACATGTGTGCAAACACGCCCGTGGCTGTTTTAAGTTGGTAGATTAAGTCCCTTTGAATCCTGACGGTCCCTGGGGCCCAACTAGCCAACCAAGTACCACCAGTAAGCGCCACAGAGCTGCGTTGCAGAGAGGTGTAAAAAGGGGCATGGCCCAGACCACCTCTCTGCAACGCAGGTCTGTGGCACTTACTGGAGGTACCTCGTGGGGTAGTTGGCCCCCAGGGGCCCTCAGGATTGAAGGGGAATTAATTTCCCAACTGAAAACGTGCCACAGGGTGTGTTTGCACACGTCATCTCAGGCCTCGCCCCCTCCCTTCACCACTGTTTAAACACGCCCCATGGAATATTTTAAGTTGAGGGATTAAGTCCCCTCGAATCCTGAGGGTCCCTGGGGTCCAACTAGCTCACCAGGTACCTACAGTAAACGCAACAGAGCTGCGTTGCAGAGAGGTGTAAAAAGGGCTTTGCCTGGAACACCTCTCTGCAATGCAGCGCAGTGGCGCTTACTGGAGGTAAGTGGTGGACTAGTTGGCCCCCAGGGACCCTCAGGATTGAAGAAGAATTAATTTCCCAACTTGAAAAGCGCCACGTGGCATGTTTGCACACATGTCACTTCAGGCCCCGCCCCTTCCCTGAGCAAACACGCACCTGTGGCACGTTTTAAGTTGGGGAATAAAGTCCCTTTGAATCCTGAGGGTCCCTGGGGTGCAATTAGCCCACCATGTACCTCCATTAAGCGCCACAGAGCTGTGTTGCAAAGAGGTGTACAAAGGGGCGTGGCCTCAGAACACCACTCGGCAATGCAGCTCCCTGCCGCATACTCGAGGTACCTGGTGGGCTAGTTGGCCCCCAGGGACTCTTAGGATTCATGGGAACTTAATCCCCCAACTTAAAACGTGCCTGGGGTGCATTTGCACAGTGGTGATGGAAGGGGACGGGGCCTGAGGTGACATGTGTGCAAATACGCCCTGTGGTGCGTTTTAAGTAGGGGAATTAATTCCTCTTCAATCCTGAGAGTCCCCAGGGCCCATAAAATAGAAAAGGAAGGGGGAAAAGGACAGGGCAGGAGCCGCGAGGCTCCTGCCCTGTCATTGCAAACAGCAGTATCCTAGGGGTGGGTACCCGTGGACACTGCATGAGCCAGCCCTGGGGTGTGGCAGGCCTCAGGTCCATGAAGGGCTCCAGGATGGGGGTCCGCGCGTCCCCCCTCCCACCATTTGCAAAGCCCTGGGGGGTGGTGGTCCCAGGGGCTTGGGGGTTAATCACAGACCCCCCAATTTTAATAATTAGAGCCCCGGGGAGGTGGCGGTCCCCAGGGCATGTGTGGGGGTTTGAGCCTCCCAAACAGGAATAATATTAAAAATAAGTGCCCCGGGGGCGGTGGTCCTCCAGGCAGCGGGGGGCCATGTGCCCCCCACAAAATTATTAATAAAAGCCCCGGGGTGGCGGGTCCTGGGGCTTGGGGGGGCTTGGATGCCCCTGCCATGTAAAAAATCAAACCCTCAGGGGTGGTCCCTGGCGCAGTGTGGGGGGGGATTGGGCCCCCCAACACATTTTTTTTCTGCCCCCGGAACCTGGCTCACCCGGGTGCTTTATTTAAACGAAGCGCGGGAGCCCACACTTCATTTTTTTAAATTTTGCGGCCAGATCCGCAGATCCAGCGCGCATCCCACGATTTCTAAAAAAAATGGTGTTTTGCTGATTTGTTTATCTCTTTTCTTGTGCCTCGGTTCTACCGAGGCACAAGATGGCTGCCAACACTTCCAGACTTGAAGGGTTAGTTAGCATGCAGCTAGTGATCGGCAGGGTGCGCGGATCCAGCGCGCCTCTATATATTGATATGATTTTCTCAGCAACTACTGAACAGATTTACATCATTTATCAAAAAAAGTTCTTTCTGAACTAAGGGCTACTTTTTTGCCAAATTTGGTGTAATTCCGTTCAGCAGTTCGGGCTGTAGCCATGTCTAAAATTTCCTATGGAAATTATCATGGAGAAAAAAAGTTTTGGGACCCTCCCTTTTTTCTCAGCCCCCGCTTGTGAATCACCCCGAAACTTTCAAGGTAGGAGCGGACCCGAGTGCCCCACGAGTTTTGAAAATTTTGCGAAGATTCGTCAACTGGCGTCAAAGGTATTAAGAATAGAATGTTGAGATTTTCCTATGGTAACTAGGTCCTAACTATAACTACCTACTGGTGACCCCCAGTAGGTAATATGTTTATACACACACAGTTAAAAAATATTTTTTAACCCCATCCCACCCAAAAAACCAAATCCAGCCTAAACCCTAAAATTACCCTCCCAGCCAAAAACCCAAACCCACCCTAAACCCTCAAATTACTTTTCCCACCCACAAACACAAACCCATCCTAAACCCTAAAATTATTTTTCCCACGCAAAAACGCAAACCCACTCTGATGGTCGCCAGTTGGTAGTTATAGGTAGGACATTGTTTCTATTCAAAAAGCGTTTTTTCATTTCCAATATCTTTGGCGCCATTTGATGAATTTTCAAATAAAATGGCCCACTCCCTTTTGCTGCTTTCTTGAATTTTTTGGGTTGATCCGTCAAGTGGGGTCCAGAGAAAAAAGGGGGGGGGGGCAAATTGCTTGATCTCCATGTTAATTTCCATAGGAAACTGTTGACTCAGCTACAGCCCGAACTGCTGAACGGAATTACTCCAAATTTAGCAGAAAGGTAGCTCTTGGTCCAGAGTGCACTCTTTTTGTTAAATGGTGTAAATCTTTGAGTGGTTCCTGTGAAATGGAAACATTTCACAGGTATAAAAATATAGCCTCAGAGGATCCTCGAACCCTCCCGATCTCGCGCCTGAGATCTGATTGGCTGCCAACGCTTCAAACCTGAAGGTGTTGGCAGCCATCTTGTGACTCAACAGAACCGAGTCACAAGAAAAAAGGTCAAAAAGGTTACAAATCAAGAAAAGGGGGCAGGGTAGAAACACCATGATCCCCTAAGACTGCTCAGGCTCAGAAAATAATTGTTTGAAAAACAAATTGGCAAGATTCGTGTTAGATCTGTGAATCGGCTGAAACTTTTTTAAAACCAAAGCTTGGGCTTCCGTGATATGTAAAGCGCTCTGATACCTGATTCGGTTCGGGTCTAGTTCGCTCTATACAAAACTCTGCAAAAAAAAAATATCTATTTATTGAATGCAGGGGCCACGCGGGCCCCACACAGCCCTCAGGATTGGCACCTCCCTGGGCTTTATTTTTTAAATAAATGTGTGAAGGGGCTCCTGTCTCCCATGCATCCCAAGGGAATGCCACCTCCTTGGACAGATTTGAAAAGATGTGTAGGGGTCTCCAGGCCCTCCACTGAGCCCCGGGGTTATATAAAAAAAGAAAGTGTGGGTGGGCTCAAGCCCCTTCCCACATCCCCAGGGACAACCACCTCCCAGGGTCTCTAGTATTGTTGGAGGGGGCCACATCCCACCTCGTGGAGCTGTAAAATGGCCCTGGGGACCCTCCCGGGCCAGCTCCAGCAATGTCCATTGGGTGCCCACACCCAGGGCATTGCAGTTTGCTATGGCATAGGGGAGAGCACTTCTCCCATCAAGCCATAGCAAACTCTGCTTCTCTTCATGCAAGAACGAGCATTGAAAGTGGTCTTGCTTCCATGAAGCAAAGCGGAATTGCTTTTGGGCAGAGGGAGCTGCATGTTTTCAGCTCACTCTGCTCAAAACCAATCCCGGCGGGGAGCCGCTATGGACTGCAGGGGCCTTTAAGGTCCCCCCACTGTCCCCTACGAATTGGCCAAGCGCCAGGAGATGGGTCACAGGGCCAAATACGGCCAGGCGGGGGCCTTTCTTTTTTTTTTTAAATGGCTGGGCCCCAGGGGAAGGGGTCCCGAGAGCCAAAATCGGCCTGGGGAGGGGTACCACTGCCCCTCCTTCCTTGACACAATTTTAAAAAATGGTCTTGCCCTGGGGGCTGGGGTCCCCGGGGTCGAAATCAGCATGGAGAGGGAGAGCCACATGCCCCCCTTCCCTTTTGGGAATTATGGAAAAAAAGAAAGGCCTAGCCCCGAGGGATGGGGTCGCTGGGGCCAAAATTGGCCTTCAGAAGGGGGACCACATCGACACCCTCCTTTTTGTCCTCATTTTTTTAAATGAGCAGGCCAAGGAGCATGGGGTCCCGGGGCCCAAAGTGATCAAGGGAAGGGGGGCGCACAGCCCCCTTCCTAAAATAAACCCACAAAAAAAACAAAGCTAACAACTTGCTGGAGGCCCTGCCCACCTCCTGTTATGTTCTTGGTTGGGGGATGAAGTCTCCTTCCATGCTGAGGGTCATTACGGCCCAACAAGCCTACCTGTTACCGCCAGTATGCCCCATACAGTGGGATTGCTGAGAGGTGGTCGAAGGGTATGCCCCTTTTTACACCACTCTGCAAATGAGCCTCTTGGTCCACTGCTAGTGAGGAGATGAGTTCCCTTTGTGTTCTGAGGACTTCAGAATTAAAGTGGATTCCATCCCCCAAGCAGTAGTGCACCAGGAGGCACGTTTGAAAAGTGGTGGAGAAAGGTGGCATGGCCTCTGACTTACTGGAGGTAACAGGTAGACTAGTGGGCCCCCAAGGACCCTCAAGTGCACCAGGAGGCACGTTTGTGGAGTGGTGGGCATAGCTGCGACCACCTCTCAGCAATCCCACTGTGTTGGGCATACTGGAGGTAACAGGTAGACTAATTGGCCCCTAAGTACCCCCAGCAGCAAAGGGGACTTCATCCCCCAACCAAGGGTAAACCAGGAGGTGCGTTTGCAGAGTGGTGGACAAAGGGGGCATGTCCTGCTATCAGAGCTCAGCAATTGTGCTGTGTGGGACTTACTGGGGGTTAAAGGAGGGGTGGTTGGCCCCCAAGGATGTCCAACTACCCCTCCTCTTACCTCCAGTAAGTCCCACCCAGTGGGATTGCTAAGACGTCTTCAGAGGCCACGCCCCCATTTCTCCACCACTCTGCTAACGTGCCTCCTGGTGCACTACTGGGTGGGGAATGAAGTCCACCTTATTCCTGAGGGCCCTTGGGGGCTAATAAGCACTCCTGGTACTTCATGTAGGCCCTACACAGCGGAATCTTTTGAGCGCTGGTTGGAGGCCCAGCCCCCTTCCTCCACCACTCTGCAAATGCGACTACTAGTTAAAATACAATAGAAATTCACTGAAAAAAACACAGGTTTCAGGGATGTTATGGTTAGGCATTAGCATTTTAAAAAACTTAAAAATTCCCAGAAAAAACACCGGCTTCAAGGACGTTATAGTTAGAAATCAGCGTTTAAAAATCCTTAGAATTTGTTGAAAAAAACAAAGGTTATAGGGATGTTATACTTAGGCTGACCTTTCCCTCATACAAAACCAGAGAAATTCAGCTGTTATAGTTAGCTGAGCTACCTGTAACTCTCGCCCCGCAATGCACAGCTTTTGACATCACATATTACATCACTCATGAGATTGTCAGTGACATCAATGATGACATCACTCATGACATCTCAAATGACATCAGTGATGACCCCATCCACAGCATCTCTGATGCACCCACTCACACCGCTATAGAATATTTTATACACCCATTGCCACTGCTACTCCCCCACAACCATTCATAAACCCAGGACCTACACACCACTCACTGATCATTTATCTATACACACATCCACTCGCTCACCAATACTGCCACTCATAGACCCACTCACTCACTAATACAGCCATTGACATATCCATTCATACAACCATACAGGTGCTCACACAATGCGTGACTCACCCATAGACTAACTCACGCACCTAGACACTCAACCATACAGTCAATCATACAGCCACTTACTAACCCAAACAGTTACACATCCATCAATTTACTTACTCATGCAAATAGTAATGCACACTCACTCAGCTATACAGTCACTGACAGAAGCATGCACTCATCTATATAGCCATTCCCACGTTAACTCACTCATGCATACAGTCAATCCTATACCTCATCACTCACATTTTCTGCCTTTCAAATACTCAGTTACTCACCCATACTGACACATGCACTCAATCACCGACACAGCCATACAACCCCCTGCAGCACCTACCTGAATCACTGGTGCATCCTGGGGCCTGTAGTTTCCACGAACTATGGGATGGTGAGCAAGCATGAAGGGAAAGGGGGGGGAGCGGGTTCCCACCTATGGGGAAGAAGCTGGACCTACATATTCATGTGTTTTAAAGGCCACCTGAACATTAAGGCATGCAAAGAAGGCCCGTTGCGGCCGAAATGCATCATGCCGTCTGTGTAGTGCGCGAGGTCAGGGCCTCGCACAGGAGGTAATTAAAGAAATAATGGGGACACAGTATGGAGGGTATGCCGGAAAGACCCCGAGCGGTCATCCGCGCTTTTAATATATACCTCGGGGCGTGCCCGTCCCGAGGGTGAAGGCGTGTGTGTAGGTGCATTGATACAATGTTGGTGAGAAGCCTGGTGGCTCTCTACATCCCTCCTTCAATTTGGTTCACATGCAAACTGTCCAAGCACAATGGCTAAGGGGAAGTGCACATAAAGTCTCGGAGTCTTTGGCTCGGCCATGGATTGGGCCGCAGGTGGTATCGGTGGTTGGACCGGACAGGAGATTCAACAGCCCCAGCCGGGGTTGTTGCTTCGTCTCAGGAGGAGGAAGGGTATCCAGTTGTTTCCCTTCGGGGCCCGACAAGGTGACGCCTGTCTTCTCCTGGCTGGTCATGGCTTTGGAGGGGCACGGAGTTTTGGGCCCCCGTTCTTCCGTCGTCTTGACCCTCTGGGCCAGCATCGATGGTTTCGTCAGCCTCCTGGGGAATGCCATCCGACATTCCTATTCTTTTGAAGCAGGATACATTTCATGTGACAGTCTGTTGGCCGAGGCGGGCAGTCACCATCGTTCCTCGAATTTTCTCCACGATCCATCGCTCTGGTTCAAATGGGGTTCTAAATTTCCACCCAGGGTGTCGATCTTGTACCACGACGATGTCTCCTTCTTGCAACCCAGGGTGTCTTGCATGTCTTCTTTCACTTGCTTTCTGGTTCGTAACAGTTCTCCGTGCCTGGATGGCATCACTATCTCTCTCTTCAGGGGTCCATGTGGAGGACGCAGGGATGTTGCCTCTTGGTGCCCTTTTGAATAGAACATGCGCCGGTGCGCAATGGGTGGTGCTATGAGGGGTTTGTCGGTACGCACTAAGGAATTGATCCAACGCAGTTTCTGGGTCTTTGCCATCATTGACAGCGATGCGGAGCGCCCTGTTGAGAGTCCGCATGAGCCTCTCCACTTCGCCGTTTGCTTGCGGCCACAGTGGTGTGATCTTGCGGTGTTTTATCCCCAGGCCATCCAGGTATGCTTGGAACTCTCGCCCTTGAAAAGGGGGTCCGTTGTCCGATTTCACCTCTTCTGGGAGTCCCATAGTGGCAAAGATGTGGTCCAACGCTTTCTTGACTGGTCCAAACGCTGTGGACGAGAGCAGCTCCACGACGGGGAATTTCGAAAAGGAGTCCACGACCACCAGCGTGTGTCGACCATCTGGGAAGCTCCCGAAGTCTATGCTCAGCTGAGTCCAGGGTGTTGTCAGTAATGACTGGGGCTGGGGCTGGATCTGACCCCGTGATGGTGCAGGCATGACAGGAACGCACCATCTCATCCACCATGCGATCCATGGCCGGGAACCATACCTTGTTGCGTAACCTGGCCTTCGTCTTGGCTGTTCCTTGGTGGCCCGTGTGGGCGATCGCAAGGGTCTGTTGTTGGAGGCTCGCCGGCACCACAATGAGATGTCCTCGCAGTATAATGCCTTCATCGCCGACGCTCAGCTCATGGCGGATCTGCCATAGCTGTTGTCGGGCATGGCTTATCTCCGGACGAAGTCCTTGTGCTCCTTCCAAAAACCTTGTCCAGCTTCCAGTATCCAGGGCGTTCTTGACACGGTTCAGAGTCTCATCTTCAGCGGTGGCTTTTCCGATCTCTGGCAGGGTGAGAGTCTCCGGGCAGGCAGCCACGGATACCATGTGGACAAATTCCTCCACCAATGGACCATCAGCCAGCGGGGTTGCTTTTCTGGTTACATCGGGATGTCTGGACAGATAATCCGCTGGATTATGGGCGCCGGGCCGGAAGACCAGGGTGAAATTGTAGCCTTGTAACTGGACGGTCCATCGTTCAATCCGCGGTGGGGCGAGCCTGGAGGATCCGGTGAACAGGGGCAGGAGTGGCTTGTGGTCGGTCACAATGGTGAAAGGCTGGCCACAGAGATATAAGTGAAAGTGGTGGCAGGCCCACTTGATGGCCAACGCCTCTCGCTCGATTTGAGCATACCGTGTTTCGGTGTCCGTGAGGGCCTTGCTTGCATATGCGACGGGTTTCCAGTCATTTTGGCCATATTCCTGCAGTAGAACTGCGCCGAGGCCTACGGGGCTGGCGTCCACGACCAATTCAGTCTTCCTGCGGGGTTGGAAGTAGGCCATCGTGGCCTTGTCCAGAAGGCTCGCCTTGATTTCCTGGAAGGCTTGGTTCGCTGCGCCCGTCCATTCCCATTCACGGTCCTGTCTAGTGAGTGTGCGAAGGGGCTCGGCCAGGTCGGCCAGGTTGGGTATGAATCGGCCACAGTACGTGCCCATCCCGAGGAAGCTTCTCACCTCGGTGGGGTTTCTGGGTGTGCTGGCATTCTGGATGGCTTCCGCCTTCGTTGGGTCAACCCGGAGCCCTTCGCGTGTGAATCGGTAGCCGAAGAAGTCCACTGCTTCTTGGTAGAATGAGCATTTTTCTCTGTGGAGGGTTAATCCATGTTCCTGTAGTCTTTGTAGGGTGGCCCTAAGATGTGCATGGTGTTCTTCCAGCGTGTTTGAGTAGATCAGAATGTCGTCGCTAAAGTTGATGACACCACTCAGCCCAGACAGAACTTCCTTTATCGCAATCTGAAACACTTCGGCCGCCGATGACACTCCGAAGCTTAGCCTCCTGTATCGCCGGAGCCCAACATGGGTGGAGAAAGTCGTGATGTATCGGCTGTTCTGATCAAGTTCCAACTGGTGGTAGCCCGCGTTGAGATCAAGTTTAGAGAACCACTTCGCCCCGTTGAGGTCGGCGACGATGTCGTCCATGGTGGGCGTGATGTGGCGCTCCCGTTTCACAGCCGTATTCGGTAGTCTCATATCGACGCACAGCCTGATGGCACCAGGCTGTTTGGGTTTGGGGGCAACCACCAGTGGAGACACCCACGGGGTCGGTCCTGACACTTTCTCGATTACGTCGAGAGCTTCGAGCTTCTTCAGCTCCTCTTCAACCTGAGGATGGAGGTTAAAAGGCACTCTTCTGTGTCGCAGGGCGACAGGACGGATGGAGGTGTCTATGTGCAGTTTGACTTTCTTGCCTTTGAGCTTTCCAAGGCCACTGAAGAGTGCAGGGAACTCTTCTAGCATGGTATCGGCGTGCGACTGGTGGACTTGGTTGGCGAAGAAGACCAGCCCTAGGTCTTCCGCTGTGTTGCAGCTGAGCAGTGTGCCTTTCTTCCCTTCAGTTACGTGGAACCGGGCCTCTGTTGTGTACTCTCCATTTCGAATGGTGGTGCTGATGACGCCGCGTAGCGGCATGGGTTCGGTGCCCCCATATGTGTATATTCGAGCGTTTATCGGGGCCAGTGTGGGTTTAGGCGACATCTGTTCATACTGGTCAGTGTCCATGACATTCACGGAGGCTCCGGTGTCGATCAGTGCTCTGATTTCTGATCCTTCCACAGAGATCGTGCACATGGGTGGTGGTCTCTTCCGGGTGGCTACCCTGCAGACATAGGATATTACATATACCTCATCATCCTCTTCGTCCTCATAGTACGGTTTCCGGCCTTGGGCCTGCGTGTCTGGTGGTGGGTGTTCTTGCTCTAACGACAGTTGTCTCACTCTGGATGTCATCGATCGAGATCCATATCCTCCTCGCGACTTTTGTGCATTGGGCCTGTATCGTCCTCCTTGGCAGACCGCGGCAAAATGGTTGAGTCTGCCGCACTTCGAGCTCGTCTTTCCTTTCGCGTTGCACACAGCGGTCGCTGCATGGTCTCCCCCACAGTAGGCACACTGAGCGTCCCGAGCTTGCCACTGTCGAGCTCTTCCGCCCGTCGGTCTCCTCTGTATCGCGTCAACGGTTTCTTCCTTGATGGGCGCCATTTTGGGTGTGGCTTGCGGAGCTATGGGGGACCAGAGCGCCAGTTCCATTTCGTCTGCTCTGGAATCCGACAGCTCATGGGAGCGGGCGAGAACGAGAATGGCATCCAACGTGATGCCCGGCTGTCTGAGGATGAGCTTTCGGAGCAGTTTCGATTTGCATCCTACGATGATCTGGTCTCTGATTTCCTCACGCGGTTCTGCAAACGGGCAGCTGCTTGCCAGCCGGCGCAGCCTCGCATAGTACATGTCCACTGATTCAGCCTCAGTTTGCCACGCCCGCTTAAACTTGAACTTCTCATAGTCGGTGTTGACCTGGGGGTCAAAGTGGGTATTCAGCGCGGCCACCGCCGCGTCGTAGTCATCGTCCTCGCCGGTGTTCGGGAGAGATTCGAAAAGGTCGTAGATTTCTGGGCCTCCATATAGGATCAAGAGCGATCTCTTCACGGTGTTATCAGTTTCTCGGGTGCCTCTAAAGTAGAGGTTCAGACGTCCCAGCCACGCCTTCCATCGCGGCGCCGCCGTAGCTGGGTCTGCAGTCTCGCTGAATGGCGGAAGCGGGGCCACACCAGTGTGGGCATGGCTGACCAGATGAACGTCTGCTCCGCGCCGTGGAGGTGGGCGCGGCGTAGCGGCCTGTGCGGCCGGTGCTGTGGACGTGCCCCCTGTGGCGGCGTCTTGCATCGACATGATGGTGACTCCTCCCTTGGATCACACCCCTCCTGCGCGGGCCACGCAGCATGGAACGGGGTCAGGACAGTGAGTGCGTGACAGTCTAACCTCCTGACACGGAGCTCCCACGGGAGGCAGAAGTTGAATTGCCCCGTGCTTGATTCACTTCTTCCTACAAAGCAGCCCCAGGGCCAGAGCAGGCAGTGTGCATGGAGCGGAGGGCAGGGCAGGCGTGGGAGGCACTGTAGGACAGGGCCTCGGGGCGGACGTGCAGTGTCTCCCCTCTTCGCCCCACCCCCTCCGGGGCAGCACACTGCAGGAAGCGCGCTAGCGCTGTGCGCGCGGCGGGGCAGGCCCCCAGGCGACGGCGCACACAACGCGGGGGTGCCGGGCAAGGACGCGGGCCGAGCCACTCACCGGGCGGCTCCCGCCAGCTGAACACGCTCCGACCTCGGAGGCGCGTGGGCGGGGAGCCAACTTGAGCAGAGGCAGCAGGCCGGCGGACGAGCTCCGCGGCCACGAGGACGCCAGGCAGATGCGGTCGGCAACCAACAGCAGGCAACGGAGCGCGGAGCTCCAGCAGACGGCCAGGCACGCGCGGGGGCAGAACCGGCCTCGTCACCAGTGTAGTGCGCGAGGTCAGGGCCTCGCACAGGAGGTAATTAAAGAAATAATGGGGACACACACACAGTATGGAGGGTATGCCGGAAAGACCCCGAGCGGTCTTCCGCGCTTTTAATATATACCTCGGGGCGTGCCTGTCCCGAGGGTGAAGGCGTGTGTGTAGGTGCATTGATACAATGTTGGTGAGAAGCCGGGTGGCTCTCTACAGTCTGAAATCCATTAAAGCATCTTCAACCCGTCCCCCGTGTGGCCTCCGCTCTTTTCTTGGAAGGAGTTGTTAGTTGGACACGAAGGTTCCCTACACAGGAATCGCTTGCCGATCCACGGCGATATTTGACAAACATGATGTGCAACCTTAACCGCTTTTGACATTTTTATGATGTAAATATCTATAAATCTTTACATTATTTACAGTAAATAATGTAAAGATTTATAGATATTGTAAATATTTTAACTGTACAGTACCATATCGACACGGTATTTGCAAGTAATGTATTACAGTTAGCGAGTTTTGCACATTACAAGACGGCAGACGCTAATTTTGGCGGCGCGCTAGTCCTACGTTGTTTGATACTGCCTGATAATGATGTTTAAAATGGCGCCTCAGTTTACATTTTGTAAATACACTGAAGAAGGGAAACCCCGGAACACGACTGTGAAGCGCTAATAAAATTGAGCTGTAATATGTGACTCCTGTGAGTGCTGCTACCTTACTCTTCCTGGCTGGGAGATAGAAACTTTGGAGCGACATATTTACATAGAACACCACCGCGTTAAGCGGCACCCGCCTACGAAGTGACCCGTTTCTCTGATTTTGACTTTCTTTTATCAAATCAATTCATGCCTTTCATGCCATCCAATGTTCTATATTAAAAACAATTCTTTGTTACATGCAATTTTTTTTTACTGTGTACATTTCATCCTCCGTATTTTTACAAGTAACCAATGCATTTCGAGAAGTCCCTACACAAGGAGGCAAATTTACTCAGAGAAAATCATATCTCTAAGGAACTTCATTCATCCAAGCGCATAGAACGTGTAGTCTATGTGCCTGTGGTTTTTAATTTTCAGGATTTGAATGAAAATGGGGAGAGACTGACTTTAGTCTCGGTGTGAGCTGCACAGAGGCTGCCGGGTTTCTGAGAGGAAATCGTTGTTAGGCGTTGTTTGCTATGTCATAATAGTTTGTGCTTGATGTCTTTATAAAATAATTAATGAACGACAAAGCTAGATTTAAGGATAAAACGTAATAAGTAAAAACATGACACCAAAAAGTAAAAATATGCAGGCCGTAGTTGAGGAGTAAGAATCAATTATCTGGGCTGGCTACAATACATGCAACATTTTTTTACCAAAATGAAAAAGGGATGGATTTGGGGGCAAAACTTAACTTAGTCACAGCATGAATTTTTTTTGACATCGAAAAAGTTCATCAGAGAACAACACTTTAACAAGACTCACCACTTGGCAATTTGAGACAAATACTGTTCACAGAGATTGGCAGTGCGGGCAAAGTTAATTTGGAATGGTTGTAAAGAAAATGGCCCTCGCGTGGTGACCGATATGCACCCCTACCCTGAGTGCCCCAGCTGCAAATGTGCCTGGATCCCTGGCTGCTGATTTTTGTTGTCATGAGCGAACACAGATCATATGTGTGAGTCATAACATAGGCCTGTCTCAGAGATTGCAGTCTTGTTGGACCGGGTGGGGCACCCAAAGCACTGCTCTCATAGTGGTAAAAAGCTACTGCCTTTGCCAGGAGTTAAAGAGCACAAGCGCAGTGGTGGCAGCATAACGTGTAGTGATCAGTAGAAGCGAACAGGCCTTTTTACTTGTGTCACTGGAGTGTGGCCTACAGGCTCACTCATGTAAAATTCTGCTGCTGTGTGCTTAACTCATCTTTGGCCTACATCATGTTAGTATGTAGCACTGTACAGCGGGTGTGTGTTGATTGTATGTGTGCTTGTGAATGATACAATACATAGATGACTCTGGGCACCATTTTGGGAGGCCCAGAGATGACAGGAGGAGAATGAGGAGGTACAGGTATCCCCCAGACAGATTTGTGGATTGCTGCATTTCTATGATCTGTGAGGGACACAACAGAGGAAGGAGAGTTAGGTTCTTTAGTACACTTCAAAGGGGTGCTCTTTGAATCAGGGAGAGGCTCTGGAGAGGGGCCTAGGTACACGTCATGAAGGAGGTGGGGCAGATAAGAGAATCACAAAGAGTGGGCGCTGGGGCCCTGGGTTAACCTTATGATGCACATATCACTGTGGCTGACATCAAGGTATGAACCTATAATCACTCCCTAGGCCTGTGTTGTGGGACTGTCAAATGTGGAGTCACTCCTGCTTTGACAGACTTTTTCTGGAGAAAGAGCGAGGCAGAGGACTGAGAACTTCAAAAGGAAACAGACCCCCAACATAAACTTCAAATACTCAGACCATAAATCATATTTGGTGTCTGGAAATAGACCATAAGAAGGGGAGCTTAAGCTTAAGACCCCAAACATTGTCAACTGTATAGCGGCCAGTCTAGACGTGCGAGGAGGAGAAGCTCAGCATGAAATCTCTGTGTGACCAGCCTGGGAGCTAAGGTCTGTCAGTCTCCCAGGTGAATGTGGAGACATCACTCCGAGAAATCCAGGACCATGTGACCTTGGAGCATGGAGCACCAGAGCCACCCAGCTTACCAAGACCAGTTGGCCTTCTGAGGAAGAGGTTAGCACTTGGAGGAAGCACGGTCCAGCAGTGTTCTTTGGCAAGAGGATCTCTGTAGTGTGATCTGTGGAGATGACAGCTGCACCTATCGGGTCATCACCCATATGCAGGTTCAAGTTTGCAACCCTGTATGCAGGATGTGGCCGTCATGAAGTTAGCCATTGTTTCCATCACTGCTATGCAAATTAGGCTGCTGCCCATGTGAAGAGTGAATATTTACAACACAGGGTGGTGAAGGACAGAGTCTCTGAATTAAGCAGAAAGCTCTCACCCAGTCAGGAGATCAGGGCTAGATCCAACACCGTTTTTTAGCTCACTGCACCATCCCAGTTTCAGAACCTGGCTGTATGCAAATTAGTCTGTTCCTGTCCCAGTGCATGATGGGAACAGGGCAAACCAAACTACAAAAGCCAATTCTTACACTGGGAAGGAAACAAGCTCCCGGGGACCGGTTTCTGGCATTACAGCCGTCTTCGGCCCGGTTTGCTTGAATCCTGATGGTGCAATGATCGTTTTTGGCCACTATAGGTGTGGCAGGGTATACTCAGACATGAGTCCCTTTCTCACTGCTCCATCAGGATTCAAGCAAGCCGGGCCGAAGAAGGCTGAAATGCCAGAAACCGGTCCCCGGTAGCTTGTCTCCTTTCTGGTGAAGAATTGGCTTGGTAGTTTAGTCTGCCCTGTTCCCATGATGCACTGGGCCAGGGACAGACTGATTTGCATATAGCCAGGTTCTGAGCTGGGATGGGGCAGTGAGATAAATAACGGTGATGGATCAAGCCCTGATCTTTGGACTGGGTAAGAGTGGTCTGTTTAACTCAGACACTCTGTTCATCACCACCCCCTTTTTGTAAATCGTTTTTGGCCACTATAGGTGTGGCAGGGTATACTCAGACATGAGTCCCTTTCTCACTGCTCCATCAGGATTCAAGCAAGCCGGGCCGAAGAAGGCTGAAATGCCAGAAACCGGTCCCCGGTAGCTTGTCTCCTTTCTGGTGAAGAATTGGCTTGGTAGTTTAGTCTGCCCTGTTCCCATGATGCACTGGGCCAGGGACAGACTGATTTGCATATAGCCAGGTTCTGAGCTGGGATGGGGCAGTGAGATAAATAACGGTGATGGATCAAGCCCTGATCTTTGGACTGGGTAAGAGTGGTCTGTTTAACTCAGACACTCTGTTCATCACCACCCCCTTTTTGTAAATCGTTTTTGGCCACTATAGGTGTGGCAGGGTATACTCAGACATGAGTCCCTTTCTCACTGCTCCATCAGGATTCAAGCAAGCCGGGCCGAAGAAGGCTGAAATGCCAGAAACCGGTCCCCGGTAGCTTGTCTCCTTTCTGGTGAAGAATTGGCTTGGTAGTTTAGTCTGCCCTGTTCCCATGATGCACTGGGCCAGGGACAGACTGATTTGCATATAGCCAGGTTCTGAGCTGGGATGGGGCAGTGAGATAAATAACGGTGATGGATCAAGCCCTGATCTTTGGACTGGGTAAGAGTGGTCTGTTTAACTCAGACACTCTGTTCATCACCACCCCCTTTTTGTAAATCGTTTTTGGCCACTATAGGTGTGGCAGGGTATACTCAGACATGAGTCCCTTTCTCACTGCTCCATCAGGATTCAAGCAAGCCGGGCCGAAGAAGGCTGAAATGCCAGAAACCGGTCCCCGGTAGCTTGTCTCCTTTCTGGTGAAGAATTGGCTTGGTAGTTTAGTCTGCCCTGTTCCCATGATGCACTGGGCCAGGGACAGACTGATTTGCATATAGCCAGGTTCTGAGCTGGGATGGGGCAGTGAGATAAATAACGGTGATGGATCAAGCCCTGATCTTTGGACTGGGTAAGAGTGGTCTGTTTAACTCAGACACTCTGTTCATCACCACCCCCTTTTTGTAAATCGTTTTTGGCCACTATAGGTGTGGCAGGGTATACTCAGACATGAGTCCCTTTCTCACTGCTCCATCAGGATTCAAGCAAGCCGGGCCGAAGAAGGCTGAAATGCCAGAAACCGGTCCCCGGTAGCTTGTCTCCTTTCTGGTGAAGAATTGGCTTGGTAGTTTAGTCTGCCCTGTTCCCATGATGCACTGGGCCAGGGACAGACTGATTTGCATATAGCCAGGTTCTGAGCTGGGATGGGGCAGTGAGATAAATAACGGTGATGGATCAAGCCCTGATCTTTGGACTGGGTAAGAGTGGTCTGTTTAACTCAGACACTCTGTTCATCACCACCCCCTTTTTGTAAATCGTTTTTGGCCACTATAGGTGTGGCAGGGTATACTCAGACATGAGTCCCTTTCTCACTGCTCCATCAGGATTCAAGCAAGCCGGGCCGAAGAAGGCTGAAATGCCAGAAACCGGTCCCCGGTAGCTTGTCTCCTTTCTGGTGAAGAATTGGCTTGGTAGTTTAGTCTGCCCTGTTCCCATGATGCACTGGGCCAGGGACAGACTGATTTGCATATAGCCAGGTTCTGAGCTGGGATGGGGCAGTGAGATAAATAACGGTGATGGATCAAGCCCTGATCTTTGGACTGGGTAAGAGTGGTCTGTTTAACTCAGACACTCTGTTCATCACCACCCCCTTTTTGTAAATCGTTTTTGGCCACTATAGGTGTGGCAGGGTATACTCAGACATGAGTCCCTTTCTCACTGCTCCATCAGGATTCAAGCAAGCCGGGCCGAAGAAGGCTGAAATGCCAGAAACCGGTCCCCGGTAGCTTGTCTCCTTTCTGGTGAAGAATTGGCTTGGTAGTTTAGTCTGCCCTGTTCCCATGATGCACTGGGCCAGGGACAGACTGATTTGCATATAGCCAGGTTCTGAGCTGGGATGGGGCAGTGAGATAAATAACGGTGATGGATCAAGCCCTGATCTTTGGACTGGGTAAGAGTGGTCTGTTTAACTCAGACACTCTGTTCATCACCACCCCCTTTTTGTAAATTGTTTTTGGCCACTATAGGTGTGGCAGGGTATACTCAGACATGAGTCCCTTTCTCACTGCTCCATCAGGATTCAAGCAAGCCGGGCCGAAGAAGGCTGAAATGCCAGAAACCTGTCCCCGGTAGCTTGTCTCCTTTCTGGTGAAGAATTGGCTTGGTAGTTTAGTCTGCCCTGTTCCCATGATGCACTGGGCCAGGGACAGACTGATTTGCATATAGCCAGGTTCTGAGCTGGGATGGGGCAGTGAGATAAATAACGGTGATGGATCAAGCCCTGATCTTTGGACTGGGTAAGAGTGGTCTGTTTAACTCAGACACTCTGTTCATCACCACCCCCTTTTTGTAAATCGTTTTTGGCCACTATAGGTGTGGCAGGGTATACTCAGACATGAGTCCCTTTCTCACTGCTCCATCAGGATTCAAGCAAGCCGGGCCGAAGAAGGCTGAAATGCCAGAAACCGGTCCCCGGTAGCTTGTCTCCTTTCTGGTGAAGAATTGGCTTGGTAGTTTAGTCTGCCCTGTTCCCATGATGCACTGGGCCAGGGACAGACTGATTTGCATATAGCCAGGTTCTGAGCTGGGATGGGGCAGTGAGATAAATAACGGTGATGGATCAAGCCCTGATCTTTGGACTGGGTAAGAGTGGTCTCTTTAACTCAGACACTCTGTTCATCACCACCCCCTTTTTGTAAATCATGTGAAGAGTGAAGTCAGCAATCCTGTGTGCCATATGGGGCTGCCATGAAGAGAAAGATAATGCCATGCCGATCAAGCCATCGCATGTGTACAGAGTAATTTCGGCTACCTCAGGTGCCAGAGCAAGCCACCGGAAAGTGTGGAGAAATCTGCAGTAGCAAATCCCATGCAAGGGTAGGTGAGTGGGTTTTACAAGGTGTGTTTTGCATTATATAAGTTTGGGTACTTCCAAATTGTGCCCTTATGAGAATTCATAAACCCCAATTTCTCTAGAAAGTATCTTAAATCTTCTCCATTCAAGTGCTGGAAAGACCTCCTATCTAGGAGGAGAAGAGAAACAGGTTACTCCTAGATTTGGTAGGGGTGAATGAGGAGTCTCCATGAGGAAAAATGCTTTTCGCCATGGAGAGAAAAAAAAGAAAAACTGTGCACTTTTACAACAGGCTCCTTTCCCCCGTTGTTTAAATTTACACTATGTAGATTTCTACACTAGTTCATTAGGAGACAACATAAAATGTGACATAACATTCCCAGTAGTACTCCTGGAAACCAGAGCCTGACGCAACCTTCTGGGCACATTACTAAGAATCTTTGTGAACTAAAGAAAAGATTAAAGTATATTTAGCTAGAGATATAAATATCTGCTTGTGCAGGTATATTGATTCCGCATTGAAGTCAGGACTATTCAGGTGCGTGGCCGCACAAATCCATTCACCTTATTTTCTTTAAGTAATTTCCACTTTGTTCACCCACTCGGGCAGGCAAAAATGGCTCAAAAGCAAAAATTCACTCTGGATAGAATAGAAGCACCAGGAATCAATAGTTTTTAAATACAATATCAAATCTTCACACTTAGCAAGTGCAGTAACATCCCTCAAGAACTCTGAAGATTGATTTAAGAAGTTGACCTATTGTCCTCTCTTTTAGGAAACAGTTTCCTGAATATAAGTGAACTAAACTAGGATATTCTATTGCCTTCGATTTATCTAGTGGTGCCTGGTATATACAGCTTTGTTCTTGATTATAACAGTAGTTTGTGATATGATTCTATTTTCTCTGCAATTTTCACTAATCTAACGTTGCAGTGGTGCTATATAACAATGTTACATATTGTTCAAAGTATTATTTAAAGTATGTTGATATGAATTTAAGAAACACCTGAGGTGAATTGTTTCAATCTTTGCAAAACTGGAAGGCAATTCTAGTGTTTGCTGTGAGATGGGGTTCCCTTTGCCCATTCTGCACCTGTTGGCCCGCATGCATGATGGAACTTACATACGCATTCGGTGGGGCACGAAGGAGCAGATAACTGAAAAAATCCCGGTGAATCGAGGTGTCCGCCAAGGATGTGTTCTGGCGCCGACCCTCTTTTCCTTATTTGTTAATGGGGTGGTATCCTTTTATCTGATATTGATGCTGACGCCCCTAGTTTGGCTGGTGTGAAAGTCCCCGCCATGCTCTTTGCCGATGACACGCTACTTGTCTCTAAAACGCCCATGGGGCTCCAAAAATTGTTGGATCGGTTTTGTGTCTTCTGCAATTTAAGGAGCTTGGTTATTAACACTTCTAAAACCAAGCTCCTTTATTTTAATCCCAGTAGAAAATCTAATCGCACGCTCATTTTTAATGAAGAGCCACTAGAGCGGGTTAAAATGTTTGACTATCTTGGGACTAGGATATCCGACCAACTCAAGTGGAACCCTCACATTGAAAAAATGGCTTTAAACCATAAACGGGTCTTGGGCGCCATAAGCAGGGAGCATAGATCCTCAGTATCAAGACCCATAGCTCCTGCCTTAGAGATCTATTCTGCAAAAGCAGTAGGCTGTGCACTGTACGGGGCAGAGCTCGGGGTTTTAATAATGCTGACCCCCTCGTAATGGCCGAAAACAAATTCTATAAGGAGCTATTGTCTATCCCCAGGAGTACCCCTAGCAAGCCCATCCAATACGATCTTGGACGCAGATCTATCAAAGATCTTATAATTCTGCGTCCACTTCTTTATTGGGCTCGCCTGTGGCGCACACCAGAGCTAGAGAGCTATGCAGACGGCCTTAAAGAAGTCATGAACTTGCAGGGGTCTCACAAAATTGTCTGGCTCTCTAAAATGAAGGAACTTCTGACGGCCATTGGCCTATGGGTGGCGTGGGAGTCGGGCGCTTCATTATCCAAACTGGAAGTCAAGCGGGCTTACTGGCTGTGGGTCGACGCCCAAGAATCTAGAGCGGACTCACTGATGAGTTTCGACTGCATAAGACCGTACCCTTGCTCGAACCCTACATGGACTTCATTAGAAAACCCAAAGATAGGGCCTTATATGTTCAGTTTAGAATGGGAACCCTACCAGTCCGTGAACGCACCTCCAAATGGAAACCCCCCTACCAGACGCTTGCCACCTGCCCGCACTGCAGCACTGAACTGGAAACCATCCCACATGTCTTTTTTTGTCTGCAGTGCCTACAATAAGCCCAGATCCAAATGGCTAAAACCGGTCTGTCGCCTACTTGAGACCAGAGGCTATGCCCCAGCACTAAGATTTTTACAATCTAACCCTAATACAGTACTGGCGTGTGGGGTATCCAAATTTCTTAGCTGGGCATGGGTGATCAGATTTAAAGCTATGTGATAAATTCTTTCCTAGGCAATCCTTCGTTTTTCTTTTTTCATTTAACTCAAAGCTGTAAATGTTTTTAATTATTTATTAAGTGTTTTTATTAATAATATGAATTGTATTTGTATTGTTATGTGCTTTTAAGATATTTCTATATCGAAATAAAGCTTTGACTTACTGTTTAAGTGATGTGGAAATTACTTTTCTGGAGACTTGGAGCGCCACAGCTCCTTGAGTGGAGTGCACATTCAGGGGTAGATTTACCATAGACTTGCATTGTACTTGTGTGATGAAAGTTGTTGCTAAGCAACAGGAGCCCTTACCTGGAATTTACTAACCCACACATAGCCAATTTGTGTGGGTTAGGGAACACAAATCAACACAACGCAGTGCAAAGCGTTGCCTTGTGTTACTTAGTGTTGGGTAGGCGTTACATGGGTGCAGCTTAGTCATTCCCATGCATCCATCCATGGATTTTGAGGCAACCCCAGATTTACAAACCTGGGTTTGCCCCAAAACGGTGCATCTACCCGATAGAGGCGTAACCAGGAGAAATATCTTTATTCCTCCTTGTTAATTCATCTTTTTCATGTGAGCATAGACAGAAAAATATGCTTCTAAGGATGATTTTTGTGCAGCAAGGTGTCACTTCCTTCACGAAAACAATCCTGCCAGTAAAGCAGTCACCCTTGCACTTGCAGAGATGGCCAGCACTAATCTGCACCCACCTGGTGAAACACTCAAGACTTTCCAAGTGTACTCGCTTGTCGATCTGAACTGCATCTACCATGATGCCCAGGGGCGACTCTGCTGGGAGGTGAAGCAGTGTGCTCCCACACCAGTTTCTTACCCTTGCACTTTGGTTCAAAGGTTCCTGAGTTGGCGCTAGGCAGCACACAGAGAGCCATCACAAGGAAAAAAGAGCAGAAATGCTCCATAACTTTGTAAATAAGGAGCATTTCTGCCTTCTTCCATCCACACAATACAGCGCAGCAAGTTGCCTTTCTGCATTGGGTAGAAAACTGCTAAATCTGCCCCGAAATTTCACGCCCATAACAGTCTCATTGTCTGTAGTACTTTGACCATTCTTCTGTCCCACAAAAGAGCCCTGCCTCACTAAGAAAATTCAGTGGAGTTTCAAGTTTTTTCATCGTTTTACCTTTTTATATACTGACTTATTTATAGAATGGTGAAAACTTATAAACAATTAATCCCTACAGAACTTTTTTTGATACTTTTGACACTGCCCTATTTTTGAGACAATTTTTTTCTAAACACTCCTATTTACATTGGCAAACTTTTAATTGTATTTCATTCATAAATTTTTGATATTTTCATATTTTGTTTTTTCCATACCTTATGTGTGTTAGTCGTGGCTGTTTTGCGCCACCTTTTTTGATTCCTGCATCTGTCATCTTCTCCAAGGGGGTGACCTCAGCGAGGTCAGACACCTAAAAGTAAGAAGAAGACTCTGTCTATGTACCGGAGGGTGTAGGGCACAGTGGACTCTTAAAGTCTCTAGCTTCTCTGCCACAGATATACGTGGCATTCTTCCAAGGGCATGCCGTTATATTCTCTGAAAAATCAGCTGTGAGGAGAAGCACAGTCAATATACGTGATAATCATCATATCAGTGCCTTTTGGAGGAAATGATTGCTGAGGTGGGGGGGGGAGAGGGGGAGATTATCACGTTTACGATAAACCAGCTTTTGGCTGGGCGTGTCGTCACTGCAGGTTAGCTAAAGAGTACTGGTTGGTGAAGCAGTAGTTACAGGGTCGATTCTTCAGGCTCTAGTGCTTAATTTGAGAGATTTCCATTTAAGTGTCTTTTTAATGCAAGAGATTATGTAAGCGCGCCATCCGTGTGTGTAATTGGTGTCTGTTGGTGTAGTCGAGAGTGGTGTTCTTCGGGGTCTCTCTCTTGTCCCCAATTATCGCTCTACAGCGGAGATACCCTCACATGTATTGGGGAGGTTACTGGGCTCTGAACTTAGAGTATGGGTTTTGGATAGAGGTATGCGCACTCTAAAACAATACAACGGGCAGATTTACAAGAAATTGACGCATCTGCATAGATGCGTCAATTTCCTTGCGCCAGCGCCAAATTTCCTTGCACCACCATGGATGCGCTGTATTTACAATACAGTGCTGCATGGCCAGGGATTAACAGATGCGTCATAATTTCTGATGCATCTGTTAATCCTTGGCCATGGAGCACTGTTGGCACAAAAGTGACGCATTGCTGGTGTTGCTCAGGAAAGTGACGCAACTCTAGCATTGCGCCTCAACAGATAGGTGAGTCCCATTTAAAAAGCCCTGTGTCATTCCTTATGCCTGGTCTGAGCAGGCGAAGGGATTTTGAGACAGTGAAGGCTTAGATTGACGCAGTGAAATGTAAATTTGACAGCGTCAGTTCTACATGACTTTTTGGCGTGGGAACGCCCACCCTGCATACATTATACCTGGCGCAGGAATAATGTGATCCAGGGCTTTACAACGTGATGCATCTCCCTAGATGTGTCACGTTGTAAATTGGACGTATTCTTTTACCCGGCTGTTGCGTTAAAAAAAGTGACGTAATGGCGGCATAAGGAGGTGCAAGGGGCTTGTAAATCTGCCCAACATTTTTTAGATAGAACACCTTTCCTGTACATGCAAGTGGTTTGGTAGACGCCAGAAGTTATACAATGTGTAAAAAAATGTGAGCTGACAATAGATTCAGTATATATACTTGCATTGTACCTTAAGAATGATATTCTTTTTTACATTCTGTTCTTAAATGTTTGTTTTTTTAATCAATTTCAATTTCAAAGCTTTTATTCGATTTGTGAATACAAATCATACAAGCAAAATTTAAAAAAAACTGTTCATTTCATTAAAATTGTTAAAAAATGCAAGAACCATCTTGAAAGATACAGGAGAAATCCGAAACATCTAAATGGGCAGAGAGCATATACTTGCAACCACTAGGCGTCGATTCATGAGTGGAGGAGTAAGGGTAAACTAGAGAATGCGCGAAACATGCACGTACAGACAGGGGTAAATGAATCATCACATAAAATACTTATCCTAACGACTGTACGTTTTAAAATAACAACTGTACAATTTGAAATTACCCAAAGCCGAAGGCATGGGACATTAAGGATTCCAAAGTAAATTTACAAAACAAATAGGTACAGACAGGATAGTGTAAAGATATAACACACTAAACACTACCTGGCAGCTGTACCAATAAGGATGCTAAATCAAAGGAGCATACATGTACAGACAGGATTGAAAGACATTATCACACAATGTGCTTATCCTGGCAGCTGTACATTTTACGTAAAAGAACAAAAATAAAAAGACATTTTGCATGGTTATTAGTCACATGCTATAAAAAACTGTATGTACAGACAGGAATATATATAATCATGGCAGTAAAATGCTTTTCCTGGCAGCTGTACATTTCAAAATATAAGTGGCAACAAAAAAACAAATGTCCGCATTTTCTAGGGTTGATAGTAACACAAGGGCATTCTTAAAAGACCTTATATTATATTTAATGAAAATAGGTTTTAAGTACCTTAACCTTAAAAAGTGATAACATTTACAAAATAATAGAAAATGGCAGCAACTCTGACGTGAAACGTTGTCACATGGGCAGGGAGATTCTGATTTAAGTTTCTGTACTGGGAATACTACAAGGTGGTGAACAATGCCCAGTCTGACACGGGTTAAAACGAATTGGTGAGAAGAACGACTAACATTTAAAAGGTAAGCTTGGAACCCCCAATGTTAAATTAAGTTCCTTATAGAACTTCACTGTGGCCAGCTTACCATGAATTTCATCTCGCCCTTTCTTTTTATACATTAGAAAAGTTTGTTTAATTTCTTTTTTTGGTATTTCAACCGCCAGTTCAGGATTAAGTAGGACGTCAATGTCAAACAAGGTTTTGTACCAAAAGTGTATATATTTCAACCATAAGATACGTACTGAGTAGTCCAAACCTATACAATCAAGAATAATTTCTTGAGTGAATCGAGTCTCTGTCTTAGCCCAAATCGAGCGCCACAATAAGGGTGGACGAACGGCTGCTAAGTCAGAAATAAACTCGACCCCAACCTCGTCATGGAATAATTGGACTGAAGCGGAATGGGGGACACATAACACTCTTTTAAAAAATTTGTTTTCATCTTTTTGTAGCGGAGTGCCATCTAAGTGACCCCACACACCCGCCCCGTACAATGCCGAGGGGACGCAGCGAATGTTTTAGATGTGAATCATATCTCGGATGCTTCTCGAGCCAAGCTTGGAAGCAAATCGAAATACACTGCTGGTGGTTCGCGTCATTTTCATCCTAATGTTATCAAACTCGGGTTTCCAGGACCCATCATTAGCATAGGTAATTCCTAGGTAACAAAATGTTTTAACTTGTTGCATTTTGTCACTATCTAAATAAAAACTGGACTTCAATTTATTGGCTGACTGACCACACGACATGACGTAGGTCTTGGATTTGTTTACACGTAGTCTCCTATTTTGTATGAACAGCATGAAACAGTCAATGAGACGTTGTAGGCCTAACTGGGTGCGGGATAGAAGGACAGCGTCATCCGCATATAATAAAATAGTGACTGGTTTGCCTCCAATCAACGGTGCATCAGCCGGTATGGAAGCTAAGGTGCGATCAACACAATTAATAAAAAGGGAAAATAAAAGGGGGGCTAATAAGCAACCTTGGCGGATGCCCCTAGACACTTTAAAAAACGGTGTGCATTCACCTAGGGTACCGTATCAAACTTTACAGGAAAGTTTCTCGTAAAGCCTTGCTAAGAAGTGTACTATTTCTTTCCGTGCCCCTAGCTCCAGTAAAACCTGCCAAAGAATACCATGGTCAACTAAATCAAACGCGCTGCTCAGGTCAGCAAAACATAAAAATAAATTGCCCTTTTTAGCTACTGTATATTTGTTAATTAAAAGATCCAAGTTTACGCATTGCTCTAGAGTACCCATGCCTTTCCTAAAGCCATATTGTACTTTAGTTAAAATATTCATGTCTTCAGCCCAGGTTTCTAATCTTTTGAGCAAGATTCTGCTCATAACCTTTACTGAGGCATCCAATAAAGATATTGGTCGGTAATTGGCGGCCTCAGATTTACTGCCTTTTTTAAAAAGAGGAATGATAACCGATTGTCCCCAGGAGGGGGGTATATTACCTTCGGCTGCACAATTAAATGTCCTCACCAGAATGGGGGCCCATAGGTTGGGTTCAGCTTTTAATAAATCTATGGGGACCCCATCGGGTCCAGGGGCCTTCCCACCTTTGCTATTTGCAAGGCCCTCAAATCCCTCTTCCAGGGATATCCCCAGGGGTATGGGTGTCCAGGTGGACCAGTCTGCAGGAGGTACGGTTAATAATAGCCCCGTAGGATTAAAAATATTGGTGAAGTGAGTAATCCACTCCTCACATGCAACATAGGAGGTGATTTCCGGAATACCTTCTGTGTTTAGAAATGGGCTATTAACTATTTCCCAGTAGAGTTTACTATTTTTAGTCTCAACTGCTTCGATCAGCATATCCCAAGCATCTCTCTGTAAGACCTTTTTCCTATTGGAAATAGCCATTTTATAGTTAGCCCTTGTTTGTTTAATTCTATTGCCATCTCGAGGTTTGGACCCTAAGGCAAGCTTCAACTCCCGTAGTGCTACTGTACAGGAGTTGTCAAACCAACCCAATTTTATTGTTTTATTAATTGTTGGTTTCTTGTGAAAAATACCCTCGATAGCAATATTGATGTTAATAAATTGTAATAACAAGAGTTCGGGGTTGATATCATCGTTAAGGCAGTAACTAATCTCAGTTTTGCAACTGACTATGACCTCCCTTTGTTTGGCCTCGGAGTTGGCCCCTGTCCATTTAATCCTCGGGCCATTGGGTCTGGTTGAGACTATGTTAGTAGTACAGGTTTCTCCTGGTACTAATGAAGCGCCCCTTCCGGGTAAGGTAACGCAGACGCTATTGTGGTCGCTAAGACTTTCTTCTTTCACATACAAATTTATGTAATCACCATTACTGTGAAGGACTGGGTTCTTTAAGACCCAGCGGTGCCAGGGCACAACACCTGAAACCTTTGTGGGTAACCTGCTCCGGCGTACAAATCACAGAGACACGGGACACTTCCTTCGACGTCAAAGATTCAAGGTTTATTTGCTGCAGGGAACACAGAGATCACGACAAGTACACCACGTGCAACTTGGGGAGACTGCTTCAAATTGGTTCTGTGGATCGCTCCTTTTATACAGTTTTTACCCATAGGATAACATTGAACACAAAAGTTTACAACCCGGTTCCCATCATTATCCCCCAGAGGGGTCGCTTTGGTCACTTTGGAACACATGAGGTCCGGAACATAAGTGCGGAAACATTTGGCGGTTCCCAACTGTAAAAATCCATCTTCCCACCATTAGCAAATTCCAATCAGCAGTAAAATAGATCGAAATAGGAACAAGGACAGGTGCAGAGGAAGACGGAGATAGTGGGGAGATCGGAAAGGGTGTAAAGGGGAGGTATCGGGAAACACGAGATACAGGCATCAAAGGGACGTGCCTAATGAGATGCACGGCTGAGACAATAAGTCCGTGCGGCCAGATGAGCCTCGGGCGGCGCCATCTGCCTTACAGTAGCAACCTCCTCGTCATAAAGACACTCACAAAGAACATGTGTCTTCCACAAATATCTTGGGAGTCCCAGGGTCGCGAAGCGGACAACGTCCGTTCGCTGGCTACTTGAGGGCAAGAGACAAAATGGATGCCGTATCTAAGATGGAACCCGTGGGTACAGATGAAAAACCCACATAACAAACGAACGGTTTAAGTTAGCACAGCGAAACTGCGCACACTTACTAAACTCGTCATTTGCGGTTCATAGATACCAGACTCGACCATATTTGTGCGAGTCGAAAACACCACTTACAATTGTCACGGAACCTCAGACGCTCCTTTTGCCCTCATGTAGGCAAGCACTAGTCAGAATCATATTCGATATTCATCAGACCATCGAGATGTAGCTGCAGCATAGCTCTGTCCAACCGAGTCCCCTTGGTAACAGGTGGTTGTCTCATACACGTTGTAGCACAGAGGCCACATAAGGCAGGACCACACTGCACACAAAGGCAACACGTGAACAGGAACACTACAACGACTCCGATGATCATCAGAATCTTCCAACCCCAAGTCGACATCAGGCCCCAAAACCACCCAAGTAGCGTCCAATCCCCTACATCCACGTGTATGGATTCGGAGATTTTATGCAACCTCGAGATGGCTTGATAGACAGTAGGAGCATTATCTGGAATGAAAATGCAGCAGCTCGAATGGATCACCTTACATACCCCACCTCGATCTGCTAAGATGACATCTAAAACCATACGGTTTTGTAACGTCATAAGTCTCTCCGCCTGAAGTTCTGTGGTGATATTACCAAGGGCACTGGCAGTAATATTAGCTGTCGATTCTACCACCCGAGTCAACTGTCTCAGGTTCCTACTATTGACCATAGGTCCCCAAAACGGGAGGAAACCCTTGAAAAAGTCTCCTGCCTCTTGACCGGCAGTATCCTCTTCGCTAATTACGCCTCGTATAACTCTAGTCTTATGATAATCGGCATCTACAGTAAACGTCGGAGGCAACAGATTTGCAATGAAACATGAGCCCATGAAGTCAGCGGGCAACCATGTGTATGCACGATCATAACAGATGAAGTATGTACCCTTGGCAGCCAGAAACACAGGGGACGAGAACATCGGCAGAATGTAATTTTCAGTGCAAGCACTTGCTCCAAGTCGGGCTTGCGATCTTCGACCACGACCCATAAGACAAAAATTACCAGTGTGGGGTACGACCCATATCGGAGGCGAGCTTTTAAGCTGCTTTTCACTAGTGAACGCACTATATTCACCTCTACTTAGGACTCTATAGGCTTGTACCTCTTCTTCGGGAATAAGCGAGGGATCATAGATATCACTATCTAAATCCTCTATTGCTATCGACAAAGGTTTTTGATACGAGGTAGGACCAGAGTAGGGGGAACGTGGTTCTCGAATGGGGTGGAAACCCAGTGCGCTTCGAAACATTGTTTGAAATGCTCGAGCTGACCCTTGGGAACTATACGGTAACACCAGATATGGAATTCCCTTATCCGTAGTATGTGGCATCAACCCACACACCCAACAATTGGTAGTGTTAACCACTAACTGATGCTGATGAAGGAGCTGAATAAAGGAATTGTTGCGGAATTCTACACGTCTAGCCTGCTCGTGTTCCGGTAACATGTGAAAGGAATGAGGAGAAACAGTAGAGGTAAGATTAGGGTAAGAAGTAGGAGTAGGTGTAGCAGGTAAGAAGTAAAACATCGTGTAATACACCCCACCCGCCAATAATGCAGAAGCAGTCAAGAACAATACAAACAGCTGGAATATGAAACATTTGGTACGACTGAGTTCCTGCAGCTTGAATCTGTGGACTTGAGCTCCCTCCAAATCATTCAGCTTCGAGAATGCCATTCCCTACGACCGTCCGCAACGTTTCTTGACGCACTTCGTTCTGTGCAGCAATAGTCAATCCCTAGGAGTTCCCAGGAACCGACGGCCTTTAACCTAACGTCAAGACCTACTGTCCAGAAGGAAGTACGCGCGCGGCCCTACGGCCTTCAATGCACAATATGTATGTATGCAAAAAAAAAAGTCTCTCAGCTGTAAAAGCAAAAATACAAGGAATGAAGCTCAATATATATACAAAATAATTACAGTAATATAAATGTTCAAAACTGATCACGGAAAACGGGATAATGCAGTTGTCGATACAGAAAAGCAAAATTTTTTATTTGTCCTTAGCGCGAGATCGCAAAAAGTATCGGGTTTTCCCAGGACGTGTCTGCTCGTCAAACAAAGGATCCGTTGAAGAGACAGCGTCCTGCTGATCAGTTGAGTGTTCTGGTCTTGAGTCTTTTGATGCTAATTGTTCAACAGTGTCTTTCTGCTGCGCTGAGGGTTCTTCAACAAGCTGTGCGTCGCTAAAAGGCACAAACGCCGGCAATGTTTCTGTTTCAGATGACGCAATGCCTCTCCTTACCCACGGGTCTGCCGGCAAAGGGATGGGGACTCTTTTGGTGTGCGTGGCATGCACCCAATTCTTACGTCCCTCGAGACGAACGGCAGTCCTCGTGGCCAGGAGCACTTGGTAGGGTCCGGTGAACCTCGGGTCCAGGTTATTTTTGCGTGAAAAGTTCCTTGTCACCACCCAGTCTCCGGGCTGGAGCTGGTGGCCTGGACCCTCCGTCTGCGTCGGCAATGCGTCGTAAACCTGTTGGTGAATTAACCTCAGTTTAGCAGTCAAGTCATGTAGATAATCGATCAACATTGGGTACTCAAGATCAGAAAACATTCCTGGCCTAGGAACCCCCCACACATTCGCAGGACGGCCGAACACTATTTCATAGGGACTAAGCCCTACTCGGGAGTGTACAGTCGCCCTAGTTGACAGTAATGCTAAAGGTAAAGCGTCAGGCCACGAAAGACCAGTCGTAGCCTGAATCTTCGCTAACTTTAGTTTAAGGGTGCCATTGTACCCTTCAACCAATCCAGCTGACTGAGGATGATTGGCGCTGTGGAATTTCTGATTAATTCCAAGGCCCTTACACACACTCTTCATCACACTTCCAACGAACTCACTTCCGTTATCTGACCACACGACTCTAGGCATTCCATACCGAGGAAAGTATTCCTTCAGTAGGATTTTCGCAGTAGACAAAGCAGTATTATCTTTGAGGGGATAGGCCTCGATCCATCGGGAGAATGCGCAAACCACAACTAAAACGTATTTCAGGTTATTGCATCGCTCCATATGGATGAAGTCCAATTGAATCACCTCAAAGGGATACGAAGGGGGAGCAAAACTGCCAGGAGGAGTTGGGGTTCCTTTGCCAGGATTGTACATTATACACACCATACAATTCTTCACCAGACGTTCAGCACATTTCGTAATGCCTTCATTCTTCCACACAGGAGACAATAATTTGCAAATACCTTTCGCGCTAATATGTGCTAACCCATGCGCCATTGTCACAACGGCCAGCACATACGCATCCGGCAACATCCATCTTTTCTGATCCGACAAATCAATCCAACAACCATTCGCATCCAACTTTCCCGTACTTTCTTTCCACTTCGTCTTTTCAGTCTCTGTGGCCTCATTCTGAATTGCTTTCACACTCTCGATAGTGTCTTCACACATACTTGATTCTGTAGGCCACCTAACCGAACTCGTCACATACATTCGAGTGCTAAGGTTCCGGGCAGTCTCCTTAGCAATCTCATCCGCAAACGCATTACCACGACCAACATCATCCGTCACCTTGCGATGCGCACTACATTTAACAATCGCAACTTGCGTAGGCAAAGTCAATGCATCCAAAAGATCATTCACAAGCTGGCCATGCTGTATCTTCGTACCGTGCGACGTCAAGAAACCTCTCTCTCTCCACAATCGTCCAAAACTGTGAGCGACACCAAACGCGTATTGGCTGTCGGTAAACACATTCACACGTTTCCCTTTCGCTAACACACATGCTCTAGTAAGAGCAATCAATTCTGCAGCTTGAGCAGAATTTTGATTCAACCTTGCAGTCTCAACAACAGTATTCAATGTTACAACAGCATAAGCAGTAGTCACATCGCCATTCGGCAACTTAAAACATGACCCATCCACATACAAAGTACCATCCGGATCTTCCAATGGGGTGTTTTTAAGGTCCACTCGACCTTTTGTTTCCTCTTCAGTCCTCAAGTAGCAGTCATGTTCTGCTACTTCATCTGACTCTGTGCTAATTGGTAACAAAGTTGCCGGGTTCAGAACGTTACAACGTTTTATCTGAATGTGGCTTGCCAAGAGCGTCAATTCGTACCCAGACAACCTCGCACTCGTCAAGTGCTGAGTTTTCGTTCGATTCAAAAGAGTATCGACTGCATGCGGAACCATCACCGTAAGCATATTATCCATGACCAATCCTGCTGATTGTCGGATGGAGACCGCAGCTGCCGCAGTTGCTCGTAAACAACTCGGCAATGCTCTAGCTACTGGGTCCAAGGTCGAGGAAAAATATGCACATGGACGTTGCTTACCACCAAAAGGTTGCGTTAGAACACTCAAAGCACAACCCTCTCTCTCGTGAACATATAACGTAAACGGCTTACTGTAGTCAGGAGTGCCCAACACAGGAGCCGAACACAATGAATCACGCAGTTCAGAAAAACTTTTCTGACATTCTTCCGTCCATGGTAAAGGAGTTGAAACATCCTTGCACGTAAGAGCCACCAATGGTTTCGCTAGCAATGAAAAATTAGGAATCCATTGCCTGCAGTACGACGTAATACCTAGAAAGGCACGCACATCTCTTTGGGTTTTTGGCACAGCCATTCGCGCAATCGCTGCAATTCTCTCTGGGGTCAATCTCCTTCCCTCCCTTGACAATAAGTGACCTAGATAGGTTACTTCTTGACAACAATATTGGAGTTTAGAAGGTGACACCTTATGATTCAACTCACAGAGATGTTGCAACAACGACACTGTAGCAATTTTGCAAATGTCCTGAGTATCAGCAGCCACCAATAAGTCGTCGACGTATTGGATCAAGGCCGCACCGACCGGCAACCTAAACGCATCCAGTTGACCCTTCAAGGCTTGGCTGTAAATAGATGGACTTTCACAGTAGCCCTGAGGAGCGCGTTTGAACCGGAAGCTACGTCCACCGAGAGAGAAACCGAAAAGGTCCCTGCTCTCCTCGGCAATCGGGATGCTGAAAAACGCATTTTTCAAGTCAATCACCGAAAACCATGATGCAGAAGCTGGAATCAGAGTCAGTAGCGCCGTGATGTCAGGCACAACGGGAAATTGAGGAACCACAATTTTATTTACCTCCCGTAAATCGATAACAAAGCGATAAACAGGCGGTTTTGAAGGATCGGTACGTTTAAGAATGGGCAGCACAGGGCTGTTGCACACGTTTCCCCGAGTCTCTTCAATAACATCTTTCTCAATCAAATCATAGATGATCGCCAACAGTGCTCGTTCACCATCAAGGGAGATACGATATTGGGGAATACGTGGCAGTCGCACATTAGATTTCAGCTGTACAACATAAGGGGAGATATCAAGTAGGCCCACGTCATTTGGACCTGTTGCCCACAAGGACGCAGGAAGAGAACTCAATTCCGGTGGGAGCTTATCGAGGGACAAATACATAGGAGAGACAACCCTCTCTCCTAACGTAAGCTTTACACCCGCAGGAGAACAATACAAAGTTGCGTACAAACGTTTAAGCAAATCCAGGCCCAAAAGATTTTCACCACAACCCGTAGTCAAAATCAACGGAGCTTCTAGCTCACGTGGCCCAATTTTAAGGGGCAAAGGGCGCGAAACTGGATTGCTGACGGGGGCGCCAGAGAATCCAACGGAAACATTTGTTAAGCCAGACAAAGGTGCGCCAGGGAGTTTCGAACGCATGATAGAACTTTTCGCTGCACCAGTGTCCAACAGAAAAGGCTCAACGACGCCCGATGTAGCAACTGCGACGTAAGGCCCTCTCTGATCAACCGGAACTGATACCACTCCCTCTCCTTGTCTATGGCTGTCCTAGTAATTACTGTCGTCAGTTCCCTGATCGACGTAATAATCGTCTACATTGTACTGCGCAGATCGTCCTTGCGATGATCCACGTTGATCGAAACAATTAGTAGAATTAGACGAGTTGTCTGAGCGATCATTCTGAGCACCACGACCTCTACCACGTGATGTTTGCTGCGAACCACCACGACCTCCTCTAGATGAGTTACCACTATTACGTTCATTCAAAACGGGGCAATTGAATTTAATGTGTCCCTCCTGTCTACAATAAGCACATTGATTGTACCCTAACGATGATCTTTGGGAGGAGGAGTCATTACGAGTTTGGGATCTGTTCGATTGTGGCTGTGACCTATTCTGTTGCGAATTATTCTGATTTGACCGCGGAGGATACGCTTGTTGCAACAACACTTTAGTTTTGAGCTCTTTCGTCTTTTTATCAGCACGGTCGTTCTCTTCTTTCTCTCTATTCTCATAATATTGTGCCGTAGCCAATATCTGAGCCGAAGTAGAAACGGCCCATGCACTCTCCGAATTCTTTAATTTATTGCTCAAATCGGGCAACAAATTCGAAACAAATTTATCCACAAACAATCTCTGACCACCCTCGGTACCCATATCCTGTCCACTATGGTCAATGAATGCTTCCTCGAACCTCGTAAAGAAGTCGGAAACACTCTCATCCTTCTTTTGCTTACAAGCTGACAATTTGTCCCAATTCACTCTCATAGCTGGCATAAGAGTTTTCATTAATGTTATTATTCTTTGAGGGAGAGCAGCAATCAACTGTTCAGGCTTAGCGCCACCAACTTGCAACCCATCTGCCGCTACAATGGCCGCCCAATCACCACCTAGTTCATTTGTGTGATTTTCCTGACGAATCTTAGCCCATACCGGTTGCGGTACGACATTGCCAAACAACATGTCGATATCGGCAAGATTCATTACCGTAGCATCTACGAGCTGCGATAATTCTTTGTAATACCCTGCAGGATTTTTGCGGGGGTCAGGCAAAGATTGCTTCACCTGCAACACTTCCGATCTTTTCCATGGGAGATGTATCCATACTCTCTGGAAATACGGCGGGACCGGAGGGGCAGCTGCGGGGTTACCTGGCATCCAAACCGGTGGAACTTCACGCATAGGATATTGGCCAGACTCATCTGGTTGTTTTTCAATATCCTCAACAAACAATGCATGAGGTATCGGAGCGGGACGAAGAGATAGCAACCGCTCAACAGCACGTCGAACATTAGTATCCACTATCAGTCCATTTGCGAACTGAAGCTGAAGATCAGACAAAGCGGTGAGCACCTCGTCAGGCGCATCAGCCGCTATTTGATCATAAAGGAACTTGCACATTTCATTAAACACATATCTCTGGGTTGGTACATTGAATTGACAAAATGTATCGAGGACAACACGGGGTGGACACCTAAGAGGATTTACCATCCAACCCATCGCCATATTATATAACGCAACGCGTTCTCTGTTTCCAGGAAGCTGACTACGTCTCTGAGGACCATCAGAACCAGCGGACCCATGAACAGGTCCGAGCGAATGAAAGAAGCTAGCCGCAAGAGGAGAATTGCGACTACGAGTAGAGGGAGAAGCATACGATACAGGACTAACAAGAGAAGGGGTAGAAACAGTAGCAACAGCAGGGGTTAACAAAACAGGAGCAGTAGCAGTAGCAGTAGCGGGAACAGGAGTATGTGGAAGCGGAGGAGCAGTAGGAATAGAAACAGACAAAGGAGCAGGAACAGTCGGAAGGGCGGGTGCAGGTTGAGGAACAGGCGGAGGAGGAATAGGTGGAAGAATAGGTACGGCAGGGACCACAGGAGCTGCGGTACCCTGTACGTACGGAGGTGGCGACTTCATAAGATAAGACATTAAGGGATCCTCAACTGACTCTTCCTTCTTTTCCGACTCCGTAGGCAAAGCGGGGTAACATTTATCTACAGTCATACGCTGTAATCGGTCAAACACTTCCTTATCCTTAACCTCCTTATCATGCTGAAATTGCTCTGCTTTCTTCACTATGGTAGCAACATTATCTCGCTGATTACGTTTAGTCTGTCTGATTTCTTTCTGTCGGGCGTCTTTGCGCCACAACCGAAAGGCATCAAACATGGCCGGCCTTGACTTTCTTTCGAACAGTTTAATCTCTAGATTATCTAAGATCGGAGCCTCGAAGCTACCATGAGGTGGCCAACGAAGGTCGCCGTCCTTTTTCGTGTATTTAATCCAGTAATCGTTAAAGGTAACTGGGCCTAGCCCATGCTTGCTATAGAGCTCATACGTGGGAGTTCCAACCGGAGGTATCGGACACGAGTCCTCCAGTCGGGAATCCGTACCACAAGGTCTGAAACAACTAAACAAAGTACTGCGACCAGGCATCTTGCACACTAGCCGAGTTTCACAAACTTCAAGGGTTACGGGATTTACCAAGTCCCAGCAAAGAACAAAACCCTCGGTTTTTGGCGGCTGCAGTCGTCAAACAACACAACAAAGTACGCTAGCAAAGTGTCACCGACAAAAACACTCATACAGCGCTAACAACAAAAACACTCGCTAAAGTGTCAACAACCAAGAACTATGGGAGCGACCCACAAATACTTAACTCAAAAATCGATGGCGTCACCAGGAAGGCCCGTCAATCGTCTCGCTATACCAAGGTCTACGCCAGGCGCCAAAACAGGTCTACAGTCAGGGCAGCAGTCCGTCGCAGCCGTCCGGAGGCGGGAATCTTCGCGGGAAAAGTCTTCGGGCCACTTATTTCGACAACAGGATCGATGAAGCGGAGTGCACCTTCCCTCGGAGATTTCACACGAAGTTCCTCACAATCGTCGGGCTTGGACCGGTACCACTGATGCAGCCCCACGTTGGGCGCCAACTGAAGGACTGGGTTCTTTAAGACCCAGCGGTGCCAGGGCACAACACCTGAAACCTTCGTGGGTAACCTGCTCCGGCGTACAAATCACAGAGACACGGGACACTTCCTTCGACGTCAAAGATTCAAGGTTTATTTGCTGCAGGGAACACAGAGATCACGACAAGTACACCACGTGCAACTTGGGGAGACTGCTTCAAATTGGTTCTGTGGATCGCTCCTTTTATACAGTTTTTACCCATAGGATAACATTGAACACAAAAGTTTACAACCCGGTTCCCATCATTATCCCCCAGAGGGGTCGCTTTGGTCACTTTGGAACACATGAGGTCCGGAACATAAGTGCGGAAACATTTGGCGGTTCCCAACTGTAAAAACCCATCTTCCCACCATTAGCAAATTCCAATCAGCAGTAAAATAGATCGAAATAGGAACAAGGACAGGTGCAGAGGAAGACGGAGATAGTGGGTAGATCGGAAAGGGTGTAAAGGGGAGGTATCGGGAAACACGAGATACAGGCATCAAAGGGACGTGCCTAATGAGATGCACGGCTGAGACAATAAGTCCGTGCGGCCAGATGAGCCTCGGGCGGCGCCATCTGCCTTACAGTAGCAACCTCCTCGTCATAAAGACACTCACAAAGAACATGTGTCTTCCACAAATATCTTGGGAGTCCCAGGGTCGCGAAGCGGACAACGTCCGTTCGCTGGCTACTTGAGGGCAAGAGACAAAATGGATGCCGTATCTAAGATGGAACCCGTGGGTACAGATGAAAAACCCCCATAACAAACGAACGGTTTAAGTTAGCACAGCGAAACTGCGCACACTTACTAAACTCGTCATTTGCGGTTCATAGATACCAGACTCGACCATATTCGTGCGAGTCGAAAACACCACTTACAATTGTCACGGAACCTCAACTGGAGAACAGGATGTGATCGATAAATGTCCCAGCTTCCCTCCCTGTAAAAGTAGGGCAAGTAGCATTCTGATTGTTCCTGTTACAATTTAACAGGACAAGATCTAGTTTAAGTAACAATTTGTTTAAAATTGAGCCATAAAGGCAATGTGGAAAATGGGGGAAATCCTCGTTACTACCCACTCCCCTGCTAAAGTTATCCTGCTCCAATCCAAAACCACATGGGTTCCCCTTAGATAACTGACATGGCTGCAGATTGAAGTCCCCAGCCCATAGAATGTCCACCTTCCTGTTTGAAGTGCCCATAGCCTTAACGATTTCTTTTTTCAGGGGATACAGAATATTCCCTCTGTTAACATCAAAAATGTTGTTATAAAAATTAACAAGGATCAAATCATTTCCCTTGCTATGTTCAATCCTTAGTACCTGGCTATGAGCTCCCACGCTTGAACTACTTCTGACTTTATAGTTATTCAGTCTATTGGAAATAAGTATCAGAAGACCCCCCCTTTGCCCTACCTGAGCTGGATTTGGTGGCATGAAGGCAGTAGGATGAATAACCTTCTACGTTTATGTCCTCCTGGCTCCAGGTCTCCTGGAGGAGGACTAGATCAAACCCTTCTCCGATAAACTTAAGCCAGAAAGGGGTGTTTAGTTTCCCTGCAATGCCAGCAATGTTCCTGGAAATCAGGTTGAGATCGGCCAACATAGTTGCCGGGCCGTTATCCTGGGAGGACCGCTTGCTGGTCTCCTAAAGGGAGTTTGGGTATAAGATGGGTGAGGTCTGGGAGGGGGAGATTGAGTGGAAATACCTTCCTGTACAGAGACCCTCTGTGGAACCATAGGTCCATTGGAAGACACTGGGGCCGTAGTGGCGGTCATTTCCATACTGGCGGGGGCAGATTGCACGCATAAGTCTGGCCTTGATTGCCTGTTGACTGGCTGATTTGATGGTAGAGGAACATCAATTCAATCAACCATCTCCAGGCAATCGAATCTATTAGATGTCTGAATACCTTGCCACCCACCGTTTGTAAAATCATTATTGTTAGAATACCTAGGGCGAGGTGCCCAATCCCTTCCCCTGTTCCGTTGGGATTGCCATCTATCGCCGTAGTGCCATTGATGTTCTTGGGTCATGGCCCAATTTGGTGGTGGAATTGGGTAGTGATAGTTGAATGTGGGGGGGTAGAAGAAAGAAAGCCGGTGAGTATCAATACCCCCTTTCTTCTCCAAATCTGCCCATGAACAGATATGGTTCACAGTGGAGGCGTCTTCGCATGTAATAATGACGCAATCCCCCTGAATACTCTTGGGGGTCTTCCCCACCCATGGAACCCTACCTACTGATGAAATTCTACAGATAGTTGGGGGCGTCAAGGGCCTATTGATACAGAGCCACTGGAGGATTTTATTCCGGAGGGACCAATGGGGTTCGTCTGTTCCCGTTGGAAGTTCTGGTACTCCTGTTAGAATTACAGTAAATGGAGATGCCTCAGGAGCCAGATGGATTGGGCGTTTACGTCTGGGCCCCTTGTTTCCTACCTGGGGCTGAGGTTTAGTGGGGGCCGAGGGTTTACTGTTGGGTTGCTGGACAGGCACATTAGTCGTAGTGTGATTAGCGGCAGTTAACATAACTTGAGGAGTCTGCGCCGCGGGAGTTTGCTGACTAGGTGTGGATGTCTGGAGTATAGATTTAGCTATGGTTTTTGGTTTTGTACAATGAGTACAGGTGGTGGAAGCAGGCACTGTGGGGACTACAGGGTCTTTACTTTTAGAGTGTGCAAAAGACACAACAGAGGAGCTGTCTTTATTAGCCGGTGTGACCCCCGGACAAAGTGATAAAGAAGCCTCCCCTGGTTTAATGGTCCCTGCCCTGGACTGGTTAGTTGTTTTGTCAAGGAGTATGGCTAGCTGGTTTTCAATTGCCATGATACTCCGTTCCAGTGGCTGGAGATGACGTTTAAGGAGGTCCCCAAATCTATCAAACAGCTGGGAAAGATCAAAATCTGACTGACATGGGATCCCCTCCTGAATGTTACCCAAAGTGGGGCAATGTGGGTTAGGCAAAACAGATGGTACAAAGTTAGTACTGGAAATAACATTAGAGATTGAAGCAGTTGTTATGCCTTTCTTTTTCTTGCTTTTGGTATGTTGCGTGACCTTATTCCCAATGTTTGACGGTGCAGACCGCTTGGGTACAGCACCTTCTCTCACCCCCCCAATCCGAATGTCTTGCGCCAAATCATCTGCAGCCACGATCTGTTCTAGGTCCGGAGTAATCTCAAGATTCTCAGTAGTGTCCAGTTCCAATGACAGATTCGTGGCCGACAGGTCAACAGCATTAGGAATAGAATGGACTTGTGCTGTTGCATTTCCAGGTTTAGTTAAAATAGAAATAGGTGCGACAGATGGGGTCGGGGTTTGAGCCGCAGCTATGAGACCTAAAGAAGATCTCCTAGCGATCGCAAGGTCCTGAGATACCCTGCGCTCTAGGAGAGAAATATTTAAATTGATAGCCTCAGTAGTGGTAGATATGAATTTGTCAATGGGTCCTGTAAACTGCGCAGTTCTAAGGGCAGTCTTGCTTCTAGAACCCCTTGTTACAGACATTGTTGCAGGATACTAGCTCATGTAACCCAGTCCAGGATCACAATACTGCGAGGTACAGTACCTTTCGTAGATGAAGATCGAAATGCGTCGAAGAGCCACGAGAGTAGGCCCAGCCCAGCCTGGCCCGGTCTGGAACGGGATAGAACGGGCCCGCCCTTGGCCCGGGCTTCGCCCGGCGTCCCGCGAGACGGGGGTGACAGCAGCTTTATGCGCCGCCTGGCGCGTGATTGACGCGGGATGTGTCTCCAGGAATGCTGGGAGTTGTGGTCCGTGTGCTGCTACCTGCGCTGCGCTCTGCTCGTCGGTCAGACCCGGTGGTGAAGCTAAGGTCTGACAGCGGGAGGCGGGCGGTCTGGAGCACAGGTAGCAGTGGTCCGTGTGCTGCTACCTGCACCGCGCTCTGCTCGTCGGTCAGACCCGGTGGTGAAGCTAAGGTCTGACAGCGGGAGGCGGGCGGTCTGGAGCACAGGTAGCAGTGGTCCGTGTGCTGCTACCTGCACCGCGCTCTGCTCGTCGGTCAGACCCGGTGGTGAAGCTAAGGTCTGACAGCGGGAGGCGGGCGGTCTGGAGCACAGGTTCGTATATATTCCGCTTTCCTCTCCTCACGGCAGTGTTTCCAAACACTGAAAAGGTTTGTGATGATTTAATCAAATTTAGATTACATATCACGAACTGTTAATTCAGAGTGACAGGTTTTTTTTTTTGGTTTGCTTTTGTATTTATGTGATATGTAATAAACACGACCCGAGTTTCTCCCCAAAATAAAGGTATGTGTGTTTCCCAGAAGAAGTTGTTCTCTTAAACGGTGGCTCACAACTCGTGAGAAATTTGCATCTCTGACTTTGCCCCTCTCAACAGGACAAACCAACTACTCACGCTCGACGTGTGAGCTCGTCCGTTACCAAAGGGGCGTTCTGCCTCTGCCAGAATACGTCCAGGCCCTCTCTCCATGGCATAGGGGGACCAGACGTCCTGGATTTGCCGGGATAGCCACCTTTTTCATCTGCTGTCCCGTCAGATTTCTGTAAATTTAGCTCATGTCCCATTTTCCAGATATTGTCGGTTGAAAACACTGACTGGAAGCGCTTTTTTGTGTTCCAAAACAGGACTAGTTAGCAGCTCTAGTCAGAAAGCCATTCAATTAACAGAAAGATGCTGGGCTTAACATTGCATTTTATTTCATTAGTACTTCCTTGTCTGTGCTTGTATTTTAATGAGAGCTGAAATTCTGTGCCTTAGTTGAAGTAAAATTATGGTCCTTCCTCTATTTTTGTGAAAGGTACACGATTTTGGTTTTTCAATATCTGGCCATTCTATCGCTCCATCTCATCCAAGCCACCGCTGAGTGCGTCAATGAGCAACGAGCGAGAGCTGCCGAAGCAACAGGAGACACTGCGGCAGTGCAGAGGAACACACGACACAACGTTGTGACAGGCCGCCACCACACCTGTCACTCACGCCCGCCAGCGAGAAGGCGCCATTGCTGCTCAGGGAGCATCAGTCGTATCATATGATCATCCCTGTCTCACTTCCAAAGGAAACTGTGGTTATTTGGATCCACATGAAAGGCCGCGGGGCAACACAGAGATGCTAAGGGTTGAGGGGGACGTCTTTTGTTTGCGTCGGTAATGAGGACGCTTCCTACATGGGACTCCACGGTGTGCGGCTATCTCACAAATAGGCCTGGGTGGATAGAAATCTCGATCCGTCATCTTTCACCGGTGCGTGTTTGAGGCCCCCTTAGCATCATATGTGTATTGGGTCTGTCTTTGTTGTTTAAGAATAAGAAACCGGCAATTTCTCGAGCCATTATAGATACATATGTAACATCTGTATATATGTGTTTGTCCGGTAAAAGTAATAGTCGTTTCACGGTTTAATTCCCCTTCTAGAGTACTTATTGACAGACATGTTAGGTAAACGCACAGATCCGGCGCCGCCATCCAGGGGTCCACTGAAGGGAATGTCAGAAACTGAGGTCAGGATGTTTTAAGGAAAGTTAATTTTCCCTCGTCATTGTCCGTCGAACAACCCCCTCCCCTTGCCCCTCCCGCCCCCAGCTGGTCTCACCACTCTTACCTGCATGGGCCGCGGCTGTGACCTACACATTCCAAACCTGGACCGGCATTTCAGCACTCTCCGTGGTTCAATATCTTCATTTGACCCTCACTCCCCCCCCCCCCCCCCCCACTCCCTCCCACCACCAAGTGTGCGCGTGGAGGCTCATGTTTCCGAAGTCCGGCACATTTCTAGCCTGTGCCCCCTCACTGCAGCGCTCCCCGTGGCCCGGTGTCCCCAGATGGCCGCCGTGATGGAAGTTATTACCAGCCGCATCCCGCGCGCGCGACGCGGGCCAAGGTCACCCCTTCCCTCCTCTCAGCTCTCCACGGGATTGGAAAATTGCAGCTATTGCAGAGAAAGCGAGATGACCTGATATCATCTGGCTATATTTACTAATGGGCAGGAAATTGAATTGTGGCAATGTCTGTTTCATTAGGGGACTGATTCGTTGAAATGACTTATTAAGCGAATAAAATTCCACCTCTGTGTGTCCACTCCCAGCCTGCCAGGTCAATGGATACCGCACTTTAACTCTGCAAAGTCTGCTGCATTTGAGAGATGGAAAATAAACTACATTTTTTGTCTTTGGTCCTTTTTGCAGATCGTTATGGGCCCCAGCACCATTTTAGTTTTCAACAGTTTAAATTTTTCTCATCCATTGGTCGAAGTGGGGGAAAACACGTGGGGGAACTGTGGGCGGAGAATTAGAGTGCGAGAATAACCCGGGGATTGGCTCCGTGTGCAGAATCAGAGGTGTGGCCAGAAAGAGCAAACATCTTAATTAGTAGTATTTGTTTGGCATTTCACTGACCAGTTACAGCGTATTACCTTATTTAATTCAACCAATGGATACTCATGTTTATTGAAGGTTTATTATAAGTTATTGACATTAAAACAAATTCACACAGTGGGATATGTTTCCAATCTCAGAATGTTCCAAATATGCTTAAAAGTGGAGTCACAAGCCATTTGTCTCCGAGCCATGCAGTTTCTGTCATCATCACTTTTCAGCCCTTTTTCCACTAAAGAAGTTCCAACATAAATGAACAAAGTATCCGATGAGTGAAATTTCTTTATTGTTTGATTAATTAAAATCATGACAATTAAACAAGAGTACTTCTTCTATACAAAAAAGGTAAAAAGGCAAATCAATAATGCAAAATAAAAAATGGGTGCTTTTCTTGCTAAAAGTTCGTTGGGGCGGGATGTTCCTGGAGATTAAATGATCGTGATTGTCCGGGTTTCTCGTATGTCCGATGTGAAGTGTAAGCTGGCTGGGGCAGTGTCGTCATTGTTGAAGGCGGACAGAAAATGGCCAGACATTAACATAAAGGTGTAGTAAAGGTGGATAAAACAGTAGAGAATGGGCAGTATTTTAAACATCAGGAGTTCATTGGTGGCACTGGTTACATCATAGATGTACAGGTTGTATCGGGGATGCTTGCTGACCTGACATTCCAAGGTTTTTGCCCGCTCTTGTGACGAATTTGGTCAACCCACCGGATCTTGAGCATTGTGTTTTCTGGGTTCATGGCAACTATGATGGCATGTTCGAATTACACAATTGAACACCAAGTTTGTTCCATTCGCCCCGCAACAGGGACCTTCTGTCGTTAAACAGTGCTAGACAGGCGCAAACCACGTGCTCAATTGATTCCGAGTGATAGCTGCACCCCCTGCACTCGGTGTTATCACTTCAACAACGCCATGGTAAGTGTCTTAAAAAGGGCCATTCACCCATTCTCAGTGCCATGAACCTTTTCTTCCATGAAAGTGCATAGGTGCTTGAAAGGTAAGGTGCTGAGCCCCTGGCTTAAATTCCGAGATAACTGTCCAGGTGTGTTTTCTTTTGGACAATTTTGCCCTGTCTGAGTGAAAGGACCAGAGTCAGACACTTCTTTTGATTGAGAGTTTTAGGGCCTGCTGGGGTGGGTTTGTTCCCCATTAGTCTTCTACGTCAAGTAAGTGCAGGCAGTGTTCCAGGTGGCGTCTATGTTTTTGGCCAATTTGGCCAGTCAATATTTGTTGCCACAACCTGGCCTTCAGGCTGCCTATCCGGAAGTTGCACAGTCTGTTGCACAGCTTAATAAACGCGCCAGCCTCGATGCCTCGATGAACTAGTAGGACGAGTTCAAGCCTAACTTGGGCTGTCAAAGATGTTCTCGGGAGGTGCTCTACTCGCTTGAAGATTCTGGTTGATATTTTATTCAGTATGTTAGTGTTGATCCCCAGCGTGAGCCCATGACCATATGATAGATAGTTTATAATCTTCGCTTTCATTACTGTTAACAGCGGGGATAGGCTCGGACCAAGTAGCTGTCTCGCGAGCTTCCTTAACCCTTTCGATGCTCATGACGAGCTCAGCTCGTCATGAGGCACAGTTGAGCTGTGCTGATGAAGAGCTGAGCTCGTCATGAACAATAGGATTCATCAAATATCAGCACAGGAGGGTAAAATGCACAGCAGCCAAGGTGTCAATGCAGCCTCAATTGACAGTGCTTTTGCCCTGACCACTTCTTTCTGCTTTAGGAAAAGTTCCTTTTGACTGAGTCCAAGAAATCTCCAGGTATTTGTAGGATGACACTGCTTCGATGTTTTTACAGTTGAAGAACCATCCGCCACTCTGCTGTTTCCGCTTCAAAGGTTATTAACTTTGTTTTTGATAGATTCAATTCCAAAGCATTACTTATTGTGTAGGGGAACAGCTGTCCAAGTAGCCTTGTGTGGTTGAGTAAAAAAATCGTCAGCATATAGCAAGTTTGTAATACGGAGTCCACTCAGTTGAGGGGGGTGGGAATTAACACTGTCCACAGATTGAGATAAATCGGAGATAAAAAGATTAAAAATGAGGGGGGCAACACACACCCACCCTTGTTTAACAGCACAGGAAGTTTGTATTTTTCTTGACACATGGGATCCCTCTCCCAGCTTTATACCAATCCATGTGTTTGAGTGGAGTTGGATTAGGGCCTTTAAAAGGGCGGGGGTATTCCCCATTTCTGCAGTTTTTGCCACAGCTAGCCCTGCGGCACCCGATCCAAGACTGCTAGAAGACAACGAAGCAGCAGTGTAATGGCATTCTTTGGGCTGTTGCTTTTTCCATCCGTACAGATAGTGCTATTAAGTTACTTGTGGTTTCTCATTTTGCTACACAGCCAGTCTGATTAAAAGGTAGGCGCTGGGTTTTGAAGGACCGGGGTTTAGAACCAAGCGGCGTTAGGGAAAACGCCTGATACCTTCGAGTTCCCCTGTCTTGGCAAACAGAGACACAGGATACTTCTTGATGACGTCAAAGACCAAAGTTTATTGGTTGCAACCAGGAACAGAGATCTACGAAGCACACACGAGTGGTTCGCCAGAGACTGCAAAAATTCAACAAGCGGAGCATGGTCTTTTCTGCCAAAAATCAAGCCTCAGGCAACTTTTCAAATTAGCATTTGGTGCATACAAACTGACCAATGACAGTGTAACATTTTGAAAGTAGCGTATGACGACAATCTCAGACAATCCCATCTTCCGTTGTCCAGCCCACCAGAAATGACCAAGCAAATTCCAAGTTTCCTGTTCGATCAGGCCGGACAAACCCTTCATAAAACCTTCAACCCAAATCAATGACTATGTCGTAAAGGAAAGGTAGAAACAGATTGGAAGTGAGATAGAAAGGTGGGAGCAGTGTATCATAAACTCAGGCACGTCCTGCTCTTTGATCTTAATCAGACCAGCTGCTGAACAAGGAACTGGCTTAACGAGGTCGACCTCGGGCAAGGAGTCAGTTCGGCCAGGTCACTGAAAAGTCAGCTAAGGCATACGTGTCTCAATGACTCGTTCGGCCACAGTTATCGGGCCTATGTGAGGGCGACCATATAAAATGGCTGCCGTACACAAAATGGAACCCTGAGGTTCAAACTAAATCCTCGAATACAAAGTGTTCTCTTATATCGATTCATACGAAAACACTCAGACACGCTACACGTTAATCTGAATCCGGATCTATATTCATCAGATCATCGATATGTTGCTGTAGCATCATCCTATTACTTAGTATCTTTCTCTGGACAGGTCTCCTTACACACGAAGTAGTACAAAGGCCACAAATCGTAGGAGCACACTGCACACAGAGACAGAACATGAAAAGGATAGCTAAGACCATCCCAATGACCATCAAAATCTTCCAACCCCAAGTGGATATCAATCCCCATAACCATCCCATCAATGACCAATCTCCTTTGTCCAAATGGACAGAATCGGAGATCTTATGTAGCTTGGAAATGGCCTGGAAGACTGATGGAGCGTTGTCTGGAATGAAAACACAGCAGCTCGATTGAATCAGCTTACAAACTCCACATCGATCTGCTAGTATGACATCAAGGGCAACTCTATTTTGGAGTGTCATAAGTCTATCCGACTGGAGCTCAGCAGTCAAGTTACCAAGGGCACTGGCAGTTTCAACTATGGTGGACTCAACCACTCTTGTCAACTGGCGAATATTCCTACTGTTAGCCATCGGTCCCCAGAACGGCAGAAAACCCTTAAAGAAATCTCCCAATTCTTGTCCTGCAGTGTCTTCCTGACTAAAGACACCTCTAGAAACTCTTGTCTTATGGTAATCTGCCGCAGCTGTAAAAGTGGAAGGTAACAGAAAGGAAACAAAACATCTGCCCGAAAAGTCAGGGGGCAACCATGTATACGCTTTGTCGTAGCAAACAAAGTAGGTACCCTTAGCAGCTAAAAACGCTGGGGAAGACTGAGACGCAAATACATAAGTCTCAGTGCAGACACTCTTCCCTAACTGAGCTCTGGGATTCTTTCCATTACCCTGCAGACAATAGTGGCCCTGATGGGGCACTATCCAAATCGGTGGAGAACTCTTCGCTCGCTGGTTAACACTCAGACTAACTCCATATCCAGTAACGTTCCAACCAATGTAGGCTAGTGTCTCATCTCTCGGGATAGTTTCATACGAGCTAATCCCTCTAATCATGTCGACAATGCCCTTAACTAGAGCACTATTTTTCGGGTTGTCTTTCATTTAACGTTGAGGGTAGACACTATGGGCATAGATAAACATCGTTCTAAAAGCCCAAATAGAACCATTTGAACTGAAAGGTAAAACTAAATACGGAATACCCTTATCGGTCGTATGGGGCATCAAACCACAAATCCAGCAGTCATGTTCATCACTAACTGGTGTTGATGCAAAAGTTGGATGAAGGAATTGTTATCAAATTCCAATCGTCTAACTTCCTCATGCTCAGTCAAAGGATGAAAAGAATGAGAAGAAATAGTAGGTGTAGGTTGCACAGTGGGATTAAACGTCATTTTAAAAGAAAATGGTACATAACCAACTATAAATATCATCAAGCTCAATAGTAAAAACGAACATGGAATCAAAAAACTTTTCTTTGATATGATTTTACATATTCGTTTTCTAAAAGTTACTGTCTGTACAGGCTTCTCCAACTCAAAGAAATCCATCCTAAACTAAATATGCTGCCCGCGGTGGTAGGTTGATTCTGCTAAGGAATGCCTCTGTCAACCCAGGAAGACTCCCTTAGGCCACCAGAACCTTCGACCTAGTGTCTCAGGCTTGCACTCCAAAGACTTGTAGCAACCGCGACCCTAGCAGCAAGAAACGGATGGCCGTTCAAGAAAAACAAAAATGAGTAGATCCTTGGTGGAGAGTTAACCTGCAAACAGAAAAATCATAAAACTTTATCAATCTTTATTTATTTGTCCATGACTCTCGGTCGCAAATTATAGCAGCATTTTCCAGATAATTCTTGATCCGTAAATAGAAGTTGAGGCTCTGTAGTGTTCAACTGATCCACAAGGGGCACTGATTCTTGCAAAATATCGTCGCTCTCTTTCTCTGAGTTTGTTCCAATCAGTCGAGCATCACTGAATGGTAGGAACCGTGGTACGACTTCAGTTTCAGAGTCTGCAAGTCCCTCCTGGACCCACTTATCATAAGGTAAGGGCAAAGGTGCCCGCTTAGTATGCACTCCGTGGATCCAGTTTCGCTTGCCTCGCACTCGGACCGCAGATCGGGTTGACAGGAGCACTTAAAAGGTCCCGTCCAACGGGGCTGTTCGTTCTTGATCCGCTGGAAGTTGCGCACAAAGACCCACGAGCCAAGTTCAATAGAATGGCCTGGATCCTCTGAAGCTTGTGGAAGGCTGCCATGCACCTGTTGGCATAAAACACTCATTTTAGTTGTCAGTACACGCAAGTAATCAAGCAACACAGGGTGCTCAAGGTCGCTAAACTTGGTTGGTCTTGGTACGCCCCAAATATTCGCCGGGCGACCAAACACAACCTCATACGGACTCAAACCCATTTATGAATGCACAGTCATTCTTGTAAACAGAAGTGCTAATGGCAAGGCATCTGGCCATTGCAAACCAGTGCTCGCTTGGATTTTGGCCAATTTTAATTTAAGAGTACCATTATAGCACTCGACTAAACCAGCTGATTGGGGGTGATTTGCAGTGTGGAATTTCTGCCTAATTCCTAGACCATCACACACTCTCTTCATAACTTGACCCACAAATTCACTCCCATTATCACTCCAGATAATTCTCGGCATTCCGAACCTCGGGAAAAATTCTTTTATCAAAACTTTCGCTGTGGACAGGGCAGTATTGTCCTTAAGGGGGTAAGCTTCTACCCATCTAGAAAAAGAGCAAACAACCACCAAAACATATTTTAAGTTGTTGCATCTCTCCATGTGGATAAAATCTAGCTGCAAAGCCTCAAACGGATACGTAGGAGGAGCAAAATGACCAGCTGGTGTTGGAGTTCCCTTACCAACACAGGAGCCAAACACAACGCGTTGCGTAATTCGAAAAGCTCTTCTGACATTCGTCAGTCTAAGGAATAGGATTTGGAGTATCCTTAACAGTAAGTGCTATCAAAGGCTTCGCTAGCGGAGAAAAATTAGGAATCCACTGTCTACAGTACGACGTAATACCCAAAAACGCATGTACTTCTCTCTGTGTCGTAGGAACACTCATTTTCGCAATAGCCTGAATTCTTTCTGGGGTCAGTTTCCTTCCCTCCTTCGATAAGAGGTGACCTAAGTAGGTTACTTCTTGTCGGCAAAATTGCAACTTTGAGAGAGAAACTTTGTGATGACAATCAGACAAATGACGTAATAACGACAAAGTGGCTTCTCTGCAAATCTCCATAGTATCGGCGGCGACTAGCAAATCATCGACATACTGAATAAGGGCTGCACCTTCAGGTAGAACCAATAGATCAAGTTGTGTCTTCAAGGCTTGACTATAGATCGATGGACTCTCACAATAGCCTTGAGGAGCGCGTTTAAAGCGGAAACTTCGTCCTCCTAAAGAGAATCCAAAGATGTCCCTACTCTCCGTGGCAATCGGGATGCTGAAGAAAGCATTCTTCAAGTCAATCACCGAAAACCAGGTGGCAGAAGCTGGAATCAGAGTCAATAATGCAGTAATGTCAGGCACAACAGGAAATTGCGGAACAAAAATCTTGTTCACTTCACGAAGATCAATAACAAATCTATATACAGGAGGCTGTGAAGGATCAGTTCTCTTTAAAACAGGCAAAACAGGACTATTGCACACGTTACCTCTCGTCTCTTCAATGACACCCTTGTCGATCAGATCATAAATAATCGCTAAAAGTGCACGCTCACCATCACTTGAGATACGATATTGTGGAATGCGCGGTAACTTAGCATTCGCCTTCAGTGTCACAACATATGGGGGAATGTCTAATAGACCCACATCATTTGGACCCGCAGCCCACAGTGAATCCGGTAACAGAGACAATTCAGATGGAAGACTATCTTTCGACACGTACATCGGAGAGATTACAATCTCACCCAGGGTAAGATGTACCCCTGACGGAGAACAGTACAATGTCGCATACAATCTCTTCAATAAATCCAATCCCAACAAATTTTCATTACAACCTGTAGTCAAAAGAAGGGGTGCTTCAAATTTACAAGGACCAACAGAAAGAGACAACGGAGCAGAAATCGGATTCGTAACGGGGGCGCCAGAAAAACCTACAGAAACATTATTTAAGCCAGACAAAGGTGCGCCAGGGATTTTAGAATGCATAAGGACCCTTCTCATGCGCTATATGTAGGTTTCAGGCTACACATACATCAATTATCAGGGGCCATGTTAGGGGGAATGCGTCCATGCTGACAGGCTGGAAAAGCTTCCTACTAAATGTTCGTTCCCTACCACAACATCACTTACAAATATGGGATCTTATCCACACTCTTAAACCTGAAATCAGCTTTCTCACTGAAACTTGGCTAAAACCGCATACTACTCCTCTCATCACATTGGGGATTCCCACTGGATATAAAATTTTAAGACAGGATCGTCTTGAGAAAATTGGTGGTGGCATTGCCATCATACATAAAGAACATCTCAAAGTCATTGTCATCGAACAGATTAGCCAGCCTACGATGGAAGTTATGATTTTTAAAATTGTGATAGGACCTAAGGAGCACTGGAAAGGTGCCTTAGTTTATCGTCCTCCTGGACCTAATGCTGGCTTCACCTTAGCGTTAGTGGAAATACTGGCACAACATATGAAAGTTGGAGAAAAGTTCATTTTATTGGGTGACTTTAACTTTCATGTGGACAACATAGATCATCCAGAAACAAAGACTTTAATATCTGACCTGGCTTTATTGGGTCTTGAGCTGCAGAATAGTGGGCCCACTCATAGAGGCGGCCATACACTGGACCTAATATTTACCAATTGTACTTCAATATACTGTCATCATCCAAAAACAGTTAATTGGTCAGACCACAGTATGCTTGAATTCATCTTTAAAAATTTGAATAAACCAAACAAACCCCCGACTGTACCAACCATTAAACGAAGGCCCTGGCATAAGATCACTTTAGAAACAGTGAAAGAAACATGGAGTGAGCCTGTAATATTGGATTCTGATGACACTGGGTCAGCTTTGTCTAAATTTGATGCCACTCTACTTGACATACTAAATCACCTGGCCCCACAAAAAACAATTAAACAACCTTCTGCGGCCAAGAGAGAAGTATGGTATACAGAATCTTTAAAATTAGAAAAGCAAGGGTGTAGGAAGCTGGAAAAACTCTGGAGGAAAACTCATACCAATGAAAATAAGATCAATTACCAAAAAGCCATGGCTGCCTATTATAAAAACATTAAGCAGGCAAGAAAGAACAGCATTATTGCACAGTTAGCTGAAGCTGGAAATTCCTCCAGAGAGCTTTATAAAATCCTGGGTACCTTCACTAAACCAACTGCATGTGAAAGTCCAGACGAATTTACTCAAACTTTGTGTAATAACATCTCTCAATTTTTCGAGGAAAAAATTGAGATTATTTATAAAAAAATCATCACTGCTCAATGCCCCGGGGATCTGGGGCATTCCAGCATGACCCACCCCGATACTTCTAGAGGCACCCTACTTACCTTTCCTGACATTAGTTATAGTGATACCCAGACACTCATAAATAATATGAAAACAGGATCCCCTCTTGATTTGATGCCAGCTAAGCTAATTGTATCTCTGAATAATATACTTTGTACTACAATCCAAAAGATTCTAAACCTCTCCTTTAAAGAGGGTCAGCTCCCTCAGCAGTGGAAGGAAGCAGTTGTGAACCCAATACGGAAGAACACGGCCTTACCATGGACAGAACTTTCCAACCTCCGCCCCATCTCTCTCTTGCCCTTCTTAAGTAAATTAGCAGAGAAGCATGTAAACATCCATGTTTCCAGGTTCATAGAGGCGACAGGGGGCCTGGACCCATCACAATCTGGGTTCAGGCCCAACTACAGCACAGAGTCGGCACTCCTCTCCGTGACCGATAACATCAAAATGTCACAGGATAGAGGAGGATCGATGATTCTGGTGCTGTTAGACCTGTCGGCCGCTTTTGATACTGTGTCTCATGAGATTCTTCTCGGCCGATTACAGAGAGTGGGTATTGGAGGATTGGCACTGTCCTGGTTGGAGAGTTTTCTCTCCGGCCGCTCACAATCTGTCAGTGTGGGACCCTATCGTTCCATCTCGAGGGCACTCACTAAGGGGGTGCCACAGGGCTCATGCCTAAGCCCCACATTGTTTAATGTGTATGTGGCCCCCCTTGCAGAGATTGTGAGAAGTTTTGGGTTCACTCCAGTGTCATACGCTGATGACACTCAGCTGCTTTTTCCTTTCAACTCTCTTACGCCTGAAGTGAAGAACAATTTTGCCGAGGGCATGAGAGCAGTATCCAACTGGATGGCTACTAATTGCCTCCAGTGTAATGTCGGGAAGACCGAATTAATGCTTTTTGGGAAAGCCAGCATGCTCTGGTGCCCCGACTGGTGGCCTTTAGAACTAGGCCCTGTCCCATGCCCAAAGCCAGTTGTTAAGAACTTGGGGGTGAAACTTGATCAGAATTTGAGTTTAAAGGAGCATGCTAACTTCGTCACAGGAGCTTGTTTTAGAACAATTGGCCAGTTAAGGCGAGTCTTCCCTCTGCTGCCTGACATCCACAGGAAGACTCTTGTGCAAACTCTGGTGATAAGCCGTTTGGACTACTGCAACGGCCTCCTCATATCAGCAAATGAGGAGGCGCTTAATCGTTTGCAGGTAGTCCAAAATACGGCCGCCAGATTGATTCTAAATGCTCCTGCAAGAACCCCGTCCAAACCCCTGCTAAGACATCTCCACTGGTTGCCAATACGACAACGTGTTAAATTTAAAATCTGCTGCTTAGTGCACAAATGCCTTTATGGGCAAGGCCCCAGATATCTGGCACAAAAACTTCAGATATACAAACCTGAACGCCTTTTACGTTCCAGCAACCAATGTCTACTGGAAATCCCCACCATTAAAAAAGTCAGACAAGGTGGACGTGCTCTATCCTTTATCGGCCCTACCATCTGGAACAAGCTTCCATCCAACCTGAGACACAATGATAATCATTTGTGTTTCAGGAAAACATTAAAAACTTTTCTGTTTCAGGAAGCATAACCCACCCTGTGGTACCACACGAAGCCTACATTTCCCTCAGTACTGATGCGAGCAAAGCGCGGAGATACCTCATGGGTCGATTCTGGCGCGATATAAGCAATTAAATAAATAAATAAATAAATAAATAATAGAACTCTTTGTAGCACCAGTATCTAGCAGAAAAGGCTCTGACACACCTGATGCAATCACTTCAACATAGGGTCCACTCTGATCTACTGGAACTGAAACAACTCCCTCTCTTTGTCCGTGGCTGTCCTAAGAATCATTGCCGTTTGCTTCGTCACCTTCAACATAATAATCATCTACATAATATTGTGCTGTCCTACCAGATGAACTCTGCTGTTGATCAAAACTATTCATCGAATTCTGCGGAGGCAAGGGACGTACAATCTGTCCGCGACTTCTACCTCTAGGCGCTTGTTGAGCACCTCTACCTCTTACACCAGAAGCACCATTCGTTCGTTGTAGCAAGACCGGACAACTATTCTTGTAGTGACCCTCTTCTTTGCAATACGCACACTGATTAGGCCCATACGGGAAACGCTGTTGAGAAGACTCGTTCCTTAGCGAGTTTATCGAATACTGCTGAGGTTGCTGATAATCACGCTGACTATTAACGCGGGGTGGATAAGCTTGTTGTAGAAGAACTTTAGTCTTCAATTCCTTAGTCTTCTTATCCACTTTCTCTAACTCATCCTTACGTCTATTTTCATAATACTGAGCCGTAACTAAAATCTGTGCCGACGTGGAAGCAGGCCAAGCACTCTCAGAATCCTTCAACTTAGTGCACAACTCGGGAAGAAGATTATGTACAAACTTGTCAATGAATAATCTCTGGCCACCCTCGGTAGCCATATCCTGACCACTATGATCGACAAAAGTTTCTTCGAAACGCGTGAAAAAATCAGACACAGTCTCATCTTTCTTCTGCTTACATGCAGACAACTTGTCCCAATTAACACGCACTTCGGGCATCAAAGTCTTCATAAAATTAATTATCTTACCAAGAAGATCTGTGATAAGATCGTCAGGCTTAGCACCTCCAACTTGTCTGTCATTCGCAGCGACAAGATTAACCCACGTAGCACCCAATTCATTATCATGATCCGTACGTCGAATGACATTCCAGATGGGCTATGGAACAACATTCCCAAACAACATGTCTATGTCCGCCAAATTCATGACGCACAAACCCACAGTTTGAGTGAGCTCTTTATAATATCCCGCAGGATTTTTCCGTGGATCAGGTAAAGTATGCTTAAGTGCTAGGACTTCAGCAGGCTTCCAAGGAACATGTACCCACACTCGCTGAAAGTGCGCAGCAACAGCTCCATCTTGAGGTCTCCAAACCGGAGGAACCTCTCGCATCGGATACTGACACGCTGGTCTCCTCACTGACGAATCAGGCTCGAACAGTCGTTCAGAAGGAGCAGTATTTCGAAACGACAATAACGTCGACACCGCTCTCTCGATGTCGGGGAGACTCACAATCGTCCCTTTCGCAAATTCGGAACGCACTCGACACAATTCTTCAGGAGCTCTACCCACTTCATCCATCCATTGTTCATGGAGGAACACACACATCATCTCGAAAACATACCGTTGCTTTGGTGCTTTCCATTGCTGAAAAACATCCATAATACCCCCAAGATCATAATGGGATGTATACGTAACCCATCTACGTGCCATGTGGTCCAAAACCACACATTCATCCACATCAGGCAATTGACTACGTGATTGCCTTCGCTCATTCACAGGAGACATACCCAATTGGCCCAACAAAGGAGAATAGAAACCAGAAACAGCAGCAGTCATTCGCTGTCTAGTAAAAGGAGAAGATGGAAGAATAAGGGAAGACGGAACAATAGCAGAAGAATCCAAAGTCGGAACAGAAGGAGTATTATAGACAGTAGCACACAAAGGGGGAGGCAAAGTTGGCGGCCCCTGAGGAGGCTGCGCCAAAGGGAAAGTAGCCAACGGAAGAGGAGCTGGCTGTGGAGGAACTACAAGAGGCACAATAACCGGATGTTGTACAGCCACCACTGGTGGCGGTGATGCCGTAGCATTCTGTGCATAGGGTGGTGGCGAAGTTAACAGATGCGACATTAAAGGATCTTTCGCAAGATCTTTCTCGTCTTTCTGCTCTTTAGGCGGCAAGACTGGGTAGCATCTATCTACCGCTAACTTCCTCACTCTAAGCATCTGTTCACTTTCCTGCTCTTCCTCATTGTCTCTATACGCAATAGCAGCTTGTACCATTGACAATCCTCGTTCTCGCTTATTCTTCTTCGCTAATTTCATTTCTCTCTGTTTGGCTTCTTTGCGCCATATGCGGAAAGAGTCAAATATCGCCGGCCGGGCTTTCTTCTTGAACAATTTCACTTCAAGATTGTCTAGAATCTCAGTTTCAAAACTACCGTAACGGGGCCACTGTAGGACACCGTCATTCTTCGTATATTTTACCCAGATCTCATTATAACTAATAGGGCCCACACCATACTTCACATATAAGTCATATGTAGGAGTTCCGATCGGAGGAACCGGACACAAATCCTCTAACCGGGAATCCCTAGATGAACCACAACCAAACAATTTTCTAAAGCTGCTAAAACCAGGCATCTTGCACACTAGTCTAGCTTCAAACAACAAGGGAAATCTCAAAACGATAGTCTCGTGAATACACGAATCCCTTGGCTTTGGGGCCTGCAGGTACCAAATCAAAGCGATCCACTAAAGTGATACCAAAAGAAACTAAGGACTAGGAGACGCTCCGCTTATACTTAACTGAAATGTCGATGGCGTCACCAGAAGACCGGTCAATCGTCTCGCTCTACAAACGTCTAAGGCTCCAAAACAGGGCGACAGTCAGGGCAGCAGTCCTTCGTAGCCGTTGGAAAGCGGGAAACCTCGCAGCAAAGACTTTCGGACCACGACGACATACAGGGGTCGATGAAGTGGCTGGCATTCCTGCAGAATTTTCACACGAAGCTTCTCACGAACCTCTGGCTTGGACCGGTAACGCTGAAGTCGCCCCACTTTGGGCGCCAACTGAAGGACCGGGTTTTAGAACCCAGCGGCGTAAGGGAGAACGCCTGATACCTTCGAGTTCCCCTGTCTTGGCAAACAGAGGCACGGGATACTTCTTGATGACGTCAAAGACCAAAGTTTATTGGTTGCAACCAGGAACAGAGATCTACGAAGCACACACAAGTGGTTCGCCAGAGAGTGCACAAATTCAACAAGCGGAGCATGGTCTTTTATGCCAAAAATCAAGCCTCAGGCAACTTTTCAAATTAGCATTAGGTGCATAAAAACTGACCAATGACAGTGTAACATTTTGAAAGTAGCGTATGACGACAATCTCAGACAATCCCATCTTCCGTTGTCCAGCCCACCAGAAATGACCAAGCAAATTCCAAGTTTCCTGTTCAATCAGGCCGGACAAACCCATCATAAAACCTTCAACCCAAATCAATGATTATGTCGTAAAGGAAAGGCAGAAACAGATTGGAAGTGAGGTGGAAAGGTGGGAGCAGTGTACCATAAACTCGGGCACGTCCTGCTTTGATCTTAATCAGACCAGCTGCTGAACAAGGAACTGGCTTAACGAGGTCGGCCTCGGGCAAGGAGTCAGTTCGGCTAGGTCACTGAAAAGTCAGCTAAGGCATACGTGTCTCAAGGACTCGTTCGGCCACAGTTATCGGGCCTATGTGAGGGCGACCATATAAAATGGCTGCCGTACACAAAATGGAACCCGGAGATTCAAACTAAATCCTCGAATACAGAGTGTTCTCTTATATCGATTCATACGAAAACACTCAGACAGGCTACTCTCGCCATTTGCGGTCTGCTGACACCAAATTCGTCCATTTCCGACAACTTTTGTTGAACGGGTTCGGAACCATCGAACCTCATTCACAAACTACGGAACTACAGTTTTATGTGCCCAGGATGATAGTTCTTTGAGCAATAGGCTGGCATAGTGTTTGGATTCAACGTCTAGGAGAGCTATCATCCTGTAGTTTTTGGGGTCGGTTCGCCTGCCTCCTTTAAAGATGGGATGAATTATTGCTCCTTTCCAAGACTCTTGTATATTTGATGGAGCCAGCAGTATAAAAACAGCGGGACCAGGTGTTCGGACCACAATTTGAAGTCTGCTTTGAACAGGGCCTGAGGAAGGCCATTAGGACCGGGTGCTCTGCCTGACCGCGCTTCACTGATGATGCATGTAATTATATTTCTAAGTGCTTCTGGATCCCCCATGGTCTTTTTCAGGAAGTAGTCTGGCTGGCTCACTGTGTCGGTAGTTGTGGCGGCCTGGTTGGGGACGACCAGGTTGTATTGTGCTGCTGGCTTGCCGTTACTTTTGGTTGCTAATAGTGGCTGCACTGGTTTGGATGACAAATGACTAGAGGATTGGTAGTCTCTGGTTATGTGTTCTTTGAAGGGTTTGTTAAAAAGAGGGTCCATTCTTCTTTGCTTATATTTGCGCTGCGTTTTCTGCTTGCATCCAGAGACCTCCTGTTCACGAGTGACCAAAAAGTATCCTAGTTTGCAAAGTTTTTACACATCATTGTGACTCATAATACATAATCTGCTGCATAATCTGATGGTTTTAACAAAAAAAATTGTTTGTCGCTCAAATGAATCAAAAGTTAATAAAAAAACGTGACTTGCGTTGTGTGACGTGGAGGGCCCTGTGCAAAGGTTGACTGGTCACCTTTCTCACTGCTGCATTTTTATGGTACACTGGCACTAATGTGTCAAATGTTTGGAGAGACTGTTAGTGTGTATTAAAAATGTCAAAATAATAAGGCATCAGAAAATGTACCGCATTACGCTGCAGCCTTTTTTTCTGCATAATTTAGTCAACACTGCAACATAATGTTGTCCTCCATTGCTGCATAATTCCAGTGGCTCCAAAGCAGGCAGCACATGTCAAAAGTACTTGTGCTTGAAACAGATAGACCGTGATATTTGTAAACTTAGTTTGCTTTAAGTGCAAATCCTGCGTTGCAGATCCTTGGTGAGTTACACTACGACTGCTGAAACAACGCCAATGGAGGTACCAATGGGTGAGGCGGACTGACCTCAAGGGTCCTGTGACCTCAGTAACAGAGTCACTGTTACTCTAGGGTGGAACACCCTACCAGCCAGCATTTGAAGCATCAAGGAGCCTACACACTTCAGAAGACATTTGAAAACATGTGTATTTCCAAGAGAACTACATCACCACACATCCCTACAACAGAACCTGGAAAGACAGTCACACCCTGAAACTCAATCTTTAGCTTACAATCCACAGACTGGACACAACCCAACCAGCAAACTAATTTTGGTAGGCAGGCAAGTTAAGGAGAGCTGACCCATGCTTTGAGCCGGTATTATATAGTTATGTATGTTCATACATAACATTTTTGCCCACACTTATACTAATACCATAACGCTCAGCAGACAGCAGCCAACTGTAACTTACACCTCGGGCATTCACATAAGACATATCTGCTGCGAGGGTTGTCCATCATTAGTACTGTGCAGCCAATAAACCAGCCATCACTAAATTAACAGGCATGGAATAACGGAAAAGATCCGGCACACATTGCGGGTCAATTGAAGGACTTTAATGTAGTCCATGACTGCAGGTCCCAAATGTATATAAACAGTGGCTGCTTCTTTACATCTTACAATGGCTTTCAGATACAAGATGATAGTAACAATACACATTCCTTGATACATTCTAAAACTGGATTTAGCCCCATCTGTCTTGTTGCTCCGAAACCCCCAAGTTAACCTCTGCTCATCGTCCACCAGCTGCCCTCATCTGATGATACCACTCTGTTTCAGAGGCTTTGCAAGGCTATTGAGAAGACACTCCGAAGTTTCTGGGGAATACCACATGGGGTCATCATGATGTAGTAGGCAATACCCAAAAGTGATCAAACCTCATACAAAGTTCTTGCTGCCAACTGTAGGCATTTCAGTCTTACCTTTTTGAAAAATATTGGTGCCCCAGGTTTATAGGAGAAGCTTTCTTGTCCACAGCTTGGGTAGGACAGACATTTTCACTAAGTTAATACGCCCATATTTGGAGAGTGGGATATTCTGCCATCTTTATAGTAACTCTCCTATCTTACAGCCCAAGATTTACTGCTGCAGCTTTCCCGAAATCTTTAGCTATCTTTATCCTCAAGTATCTCATTTCAGGAACACTTATTTTTGCCCCGCTCCTCTGGTTCCAAGTCATTATTTCTGTTTTCTCTTCATTAATCTCATGTACCGCAAACCTACCAAAGTTTTCATGCTTCCGTAATGAGATGTGGCAAAGCAGAAATGACATCTGAGGTATGAACCATTAAATCATTAGCATATAGAGAGATTTTCCTTGAGTATGCACCTACTTCAAAGGGGTTTATCCCTTCATTCAATCTTAAGTTATAGTTGAGTTAAAAATAACGGTTTGGGGGATAGACAGCAATCTTACCTCATCCCCTTTTCTAGTCTTACTGGTGACGATAAGCTCTCATTCACCAGAATCCTAGCAGTTGGGGCACTATGGATCTTAAACAAGGAGCCTATCAAAATTGTACCTATTCCAAAGTGTTCTAGATAATAATGAAATACATCCAATTAACACAATCAAGTGCATTAGCAGCACCCAAGGCCGCACCCGCGAGTGGAGCCCTAATATTGTAGCTAAGTCTCTTGATGCTATCGAGGTATGATTACATGCTCTTATGCTTCTCCCAGGTAAAACGCCCTTTTGATCCTGATGTATTATATGCCCCACCACTTTTTTCAAATAAACTGCAAGGATACTAGTGAAAACCTTATAGTCACAATCTATGTTCCCTGTAAGGTGTGAGCCTGCGCGCCAGCGCAACCTACTGTTTGCAGGCTGTAGTGAGGTTCCGTGACAATTGTAAGTGGTGTTTTCGACTCGCACGAATATGGTCGAGTCTGGTATCTATGAACCGCAAATGACGAGTTTGGTAAGTGTGCGCAGTTTCGCTGTGCTAACTTAAACCGTTCGTTTGTTATGTGGGTTTTTTCATCTGTACCCACGGGTTCCATCTTAGATACGGCATCCATTTTGTCTCTTGCCCTCAAAGTAGCCAGCGAACGGACGCTGTCCGCTTCGCGACCCTGGGACTCCCAAGATATTTGCGGAAGACACATGTCCTTTGAAAGTGTCTTTATGACGAGGGGGATGATGCTGTAAGGCAGATGGCCCCGCTCGAGGCTCATCTCGCCGTGCCGGTTTATTGTCTCAGCCGTGCATCTCATTAGGCACGTCCCTTTGATGCCTGTATCTCGTGTTTCTCGATACCTCCCCTTTTACACCCTTTCCGATCTCCCCACTGTCTCCGTCTTCCTCTGCACCTGTCTTTGTTCCTATTTTCGATCTGTTTTATTGCTGATTGGAATTCACTAATGTTGGGAAGATGGGTTTTTACAGTTGGGAACCGCCAAATGTTTCCGCACTTATGTTCCGGACCTCATGTGTATCAAAGTGACCAAAGCGACCCCTCTGGGGGATAATGGTGGGAACTGGGTTGTAAACTTTTGTGTTCAATGTAACTCTATGGGTAAAAACTGTATAAAAGGAGCGATCCACAGAACCAATTTGAAGCAGTCTCCCCAAGTTGCACGAGTTGTACTTGTCGTGATATCTGTGTTCCCTGCAGCAAATAAACCTTGAATCTTTGACGCCGAAGGAAGTGTCCCGTGTCTCTGTGATTTGTACGCCGGAGCAGGTTACCCACGAAGGTTTCAGGTGTTGTGCCCTGGCACCGCTGGGTACTAAAGAACCCAGTCCTTCAGTTGGCGCCCAACGTGGGGCTGCATCAGTGGTACCGGTCCAAGCCCGACGATCGTGAGGAACTTCGTGTGAAATCTCCGAGGGAAGGTGCACTCCGCTTCATCGATACTGTTGTCGAAATAAGTGGCCCGAAGACTTTTCCCGCGAAGATTCCCGCCTCCTGACGGCTGCGACGGACTGCTGCCCTGACTGTAGACCTGTTTTGGCGCCTGGCGTAGACCTTGGTAGAGCGAGACGATTGACGGGCCTTCCTGGAGACGCCATCGATCTTTGAGTTAAGTATTTGTGGGTCGCTCCCAGAGTTCTTGGTTGTTGACACTTTTAGCGAGTGTTTTTGTTGTTAACGCTGTGTGAGTGTTTTTGTCGGTGACACTTTGCTAGCGTACTTTGTTGTGTTGTTTGACGACTGCAGCCGCCAAAAACCGAGGGTTTTGTTCTTTGCTGGGACTTGGTAAATCCCGTAACCCTTGAAGTTTGTGAAACTCGGCTAGTGTGCAAGATGCCTGGTCGCAGTACTTTGTTTAGTTGTTTCAGACCTTGTGGTACGGATTCCCGACTGGAGGACTCGTGTCCGATACCTCCGGTTTGAACTCCCACGTATGAACTGTATAGCAAACATGGGCTAGGCCCGATTACTTTTAATGAATACTGGATCAAATATACGAAGAAGGATGGTGACCTTCGCTGGCCACCACATGGTAGCTTCGAGGCCCCGATCTTAGATAATCTAGAGGTTAAATTGTTCGCGAAAAAGTCAAGGCCGGCCATGTTTGATGCCTTTCGGTTGTGGCGTAAAGAAGCCCGACAGAAAGAAATCAGACAGACTAAACGAAATCAGCGAGATAGTGCTGGTACCATTGTAAAGAAAGCAGAGCAGTTCCAGCATGATAAGGAGGTTAGGGAAAAGGAAGTGTTTGACAGATTGCAGCGTATGACTATAGATAAATGCTATCCTACTTTGCCTACGGAGCCGGAGAAGAAGGATGAGTCAGTTGAGGATCCTTTAATGTCCTATCTTATGAAGTCGCCACCTCCATACGTACAGGGTACCACAGCCCCTGTGATTCCCCCTGTACCTGTTCCTGCACCTATTCTTCCTTTGCCTGTTCCTCAACCTGCACCCATTCTTCCGATTGTTCCTGCTCCTTCGTCTGTTTCTATTCCTACTGCTCCTCCGCTTCCACATACTCCTGTTCACGCTACTGCTCCTGCTTTGTTAACCCCTGCTGTTGTTTCTGTTTCTACTCCTTCACTTGTTAGTCCTGTGTCCTATACTTCTCCCTCTACTCGTTCTCGTACTACTCCTCTTGCGGCTAGCTTCTTTCATTCGCTCGGACCTGTTCTTGGGTCCGCTGGTTCCGATGGTCCTCAGAGACGTAGTCAGCTTCCTGGAAACAGAGAACGCATTGCGCTATATAATATGGCTATGGGTTGGATGGTGAATCCTCTTAGAAGTCCACCCCGTGTTGTCCTCGAAACATTTTGTCAATTCAATATACCAACCCAGAGATATGTGTTTAATGAAATGTGTAAGTTCCTTCATGATCAGATAGCGGCCGATGCGCCTGATGAGGTGCTGACCGCCCTGTCTGATCTTCAGCTTCAGTTCTCGAATGGACTGATAGTGGATACTAACGTTCGACGTGCTGTTGAGCGGTTACTATCTTTTCGCCCCGCTCCGATCCCTCATGCATTGTTTGTCGAGGATGTTGAACAACAGCCAGATGAGTCTGGCCAATATCCCATGCGTGAAGTTCCACCGGTTTGGATACCACCTAATCCTAATGCTCAACCTCCGACGACAGTGGGGCATTTCCAGAGAATATGGATACATCTTCCATGGAAACGCTCGGAAGTGTTACAGGTGAAGCAATCTTTGCCTGATCCACGCAAAAATCCTACAGGGTATTACAAAGAATTATCGCAGCTCGTTGATGCTACGGTAATGAATCTAGCCGATATCGATATGTTATTCGGCAATGTCGTACCGCAACCGGTATGGGCTAAGATTCGTCATGAAAACCATCCGAATGAATTAGGTGGTGCTTGGGCTGCCATTGTAGCGGCAGATGCCGGACAAACGGCTGCCGCTAAACCCGACCAGCTGATTGTTGATCTTCCTCAACGAATAATAGCGTTAATGAAAACTCTTATGCCAGCCATGAGGGTGAACTGGGACAAATTGTCAGCTTGTAAGCAAAAGAAGGACGAGAGTGTTTCCGACTTCTTCACGAGGTTCGAGGAGGCATTCATCGACCATAGTGGCCAGGATATGAGCACTGAGGGTGGTCAAAGGTTGTTTGTGGATAAATTTGTTTCGAACTTATTGCCCGATTTGAGCAATAAATTAAAGAATTCGGAAAGTGCATGGGCCGTTTCTACTTCAGCTCAGATATTGGCTACGGCACAATATTATGAGAATAGAGAGAAAGAGGAGAGCGACCGTGCTGATAAAAAGACGAAAGAGCTGAAAACTAAAGTGCTGCTTCAGCAAGCGTATCCTCCACGTTCGAATCAGAATAATTCGCAACAGAATAGATCGCAGCCGCAATCGAACCGATCTCAAACTCGTAATGACTCCTCTTCCCAAAGATCCTCGTTAGGGTACAATCAATGTGCTTATTGCAGACAAGAGGGTCATATTAAATTCAATTGTCCCGTTCTAAATGAACGTAACAGTGGTAACTCATCTAGAGGAGGTCGTGGTGGTTCACAGCAGGCATCACGTGGTAGAGGTCGTGGTGCTCCGAACGATCGCTCAGATAACTCATCAAATTCCGATAATTGTTTCGATCAACGTGGATCGTCGCAAGGACGATCTGCACAGTACAATGTAGACGATTATTACGTCGATCAGGGAACTGACGACTGTAATTACTAGGACAGCCATAGACAAGGAGAGGGAGTGGTATCAGTTCCGGTTGATCAGAGAGGGCCTTACGTCGCAGTTGCTACATCGGGCGTTGTTGAGCCTTTTCTGTTGGACACTGGTGCAGCGAAAAGTTCCATTAAGCATTCGAAACTCCCTGGCGCACCTTTGTCTGGCTTAACAAATGTTTCCGTTGGATTCTCTGGCGCCCCCGTTAGCAATCCAGTTTCGCGCCCTTTGCCCCTTAAAATTGGGCCACGTGAGCTAGAAGCTCCGTTGATTCTAACCACAGGGTGTGGCGAAAATCTTTTGGGCCTGGATTTGCTTAAACGTTTGTATGCGACTTTGTCTTGTTCTCCTGCGGGAGTACAGCTTACGTTCGGAGAGAGGGTTGTCTCTCCCATGTACTTGTCTCTCGACAAGCTCCCACCGGAATTGAGTTCTCTTCCTGCGTCTTTGTGGGCGACAGGTCCAAACGATGTGGGCCTACTTGATATCTCCCCTTATGTTGTTCAGTTGAAATCTAATGTGCGATTGCCACGTATTCCCCAATATCGTATCTCCCTTGATGGTGAACGAGCACTGTTAGCGATCATCTATGATTTGATCGAGAAAGATGTTATTGAGGAGACTCGGGGAAACATGTGCAATAGCCCTGTACTGCCCATTCTTAAACGTACTGATCCTTCAAAACCGCCTGTTTATCGTTTTGTTATCGATTTACGGGAGGTGAATAAAATTGTTGTTCCTCAATTCCCTGTTGTGCCTGACATCACGGCGCTACTGACTCTGATTCCAGCTTCTGCATCGTGGTTTTCGGTGATTGACTTGAAAAATGCGTTTTTCAGCATCCCGATTGCCGAGGAGAGCAGGGACCTTTTCGGTTTCTCTCTTGGTGGACGCAGCTTCCGGTTCAAACGCGCTCCTCAGGGCTACTGTGAAAGTCCATCGATTTACTCCCAAGCCTTGAAGGGTCAACTGGATGCGTTTAGGTTGCCGGCTGGTGCGGCCTTGATCCAATATGTCGACGACTTATTGGTGGCTGCTGATACTCAGGACATTTGCAAAATTGCTACGGTGTCGTTGCTGCAACATCTCTGTGAGTTAAATCACAAGGTGTCACCTACTAAACTCCAATATTGTTGTCAAGAAGTAACCTACCTAGGTCACTTATTGTCAAAGGAGGGAAGGAGGTTGACCCCAGAGAGAATTGCAGCGATTGCACGAATGGCTGTGCCAACAACCCAAAGAGATGTGCGTGCCTTTCTAGGTATTACGTCGTACTGCAGGCAATGGATTCCTAATTTTTCATTGCTAGCGAAACCATTAGTGGCTCTTACGTGCAAGGATGTTTCGACTCCTTTGCCATGGACGGAAGAATGTCAGAAAAGTTTTTCTGAACTGCGTGATTCATTATGTTCGGCTCCTGTGTTAGGTACTCCTGACTATAGCAAGCCGTTTACATTATATGTTCACGAGAGAGAAGGTTGTGCTTTGAGTGTCTTAACGCAACCTTTTGGTGGTAAGCAACGTCCATGTGCATATTTTTCCTCGACCTTGGACCCGGTAGCTAGAGCATTGCCGAGTTGTTTACGAGCAACAGCGGCAGCCGCGGTCTCCATCCGACAATCAGCAGGATTGGTCATGGATAATATGCTTACGGTGATGGTTCCGCATGCAGTCGATACTCTTTTGAATCGAACGAAAACTCAGCACTTGACGAGCGCGAGGTTGTCTGGGTACGAGTTGACGCTGTTGGCAAGCCACATTCAAATAAAGCGTTGTAATGTTCTGAACCCGGCAACTTTGTTACCAATTAGCTCAGAGTCAGATGAAGTAGCAGACCATGATTGCTACTTGAGGACCGAAGAAGAAACAAAAGGTCGAGTGGACCTTAAAAACACCCCATTGGAAGATCCGGATGGTACATTGTATGTGGATGGGTCATGTTTTAAGTTGCCGAATGGCGATGTGACTACTGCTTATGCTGTCGTAACGTTGAATACTGTTGTTGAGACTGCAAGATTAAATCAGAATTCTGCCCAAGCTGCAGAGCTGATTGCTCTTACTAGAGCGTGTGTGTTAGCGAAAGGGAAACGTGTGAATGTGTTTACCGACAGCCAATACGCATTTGGCGTCGCACATAGTTTTGGACGATTGTGGAGAGAGAGAGGTTTCTTGATGTCGCATGGTACGAAGATTCAGCATGGACAGCTTGTGAATGATCTCTTGGATGCCCTGACGTTGCCTACGCAAGTTGCGATTGTTAAATGTAGTGCGCATCGTAAGGTGATGGATGATGTTGGTCGTGGTAATGCGTTTGCGGATGAGATTGCTAAGGAGACTGCCCGGAACCTTAGCACTCGAATGTATGTGACGAGTTCGGTTAGGTGGCCTGCAGAATCGAGTATGTGTGAGGACACTATCGAGAGTGTGAAAGCAATTCAGAATGAAGCCACCGACACTGAAAAGACGAAGTGGAAAGAAAGTACGGGAAAGTTGGATGCAAATGGTTGTTGGATTGATTTGTCTGATCAGAAGAGATGGATGTTACCGGATGCGTATGTGCTGGCCGTTGTGACAATGGCGCATGGGTTAGCACATATTAGCGCGAAAGGTATTTGCAAATTATTGTCTCCTGTGTGGAAGAATGATGGTATCACGAAATGTGCTGAACGTCTGGTGAAGAATTGTATGGTGTGCATGATGTACAATCCTGGCAAAGGAACCCCAACTCCTCCTGGCAGTTTTGCTCCCCCTTCATGCCCCTTTGAGGTGATTCAATTGGACTTCATCCATATGGAGCGATGCAATAACCTGAAATACATTTTAGTTGTGGTTTGCGCATTCTCCCGATGGATCGAGGCCTATCCTCTCAAAGACAATACTGCTTTGTCTACTGCGAAAATCCTACTGAAGGAATATTTTCCTCGGTATGGAATGCCTAGAGTTGTGTGGTCAGATAACGGAAGTGAGTTTGTGGGTAGTGTGATGAAGAGTGTGTGTAAGGGCCTTGGAATTAATCAGAAATTCCACAGCGCCAATCATCCCCAGTCAGCTGGATTGGTTGAAGGGTACAACGGCACCCTTAAACTAAAGCTAGTGAAGATTCAGGCTACGACTGGTCTTTCGTGGCCTGACGCTTTACCTTTAGCATTACTGTCAACTAGGGCGACTGTACACTCCCGAGTAGGGCTTAGTCCCTATGAAATAGTGTTCGGCCGTCCTGCGAATGTGTGGGGGGTTCCTAGGCCAGGTATTTTTCGTGATCTTGAGTACCCAATGTTGATCGATTATCTTCATGACTTGACTGCTAAACTGAGGTTAATTCACCAACAGGTTCACGAAGCATTGCCGACGCAGACGGAGGGTCCAGGCCACCAGCTCCAGCCCGGAGACTGGGTGGTGACGAGAAATTTTTCACGCAAGAATAACCTGGACCCGAGGTTTACCGGACCCTACCAGGTCCTCCTTGCCACGAGAACTGCAGTTCGTCTTGAGGGGCGGAAGAATTGGGTGCATGCCACGCACACCAAGAAAGTCCCCATTCCGTTGCCAGCAGACTCGTGGGTGAGGAAAGGCATTGCATCAACTGAAACCGAAGGATTGCCGGCGTTTGTACCTTTTAGCGACGCACAGCCTGTCGGAGAATCCTCAGTGCAGCAGAGAGACACTGTCGAACAATTGTCAGCAAAAGACTCAAGATCAAAACATTCAGCTGATCAGCAGGACGCTGTCCCCTCAACGGATCCTTTGTTTGACGAACAGACACGTCCTGGGAAAACTCGATACTTTTTACGATCTAGCACTAAAGACTAATAAAAGATCCTGCTTTGCTACATTGACAACTGCATTATCCCGTTTTCCGTGATCAGTTTTGAACATTCATACCATTGTAATTATTTGTGTATATACTCATTGAGCCTTATTTCTTACACTTTTTGCTTCCACAGCTGAGAGATATTGTTTTGCATATATATATATTGTGCATTGAAGGCCGTAGGGCCGCGCGCGTACTTCCTTCTGGATAGTAGGTCTTGATGCTAGGTTAAAGGCCGTCGGTTCCTGGGAACTCCTAGGGATTGACTATTGCTACACAGAACGAAGTGCGTCAAGAAACGTTGCGGACGGTCGTAGGGAATGGCATTCTCGAAGCTGAATGATTTGGAAGGAGCTCAGGCTCACAGATTCAAGCTGCAGCAACTCAGTCGCACCAAATGTTTTAGATTCCAACTATTTGTATTGTTCTTGACTGCTTCTGCATTATTGGCGGGTGGGGTGTATTATACGATGTCTTACTTTTTACCTTCTGCTACACCTACTCCTACTCCTGACCCTAAACTTACCTCCACTGTTTCTCCTCATTCCTTTCATATGTTACCCGAACACGAACAGGCTAGACGTGTAGAATTCCGCAACAATTCCTTTATTCAGCTCCTTCATCAGCATCAGTTAGTGGTTAACACTACTAATTGTTGGGTGTGTGGGTTGATGCCACATACTACGGATAAGGGAATTCCATATCTGGTGTTACCGTATAGTTCCCAAGGGTCTGCTCGAGCATTTCAGACAATGTTTCGAAGCGCACTGGGTTTCCACCCCATTCGAGAACCACGTTCTCCCTACTCTGGTCCTACTTCGTATCAAAAACCTTTGTCGATAGCAATAGAGGATTTAGATAGCGATATCTATGATCCCTCGCTTATTCCCGAGGAAGAGGTACAAGCCTATAGGGTCCTAAGTAGAGGTGAATATAGTGCGTTCACCAGTGAGAAGCAGCTTAAAAGCTCGCCTCCAATATGGGTCGTACCCCACACTGGTAATTTTTGTCTTATGGGTCGTGGCCGAAGATCGCAAGCCCGACTTGGAGCAAGTGCTTGCACTGAAAATTACATTCTGCCAATGTTCTTGTCCCCTGTGTTCCTGGCTGCCAAGGGTACATACTTTATCTGCTATGATCGTGCATACGCATGGTTGCCCGCTGACTTCATGGGCTCATGCTTCATTGCAAATCTGTTGCCTCCGACGTTTACTGTAGATGCCGATTATCATAAGACTAGAGTTGTGCGAGGCGTAATTAGCGAAGAGGATACTGCCGGTCAAGAGGCAGGAGACTTTTTCAAGGGTTTCCTCCCGTTTTGGGGACCTATGGTTAATAGTAGGAACCTGAGACAGTTGACTCGAGTGGTAGAATCGACAGCTAATATTACTGCCAGTGCCCTTGGTAATATCACCACTGAACTGCAGGCGGATAGACTTATGACGTTACAAAACCGTATGGTTTTAGATGTCATCTTAGCAGATCGAGGTGGGGTATGTAAGGTGATCCATTCGAGCTGCTGCATTTTCATTCCAGATAACGCTCCAACTGTCTATCAAGCCATCTCGAGGTTGCATAAGATCTCCGAATCCATACACGTGGATGTAGGGGATTGGACGCTACTTGGATGGTTTTGGGGCCTGATGTCGACTTGGGGTTGGAAGATTCTGATGATCATCGGAGTCGTTGTGGTGTTCCTGTTCACGTGTTGCCTTTGTGTGCAGTGTGGTCCTGCCTTATGTGGCCTCTGTGCTACATCGTGTATGAGACAGCCACCTGTTACCAATGGGACTCGGTTGGACAGAGCTATGCTACAGCAACATCTCGATGGCCTGATGAATATCGAATATGATTCTGACTAGTGCTTGCCTACATGAGGGCAAAAGGAGCGTCTGAGGTTCCGTGACAATTGTAAGTGGTGTTTTCGACTCGCACGAATATGGTCGAGTCTGGTATCTATGAACCTCAAATGACGAGTTTGGTAAGTGTGCGCAGTTTCGCTGTGCTAACTTAAACCGTTCGTTTGTTATGTGGGTTTTTTCATCTGTACCCACGGGTTCCATCTTAGATACGGCATCCATTTTGTCTCTTGCCCTCAAAGTAGCCAGCGAACGGACGCTGTCCGCTTCGCGACCCTGGGACTCCCAAGATATTTGCGGAAGACACATGTCCTTTGAAAGTGTCTTTATGACGAGGGGGATGATGCTGTAAGGCAGATGGCCCCGCTCGAGGCTCATCTCGCCGTGCCGGTTTATTGTCTCAGCCGTGCATCTCATTAGGCACGTCCCTTTGATGCCTGTATCTCGTGTTTCTCGATACCTCCCCTTTTACACCCTTTCCGATCTCCCCACTGTCTCCGTCTTCCTCTGCACCTGTCTTTGTTCCTATTTTCGATCTGTTTTATTGCTGATTGGAATTCACTAATGTTGGGAAGATGGGTTTTTACAGTTGGGAACCGCCAAATGTTTCCGCACTTATGTTCCGGACCTCATGTGTATCAAAGTGACCAAAGCGACCCCTCTGGGGGATAATGGTGGGAACTGGGTTGTAAACTTTTGTGTTCAATGTAACTCTATGGGTAAAAACTGTATAAAAGGAGCGATCCACAGAACCAATTTGAAGCAGTCTCCCCAAGTTGCACGAGTTGTACTTGTCGTGATATCTGTGTTCCCTGCAGCAAATAAACCTTGAATCTTTGACGCCGAAGGAAGTGTCCCGTGTCTCTGTGATTTGTACGCCGGAGCAGGTTACCCACGAAGGTTTCAGGTGTTGTGCCCTGGCACCGCTGGGTACTAAAGAACCCAGTCCTTCAGTAGGGCCTCTGCTGGAGCGCGTACAAAGAGAAAGATTTCTCAAGGTTTTTAAATCATTAATGTCGAAGGAAGCTTTCTCTTGGTGCACACTGTCATAGGAGCAAAACACCTGCTCTTCCATAGCTTTTCTGATTGGGGGCTTCTGGAAAGAGAAAGTAAGACTTAATGGGCAGAGGGCTATTACCAATGCTGTCCGCCGTCCTGCTGGCATGCTTATGTGGATGAACTTAGAACTTTCAAACCAGATTCCTTTTTAATAAGCTTACATGTGGCTTCTGCGGCACTATGGCCAGAGCTGCTGCTTTCTTTGGAGCTGGTGAAGGAAGTTTGAATCTTGATCGAAACTCAGCAGTGCTCAATATCCTGTGATTCTAGGCAGATCACCTAGGGCCCGATGTAGGTAAAACGCATTTTCCGATTTCAAAATACCGAATTGCACCGAATCGGTATTTAGAAATCGGAAAATGAGATGTAGGGAAAAAAAATCGGAAAAATACCGATTCGGTCGTAATCGGTATTGTAATTCGATACGTACCGAATCGGCATCCACCGAATCGGAATTTACTGAATCGGCTACAACCGAATCGGCATATACCGAATCGGTAATCGCCATACACCCCCATGGCCAAAAGGCCCATAGGAATGCATTGCAAATACCGATTCGGGAAATTCCGAATCGGTAAAATCCGATTCGGTAAAATCCGATTTGGTAAAATCCGAATCGGTGAATGCCGAATCGGCAAGCTAGTCAAACTGAAACCAGAGACAACAGCCAATGAGGTGGATCCACCCTCCCCCACCCAAGCAGGGAGTGGCTACCCAGGCAGGTGCAGCTCATTAAGAACTTTCTGGAGAGGCAGCCTGAGCTGAGCATTCACAGTGAGCAGCAGTGGAAGCAGGATCCAGAGCACTGTGAAAGATGGCTAGCAGCAGTGAGAGCCAGAAGGCTGGGCACAAGAGAAAACCTAAGTGTTGGTGGAGGAGGTGGTGAGGGTACACAGGCAGCTGTTTGGGAGGCTGTCCCTCACTATACCTGAGAGCACAAAGAGGAGGCTGTGGAGCGATATTGGGGAGAAAGTTAACTCAGTCGGTGTTACCCCCAGGAGCCTTGATGACCTCAAAAAGAGGTTCTATGATATCCGCAGCCTAACAAAGCGCAAATTGGCAGAGCTGCAGAGGCAATCTGGACTGACTGGTGGAGGCAGGAACCCGGCCCCACCCCTCACAGAGCTGGAGGAACTAGTGGCGACTACCATCGAGAGGGAGAGTGTGGTTGGAGTTGGGAACCTGGATAGCTCAGCCAGAGCTACAGCTAAAGGTAAGAAGCATGCGCATCATGACACACCCTACCAGACACCTCCCCTTTAGACACAATGCACAGCCAAACCCCAGCCCAGTACTGCTACCAACAGACAAGAGAAAAGCATCATGGTAAATGTAGTCAGCAGAAGTAGGCAAAAATGCCAGTGCAGAAGCATAATTAAAAGAACAGTGGAACTGAATCAAAGAAATAGTAATGATATGTGCAATGCTTTAATTGTAGTGACTGTAATACATCAGCACTCAATTCACAAATGCTTCTTTATACCTAGGGGCACCATCAAGCGGAGGAGCAGGAGCAACTGAGGCACCAGCACCAGCAACTTCTTCCAGTGTGGTGGCAGGGCCAAGCACTAGTCAAGCAGCCCTGGAGGAGGAGGAGGAGAACACCAGTGGCCAGGGAAATGAGGAAGACCTTGGACAATCATTCACATTCCTACACTCACCAACCCCGAGCCACCCTGCACCTGCAACATCTCCTGCCAGGAGTATTGTTGTAGCTCCATTGAACCCCATCGATGGAGCAGCAAGTCAGGCCCCAGCTACGAACAGAGTTCCACCTGTGGCACCCCAGCCCACACAGCAGGGCAGCAGCAATCCCCGGAGGCGTACAACAGCCAGCACTGCACTTCCAGCATGGGAGGGGAGCGTCTTTCAAGGGCTGGAGGGCAGCATGGTTAAGATACAGCGGATGCAGGCGAAATCCATCATGGCCTGCCAGCGCCAGCTGCGGTAGCATAACCTGCAAATGGGAGAGATGGCGCAGGGCTTTAAGACATTTGTGGAAAGCAATAAAGACATTGCTACAGGTCTTGGCCGTATGACCACAGCCATCACGCAGCTATGTACTAAACTGGACGAGCACGAGCACTCTCGCCGCAGGGATGCCCGCATGCACAATAGGTCAATAAACCGCCTTGCTGCTGCTACCGCACAGCTATGCCAACGTGGGGCAAATATGGAGGCCAGCCTGACCCAGAACACCGCAGAGGTCGCCAGGGGCATGGCCCGCATTACGACCGCCATGGAGGCACTTATAATTTCAAACACTGTGGTCAATCCAGCCCTGGACCGGGACCGGGGCGAGGCTGGGGGCAGCAGCAGCCGCAGCAGCCCGGCCAGCGCAGTGTCGGAGCCGCGCCGGAGCACCAGGTGCTCTGCTGAAGCTGCTGGACATGCAGAAGGGGGAGAGGCACAACCCAGTGGGGCTGCTAAGCGCACCAAAAAATAAGCTTGCCAGGGCGGGTGAGGCAACCCGGACTATTGACATTGAACCACTTTTTGTTAAAATTTTCTTTTGTTGCACATCAGTGCAGTAACGGTGTTGCAACATTATTAAAAATTTCATTTCCTTACAACCATTGACCTGTCTGTGCATCTGTACTCACTCAGAAATAGTTTTCTGTAATCTCCTCACGTCTGTATCTGCCATCACTTGGCGTAGACACCCCAGCAGGTTGTGTTTGTGGCACAGCAACGTCGTCGTCATGGTCCTCGTAGTCTGACAACTCCACCTCAGTGCCCTTCTTCACCGCAAGGTTGTGCAACATTGCACAGACAGCTATGGTCTTGCAGCAGGTGATGGGGGTATACTGCCTTGCACCTCCACTCTTGTGCAAGCATCTGAATCTGCTTTTCCAGATGCCAAAGGTCCGTTCAACTACATTCCTGGTGCTTTTCTGGGCCCGGTTATACCTCCTTTGGCTGGGTGTGGAGGGGTTGAGGTAGGGGGTGAGTATGAATGAGCAGAGGGCATATGCACTGTCGCCTAGAAGGAAAAGGGGTAACATTACTCACATGCATACATGTATTTCACTTAGCTACTTTGTGTTATGGGGGTCTGATGATGTGTCTCACCTAGGAGGTATCCTTCACCAAATTTGCCAGCCGTCAGCCGTGCATAGATGCCGCTCTGTTGAAAAATGTAGGAGTTGTGGGTACTCCCTGGGAATTTTGCGACCAGGTCTGTGATGGTGCACTTCGCATTGCAGATCACCTGAACATTGATGGTGTGCGTAGACTTCCGATTGCGGTATATGTATTCTGTGTCAGCAGGGGGGCAAATCGGAATGGGCGTGCCATCTATGCAGCCAATGATTTGGGGAAATTGTGCCATCTGGTAAAAGTCTGCTTTTGTTTGTACCAGTTCCGCGTGGGTTGCAGGGAAAGAGATGTATTGGTCCATCCTGTGTATCATGGCGTCAAGGAAATTGTGGAAAAACCTTGACAGGCTGCTCTGGGTCACCCCTCCTACCGCTGCTACTCCACTTTGATAGCTGCCAGACGCAAGCAGGTGTAGGCTGCATAGCACCTGCACGTGCGCTGGGATGGCGTGTGCCCTTGGGGTGGGGTGGTCCAACAGTGGTTTGAGGTCCCTGATGAGCTCCAGAATGGTGTCTGAGTCCAGCCTGTACCTCTGTAGGATCTCTGCCTCTGTGAGCATGAACAGGGTGATCCTCTGTCTGTAGACCTGTTCCTCTCTTTGCCATTCCCTCTCTCCTTCCTGCTGTAGCCGTAGCCGCCTTGCAATGACATAAAAAGCAGCCATCCTGCAAGTTGCAATGCATTTTGGGTCTATTTTTATAGGTTGAAGTTGGTTACCACCTGATTGTAATCCATGGTAAATACCGATTTTGAAATACCGATTTTGAGCCAAAATCGGTATTTCTATGCTTCCCTACATCTCTCTCTCTGTCCGAATCGGAGATTTACCGATTCGGTAACTCAACCGAATCGGTAGGTTAGCCGAATCGGCATTTTTCCGATTCGCTGTCTCTACCGATTCGATACATGGACCGAATCGGGTTTTTTTCCGAATCGGTGTCACTACCGAATCGGTACATGTACCGAATCGGTATTTTTAACGAATCGGTATGTTACCGTTTTGTTCTCTTTCCGATTCGGGGTATTTCCGATTCGGATTATTTCCGATTCGGTAGCCATTCGGAATCGGTATATATACCGATTTGGACGGTTTTCCTTGCCCTACATCTCGATGGCTGTATACCGATTGGTAAGGGACGAAAATAGGTATTTTCGGCCGTTACCGATCGGTAACGGCCTACCTACATCGGGCCCCTAATCTTTCCAGGTCACAAAAACAATGCAACTGATGCTCATGTAAAATGTTCCAATGCCTTGCCCTAAATGAAAACAGCAGAAAAATGCACATTGCATTAAAATCAAAGCATTGACAAAAAAGAGTAAAGACAAATAGATGCATTTTTAGTGGCTGATTTGTGCAAAGTTAGGCCTGCTAAAATAATAGCTTTCCTGCTTAACTTGTAGACAAATATTTAATTTGAGCAAAACTCCTTTTTCTTCATTTTTGCATATGAAATCCCTTTCAAATATGAGTTTAGAATACCAGTTGTACAAAAACCTATTGTGTGTGATTCAATAGATGATAATGTTGCTCTTTAACAGGGTTTACATCAGAACTGTCTTGCCAATTAGTTCACCAGTGGTTTGTGTTTAAAAACGATTGGCCTCATTTACAATATTTTGATGCATAGCAGCGCAGCAAGCCTTCCTGATGCACTGCCATACGTCAAAAGAAAAGGGCAGCAATGCACCGTATCTACAAGACACAGCACATTCCTTTCCTTCTCCTCTGCGCTGGCGCATAATGGGCTGCCATGCACTAAACACAGGCACCTTTGGGCCATGGTGCAAGGGTGTCTGCGTGGTAGGGGTGCTTGTTTTTGTGCAAGAAAGGAACACCTTCTTGCACACAAGCTATCACAACAGGAGTTTTCCTCTTTCTATGTGCTGCTTAATGCAGCACACATAGAAAAAGGAAAAATGAGGAGAAATAAAGGTATTTCTCCTTGTTGCGCCACCTTTATGCGCAGGAATCTGACACATTCCCAGGTTTATCAAACCGTGTCAATCTTGGAATGTGCCAGGTTCCATGGATGTTGTGTGGGAACACCCACAGCAACACATATGGAACACCCCTTTCATGAAGTATAATGCGTTAAAGGGGGTCTAATTTACAACGGCAGGAAAAGTAATGCTGGGTGCGTGATCTCACCTCTAGTAAATACCACCAATTCTGGTAGTGCACTCGCTTGGTTATTGAGTTGTCACATGTCTTTGAAGTACAAGGCCTTGAATGCAGTGCACAGAGACCATTTTCTGCCGCACACAGGGAAAAGAAATTAGAGGAAACATTGGTCACAATTGAGTGACGAGATTGAGGTTCTTACCGGGCTTCGAAAATAGCAAAATTACCGCTCCATTCTATGTCACCAGAATCGGCATACCGTCTATCAATACAGAGTTAAACAACTTAATCCAAACTGGGATGATCCCCTCTGCAATTGTGGAATAAAGTTCACTAGGAGTATTATTTGGCCCAGTAGCCTTCCCTCTTTTTAGGTCTCAACTATCATTGCAGCGTGCATGCGCTGCTGGCTTTGCAAGGCGTGGTGTATATACTATAACTGGGAAGCTTCGCGTAAGCTCTGCCCACTATCCGCCCATTTTTTTGTTTGTCTTACAGCCTAAATGCTGCCTCCTGATTGGTTTTCGTCTTGTCGGCCACGGCGTAATTAGTACGCTTCCAAGGCTATTGACCCCTTTACTCTACACTGTTTTTTCCCTTGTATTCCCCTGCCCCCTCACGTAGTCCATGATTTTTCGCAAACCCCTCAACCCCAATCCCGTTCGTGCCTCCTTAGACACACGCATTCAACTTTGTAATGCAAATGCTTGTTTTAAGTAGTGCACGGTCATTTACAGGCATGCCCCAGGAAGCCGTACTGTACTGGAACTGACATCCCTGGGGTGCACCGGAAAAGAACCCTTGGTTGCTCCTGCATCCCTCTATGTTTCAGTTTCATAGGATGCACACTAATTGCACAGCGCGTGCTGCATTCACGGGAGGCACCAGTTGAAAAGATTAATAGGGTAAGCCTTGCTTTTGAAGACGTGCATAACCTTTCAGCCACTTTGTGGATTGAGGCAGGCATAACGATAAAATACATGCAACTCAGTTTGATCACAGTAACACCCGTTAATTATAAATATACAAAAGTGTTTATCTGGGTGAGGCTGTTTGCCGGGACACTGTCTAGTGCAGCCAATCTGAGGTTGAACCTCCCGTTCACAAATTGCAAATGTTTTCTGCTAAATTAAGTTTGCTAGCATTCCAGGTTTCGATACCCCACTAAACTTCTAGGGCAAACAAAATCCAGTTGATTCCAACTGCACGTAGGGAAATTGTAATTAATGTTGCATTGTGGGTATTGAGTTCATTAGTAATTCCGGGGTGTCTAAACACTGAACACCCATCTTTTTAGGATTCCTGCATTGGGCAGATTCATTCATGGCAACTGAATGCTTTTTTTGTACGCGGCTCGCTATATGGGCATCCCTCGCCGTCCGTGCCTCTGCAGCACACATATCACTACCTCAACTGTGGTTGCTGCCAGTGCTCCTGCTGCCCAACACCAGCCTTCACCACTTTCAGGTTCGCGGCAGGAGTTGTGACTACAAAGCTCAAGCACAAAGAGGTCCTTGGTGTTGGAGGGTTTTCTGAGAAACTGTTAGGAAGAAACATTAGGAATGTGTTTGGTTACTTCACAGGTGTTGGACAGGGCTGCGGACATAAGAGAACATTTCATCACAGGGATCGTTTAATGGCGGTGGCTTCATTAGAAAGTGGAAAACACTTTAGGGGAAAACTGCATTTTCTTACTTGGAGAACACTGTCTTTGGTTCCTAGTCGTGAACACAGCAAGCATCCACAAGGTGAGCGTAAATAAATACATTTCTATGTACAATCATAGCGAAATAATAATTTGTTAAAGTAAGTCGCAGAACTACACTTCACTTGGCCTGATGAGAGTGCTGTGCACTAGTTGGCAGGTGTATCTGTACCCTCCCTTCTCTGTTTGCTACACCTTTAGTGTGTCCGAAGTTTGCTAATCACCCATTTAGGGGCCTGTCCATCCAACCGTTCCACAGGAGGGTACCTATATTATTTTATCACTGTGGCTCTGCATGTTTTTATGTAGCCTCTTGGGTGTTTAACAACCTTGCAAAGAAAACACATTCTCGCATTTGTTATTGTGAGATGCAAGGTAATTAACCCTTTTAGCAGTTAAAGCCAACAAGTGCCAAATATACTGCCACGCCTATAATCACAACCACTTAGGGCCATATGTATGAAGCCAAAAATCAGTCGCAAACGCTGCGATTCGTTAAAAATAGCGTTTGCGACTAAAAAATCGCTAATCGCAATGTATGAAGCCAAAAACGCATGCAAAATAAGGAATCGCAAATTAGCAAATCCCAAGCGTTGCGAAAGTGGGAAATAGTGATTACAACAGCGATTTCCAAATTAGCGATGAAACCTGTTAGCGAAAATTGCTAAACTGGAAATCGCTATTTAGAAATCGCAATGGAATGTATCAACCAATCGCAAATTGCGAAATACTCCAAATTGCAAGATAAGGAATCGCAATTACCATCAAGTGGGAGCAGGTGGTAACCAGGTGCAAAGTATAAATTGAAACCCAGAATGCAACACACTCCCTACCACAATGTCCGGGCTGTACATGATAGTGAGGAGGCGAAGAGTGAGAGCTCTGGCGCAGAGGAGGAGACGGCAGGAGAGGATATTCCGGTTGCGCACCACCATCTTCCAACGCACTGAGGAGGATATCTACACCCATTACAGACTGGAGGAAGACAGCATACTTGATTTGATTGAGGAACTCAGGCCCCACCTAGAACACCCCACCCGCAGGACACAAGCCATACCCACACACATCCAGGTCCTCTGTTCACTACACCTGCTGGCCTCAGGTAGTTTCTAGGGGGTCATAGCCTCTGCAGGAGGGGTGTCACAAAGTGCCCTGTCGCGCTTTTTCCATGCGTTCCTCGACGCCATTACACGTAGGATGCAACATCACATACACTTCCCCAGCACCCCACAGGAACTAGCACAGACCAAGCAGGAATTTTACAACATAGCCCAATTCCCCCACATCATAGGATGTATAGATGGAACACATGTTGCCATTTCACCCCCCTCAAACATAGAGTATGTATTCCGGAACATGAAATGCTACCACTCACTGAACATACAGATGGTGTGTGATGCCAAAAACATAATCACCGATATAGTGGCAAAGTACCCTGGAAGCACACATGCCGCCTTCATATTTCATGTTTCATTTTTTTGGCTCATTGACTGAGTTGTGTTTTGTGTACCTTGCAAGGCACCGGGACGCCCCTTTGCTGGGGCAGCTGAGCACGGTATAAGTGCAGATAACATAACATATTCGGTCACAGTGGGCTATACCGTAGACTCTCAAGAGGGGAATTTGGAGAGGGATACCTACTAGGTAACAGCACACACTGTCAGCCCACATTTCTCATGGCCAGCATGTGCATCACAGTGACTGACCTTTAAACATTTCCACCCACAGGGGACAGTGCCTATGCAGTCCGGGATTTCATCCTGACACCCTACCTGAATCCTGCCACTGCTGGGGAGCGGCGCTACAACCGGGCACACATTTCAACAAGAGGCACCATCGAGAGAACATTTGGGATTTTGAAGAGCAGATTCAGATGCATACACAAAAGTGGAGGAGCCCTCCAATACAGCCCTGAGACGTGCTGCAAAATTGTTGTAGCTTGTGCCATGCTCCACAACATTGCAACCAGGAAAGGGACACCTATGGAGTTGAGTGACTCCGAATCCTCTGACGTGGAGGGACCTGGACCCATACACATGGAAGCTGGCGTAGCTGCTGCTGCAGCTGGGCGACAGAGGCGTGATGAGATCATGCGGAACTACCTCTAGGTGAGTGAAAATGATACACTGACAACTTCTTGCTTTGCAAACGTGTTTACTACCCAATTGCAACAATGTCACACATCCAAAAAACATGGATGAACTCTACCAAACCAAAGCACATGTTTCAATCACAGTGCTACAAAATCAGTCATTAGTACAGCAAGTGCTACACTGTTGCTGGCCCCATATCTCCCCTGTGTGGAATAGTCATTTTGCTGCAGTCCCTATTGTTGTGTGGCAGGCCTGGTGCTCCGGCCACTACGACGCCTCTCAACAGTGGGTGGTGGTGTATTTGTGCTCCGCACTGACTGTGAATCCTCTTCACTGGGGGTAAGCACCCCGGGTCCAGCAGTACGCAGCGCACGCAGCTCATCCAGGGTGGCAGTTGACTGCACTACCACAGTGGCTATGTCCTGGATACCATGCGAGAACTCACGCTGTGTCTCTATGGCACACCTTGCTGGCATATTGGTGGAAGAGGCCAGGCGATTAATAGCACGCGTGTAGTGGTCCATGCGGGCCATTCCTTTGCGCCTGGCTGCGCGTTCAGCTCTCAACTCTGCAGTCAGCTCCTGCACAGCCCCCCTGATTTCCTCCCGTATTCCTCTGTTCCCTGCCCTGATCTCTCTCTGAATGGCCTTCATGTGTTTCGCTTGCAGGCGGTGAACCTGAAGCATGTGCATTTCTAGGCCGGCGAACACAGATTCATCTTGTTGCACATTGGAGCTGATGGCCGTGTTGGGTCTACGCCTGCCTCTGGACAGTGGTCTGGACTCCTGCTGCTGGGGTACTGGTGCATCAGACTGCACATTTTCATTTTCATCCTCATCATCATCCATAATCCTGAATGGCCTCACGTTCCTCCTACTATGTCCCTGTGGTCGGATGAAAGGACTGTCCTCCCCATCTGTTTCATGGCCATGGCTGCCTTCTCCTGAGGCTTGGGGTCCTGTCTCAGTTGCACTGGCTGTAGCCTTCCCTCTTGCAGGTGCTGTGGATAGAACAGCACACATTACTTATTTTTTCATTACATGTGATGTTCAAATAAATTTTACCACAGTGTTCCCTGACTTTACTTTTGTCATTCACTTTCCTGGTCTGCACATTTGTACAATGTGAAATTCTGATGCTACATTCAACATTACAGACTATTGTGACTACATCTCCCATAATGCATTGCTGTGACTGCCTGTGTAATTGCTCTAGCCTGCCATGTGGTTCCCCTAATCCCTAGGTCGCTGCAGGGGTTTGCTGGGGGTGGTTTAGGGTGGGGAGGCATGCTTCTTACCTGGTCTTGCAGCTGGTTGTGCTGAGCTGTCGAGCACGGACACGCCCGCAACACTCTGTGGAGGCAGTGTGGTCTCTACCAACTCCTCCAGTGGTGTAGAGTCAGGGACGTTGGAGTTTCCCCCACTGGTGAGCTGGGACTGCTCCAGCCTGGCAGCCAACTTCTCCTTGGAGCGCTGTCGCAGGTCATACCAGTGCTTCCGCAACACTTCGACTGTCCTGTGGGTCACTCCTAGGGCATTCACTTTGGCTTGGATGCCCTCCCAAATCCTTCTCTTGCTGGCTTCTGGCACCTTGTGGGAACTCCTCCCAAATAATGCCTCATGGTGTGGCACCATTTCGGTAATGAGGGTCTCTAGTTCAGCGTCTGAGAACTTGAGCTTCCTCTTCCTGCCTGCTTCCCCTTCTTGCTGCTCCTGCTGGCTTGCTGGGACATCCTGGTTTCCACCTTCTGCCATGGCTCCTGAGTTCCAAACAACACTCTCACACTCTCTGTCTCTATCCTGAAGCACCATGGGAAATCACTCACTTCCTGGATGGTGATGTTATCATAAAGCATCAGGATTGCGATTGGATGTTTCCAGAAAATCGCTAAATTGCGATTTTTCGCGTGGGAACATCGCAATTTAGCGATTTTCGGGCTGCGATCGCGCTATTTTGCGATTTACTGGTTGCGAACTCGCTAATTTGCGATTCTTGACGTTTAAGGAATCGCTGAATTGCGTTGTTACATCCCGATTTGTGATTCTGATTTTGCGATTCGGTAATAATCGCTATTTCAGAATCACAAATCGTTTTCTTGATACATATTGCCCATAGTCCATTGCAGTAATATTAGATAATATATTGCATTTGTAAACACTTATAAGATCCCAAAGGCAGGACCGATCGCATTGTAAATGCTTGTTACTTTCCCCACTACCGCAAAGATTTTGCTACCAGTGATTTCTTGAGACAGATAATTGTTGTTGATCATTAGACAGTTAAGGGAGATGTTTTTCTTGACGTCAGTGTTCCAGTTTACAACTAAATCTTCTGTGCATAACTCCTGAAAAATGTATTAAACACAGCTTAAATCTTCTTACTCTCTTCAACTGTCACACCTGTATCCCTATTTAAGACCTTCCTAATAAAATTCGACTTCTTTCCAGCGTTGATTTCTAAGGTAGCTGTTTCCTGCAACACTCCCAGTGTATGAAATCTTTTGCTCTGCTGACTTCCCATTGCTGCAACACCTTCTCCTCAACCTTAACTCTAAACTTCAATTGCAGACCTTTAAGAACAGGCTTATGTCAATTTTGTGGTGCAGCTCAATGCAAAATCATTTTTGGTATTCACTAAGCAATGCAAAGCCACCTTTTATGGCTTTGTGCAGTTTAGTAAATAAACAGTAATGCAAGGCGGAGATGCCTTGAGTGACCCTTCTTTGGGAAGGAGTTTCATGGGTAGAGCACGGGTATTCTCGTACGTGCATCAATGGAATTCAGTGGATTCCCAGATTTACTAAAGCTTGTAAATTTGGGAATGCATCAAAACGGTATGCATTTCCGAGTGAAGCGTAACAAGGAGAAATGTCTTTATTTCTTCTTGTTACTTCCTCAATCTATCTGTGCTGCATTCTGCCACACAAAGGGACGTCTTCTCCACTAGGGCGGAGGAGCATCGCCCTACTGCTTTCTCGCAGTGCGAGAAAGCCAAAACATAAAATGGTAATATCTAAAAATAATTACCATTTTATGTTTGCTTTGCGCATTGCGGGCGGGCGGATGCACAGGGCTGCTCTGCTCTTTGAGAAAGGCTGGGGAGGAGTGGTTTGCCCAATCCTGAGTGTGCAAAGACCATTGGGTTGACCCTCGCAAGTGACCCAAACCAGTCATGCACACTCTGCCTTACTAAATGCAGCCTCCATGGAGAACATGGCCACCCCATTAGCCCCTGGCTGGGCAGCGTCCCAAGCAATCACAACGCTGCTTGCAGGATTGTCATTAGCTTAGGGCAGGGAGCCTGGCTGCCTGCTGCCTTTTCCTGTTGTAGTAAATGACAACAGGAGTAAAACCCATAGACCAGGTTGAGATCTGGGTAAGTAAGCAAAAATTACCAATAATGTCATATTTTTCTTTTTATTTCCCAGCAAACCCCCGTGCAACACCCCTTTACGAATCCCCCTATGACCCCTCATGACTGCCCCCACCCACGAGCAATGCCGGCCGATACTGGCAACACACTTAGAAAGATGAATATGTCTCAATGGATTGTTTTTGTGTCGGAAGTTGACTCTATTGAAATGCAGGCATCCTTGCACCATGGTGCTAAGGTGCCTCCGCAGTGCACCACTGCTAGGAGACAGCAGAAATGTGCCATATCTTTGTAAACATTGTGCATTTTAGCTATTTACCTTTCATGTAGTGCAATGTAGCAAGATGTTTCGCTGCATTGCGGTACATGAAATGTAAGTAAATCTTCTCATTGGACAATCCAGTACAGTAATCAGCTAAACAGACTATATTCATAAGACACACCATACTGCGACCCACAGAGCTGTTCAAAGCTGGCAGTTTACAGAAAAACCATAAATTGTGCATCTGTCTTTCTCACACCTCATCATCTCCAGCACTGCTACTTGCTACATCTCATAATATGATAACCGCACCACATGGAAACACGTCCCACATTGGATAACAAAACCAAAACAACACCCTTCTAACCACATACCACTCTATCAGGCTTAGCTTGTTGCCCTGGTAGGTAAGTGCTTTAGTGCCACACATAAGGGTAGAAAGTACACTTGCGCACTACAATACAATATTTGTTTTGATCATATTAAAATCTTTGTTTCCATTAAACTTCAGAATTTTAAAAAAAAATGTGCTTCATTTGTGCTTTTGTAACTTCAGGTATATGTTAAAATATTTGTACAGTTCCTTTACAGGTATTTGCATTTTATGTGAATTACAAACAAACTGACATCCTACAGTATTACTTTTTGCACTCCCTGTAGTACACAAGGCAACTGGAATTATGTGATTCTGTTGCCGCGGAATTATGTGATTCAGAGCCTGTAATGTTTACCTCATAATTATGAATTTCTCTAATTTGCCACATATTCCATCATCTTCTGCATAATCTGCAGATTTTAACAAAAAGCATATTTTGTTTCCAGCTGAAACCAATCAAAAGTTACTAAAAAGACTGCAACTCGTGCTGACGTGCAGTGGAAGGTCCTTCGCAAAGGTTGATTAGTCACTTTTCAGTTACTTACAGCAAACAGTATTAGATGTGGAACTGGAACTAATAAAGCAAAACCTTTGACCAGACAGTGGGAACGTGCAAAAAATGACAAAATAATCATGTAATACCATTAAAAAATGTGCCTCATGAAACAGAATAATTTGTGATTTTTGCCACATAATTTTGTATTAATCAGCATAATTTAGTCCTCCACTGCTGCCTAATTGGAGTGGCCTTGTCAGTACCACAGAGAGATTGCCACATGATTCACTTTACAAAATCCTCTCACTTTGCTGTCAAAGAAAGAAAAGTAAACAACATCTCAACAATAAAAGAATACAAATCAACTTGTCAGAAGATAGACTGACATTTATTTATTCTGTTCCAGTACCCAAAGCAAATGTGACAAGATAAAAACAAAATGTAAATGCATTTTTATTGCTCATTCACTTTCTGAACTCCCGCACTTCTATACTGCTCCAAGTGCCATCGTCGTTGGGGGGGTTGAGGGGGGGGAGATTCTTATGGCCTGACCTGGCGATCCAATGCCCCTCCTTGGCAATGGCCCTGGACTGGTGGGTGCTATATGGACCCTGATCGGGCTAGGCAATGATTGGCAGGTGCAGTCCATGATGGGTTGGTCACACTTTGTCACTTGTGGGTTTACATTTAGCAATCATCTCTTGCAGTTGCGAAAAGGCAGAGGCCAGTTTCCAGGTTTATAGTTAAAGCCAGGCTAAGGCTAATCACAACTCAAACAGGCATAGCCACTCACAGGCCAGTCTGCAGCTTGGCAGTTTCAGCAACTAACACGTCAATAATAAGACACAGACACATGCTGAGTGGGAGTCGGAATTTGAGATCACAGAGCTGAAGTTTCCGCAAGAGCCAGCATGAAGAGTCCGCAGGCAGCATGCTGGTACTTGGGTCCATTAGATCATTCCAGAATAATCCACTCTTTTCTTCACCCTACGGACATTGGGGGTCATGCTGCACCTCACTCCTCCTTCTACAGACATTCCTTCCGTAAGTTTGTCAGGCTCCCTCCTTTGCTAAACAGGCAAGCAGATTTCTAGGTGCTTCATGAAAGGTATACAACTCTCCCAGCAGGAGATCAAGATTTCAGGTGATGTCTCCACCCATCCCTTAGACTGGCTGTCACACCTACAACAGCCTTGGTTTCACAACAGTTCTCTGAGTTCCCTGCAGAGCACTCCCTTCCTTGGCCGTAGAAGATTTGGAAATTGGATGTCAAGAGGGGTAGGGCAGTCCCACTTTTATACACACATGGCAGAGAGGAGATGTGTACCAACTGTTTGGAACTGTAGAACCAGTTTAGGATGAATCGCCTCTTAAATGGCCTTTCCAGGCTGTTCTACAGGCACATACTTTGTGTAGAGTGCTGCCTCTGATTTCACCCACAATATAGGCTAAAGGTGTGAAGATTTTGCATGTAGCTGTCATCAAACCACCAGAAGGAGCAATCAGGGAAAGATAAAAGAGCAGACCTCACCTACAGGTTTCCTCATCTTGATCTTGCACAAGATTCTGCAATCCAACTCACCCATGCACCGAACGGCAGTGTTCAGGAAGACTGATCAGCAATTACTTGCTACTCAAAAATCCAAACTCAATATCTAAAGCTTCCCTGTCTTCTCTCCTATCACTTCACTGTCTAGGTCTAATCCATCCAGCCTCAGAAATGTGAGCAATAAACGTACGCAGTCTAGGATCACAATCCTCATTGCCATCTTGTGTCTCCAAGTCAGGCCAGGGGGTATCCAAAACGGATTGCTTTTGCCTCCATTACTCTGGCACACTCAGACACATCATGCATGCACCACGCAAGCTACAAACATCAAAACGTATAGCACCCACTTGGGAGGTTAGACCACGTAACTGAGTATTTGCACAGAAGCAGATCTTTACACAAGTGGACCAGTAGCCCTCCACTACAGCTAAACAGGTAAAAAGGTCTGATCTCCATGTTTCTTAAAACATGGTATACTGCCAACAAAGCTCTATGTACTAAAACCCACATCTTTTAGTAAAACAGGGACACTCTTGGTGTACCCCTCTGCACCACAAACAAACTCACGTCAGGGACAGTTCAAGGCCTTAGTGCGCACACCAGATTAGCATGATGCCATGGTAAACAATCAAAAGTCAGGATGCCAGATAGGCTCAGTTGGTCACTCAATCAATACATCAATAGAGTTAAAAAGAATATAGTTATAGGTAGTTGAAAAGATGTTAAGACCAAAACATGAAGTAAATAACATGCAGGGGTCAAAAGTAATAGCAAGGCAATAGCATTACATATTGGTGAAGATTCATTCTTCAGTAAAATAATAGAGATCTTTCCATAAAAGGGCACCGTGGGGGCCGTGTATTCATTTTGGGTGCTGAATGCATGTGGGGTGAAAAATGGCTATAGAAAAGAGATGCATTTATAACAAGCATTTGCATAGCTAATAGGTCTCGCCCGTGGGTCCTTATTAGTGTTTAACCATGCAACAGTTGATGTTGTTGCACCAAGGATATTGTGCTGCATAACTAAATACTTATAAGGTGCTAAAAGCGAGACCTATTGGCTATGCCAATGCTTGTTTTAACTTGGCATGAGGAGGAGGTTAAGTGATTTTCCCAGAATCATAGGATGTTGAGGTGACGCCGGGACTCAAACCTGCCTCGTCAATTCTAAGGCAGTTCTGGCTCTCATGCCACATCCTTTAGCAAGCAACAGGCAGTCTTTGTCCAAGTGGGTGCAGAGAGGAGTGAAGTCTGGCCATCAGGGGAAGCGCATACAAGCGCAAGACGCCTGCGCCCGCCGATGGAGTCATACTGCCACTCACACAATATGGACACAAAAATTTTTGATGATTCAAAACCATGAGTTATACATAGGTGATCAAGAGGGTCTGTGCATATTTATCATGAGCTGATGCTTTGCAAAACATAAAGTGCCAACATCAATATTGTAAGAGACAGCTCACCAGCATGTGCGCTGCACAATCAGCCCGCTCGACCCTCACTCACTCTAAGCACTGACAGAGTAACCCACTTGCATAACGCCACAGAATGGGGCAAGCGCCTAAGGCTTCTGTTCTATAAAGGTGCACACGCATGTTACTGTGTCACACTGTGACAATGAAACTTAGATTTACAAATGTGCAACAAGACCAGAAGCACCTACTTCCTGCTAGTATGTAATGCATTACATCTACTTAATTTATCCAAGTACAAATCCCTGCGAGTCTCTTCACAAGAAGCCAGATACCAAATATTAAATTGTGTGGTTTGTGCAAGAGATATGGATTTGGTTATCATAAGTTGGCATGATGGTCCAGGACGTTAGACTCTTTCTGCTGCCATAGCCGCCAGCCTTCATGCTTTGAAATTTGGTAAATTCAGTGCCATTAAATTATGCAATAGTTGCATCTGTTGGTTACAGTGCCTAAAAATGACAGAAGCACATTATGAAGCGCAGTATAAAACAAGCTTGCGAAAGACCGTGAAAGCCATCATGAATGCGGGGACACACTCTGTGGTCGGGGAGGGGTGGAGCGAGGCGCGCTGCATTGGAGAGGCGGAGCGTGGCGCGCGTGCTTGTGCGCATAATCACAACTTGGTGGCCAAGCCTTTGGTAGCACTTTTAAAACCCGCTTACAAAATGTCTCGCAGAACAGCACATGCACTGACTCAGCGAGACCTAAAAATAACATCAGTTCTGATTTTCCGCATCAGGGTTTTTCTTGAAAAAGTCTCCTGTTTTGCTGGTTCTTCAAATACCAGTCCATTACAATCCACAGCAATAAGCCCAGTTCCAATTGCTCATCAAGATGTATCTGCAGCAGTAACAGCTTTCACTGTCCACAGGACCTCTGCACCCTCTAGCAACAGGAAGGAAGTTCCACAGATCCCGCAGAAGGAATGTCCCCTTTTAACTGGTCCATGGCTTTCTTATAGGCCAACAAACCGAGGGGCATATTACCAAGCAATAGCGATAATTATCGCTATTGCTTGGTTAGAGACAAAAATTTACCGCAGAGCTGCGGCGATTTTTATCACAGATAAACCTTGGTATTACCAAGGTTTATCGCAAATGCGATAAAAATCGCCGCAATGCATGAATATCGCTGATAAGTCAGCGATATTCATGCATTACTGAGCTAATGCTCTTAGCCATGTTATCCACCTCCCATTGGATAACATGGCTAAGAACTGATCAGGTGTTAGCTTTTGGAGATATTCGCGCTTAGCGCGAATATCTCCAAAAGTTGGTAATAGAAGATAGAGATGTTAGCGACTGTTTCCAGTCGCTAACATCTTGGCATGCCCACTTTGCATGTCATTAGTGATAAATATCACTGACATGCAAAGTGGGGCCCAAGATGGTCGCTATCTCCTACTAGCTGTCGCTAACTGGTGTTAGCGACAGCTAGGTAATAGGGAGATCATTTTATCTCCGCTTTCATGGCTTTTAAAGCCAAAAAAGCGGAGATAAACCCCCTTGATAATATGCCCCTGAATTCTTTGTAATAGGACCTTAAGCGACCTTCAACCCGGGACAATGTCAACAACTATTCACTGTGAAGGTCTTTCAAGATTCATTATTGATTGCCTGTTGAAGGAAAAACTCCCCCCATGAACTATGTTGCCACAAAGCACCTAGTATACACATTAAGACAGAGAGTACATGTCTTTCAGGAGAACGATTCCAACTCGAATTCTCTTGTGGAAAAAATCAGAGTAAAAAATGCAGCAAAGAGAGTGATTTATGTAGCGAAAAATAATGTGTTGCCTTAAATTCTTCTCTGACCAAATCCTCCATATACAGGGACCAGACAAAGGAAAAGAGGTGCAGCAGCCGTTTAATAATTTGAAAATAATGATCAATTTAGATGTGTTTAAGTTACCCTGACTAGGCTTTAACAAGAATTCATATAATTACGTGCATGTGTTTGTGTAACGTGTCCCGTTACATAAAATGTCCCTTTACATAAAATGCAGCTGCAACTTTCTCCTCAGGTTTCAGCCAGCCAATTCTGTTATTTCATTGACGTGATCTAAAAGGAAATATCTAGGCCAATAAGTGTATTTTTACTGTCTGATCTGGGTATACTTCTAATCTACCTGATCCAAGGGAATACGTCTGCTAATAAATATAGTGTTAGCCATAGGGGCTATAGGGACAGCAAGCTGTGATGCTATATGAAGAAGCATATGAGCTATTAAGGAAGCTTCATCGCCTGTAGGATGCCTTGGGTCGTTTCCATGTACAGTTTAAGTTTATTTTACAATACTGAGACTTGTCAGTGAGATTTGGCTTTATTTAAAAGCCAGCATACGGACCTCTAAACATTGAATGTTATATAGCATGGCAGTATGCCATGCTCAGATGTGGTGTGTGCACTTGGGGGCAGATTTATGATGCCCTTGCGCCGCAATTGCGTCACTTTATTTGACGCGACTGCGGCGCAAACAATGCGCCCTATTTACAACGTGACGCATCTAGGAGATGCGTCACGTTGTAAAGCCCTGCGCCATAAGGAGGCGTTCCAGCGCAGGGGCGGGGCGCTCCTGCGCAGGAACGCCTCCTGAAAGTGGCTGAGTGAAATCTGTGAGATTTCACTCAGTCACTTTCAGGCCAATGCTGCGTCAAAACCCTGCGCCTGGTTGAAGCAGGCGTAGGTCTTGATGCAGCATTGTGTAGATGGGGCACCCCCGAGCCTTGCTGGATCTGCGTCGCGCTTGCGATGCAACTCCAGCAATGCGCCACATTTCCGGCACAGATGCGTCACGCATCTGTGCCGTTCTTGCACCATGGTGCGCTGCATTATAAATGCGGCGCACCATGGGTGGCGGAGCTGTGGTGCACTGTGGCGCACGTTAACTGGCGCATCCCTGGGGATGCGCCAGTTAACATAAATCTGCCCCTTGATTTTTCTGAACTACGCCACCTGCAGCACATACAATGGAACAGAGTAGTGGTTGCTCTTCATGTTTCTGAGCAGAGCTGTCTACAGCTTATCGACTAGCTCATACGTTTTTGGAGTTAATGCATGCATAAGCAGTATCACCCAAACCAACTCATGGGCCTGTTTGCATGGTGCATGGCCACTGAACATGGTCATGAAATGGTCCCTTACCTTCTGTATGTGGGGAAACAGCTTCTATAGGCATGTTTTTTTAGATCATCACTATGTAAATCTAAGGACAGCCGTTCCGGGTCCAGTGTTTCATGAGAGGACATTGATTCTGGAGGCATCCATATGCACAGTAATCTTTATTGCTAAAAAACTGACACTTGAGCTTTTAGAAAGTAAACCTCTGTTCCGAAAATCAATGAATGAGGATGGAATCATGAAGGAACTGCGTTCCCTGGGTAGAGACACTGCACGGAGTTTAGCTGTGAACCTGCTGGCCTCTACATAGCAATATGTTGCGAACAGTGAGGTGATGATTCTAAACCAAGGGCCTGACTCACACAGGTAAACTAAAGTTACACTTTTGGGTATGTTTTATTTTATTTTGGAATTCACAAAACTTCAAATTGAAGGGTAAAGATGACGGGGTGGTATACCTATTTAACATCTACAACAGACCTGGCCCGCACATCGGGAGTCAGAAGTAATAAGCCAGTTGGACTCGATACTTGACTCACTGGGACATAGAGCAAATATCATTGTAGGAGGCAATTTGAACTCCAATTTTGAGCCTGTAGTGGGTTTCGGGAACCTGCTGGAGGTGGAAGATCAGGCTGATAACATTCCTAAGCTGGACAGTAATACAGAGGTCAAATGCACAGTAGCGGTGACACAAGTACTAAGTACTAAGGTTGACAATGGCCCATAGTCTGAGAGCTTGTAATGGGCGTCTCCCATCTGACAGACCTAACGCCCACACATTTAGTGGAGGCAATTTGTGCAGCAATATAGATTATATTGTAATGTGTCACTGGGAAGATGGAACTACCTAGTCAATCTTAAAATATATCCTAGAATAGAGAGCGACCACCGACCCTTGAGGCTGGTGGTCACCCCAGAATTCTTTTTCCTACCCCAAATTGGCTCTGTAGAAACCAACAATCTGGATGATGAAATCATATTAAGGAGGAACAACCGAGCTGTAAAATGGCCGCACATTCTGGGAAATAAAATAGAACTAGCCAGTATTTATTTAACCTTCGCAGACACTATAGCACCTTTTTTAGGAACTAATACCGGTCAAATAAAGGTGACCGATCTGCATGGCATGCTAGTAAATGCTTTAGATCTAATACTAAGCAAAGCGCATAAAGTAAGGAAGCCAAGCAGAATGGAGAGGACTGGTCGCAGTAATCCTTGGTACAATAGGGATTGCCGAATAGTCAAGCAAGAGCTAATTAAGGCTATTCAGATCAAGGAAATAGATAAGATAAGGGAGAAAGGGGGCATATATAAACATACTTTAGTAGTCGCAAAGAGGTTATGGGATGAGGAGATTTGGGCAGACCTAATTTGTGCGGCCAAAGCTAAGGACCAGGCTGGATTTTGGAACTTGATGGCCAAAGGTAACAGGATAGGGAAAACACAAAGAGACCTTTTTTCTTGATGAAAATACCTGGGTGGACCATTTCTCTGCACTCTATTCTGAATCCAACGGTGACAGTTTTGAATTATCAGAGGATATGATCAACAAAGCAAAAGAAGCTAATTTAAATTTTACATTAAAAGAAACAATTGCAATGTTGGAGTTAGTAAAACCGGGCAAAGCGCCAGGACCAGTCAAAATTCCTGGTGACCTTCTAAAACATGACCTGAATGTTTGGGCCTTTTACATTAACCAGCTTTGTAATGCAATAGCAAATTTTGAACCAATTCCAAACACGTGGAAGGGGGCGGAACTAGTCACAAATTTTAAAAAGGGAAATAGACACGATCCATTGAATTATCGCCCTATTAGTCTGATTGATATCCCACAGAAGTTATTTGGCAGGCACTTATTTTTCAGTTTATCAACCTGGATAGAAGATGTGGATTTACTTTCAAAATTCCAAGCTGGGTTTAGGAAGAAGACCAGCACAATTGACCGAGGGCCTCATTTATGAAAAGTGATGCATCGCTGCGTGAAAACAGCGATGCGTCACTTTTCACTGCGCACTCCTTGCGACACCAATGATGCGTCATATTTAATGTATGACGCATCATGTCGCAAGGACTTACAGATACGTCAGTATTTCTGACGCATCTGTAAGCGCAAAAGTGAAGCATTGCTGGAGTGTGTCACAAAAGTGACACAACTCCAGCAATGCGTCCTTTCACATGGGGAAAGCCCCATGTGAAAGGGCTTGCGTCAGTCTTACGCCTGCTGTGAGGCAGGCGCAAGATTTTGACGCAACAGCATCCTAAAAGTGACGCAGTGAAATCTCATAGATTTCACTGCGTCACTATTACGAGGCTTTTTGCGGGGGAACGCCCTCTCTGCATACATTATACCTGACGCAGGTATGATGTGGCGCAGGGGTTTAAAAAGTGACGCATCTACCTAGATGCGTCACTTTTTAAATATGGCGCAACAAGGAGCATTTTGTACGCTGCTGGTGCATCACAAAAAGTGACGCACCGGCGGTGAAAAACTGACGCAAGGCCTCATAAATAAGGGCCCAAGTTTTTAGGTTTTTATGTTTGTGCTGGAAATATATATCCCTAAGACAGGGCAGCTTATATATTGCATTTGTAGACTTGAGGGCTGCGTTCCATTTGGTACCAAGGTGCAGCCTATGGGGCTGGCTGAGAGATCTAGGGGTACCAATCGAATTGCTTGTGCAGATAATTAGGCTTCACGAAGGGAATTATGCTAAAGTGTGAAGGGGGCCAAGGTGAAAACTTACCAGGGAGATATCCGTGAAACAGGGGGTTCGACAAGGATGCGTGATGGCGCCTACCTTGTTTACACTTTATGTAAATGACATCTCAAGCTTCCTGACAGGTTGTAAAAATGATTCCCCTAAGCTGGGAGGGGAAGTGATACCTGCTTTACTTTTTGCAGATGATACCATCTTAATCTCACAAACCCCCAGCGGCCTCCAAAACCTGTTGAATTCATTCCATTCGTACTGCTCTAGTAAGGGACTTGAAATTAATCCCAGCAAAACTAAGTATATGTCTATTAATTCAAGTGAATCCTTTAAAAAGAACCCAGAGTTTAATGGGCAAAGATTAGAATATGTACACAGTTTTAATTATTTAGGTATCACACTGGACTCAAAACTGACTTGGATGCCACAATTGGAAAAAAACAGATTACTCTTGATTCAAAATTGCACTCCAATTATAAAGAAGCATGGATAGAGTACCTCTAAGGCTGTTTCCCCAGCCATTGAGTTTTTTAAATTCAAGGCCCAGTCAGCTGTTTTGTATGGGGCAGAATTGTGGGGACCACATTGGAAACGTAACTTTGAAATTGGAGAAATCAAATTCATTCGCAAGTTACTGTCCTTACCCAACAGAACTCCGATGCTTCCAGTGATACTTGACCTCAACCTAAAATGTACTGACAGTCTTGCTGTACTGCACCCTCTTTTATTTTGGGTAAGAATTTGGGCAACGGTGGAGCTTGTTCATTACAAAAGGGTATTGCAAGAGATAATGAGTTTTGGACTCCCAAAAGCCATCCTGTGGTTTTACCACGTTATGAATTGGCTTAAGAAATTAGGATTATCACATTACTGGGATGCACCCTCTGATTTGACCATGGCATGTAGTAAGGTTGTTAAGTTAGCCTTTTGGAACTATGGGAGCAGCACTCTGCAACATGACTCCAGTTTAGAACCCTTGACTACATCATTCCTCTTGCTCAAAGATATACCCCAATTTGAAACACTGATGGATGAGATATGCCCACAAATCGCCAAATCACTGTACCTGAAATTTAGATATGGTGTTTTTCAAAAAAATTATAAGAAATCAAAATGGTCCACCAACCGCAATGACCAAGATCATGATAAATGTACCTTTTGTAAGCAGTTAATTGAAGTCCAGGAAGATGATGCTCACATCTTTTTTTCTGCCCCTTATATGATACACCTAGGAAAAGATGGATCAAACCTCTCTGCATTGCCTTAGAAATAAGGCACTGCAGAGAGGCAGAACGTCTATTGAAGTCTGATACATCACAACTGTTGGTTTTTTGTGTATCTAGATTTCTCACCGGTGTGATGGTCATTAGAGCCAAAAAGGGGTTGAAATTGTGATATTTTTCTATCTTTTTGCACTGATGGATATAGGTTATTTTTAATAACTCTTTTAACTGTGTAACCTAGCAATGAATGTTGTCAAATATTTAATCATGTGGGTCAATTAGACAATATTTTTTTGTTAATGAGTAGCTATGTAGTGTGTGTCTCTCAGACTTTATATATACATTCCCACCCTAGATTGTATCTATTTAAGCATTTTAGAATATGTATTGTGTTATGAATTTACTGTTTTAATCGTAAATATAGGATGAATTTTGGTAAATCGCGTTGTTATCCGCCCAGTACACCTTGACAATGAATGCTATCGCTAAATTCAGGATGGAAATGTGTTATATTGTATTTTATGTACTTTTATGGTCTAAAAAGGCCGAAATAAAGTTAAATTGAAAGTGAAAACTGTCTGGGAAAGGCCTAGTCCTGGTTGGATATTATGGGCCAAATATTGATGACCTGGGACCTCTGGGTAAATTAGCTAGTGAATTATTAAGTTTTTCCGGCAATATTGTCATGGCAGGAGACTTTAATACGGTCATGGATAAAGACCTAGACCGTTCAGGAAAGAGAGCGCAGAGGAATGTTAAGATGTCTAACAGAGTAAGGGTGCTGTTAACACAGTTTGGAATGTGCGATATTTGGCGTATTAAATCAGGCCAGAAGGTGGGCTATACATATTATAATCAAAAGTATAGACATAAGTCAAGGATAGAATATATTTTGTTAGATCTAAGGATGGTGGAGCATGTTACAAGTATTAGTCATGTAGGTGTGCATCTATCAGATCATTCAGCTATCCTTTTACACTTGACGTTTGGCCAAAAAACGCAGAGCCCGGTTGGGAGATTAGATCGTACGATTCTGTTAGATCAAGAAGCCATGGAGACTGTAGAAGGCGAACTGGATGTTTTCTTGACTGCGAACATAGACTCTGCCAAGCTAGATGTGGTTTGGGACACGTGTAAGGCCTTTCTGAGGGGGAGGCTGGGGGCCTTAGGGGCAAAGAAGAGAAGGTTATATTATAGCAGAATTACTGATCTGGAAGAAAAGAATCAGACAATATGAGGCAAGGATCATGGGAGAAAATGAGCAGCAGCTAAGGGACCAGGCCATTTTTGACATTTCAAAACTGAAGGCTGAATTAGTTACAGTTCTTGCAGCTAGAAACAAGGAGAGATGGGATGCTAGCAGCTTGGCGCACTTTAGTTATGGAGAGGGGTGTGGTAAGCTTTTGGCATGGAAAGAAAAGAAGGACCTGGTTCGAAACTTTATTAAGGAAATTAGAGTGGATGGGTCTGAAGGGGACATAGCTATTACAGATAGTGGAGAGATTGCAGAAGCTTTTTTTTAGCACTTCTCCGCGGTTTATAAGGAGTTAGTACCAGATCTACAAGAGGTGAGAGCATGGGCACAGTTAATAAAGCCACTTCCAGTCCAATATAAACAGATTTTGAATTCAGAAATTTCACTGATGGAGGTGGAAAAAGCCATAAAGAATGGTAAGAGAGTTAAGGCCCCGGGGCCAGACGGTCTTCCTCTGGAGGTCTATAAGGCCCTGATTGGTTCAATTGCTCCTCCATTACATCGATTATTTAATAATATCTTTAGAGGAGACACAGTGATGCCGGAGTCTTGGAATGAGGCGGTAATAGTTCTGATCCCAAAACCCGGCAAATCACCCAAATATCTAGATGCATACATGCCAATATCATTATTAAATAATGATTATAAACTGTTCACTAAAATTATGGCAGATAGATTGAGTCTAGTTATTTCGCACTTAGTTCATGAGGACCAAAAGGGATTCATGAAGGGTAGATATCTAAAATAACTCACTTTCTCAGTGGTTGGCACAATAGATATGGCTACAGTTTTTAATCTTCCCCTTGCTCTTATTGCCCTTGATGCAGCTAAGGCGTTTGACCACGTGAATTGGCTTTATCTGAAGAAACTCATTCAGCATTTAGGACTAGGTCCAAGCTATACTAACACCTTGCTATCATTATATAGCTCCCCTACCTCTAAGGTGCTTGTTAACGGCATTTTGACACCCTCTATTAGGGTAATGAGGGGTACGGTTCAGGGATGCCCTATTTCTTCATTATTATTTAATTTGTATATAGAGCCACTTGCTTGTAGGATTAGAGATATGGATACAATAGCCCCTTTTGGGGCAGGTGAATGGAATAAGAAGATTGGTCTTTACGCGGACGATATTATTATTTTCACTTCAAACTTGAAAGAGTCAATGGGAAACTTATTTAAGCTCACTAAAGAATTTGGCAAGGTTTCAGGGTATGAAATCAATGAGAGCAAAACAGAGCTAATGGCATGGAACTTGGATACCGAAGACATTAAATGTAAGAAGGAGATGAGATACCTAGGCGTGTGAATAACGCAGAATATAGCGGACTTAACAAAAACTAATTTTTTTAGGGTGAAGAAAGAAATAGGGACTACATTGCGAAATTGGAGTCACCTACCTCTCACTCTGTTTGGTCGTACTAACCTGATTAAAATGGTGATTTTACCAAAACTTACTTTTCTGTTTGAAACAATTCCCTGGGACTTTGACAAGAATGGGCTTAAGAGATTACAAAGCGAGATTTGTTCTTTCATTTGGGCCTCTAAGGGATCTCGCCTATCTTGGAAGAAAATTAGAAGAAGATGGGACAAGGGCGGGTTGGCAGCCCCAGACTTTTTGTTATATGACTGGGCTTTTCGTTTAAAAATTTTGAGAGAGCTTATGGGAGTACCGAAGGCTACAACCAACGGGTATATCTTTTTGGCTATGTTAAGCTTGAGCAATTATGATGAGGACGGATTCATGTATACATTTTCAGACCCAAAATTTTTCAAAAAGGTGAAACTGAAAACTTTACGGGAAGCGGCAGAGCTCTGGTATAAAATCAGGAATCAAGCAAAGTTGAGTTATTATGGGTATAGGTCGTCTATTTGGGATACACCAGGATCACCGTCTTGGGCAGAGGATGCATTGGCTATCCCGTTGAGAATAGCAGGCTTAAAAACTTGGGGAGACCTATTTCCAGAGGGAAAGCTGATCAGCTGGATACAATGGGGACAGGTGTGGGGTAAAGGGTTATCTAAGTTTAAATACCTGCAGATGCAAAGTTGGGCAAACAAGTCGGACACTGTTATCGGTCTCCAGAATGACTTTGAAGACAAGATATTTCTACCACATCCATTTAAGAAGGAAGTTGCGATATGGTACTGGGCAATGGTGGAGATGGAAGATGGCATGTTCACACTGCCGGATCTGCTATGGGGAGATTGCTTGCTGGACATCGCTACAGAAAACCAATTGCAAGTAATGATGACTATACTTTATAAAACTGTAGAATCTGCAAATTTAAGGCGAAATGTTCTGTTTACTATCCATAGAGCTTATTGGACTCCCCGTAGTCTATCGAAGTTTAAAGCCGGCAGACGGGTTGAGTGCCCAAAGTGCAGAAATATAAATGTGGACGACCTGCACATGTTCGTGGAATGCTTGAACATCAGGGAATTTTGGGAGGCGGTAAGCAACTGTTTGTCACAATCAATTGGCTGCACGATAGAGGTAAGCCCTGAATTAATTATTACTGGGAGACACGATATACAGGATAATAGAATAAATGATAAAGCAAAGTTAGTTTTCTATGGGGTTCTGCTAGCTCACAGGGAAATCTGTAAGTATGGGTAGAAGCTATGACACCGACACTTATGGACTGGTTAAAGAGCATGAGATACTTTGCAACACTAGAGACCAGGGGTCGGATGAACAAGAAGCACAGATTTTGGTCACTTTTTTTGCAACATTTTGGGTAAGGAGTGGGCCTTCGCCTTGGCATATTGTAAGAGATTAGGACACAAAAGAAAAAATCCTATGATTAAGGCCTTGGCCTATCTCGCAGGCGTGTTGAGCAGGTCCGTCCTTGGTGAAGGCGGAGTCGGAGACCGGGCTGCGGCCTCCAGTAAGGCTGTGCCATTGTTTTACAGGGTGGTATAGAGGATTTTGGCCCAGTGCAGGCTGGAGAGCCGCATATGCCCGAGTTTATAGCCAGCATATGAGATAAAAGCCCAGGGCGGAAACAATCGAACATTGGGTGGCGTAAAGGCTAATGAGGATTAAAAAAAAACTAAAAAACGTGAAAACTTAATTTCAGTACTAAGTTTACGAATGTGGAGAGTCTGCAGTCGTGCCAAGAACTCTGCACTTAAAAAGATAAGCATGTCACATCTTTTAATGTGTAGAGTTTCCTGCCCCACTACTTTATGAATTTCAAAATGAACGTGAAGTTACACAAAACTGTAAGCTTACCTTTGTAAATTTGGCCCCAATAGTAGAAGTAGGTCCTAGGCGTTCAGGGACATTGTTGATGGCCCCAAGAGCAAATGAAGCGGCATAGCATGACCTGAGTGGGTCATAGCGAGAGCAATACAAAAATATATCATCAGAAGAGATGGAATGCACACCATTTTTTGAAAAATAGTTTATAAACTTGATGTATGACCATTTTTGTTGGTGTATGCGTGCAACGAGGAGATGGCTTGCCCTGTTGCCACCGGAATTTAACATGGTTCGAGAAGGGGACATGTTTATGTACCTCCCTCGTGCACAGCTCTATGTAGCGTTTATAGCGTCGTCCTCTGCGTGTAAATTTAATCCAATTCTTTTCACTTTCTTAATTCAACTTATTAGTCTTTGGTTATTTTCTTGTAGTTGACATCCACTTGCGGAATTAATCGCTTATTTTCAAAGTTTCATTTATTTAAACTGTGCCCGTCTGGACCTCTAGAATAAATAAGATAGATGCAAGGCTCGTCACAGGCAGCGTTTATTCATTTAAAAACCCAATGCATTTCGGGCTGCTTGGAGCCCTTCTTCGGGGGTCACTAGGAATAATAAAACATTTACCAATTACTTGTGTGGTTTCAGCTAGCAAACATTATTAAAAAAATGTTTCATGGAAAAACATTTCATGGAAACGGCAAACATCATACATATTTACTACATTCATGGTATACGATATGACACATGGTTAAATAACTCACATATTTAAATAAATCACATATTTAAATAAACACCTTTTTCATTGTACTCTGTTGACCAGTTAGTTCGTCCTATTTCTTAACTACACGTCTGATACACATTCATTTTCTGTAACACACTAACCCTCCGCCTTAATTATGCTTAACCTCAAGGTTGCCAACTCTGTACCCTCGCTAGAAAAAACCCTTTAGGTGTACCTTCGTTAATGACATCGTGTGTTTCTTACGCGTCTTGTCTGTCTAACATGCTTAAAAAGCGTTCACTATTCCCGTGTTAGATTCAGTAATCACTATTCAAACAACCCCAGTTATTGCATATAAGGTTCGAATTGCTTAACGTACCTGCCGTGTATCTTAACACACTCCCATCACTTCCTTTACTCCCATGTACACCATTGTTGCCTCGTAGGTCCTGCTACGCTGTACCTCAGAACAGAGTGACCTTGATATTGGTTGTGTAAATACAGTCTTTAGAACATTCATTGATTTACTTTATATGGTTTTGATATTCCCCTGATGAAGGGTTCTGTATGAACCCGAAATGCATTGGGAAACAACGTTTGAAATTGAACACATGTGATATAAACAAATATCTGTTGATTTGAATGTTTTTTTACTTTTTTTTACTCTGTACTTACAAACAATAAGTCATTTGAAACTTTCAACTTAAGCACCATACAAAATGTATGGAGATGTATGTATATTGTGAAATAACAGCTTTGCTAATCATGTGATGCATATACTAATGTAAATAAACCATTGGTTTCAAGTTCGGAGATAGAGAAGTTTACAATTTGATTAACTTGGTGAGGCCATTGAGCCCTTCATAGTTGTGCCCTTGGTAGCCCAGGGTTTTCCCTGAGCTCGTACTAGGTATCTCTTCTAACCGGGGGGACGGGGCACGCCCCTTCTCACCATCGAGCACACTAAACCTACATAACATTGATCAAACACACACAAGTTCACATAAACATAGGTGTGCTACTCCACCACTTTTCCAGAAAATCTGGAAAGTCATGGCATCAATCTCTTTGGGCGTTTGCCATCAAGGCAAGAAATGTTTGTGGCTTCTGATTAGTAGAAAACTATTCTTATCTTATGGATAATTAGCCTCCCTTCAATGGAAAGGAGTTCCTCTAATTTTCAGAATCCAGAGTGTTCATCTTTATACAGACCTCTATACAAGACGTCCCGACTAACCACAATGCTTATGTCAGGGTTGCTTTGCTGATGCTTGCATGCTATAGAACCCCACCACATATGACTTTGTATAAATTATCCCATCAAATTATATATTAAGTCACCCTCATCAAGAGAATAACAGCCCTTAATCATCTCATCTTGATATTCTTCATATGGATTGGCGTTAGGAGAGTAAGACATGATAGTGTGCTGATCATGGAAGGACAGCTATTTAGAGCTTCATATGAGTGGGTGAAATAGTACTTTTGAAGATACAACCTTCCATCGAGGCCACGCCTTCCTTTTGTTCCTCTTCCGTCGTATAAGACAACCATGAATAGCTAAATAAAAGCTTCATCTAAAGAGTATGAGTTGATTAACTAACAGCTCTTTCATGCAATAAATTCTCTGCTCAAGACTTACAAGATTGGAATCAGAAAAAGACTACCAATATTACGTATTACATATATAATGTATTCCTACCACCAGGCGTGGCCAAATCCTCGGCTCGTTTGACATCCCCAAAATGATACAAACATACCTGCCAACTCACATGGTGCCACCGTGTGACATGATATCGGCTCCCATTACACGGTCTCCTGGAGAGGAGCCGATATCGCATGGTGGCAGGGCAAACGAGCTGGAAACCAATGAAGATCGCGGATTTCCAGCTCGTTTTCCAGGGAAGTGAACTGTGGACGTCCAATGAGCAGTGTGAAAACATCCCAGCACGTCGTCACCAGCCTCAGCCAGCTTTATTTTTTGGGCGAAGGGGGTTTGGGAGTGGGGTTCAAAAGTGACTCGAAGTTACATCTCAGTCAGAGGCCCAGCCACCTTCAAGGCCCGTCACCTCCTCACATGGTGAGATTGTTCTTTAAGCTGACAGGTATGTTGATAGATCTTTGAAGCTTTCGTTTGGTTGAGGAGCCACAGAGTTATGCCATTCTGGGCTGCAACTGGGCTGAGGAACGACAGACTGCAGAAGGATGCGAGGGAAGGGAAAGTCATAACTGCAACATGGGAATGCTGATAAAAAAATTGCAAGATAACAGAGTGCAAAATAGAAGATTTATTTTAATGCAGAATCCGGAGGGTTCATGTACAGAATTAAGAACTAGGAACTATGTTGACATTTAATAATGCTTCAGATTTAATTTTGTCTTTATTGCTGGATTAATCTGTTATATTGTTATGGTTTTGGAGATTGAAAAATTGCTGCTGATTAAAAGAAATTACCTTGAAATGGATTGCACTAAAGAAAAAATGCAATTGAACATTGTGGAATTTGTGATAATTGAAGTGGTGCGGCTGTGAAAGTCTCGAAGGTAGGACGCTGCTGCGGTGGCACTATTTTTAATTTTTCCTTTGATGTGTTACCTTTTTTAAATAATAGGCTCTGCTGCATTGTGCTAGGCACTAGGCATATGAATAGCAAACTGATACTATGTCTCTCGCACTGTGACCAGGGGCGGCCAGCCTGGCTGGCGGGTGGGGGATGGGAGCGCGGGGGGGGTTCAGCCATGGACTGCATCAAAAAACAATATTAAATAAAACTTACCATGCCTCCGCCACCAGGACCAGCGTCTTCTCTCCTGCTTACCTGTGTCTGACTCCAGGTCAGAACAGTAAGCATGCAGCCAGGCTCCCACTCCTAAGACAATCACAACGCTCCATGGAGGACTGCAATTGGTCTGAGCGCCATGACACAGTGCTCAGCCAGGGGCCGGACGGGTGTGCATGTTCTCCATGCAGGGTGCAATGCAGCCTGCATGGAGAACGGGGGGGGGGGTGGCATGACTGGTTTGAGTGGCCAGAGTGGGCTGACCAAACAGTGGCACGAGAGGGCCGACCAAACAGTGGCAGATGAGCCACAGCTGACTGTGACACATGCCCACACTTGAGGAGAAACCTCTGGTGAGAAATGACAGGCACCTTTTATTATTATCTGTTACTTACCAGCTACCACCGAAGAATGTCTTTCAAAGGAGTTTGGCTTTTTTTTTTGTAGCGCAAATTCGACCCAGAGGTATCGGCGCGCATTGCAAAGAGACACATTCATTTTGTTAGGCACAGAGAGATTAATTGATTTCCCGAGAACCACCGGATGTTGAACGTCCCGGCCAAGACTCAAACCCTTTTTCCCAGCTTCGAGGTTGACCGCTCTGATCTAGCTGTTTGGCTCTAGCTGTTATGTCTTTACGTCAGCGACCCTCATTCACCATCATTCAGGCCTTTCACTGGTGCCAAATGGCTCTCACTCCTCAATAGTAAGTTTCTAGGTCTGCTTCTTCTGATCAACTTAACCTGGAAGGTGACTCGTGATGCTGTCGGTATGATTGGCTTTTGGCATGGACCAAAGTTCTTTCCCATAGAGCTGTGAATGACAGGAGGCAAATGTGCCAAGGACATAGGCAAGAAAGTCCCTGCTCTGCATGGATCCTGTGGCAAGCGCACAAGAAGTTTCTTATGCTTTCCTGCACTGTCCAATAAAAAGGTTACTGTCATTGTGCAAATTACTGTTATTGTGCAAATGCACTAGCAGTATGTTCATTTGTGATTGCTTGGGTTTCTGTAGGAATTAGTTCTCAATCTGTCAATGTTGTAAGAATACCTTGAAAGAGGAATAATATGGAGCTCAGAACTGACTTTAGTGCGGGTGGCCCCTTGTGCGACAATCTTTGTTGGCGACCCCTCACAATTATCTCCTTCTTCAGGGATTCCTACCACGTTCCGCCAGTACCCCTGATCTCTCAATAGCCCCTCTCTGACACGCCTTTCATTGTTTTATAGTGCTACCCATACCAGTGTAGGACGTCAGAGCACTTTACATCACACACAATGTATACAGAGACAAGGAATCATACCTGTGTAAATCAGTTTACAGGAAATGTTACACAAGAGAAAGAAGACTACAACGTGTAGGAGTAACATGTGATCCACACTGGTAGGCAGCATCCATCTTTTAACAGTACTTGGTCTCAATAAGCACAAACTCAGGATTTAAAACATAACAATCTGCTTGGGGGTTGGGGTTAGCTTTACAAATAAGAAATTATTTTCACCCAAACTAACCCTTTCTGGTAACATTAGGATAACGAAAGACGTGGGAAACATAATGTTGTAACCTATACCACACTGAACCCTCACAACCACCCCGACACCCGGAAGCCAGCGATCGACAACTGGACAGCCGACACCACTGACGACACACAGAAGATGATGATGTCAATCCGCTCCGGGCCCCCATGGATCCCTGCCTCCACCACATTTTCAACTTTCCGACACCATCACCCCCATGCTCTGCCACACCATCAATTGCTCCATGGCAACTGCCTTGTTTCCTGACCACTGGAAACATGCTGAGATCAACCCGCTCCTGAAGAAACCCTCAGCGGACCCCACCGACCTAAAAACTACAGACCCATCTCCTTGCTCCCGTTCCCAGCGAAAGTCATCGAGAAAGCCATCAACAGCCAACTCTCCACATTCATCGAAGAGCACAACATCCTCGACTCCTCCCAATCCAGCTTCAGAAAAAACCACAGTACGTAAACCGCCTTCCTCGCCGCAACAGACGACATCCGTATCTTACTGGACAAAGGAGAAACAGCAGCCCTCATCCTCCTCGACCTCTCAGCGGCATTCAACACAGTCTCTCACCGCACCCTAATACGCAGACTCCATGACGCAGGGATCCAAGACAAGGCTGTCGACTGGATCCGCTCCTTCCTCTCCAGCGGAATGCACCGGGTCAGACTCCCCCTTTCCTCTCAGACCCTACACCTACCACCTGCGGAGTCCCCCAGGGGTCCTCCCTACGCTCTTCAACGTCTACATGGCTCCACTCGCTCCATCGTCAGAACCTACGGACTCATCATTGTGTCATACGCAGACGACAACCAACTCATCCTTTCCCTATCCAACAAACTCAACATCGCCAGACACACCTTTCGAGAAGGCATGGAAGCCTTCGCCAAAGGATGAAAAACAGCAGCCTACAACTAAACCCCAACAATACGGAAGTACTCATCATGGGCCCAAACCCAGATGCCTGGAATGACACCTGGTGGCCCCCGCCCTCAAAAGCCCGCCCACCCCTAATGACCACGCATGCAACCTGGAAAATATCCTGGACTCAGAGCTCAAAATGGACTGCCAGATCAACTCTGTCTGGTCCTCCTGCTTCCACACCCTCTGCCTCCTACATAAGACCTTCAAATGGATTACCCTCAAAAACAGAAAAACCGTCACTCACACCCCGGTCACCAGCAGGCTCGACTACAGCAACACACTCTATGCCGAAATAAACAAAAACCTCACCTGCAAGCTACAGAACATTCAAAAAGTCAACCTTCCATGACACTGCCACATCTCCCAGCACCTGCTCACACTCCACTGGCTCCCATCTAAGCTCGAGTCACCTTCAAGATCCTAACCCACGGTCACAAGGCCCTCCACGACACCGCCTCAAAGGACCCTACGATCAGCCCAGCTCTCCTATGCCATGGTCCCCGCACCAGAAAGACCAGATCGGGAGTCGGCTCCTTCTTCTTCCGCGTGGCCAGAGCCTGAAACGACCTTCGGTTCCACCTCAGACAGATAACATCGCTCCCCATCTTCGCAAGAAACCTCAAAAACTGGCTCTTCGACAGACCCCTCCTTGATGGACTGGAACCTGCAAACCCCCCCACACCCCTCAGTGCCTTGAGACCCTTACGGGTGAGTAGTTGCGCTAAACAAACACCTGATTTGATTTGATACCATACAGCTTGCATGCAGCTCTTTGATGGCAGTTCATAGGTCATTGTGCTATATTAGGATTATAACATATGAACTGCAAGTAATGAAAGGATCTCTGTGAAAAAAGCAGTAACCCTCCGAGCTATAAGTATAGAATACAGATCTGTGATCTACATGGTACACCTGCTTTGCATCAGGCATATTAACCCTGTGCGATACTATATAGCAAGTCAAAACTGCCCCTACATAAAACTCAAAGCTCTCTAATTACTAGATTTATCTTTACATTTTTATTGTTGCACTGGACACAAAAGGATTTGTCCAGCAAATGCTTTTAATCCTGTAACTTATTTCAATACACAGTAACCCCCCTTACCTACTTCCTTCCCGAAGTTCAGCACCAGGTGGGGTGGCCCAGGTCACACTGCCCTAAAGCCAGCCCTGATGACACTGTAACTCAGTGATATTGATACAGTATGTTAGCAATGCTACGTGGACCCCAAGGAAGGGAGTTGTTCCTCTTCTAATTACAAATCTGGCCAGAACAAGGTTCTGTGACTTGTAGGTGCTGAGAGCCAGGCAGAGGAGGAATCACAACTGGACACCACTGTAGAGGCAAAGGAGAGATCATAGGGTTGTGTGAGAAGCTAACTCTCCTGGTCAGCCCAAGCAACTAGTGGGTAGTGTGAGGAGTCTGCACTGATGACAACATGAAAAGCTGATAGTGATGAAAGAGAAATAAGTGGGCACAAGTGGACAGGATGAGAGTTTTCACTTGTAGACAATGTTTTGAGCTCGCCATGATGGACAGCATGGCGAGCGAGCCCTAATGGGCAGTGTGGGAAGCTAGCAACAAAGAGGAGGATGAGGACTTAACCTTTGTTAGCCATTGAAGCAGCCATCCCTGGCCCATTGTCATTACTGAAGTTGATGTACGCCTTGATACATGTATGTATAAATAATGAAATTGAATCACTGTTGTTGAACTCTCGCAATATGACCTCTCCATCAACACTGATACACAAATATGTTGGGTAGGCCCTGCAACCTAGATCAGAGGCTAATGATTGACAGATCACAGGTCACAGATGGGGTGGCCAGTAACCAGCATGACAAACACATGAACAGGAAAAACTCAGCTCAGTCCCACAGATAGTCAGTGACTCCACAATGCTCCAGGGAGATTGGCCCATAAAAAAGCACATGTCCAGAGGGTTTTGCGTTCCCAAAACACCATAAAGTTAGATTCCACATGAAGTTATGAACACTCAGCCAGTCAGGACACAGCACACACAGCTCACAGAGTGATCATGCACTTCCCATGCTGGACATCTTGACATGTTAACCACTGGTCCAAATTGTGTCCACGTAAGGCAAGACAAAACTGCATTTGTTATCACGTTGAAATAATTTATCGCTCCATGACTAGTCCTGCATTCCTCTCCCCAAACAGGATTAATGAATTTTATTTATGATGCTTCAAGAAATGTATAAAAAGACACTCAGAACTTTTGTACTATGAGTCAGTCCTCAGGCCTGATAATGTATGCTTAGGCTTTCCTGTTTTCAGTTTCTATTTTTACTCAATTCAGGTGGGGGGTTTTTAGTGTTTTCAATATCTTAAAAAACAGTGGTTATCAGTGGTTACACATTTTTGCCCCATTAAAAACAACAGAAACAGTATTTTTCCGGTGTTTATGGAATGTTTTGCTGTTCGTTATTGCTTGCTTTCTGCACTGATAGTGCATGTGTATAGACAGTGTGTGTATATGGTATATGATGTCCAAATACATTTTTCCAAATCAAACCTATTGTAGTGCACCATACAATACTTCTTTAGTGAGTCTTTGGTCATGCGCGCTTGCTCTTTCCTTCCCAAGAAACATTTATCTGTGAAAAGGTCCTCTTGACACTGGCACTTGAGATGGACAATGCCAAAATAACTAGTACACAATTTGCTAACTCTGGCCACTGACTTAGCTTTCGATAACAATGCTGGTGCACTTGAAGTTTGTGATTCTCTGGGACATGTTCTGCAACATAAGGGTTGAATTGGGTGCATATGCCATCAATTATGAAGTGGTCAAATGTCTGGAGAAAATTCAGAAGGGATCTAGAACTAGCGTAGTGTACCTCAGTGAGGCTACATTAACTTCAAATGCCATGGTTGATAAAGGTGGATTGTGGTCGAGCACTGCGTGTTTTTAATGTTGCTGCTTGGTTTGTGTTTAGTGTGCGAAAGATATTGACAAATAAACAGAAGTGAAACACTTAAGAAAGTTACTCAGCATCTTTATTATTTATAAAATAGCTGGAAACTCACCATTCACAGTGCCCAGGGAGACAGACCAAGGATTTGGATCTGCTAACAACGTCATAGTTGATAAAAGGACATTTCTATGCATCATGCAAGCCATTTCCCATACACTGTAAAATAAAATGTCCTGAATTGCTCCTCAACATTTTTGTGCTTACCAAGTGGCAAGATTTCTAACATGGAGCATGTTTCACATCTACACTAATTACACTGAACACCTGGTAGACAAGGGTGTTTTCCGACTCTAGTTTTTTAAAATATGTCCATTACAGCAGTGATGTTTTCCTGTAAAAACCTAAGAATGCAGTAGACTGTACTTTTTTCACGTCACTATCGATATTTAACCGAATAGCCTCACATTTCTTGGCTTGGGCATCATCACCAAGCAAAAAGTTTGTAAATGGTCGCCACATGGATAATAGAGCATT